>NC_136067.1:1636595385-1637234552 GCF_964261635.1 Lissotriton helveticus | reverse complement strand
GACTCCTCTGATTTTATGCCAACATTTAATAAAAGCTCCCCATCTTTCAACCGACTATTTTTGTAGCCTGAATTCCAGCCATATTTGTGCCGTCGAAACATATCTGGGGCGATAGAAAATCGCTCGATAGGAGTTTGCTATTATTATGTCCAGGACTGCAGCGTCTTTCCCTTTCAAAGGTTCACTCCCATAGGTTATAGTTGGCTGCAGTTTTGCTCGCAGGACCTGTAGCAGAGGGTCGAATGTTAAATCCAGCAGCTTCTTCTTCAAAGGCTTTATTGCTAGATAAGTCATGACTCCCTTTGTCCGCAAGGACTCCAACTGCGGTTATTGTGATCCTAAAGTATTCCAAGATACTTATAACCTATTGACTGGTCTAAACGCTGCCCATCCAAATACCAATTTATGATATTTTTCTTGTGGTAATTTACTGCCATAAGTTTTGTTTTATTGACGTTTATTTTTAAGTTTATTTTTAAGGCTTCAGTTGTGAAAAGCTGTAGGTTGCATCCAGGAAGTGCTGGAGTCTAATAGGGGTCCGGCTTATCAGCACTAGATCATCTGTTTAAAGCAGGCTTGACAATGTCAATTTTCCTAGACTTTTCCTAGCTTCGGAGCATGGGATGTGCATCTGTCGAGTTCCCCCGGAAGATCCACTAGAAAAAGGTTAAAAAGCAACGGGGCTAGGACACACCCTTGTTTAGCCCCTTTGAGGTGGGAATTCTTTTTGATAGATGTGTCACAGCACCTAGCTTTATCCTAATCCAAGTATCGGTGTGCTGGTGCCTAAGTTGGTCTAAAAGAGGTTTAGGTATCCCCCATCCTTCCAGTTTTTGCCAGAGCTCGATGCGGTCTACATGGTTGAAAGCTGCATCAGCAAGGTTAATGCCATAATATTGGTTATGTTGCCTTGCCCTTGGCAAAACCCTGTTTGAGTTGTTGGAATTATATTATTTTCGGAGGCCCATGAGACTAATTTGTCTAGGATTGTCACTGCATAATATTTAGCCTCAGTCTCTATAAGGGCGATCAATCAGTAATTATTCGGGGCACTCCTTTCGCCTTGTTTGTAGATGGGGCTAATACTTGAACCTTTCCGGGACTCTGGGATTATGAACGTTCTAAGCACGTACCTAAAAACTGGAACTAGTGCCGTACTCCAAAATTCCTCGTCATGCTTGTACAACATTGGGGGTGGGGTGCCAATGGGTGGTGTATTGGGTTATTGTATTGGAGCTGGCCACTAGGGCTGTCTTGTCTTTCCCCTGCAGGGGGCCTAGGTAGAATTCCGCTACTGCCTCGGGGGGCTCCACTCCATAGCCTTCACTACAGGATCTCTGTCAGTTCTTCTCTGTAAGGCCCAAGTTCTCTTTGCCGGGTCCAAATCAGAGCAGGAACCTCCCTCAAGATAATTTTCCCCAAACCTGTGGGGATATCACAGCAGGAGTCCTGGAACGCACGGCCAGCACTCTCCGATCAGTCGCATTTGCACCTCAGTCCCCAGGCCCTCTCAGGTGCCAAGGAGGTAAGCCGAGGCCCAGTCCGACACCTGCAGAGGCAATGCCCTCAACCGGGCAGAAAGCAGGATCCTGTATTCCTCGCTGCAAGGTAACTATCCGGTCTCCTCTGCTAGGCCCTGTGTTCTCCTGACTGAACCCAGATCAGACCGGGCCCCCACAGGATCCAGCTGTCCTTCCTCTTGGCGCGTAGTTGTGTTGGGTTAAGTTTCTCCAGGTCTATGGGGAGTGGGGGGGGGGTGGTATCACAGCGGGAACCGCCGGTCGTCAGGGCAACGCTCTCCAGTCAGCATTTCTCGGTCCTTAAGCCCCTTCAGGTACCAATAAGGCAGGCCGAGGTTCAGTCCCCAGTGGCTGCGCCCCCACCTGGGCTGCGAGCAGGACGTACCGGTCACCTCTGGTGCGCTTGCTGTCTTCCCGGTAACAGTCTGCTGCCCCTGGGGGTCCGCAGCGTGCTCCTGCTGGCTAGCCTCTGGCGCTCGTGGGCTCAGTCCTCCGAGTGACTCTGCGCCCGCTTCTTGCGCCGCAGTCAGCTCCGTCCAACTGTGCACTGGCTGTCCCGCCCCTCGTTGACCAGAGAGCTGCCCAATGCCATCTGTCATTCAGGTGCCCAAGACGAGGATTAAGGTTATTTTCCAGACGGCCGCTCGATCACTGTTCTAACCTGGTACGGCGGCAGTTCCGGTTCCCAGGGTGTTTTGGTTGGGCCTTCACGGCCAACCTCAGTCACAACCGATCAGGTCAGTGGCCTCTGCGGCCACCTTAGTCTGCCGCAGGCCTGCAGTCCCTGCTCAGTACTCAAACATCCGTCAGCAGCTTCAACCGGGACAGGTGTGAAATACCACTCACTTTAACTAGCGATGCTTCAGTTGTGCATTTCTGGTAGTTTTAATCCGGATTTAGGAATATTAATGGCAAGTTGGCCGGGAGCTCCGGGGCTCACATCCTGTCGGCCATGTTGCTTGGCCACACCCCATTTTCGGAGGTTTACTTGACTTTTGTCAACTCACTTTTTAGGAAAGTGATGTTCCTATCCAGGGGATCTGTCCTCACAGTTAGCAAAGCAGTGATTTAAGATAATAGGCAATCTAAAATTCAGCATATTTTGGAGATGGCCTCAGGAGAGGATTGCTTACAATTGAGTCTGTCACCTTAAAAAAAACAAATAGAGTAGTGTATGGGAAAGGCTGTTGTGATTGTGTGCCCAGTCATGTTTCCATTGGATTTAGCAGTATCACGTCTGCAAATTATACTGATTGGCCATGAGTGAAGTGATTAAGGCTTGCAAGAGAGAGAGCAGCATTCGCTAACGCAGAATTCCTTGGTGACCGCTCCAGACCCTTAAGGGACCGGGATGCCATTAAAAAATGTCACAATGCAAGGGACGTCCAGGGAGCTTACAGCAGTTGTTTCCTCCCTGTATTCCCCCAGGCCAAATGCAGGCAAAGTAGAAACTGTCCCTCATTTTGTGATTGCATGCCCTTGGGATTCGCTGGAATGTATAACATGCACCGTTCATGCTCCATTTTCTGTATCATCTACAAGGAGTCCTTTTACTGTTATGTACATTTAATACATTGTGACTTCAAAAGGCACTATTGCCAATTTGAGTGAACCTTGTACTTTTTATTGTTACCAGGTATTATAAAATTCCTGCTCAGATAAACTTCATGCTCATTTCAATATATCAAAGGCAATAACTTTTTTGAAATCTGAATTCTTTCTATACCACATTGAGTGATGCTTCCTCTTTCAAATCTAAGTTGTTGTAGCCCAAGATGTTTTTTGTCTGTTGAAGTTTACTGGATTTAAGTGAATATTTTCTGCTGCATAGTCAAAAATAAGCAAAACAGTTTTTTTTTGCAAAACTCAGGACCGAAACAGAGTTGATCTTTGTAGTCATTTTTAACATTTTAAATGATGTCTGTGAAATGATTAAAGGTGTCTGCAATTTTATATGCTACGCTGCTAAATTGTTAATTATGTAAAAAGAAAGCAAAGAAATTTTGGTTTTTAAAATTCTGTTTTTAAATTCCCAAACAGATCACATTCCAGTTCATTGCAACATTTTCCACACTGGTGCCTTTAGTCGATTGTTCTTCCATACCGCATTACAGAAATGACCTCACAGAAGTAAGTTCTATTTGACATCAATGTTGTTGATTGATCTAATTTTTCGGGTAAAGTTCATGGCTGACCCAGATAATATTAACTAAAAGCGAAAGACAAATGCTTACAAGATTTATCGTATGATCTACGGCTCTAACTGTAATTTATATCAGATATGTAATAAATACTTTGTAGGCCTTCAGTAAGGAATGAAATGGAATTACACCCTAGTAAGTAAAATAGATGAGAGAGAAATGAGAGAGTTAGAATATTTATTTAAATTATTTTGGTTCATTCTGTATCTTTTTAGAGTTCACATAGTTTAAAAAGCAATACTTTGATATGCTCTTAATAATATGTCCTCAAATGTGAATTTGTCTGGTTATTGTAGAATAGGAGGTTTATTTTATGTTTTTATTTTTGGGGTTTTACATAGTGCAAAAGTGACCCGAAGGTATCGGAGCGCTTTACGCAGTTTGCGCAGCAACATTTACTGGGAATACAGGGGATAAAATACAGGGTACAAAAATACAATAGCTATTGTAGTGCATGAGTGAAAGAATTTAGAGGTATCGAAGGTTGGTTGATAGAGAGTTAAGAGGAGTACATGCACATGTCCGGAGGTAGCGAAGTTCAACTTCATTGGAGGTTAGGGGAGACGTGTATCCGAGGACATTGATTGTTTTAGGAGGTAGGGTTTAGGTATTTGTTGAGCAGAAGGAGTTGAGTTTTTTCCTAAGTGTAGGAAAGATTGAGTGGTACAAAGATCCTGTGGCAGGGCATTCCAAATTCTAGGTGCATTCCCAGAGAACAAAGGTCTTTTTTAGCCCCCTTTTAATAATTTGTTTGTAAGATTGATAGGTTTTTCCATTTCCATTTATGAACTTTATTTCGGCCACTAGGGCCATAAGAGTACAGACAATAAAACAAGTAACAGACACTTAAAATGAAAAATTGGAATAACTGACAAACATCTTCTTGTACAGTGATCATCCTACGAATGAGAAGGAAAAAACACACAATACATAAGAGTACAGCAGGGATGTGAAATTATACATAATACTATCATATACCTGGTAAAAACAGAATAAAAGCAGCCATCCTAAGATGAAGTGCAATCTAAAATTTTTACAAGAATAAAAATATAGGACTACGATGCAAAGCCCTGAGCCCGGATCTACTTTAAATAGGCCAGCCGAATATGCCACATACAGTTAAAAATTGTGATACAGCAAAGACAATTGGTGGGTGAGTGTCCTACTTTAAAACCCTGTAAGCCTCTATGCTGCGCACAAAGCCCAAATTCTTGCATAGTTGGATTAACCAATTCTTGCGCGGCAGCCGATAAACAGGACAGAGGAGCAGGACATGTAGTTCAGACTCCTCCTTATATTTTCATGCAGGACATTCACCCGTTTGATTTCTCCTCCATTTACTAGTATGCGCTAATAATGGAAGAGTCCCTAGTCGGAATTGCACATACAATTTCCTGGTCAATGGGGGTTGAATAAAACCCAGAAAACTTTCCTTGCTGTATACATCTTTTACTAGCAGAAATTCTGCTGTTAAACGACCACATGAGTCACTTTCTTGAGTAGACGTTAGATTGGCTAGTCTACAGCAGTTGACTAGATCCAGCCTAGAGATCGTGGCACATGATGTCACAGGTGTTCTCCAGAGGTCCGGCTTGCCTACCTTATAGGCAAGATCCCTTATGTGACACAGCCATGGAATTTTCTTGATGGTGCAGATGGATAAGAGCTCAATTACCTCGGCCCTGTAGACAGACCGCTCTGGGGTCGCCCACATCCGCCGCCAGAAAGTTAAAGGTCTCAGGGCGATTTCTTCATCAAGGGGCCTCATACCCAGGTCCATGCGATGGGGTGTAAGGGGGGTGCTACGGGGTAGGCCTATGAGCTGACGCATGAAGTTGTTCTCCACCTTAATCAGATTAGTGGTTGGGCAATGCCCCCACCACTCCACCCCGTATAGTGTGGCACCCCTGTTCTTCACCAAATGTTGTTCTTCACCAAAGTTTTCAGCGCTTCGTCCATCATCTCCATGTCAGATGGAGAAAAAGTCAACCACTTAAATAAACTTCCAATGGCATTTCTAGACAATGCGCAGAGACAAAGGTTGGTGTCTCTTTTATGTCACTGGCTAGTGTTCCCACTGATGGAGTCAATTCTAGAAGGAGTTTTTGAGTTTTGAGATTTGTTAGACCCCCAGCTCCTGCCTCTGTTTAAAGAGGCCCTTGAAATTATGTTCTTCCTCTAAATTAAAAGAAGGGTTAATCATGGTGTTCTTGAAACCAGAGAAAGCTGAAAATCGGTCCAATCGTATTGAAAAATTGTCCCTAATAAATACATGAAGGGCTCGGTTTTGCCATATCAAGCAGGATTCATCGTGGAAAGAACCACATCTAATATTCTGTGTCTAGGTTGTGAAATACTTAAATATGTAAATTCAGAATTACTGGTGGTTTCTGTCCTACTAAAATCTGAGAAGGCCTTTAATTCATTAGAGTGGCCTTTTATGAGGACAATGATGTGAAGGCTGGGATTGGGCTCCTATAGGGCCAAGTGCAGAGATCTGCATTATACTGGCCCAGTAGTATGTCAGAGCATTAGTGGGTACTTACCTACACCCTTTGAGATAAACAGAGGAATGCGACAGAGAAGTCCCCTCCTGCCCTTATTGTCTGATATTGTATGCACACTGAGGAAGTGATCTGCACAGATTGTTGTTTTATATATGATGCTTATTAATAACCATAAATGCAGATGGTGTACCTGACATCAGTTCTCAATACATTTTTTGCGGTTTGTTCATCTGCTGGGATGATGGAAACTCTGGAGTAGATCAGAGGTATGCACTCTCTCGAATACCACAAAAACAGTTTGAAATGCATTACATCCTATGAAGTAACACAGGTTCTGTTAAATTCTTGGACATGAAAATAAACCCAGATAGGACCGTCCTACTCGAGGGTACCAAGGGGCTGAGGATGTCAGATGTGACTAATAAAGTCGATAGATTAGGTTACTGCTGTCAGTGGAAGGGTGCAATGTGCTGATCAAAATGCTAATAATGCCTAAAGTATTTATTTAAGACATTGCTCATTGCTGACGTTGGATTGTGTGGGTGGCCAAATTTGAATCAACTGTTCAGTTAGTACTGACATGTGCCATATTACAAGGGCGGTCTCACAGTCCCCGTTCCTCAACTACATATCTTGGCGACAGAGGTACATTTTACGACATTGATACCACCCCACACCATATGTACTTTAACTGCAGCTGAGAGGGGGTACTAGAGTTTGGAACATTACAGCAAGCTAAATCACTGAAACGCTTAATATTTTTTACACATATTAACTTTGTAGCATCAACAGAGCATTACATGAGATGGCAAGCACTGCTGGATCCATGCAGCTGTGTTCCCCAGAAATTGCACTACCAACTCATTTTATGATACCTCTAGCAGTAGTAGGGAAAAGGATTTGAAAAAAATACTACAGAAGCAAGAGCCGCTTAGGATTGGTGGGAAATAGTTAGCACTTGAGCACTCTAAAGAACTTTGTACCATCTCCTTTCTAGTGTATTTATGTACAGTAGATGAAGACCTGCATTAAAGGTCACATGCACAACATTCCTGCTAGAAAATGAAGAATGATTCCAAATGTGTCACTTGTCCAGAATGTAGATGGATATTCCAAATATGAACTATCATAGTGCAGTTTCAATCCATACACCAATACTATTACACTCATATTTTCCCATAAACTGGACACAACAAAGGATCCAGTGTGCATGAGATGTAAAACCCCTAAAGCAGATTAATTTTTTTACTTACTTTGAGATGCCTCAAAATACAAGTGTTGACTACATTAGGTCAGATATTAGAATATTAGATCTCCCTCGCTCCCATTACTGTGGAGTAAGCAGCAGAGCTGCCGAAAAACAACAAGAAAACTGGTATGTACTACCATTTCTCATGGCGAGAAGGATGGTTGTCATAACATGGAAGAGCAGGCCTCGAAGACTTCAGTAACACTATGAGAAAGCTGAAATGTTTGACACACTACTGGCAGTATCGGATCACCCCAGAGATATTTGGGGCCAACTCTGCTCATTTTTATACCTTGAAGGAGAGAGTAGAGACTGAACCAAATGAAACACATTGAAAAAAGGGACAGATGGGGAGAAGCAGTTGTTCTCTTGGATGCATACATTGATGGTAAAAATCAGGACCCCAGTGAAATATTTTGGAGAGTACACATTCTGTGATGTAAAATAAATGTAATTTACATCTGATATGTCATAATGGTTAGGATCATGGTCATCCTTTTACTTGACTCTGATTATTAATTGGGATGCATCTGTGATTTCATATTCATGCACCATGTGTTGTATTGATGTGGTGATTCAATAAACTATCTGTATACATTTATATCATGTATTATATATTATTAATAGTCTTGTACATAACAACATGGCTCTACAACGTTTTAATACAAGTGAGGCAGTTGAAGTCCAACCTGCACACTTTTACACATATTCAAATAGTAGTTTGCCAGTTGACTGTAAAATTCTGCGTGGACTATAGAGTAAACTCTGTAGCGGATTTTCAAACGCTGTGGCAGAGCTGAGGCACTGGGCTGCACTACGCTTTGTAAGGTAGAATAAACATATTCAATTTTATTCTTATTTCTACTAGTAACTAGTGCTGTTTTTTAATTATTTGGTAACTGTTGTGACTGCAGAGCTCTGAAATCTGTGACCTTTTTGTATGTGGGTTTTCAAGCCCAAAAGGATACCTGTTATTGTCCCGTGGAAATTGAACTGAAAAAGGTTGCTTTCTGTGGGCAAGTTTACATATTTAAACAACAAAAAATGTTAACTGGCCTTTTTATTGACAAGGTGGAATCACAATATAGCCCAAAATCTCAACCTTGTCTGATGGTGCAGTATGGGAACCACTGTTGGGGGTTCTGTTGGTAAAGATTATTAACTATTGGTTCACGTTACTATCCAGTACCAAAAGAAGGAATACTTATCTTGATCTTATTAAGGGTAAACAAATTGTTCATCCAAGCTCTGCTCTCTGATATGTTGGGTTGATTGATTGCCTGCCTGGACCAGGAGAGTTAGACCGTCTGAACACTTCATGCATGTTGTCAGCATAGTGTTGAATTAAAATAATCCCAGCAGCACATAGGGTAAAGGCTGACAAGAAATGTTCAACAGCAAACGTGCGTGTGGGGGACACCACAGCTTTGCTGTGATGAGTTTTATAAAAGTCATTCAGGAAAACTGTAGTCCATCTGTTTATAATAAAATAGTCTAACCACCTCCTGGTCTGTTCCACATAATGCTCACTTTTTGATGCATGATAATGGAAGGGTTGGTTACATTGTTCAAAGCACCCTAAACGTCCAATAGGATTTCACATGCAGAATGTCTCAGATGAAAATCTGAAAGAGACACGTTATTGATAGATTCCTTACCTTAGAATATCCCCAGGCGTCAGACTGGATCCGGAAAGTTTTGCTTGGCAGTACCCCTGCGCGTCAGTAGGTGGCGTCCTGTGGCTCCGCGTCAATCACTGGCGTCGGAAGCACCGAGATGACTTCACAGGGAGTACTTGGGCACCACCCATGCGCACTGACGTCACTTTCCGCGCCAGTAAGCGCATATCCGGATTGAGCACGTACCTAAGTCACTTTTTCACTGCTATTTTGAGACTTTGTCTCCCCCCTTTTTTCTCCTGGTGCGCGTAGGGATGCCTGGCTTTAAGTCTTGTGGGGCCTGTCACCGTAATATGTTGGTGGCAGACCCCCACGATGTTTGCCTCTACTGCCTGGAAACCGATCACAACTCCCGGGACTGTCGAGCCACGGCCTCAAGGCCTTGCAGGAGCGGCGTAGGAAATTGCTGGAGGTCCAGCATTCGTCACGCCGCCGCTCCGGGTCTGGGGGCCGCTCCCGGGACCGGTCACGGGACTGGAGCCGTCGCTTCTCGGGCTCCAAGTCTTCGCCTTCGGATTCCGGTAAGCGACGCCATAAAAAGAAGTCGAAGAAGCGTGTTCGCTCTCTGACGTCTCCCCGTCGCTCCTCGGAGGTGGACGAGGGGGACAGGGGCTTTGCCCCAGCGGCTCCTCTGGAGCCTGGGAGTCCTGCGGCCTACCCGCCATACCCGGGTCCGTTGGTGACTCCCGAACAGATGCAAGAGTTCCTTGCTGCCATGAACCGCCTTTTTAGGCCTCGGGCTCCTGCCGGCACGTCTTCGGGCCCCATGGTCCCGTGTCCACATCCTGTTGGTCCGGCGGCTCCGCCACCGGCTCCAGCCCCGGCGCCACAGGATCCTACGCCATTGGCTCCGGCCCCGGTGCCACGAGTTGCGTCGTTGCCGGCTACGGCCGCAGCGCCGCCCTCCGCGCAGCACTGGGTGCTTTTTATCTCTCCCTTGCCCTGGTTCCCGGACCATTTTGTTCCGGCCTGGGATCCGCATTGGTACGCCGTTCGTTCCATCTCCGGCTCTGCCACCGCGACTGGCCCCCTCTACACCAGAGGCGGATGAGGACTGGGAAGGGACACAGGATCCTCTTGCTCTGCAATGTGACTCCGAACAAGATTGTATGGATGACTTGGAGGATGCAGGCGAACTCAATGTCTCCTCTGATCCGGGGTTCGCCTCTCCCCCGCCTACGATGGAGGAAGGTGCCTCCTATATGATGGTACTCTACCGGGCTGCTGAGGCCCTCAACCTTGACCTCCCCACAGTGGTCCTTAAGACCAACCTCGGGCTCCCGCCGGCACGTCTTCGGGCCCCATGGTCCCGTGTCCACATCCTGTTGGTCCGGCGGCTCCGCCACCGGCTCCAGCCCCGGCGCCACAGGATCCTACGCCATTGGCTCCGGCCCCGGTGCCATGAGTTGCGTCGTTGCCGGCTACGGCCGCAGCGCCGCCCTCCGCGCAGCACTGGGTGCTGTTTATCCCTCCCTTGCCCTGGTTCCCGGACCATTTTGTTCCGGCCTGGGATCCGCATTGGTACGCCGTTCGTTCCTTCTCCGGCTCTGCCACCGCGACTGGCCCCCTCTACACCAGAGGCGGACGAGGACTGGGAAGGGACACAGGATCCTCTTGCTCTGCAATGTGACTCCGAACAAGATTGTATGGATGACTTGGAGGATGCAGGCGAACTCAATGTCTCCTCTGATCCGGGGTTCGCCTCTCCCCCGCCTACGATGGAGGAAGGTGCCTCCTATATGATGGCTGCTGAGGCCCTCAACCTTGACCTCCCCACAGTGGTCCTTAAGACCAACCTCCTCACCAAGGTGCTCCAAACGACGTCTACTTCGTCTAAGCCATTGCTTCCTTTCAATGACGCCCTTACGGAGGTCCTCTTGGGCACTTGGTCGAGGTCAGCCATGGGGGCCCGGGTGGATAAAAACGTCGCCAGTCGCCACCGACCAGCGCCCGGTGACCCTGCCTTTTTGACCACTCACCCTATGCCTGAGAGCATGGTCATTCAGGCCGCGACGTCGCAGAATGCCTTTCCCATGGCCCCGCCGGATAAGGACTCTAAAAGACTGGACCAGTTTGGGAAGCAGTTGTTCTCTTCGGCCAGCTTGGGACTGCGCTCAGTGAACACCGCATGCTTGTTGAGCCGCTCCTCCCACGCGGTGTGGGATGCTGTTGCCCAGGTGTTGCCTCCGTGTCCTGAGGAGGTGCAGGCTTTCCTTTCTCAAGCTATTGCTGAGGGTAAGGATGAGGCTAAGTTTGCCATCCGGTGTGGGTTGGACACCACTGACTCATTTGGCAGGGCGATTTCTATGTCTGTGGTGTTGCGGTGCCATGCCTGGTTGCGTTCGACTGGGTTCTCGCCCGATGTCCAGAGCTCACTCATGGACATGACTTTTGATGGCACCCGCTTGTTTGGCAACAAGGCTGACAGTACCCTGGAGCGCTTTAAGGACCTGCAGGCTACGACCAAGTCCTTGGGTCTTTCTGCTAAGAACCCGGCCACTCCTGGTTTTCGTTCCTTTCGTGGCCAAGGTAGAGGCACCCAGGCTCGCCCGTCCACCAATCCTGTGCAGAACCAGCCTCAGTGCGGCCGTGGTCGCGGTTTTCGCAGGGGCTGGTCGGGAAACCAGCATGCGGGTCCGTCCAACTCCACCCCTGCTGCTTCCACCTCCAAACCTTCCTAATCTGAGCTTCGGGGAGCACCACACGGCAGTGGGTGTCAGGATCCGCCACCACCTCCCCCACTGGCGCAAAATTACATCGGACAAGTGGGTGCTGCAGATAATCTGCCAGGGTTACTCACTTCCCTTTCAGTCCTCTCCTCCAGCCATGCCACCTCGGTGCCACCGCCTGTTGGGGATCATTTGGTTCTTCTCCAACAGGAAGTCACGGCCCTCCTGGCCAAGGGGGCCATCAAGTGCGTTCCCAGACAGGAAGTAGAGAGTAGTTGTTATTCCCACAACTTTCTGGTCCCCAAGAAGGAAAAGGGGGGCCTGCACCCCATCTTGGATCTCCGGGACGTCAATCGCTTCCTCCAGAAGGAGAAGTTCAAATTGATAACTCTGGCTCAGGTCCTGACTGCTATTGACCCTGGAGACTGGATGGTGGCGTTAGACCTGCAGGACGCTTATTTTAACATCCCCGTCCTGCCGGCGCCCCCGGCGATACCTGCGGTTCACGGTAGGCCAGGAGCATTTTCAGTTTGCCGTGCTCCCTTTTGGCCTTACCAGTGTCCCTCGGGTGTTCATCAAAGAGATGGCTGTGGTTGCAGCTCATCTGCACAGGTCCAGGGTGTCCGTCTTCCCCTACCTCGACGACTGGTTGATGGAGGCGGGCTCACCCCAGGCAGTCGTCGGCCACCTCCAGACTACGGCCGACCTCCTGCACTTGCTGGGGTTCTCCATCAACGTCCCTCTCAGGAGCCCCCCTTCATCAGAGCGGTTCTGGATTCTGCATTGTTTCGGGTTTATCCTCACGAGCAACGAGTCTGGGATATTCAGGCTATAATTCCGATCTTTCAGCCTCTATCCTGGGTTTCGATCAGGATGACCCTACGGCTTCTGGGCCTGATGGCTTCCTGCTGGTGACACATGCCAGATGGCATATGTGGGCTCTGCAGTGGGACCTGAAGTTCCAGTGGGCACAGCATCAGGGCAACCTGTCCGATCATGTCCAGATCTCGGAGGGCTCTGCTCAACAATTGCAGTGGTGGCTCACAAATCGAGATTGGGTCAGCGGCAGATCCCTCTCCCTTCCCCAACCGGAGCACACAGTGGTGACGGATGCGTCCCTCCTGGGATGGGGAGGCTACTTGGGAGAGGTGGAGATCAGAGGCCTCTGGTCTCCGGTGGAGTCCCGGCTCCATATCAACCTTCTGGAGCTGTGGCGATCCATCTTGCACTGATGCATTCCTTCCCTCTGTCCAGGGCAGTGTAGTGCAGGTGTTCACGGACAACACCACCGCCATGTGGTATTGCATCAAACAGGGCGGAGTGGGGTCTGGGACCCTAGGACAAGAGGGTCTGCGCCTCTGGTTCAACACCTGGCAGGTTCTCTGAATGCCAGGGCGGACAAACTCAGCCGTCGGTGCATGATGGATCACGAATGGCGTCTGAACTCTGACGTGGTGCAGGGTCTCTTTCTGCAGTGGGGAGATCCCTGGTTAGATCTATTCCCCACCGAATATAACGCGCAATTTCATCAGTTCTGCACGTTGGAATTTCCAAGGCAGCACTCGCTCAGAGACGCTTTTCGTTGCAAGTGGAGTTTTGGTCTGTTGTACGCCTTTCCGCCTATACCACTTTTGCCAGAGTGCTGAAGAAGATCAGGCGCGACCGGGCCCAAGTCATTCTTGTGACTCCGGACTGGGCTCGAAGAGTATGGTATCCCAAGCTACTCAGTATGAGCGTCGATTCCCCGATCCATCTGCCTCTTCGGGAAGATCTTCTGTCGCAGCAGCAGGGGACGGTCCTCCACCCGAACCTGTCCAGTCTCCATCTCCATGTATGGAGATTGAGCGGTGGCAGTTGATGGCTTTCGACCGTCCTCCCGAAATTTGTGATGTCATTCTGGCAGCCAGGCGTCCCTCCAGTAAAACGGTATACGCCGGCAGGTGGAACAAATTTGTGGCATGGTGCACAGCAAAGGCTGTGGATACCCTTTCTGCGCCTCTTTCTGAGGTTCTTCTGTTTCTTCTGTCTTTGGCCCAGCAGAGCTCTGCTCAGGGCACTATCAAAGGTTATCGTTCTGCGATCCCCGCCTTTCTCGGGCTTCCTGATCAGCCTTCTCTTTTTAAGTCCCCGGTTGTTAACCGTTTCCTCAAAGGCATTACACACACGTTTCTACCCGTGCCTTTCATAATGCCTCAATGGGACTTGAATCTGGTCTGGACTTATTTGATGTGCGCTCCCTTTGAGCCCCTTCATAACTGTCCCTTACGTCTTCTCACCTTAAAAACGGCTTTCCTGGTGGCTATCACCTCTGCCAGAAGAGCGAGTGAGCTCCAGGCTCTTTCTTCCGGGCCTCCTTTCCTTTGAGTTCATCCGGACAAGGTGTTTCTAAGGACCCGTCCTTCCTTCTTGCCAAAGGTTTTTATGCCCTTCCACATCGGGCAGACCATCACTTTGCCCACCTTCTTTCTGCCTCCCCATCCTTCCAGGGAGGATGAGAGGCTCCACCGTCTGTACCCAAAATGTGCGCTCGCCTTCTATCTACAGCGTACACAACAGTTCTGGGTGGAAGATCAGCTCTTTATTGGGTGCCAGAAAAGGTCGGGCCGTGCACAAACGGACCATCTCCTGGTGGGTCGTTCTGTGCATCAAAGCATGTTACTCCTTGGCCAGGGAGGAGCCTCCTGTGGGGCTGCGTGCCATTCTCCCAGGGCAACGGCAGCCACTACTGCCTTGGGACACGGCGGTCCCTTGCAGGACATTTGTCAGGCAGCTACGTGGGCCTCGCTTACAAAGCACTACTGCCTTGACATTCCGGTCCGGAGAGACAGCTTCTTTGGCTGTTCTGTTCTCTGTGACTTCCTGATGTCATTTTGTTCGCAGACCCTCCACCGGGGTTGGTATGGCTGGGGTATCAATTCTAAGGTAAGGAATCTATCTCTAACGTGTCTCTTTTAGATGCACAAGTTACTACTTGTGTAACGATATATCTGTTAGAGACATTAGTTAGTGATAGATTTCTTACTGCCCCTCCCATCCACCCCGTTCTGCGAACTGATTACTAGGGTTAAGGTCATCCCTTTCAGGGCCCTAGTTTTATGCACCAATGGTCAGTATCTTGCATGGCTCTGTGTTCCTGGTGCGGAAAGTCGTGTACAGAACTGATGTCAGCGTGCATGGGTGGTGTTCTCCGTGATGTCATCTCGGTACTTCCGACGCCAGTGACGGACGCGGAGTCGCAGGACGCCACCCACTGACGCGCAGGGGTACTGCGAAGCAAAACTTTCCGGATCCAGTCTGACGCCTGGGGATATTCTAAGGTAAGGAATCTATCATTAACTAATGTCTCTCACCGATATATTGTTACACAAGTAGTAAATTGTGCGATTGGAATCCAGTAAGAATGACTATCTTCTTTTTGGGTAGAAAACAATTACAGCACCTTGCATGATTTTTGTCTTAAGATAAGATTGCAGTTTGATTTTCACCACTTTTCCACAAAGCTTTATTGGCAGATAGGCATCGAAAATTGCTATTAGCAGCGCCTAAAGAGGGCAGATTCAGGCTGAACCATAATCCAAGCTTGTATTATTAAGGTGAGAATAGAACCCAGTTGAAATGAGGCATCTATGAATATGGTTGATAATTACTAGTAGAATTTGCGGACACTGGTACTTTGACTCAAGGATTTATTATTCACTTTTTTTACCTCCAAGAGCGAAGTGACCGTAGTGTGTTGTATTTTCTTCTGTTGTTATCTATTTTTTCTAGAGTCCATAACTAGTAGGGCACTCCACCAGTCTATTGGGTGTTTTGCATTAGTGTTTGGGAAGATTGGTTTGTCATGTTACATTAATACTTGAAAAAGTTGCTGAGACAATTAAAAAAAAATTGGATTATGAAACATATTTATCCTGTACAATTTCAGGTTTGCATAGTTTTGACCTTCAAAGTTGTTGAGACAATTAAAAAAAATTGGATTATGAAAACATATTTATCCTGTACAATTTCAGCTTTGCATAGTTTTGACCTTCAAATGAACCTCATTTGAAAGTCTTCAGTACTCTAATGGTAATATTTAGCAGTATCATTTGGCTTACCCAAATTAGGTGCACCCACCATTGTTTTATTAGTGGGACTTGATAAATATTCATGCGTTAACATTGTGATTTCCTCCTTAGTTCTGAACAGAAGCTGAATTTTGTATGTTGGGCAGTTTTTTTGGAGCCAGTTCGGAGTTAAAAGCAGCATGATCAACAAGTTGGGTCTTAGTAATAATGGTTTACTTAGTCTTGGCATTGTATGCTGAAATCCTCATTAGGGTGGAGTCTTTCTTGTGAATCGTTAAGGGTTATAACTGCTTGAAGTTCACATTATTCTTGTTGCCATGTTATTCACTGATACCTGATATCAGACATTAAAGTCTGTGACCACCATGGTTTTACCATTTTTTGTTTTTGAAAGGCAGTCAGAAAGCCTGCTACAAATAATTTTAGATCTTTTCGAAGCCAGGGCAGTACACCACAGTTGCTTTGATCAACTGAGTTGTGTCTATCACAAACTTAACTGTAGTCTGTGAAAAAGACTAGAATTGTGTTCCACCACTGACCTTTATAGGCCCAGTATATATTAATGTTGCCCTAGTTCCCATGTTTTTCTGATTCAAATTGAAGTAATCCTTAGGAGTGATAAAGAAATGGCTGAACCAGAGGCCACTGTTTACTGTGAGACTCTTGTATAGTAACTATTGTTAATTTCTTACATCCTTGTTCTTTCTTTGTCTGTCTGCCATTCACTGTTCAAGTTATAATGTTTCTGTATGCAGCTTTGGAACACTAGATTCTACTGTTCCGTTTTGGATTTGAAAATGAATTCATAATTTCCATCACGCACATTTCTCTCTTTTAAATACAATGATACTTCTTGGAGACGCCCTGATATTAGGTAAACTGATGAACAGAATGAAATGTGATTAATCACAAATTTGCTTTTTTATTAATAATCATCTTTATTATTCGCCTCCATCTCATGCTCCATTTAACAGTAGAGACAAGGATCTGCTTTGCGTTGTCCCTGATTTGATAGACATTAAATTGATTTTAGCAAGTGTTCATCCACTAAAATAATGTTGTATCCTGCCTGATTATAAGGTTAACAATTTTCATAGCTTTTTAAAGTGCATTCAGTCTCCAGTACCTTGACCTTCATATTTAACCAGAAGCAATAAGGGAGTAGCACAAATACACTTTTATTAAATTTATCACCCAGTAACAACTAGTCTTTATTGTATAACTAGCCCATACCACCATCTCACCATTCTTTCCTTCAAGAATATTTTCTTTTGAGCTCGATATATCCATGTATTGCTCGATTTCTAATCTCAGATGTTTAGGCTCAAAGGAAAACAAATCATGTAATAAGTAGGCCTGCTGGTTTTGCATGGTTTGTATTCTAGCACTACCTACTTTTGAAGCATTGAAGGACAATCAAAATGTTAACCTACATCACTCATACAGCTGTTTAGTCGAAACCTGTGTTTTTGTCACTGTTCAAGACTTTTTTTTTTGCTTTGTTAACTTACAGATTGACAGAGAGCTTTGCTCTTCTTCTGCCGAGTTTGAAGATTTTGTTCTTCAATTTATGGACCGGTGAGTGAACTTCTAATAACAGAACATACATTGTGTTATATTATTTGTTTATAATCTATTTGGTAATTCATTATTCTTTGTGATTTTTGTCATAGATGCTTTGCTCTTATTGAGAGCAGCACACTTGAACAAACGAGGGAAGAAACTGAAACAGAAAAGATGACCCACTTGGAAAGCTTGGTAGAGTTGGGACTATCTTCCACTTTCAGTACTATCCTCACACAATGTTCTTTAGAAATATTTAAGGTAAACAGCATTTGTCCTACACTTCATTTATTTCTTATAAAACCACTAATAGAATGTAATACAACTTTTAATAACTTTGAAGGATGATAGATAGAAACGTTTTCTCAAGTTCATTGTAAGAAATATAGATTTATTATACCCTCAGGTTCTCTCATTCTATATAATTTGTATTCATTTTTTAGACATTAATCACAGCACCTGAGACCAGATTTAAATGATATTGTAATGAATGATGTGTGGAGAATTATAAACTTTCTCTTGGCTCAACTACTCTGAGTATATTGCACTGTTAGTTGACCCCCTTTTACAAATATTGTCGGTCAGTTTCTGCCCTCAGGATATTAACATGGAATTGCTCAATTCAATCCTTTCAGATCATATTACTAGCCTAAACATGAAATAACTCAGTGAATGAGCTAGCCTGGCATTTGCAGTCATGTTTACTCTGATGCACTTACATATTTATGAATATGCAGACATTTTGCTTGTAGTGCGTCAATAATTTAGCCCGCTAAGGTCTGCAGTTGCTAGGACGATAAGGACACCAATTAGCAGCTCCTGGTAATTTTTGTAGCTGTTTCATTTAAATATCTGCACCTCTCATATGTAGTCCCCTGAAAATCACATTAGCCAGTTTCTAGAGACACACTTACTCTCAGTATTCTCTGTATGTGCTTAAACCAAAACATTAGCAAAACTATAGTAAACCAGAAAAAAGACCCCAATTCTAGAACAGGAGGAGGAGGGAGGGGTGAGAACAACCAGGCAAGACATGGGAGTAAAACCTTAGGATAATTAAAACCAAGGTTGGAGAGGGAGTAAAGTGCAATTAGCCATTTGGTACATAGTGGGTGTGTTAGTCTAGAGGCGGTCTTCCCCAGTTTTAAGGAATCTTCTTTTGCAACAGGATATTCAGCTGTAGCCTAATGCTTGAGATGTTCTCTTGTCTTTTTCTTGTATGTGATTTTAGGAAATTAGGTGGAAGCTAGCCAAATGGCTTGATAAGTAGCATTAGGTCTTGAATTCTTTCTGCCAGTTCCATATTGTTTTTTTTGCTATTCTGGTAGCGTCTATTTCTGCCCCATAATGTTGCCTCTGTACTTTGTTTCTCACTAGGGTGAAAATGCTCTTTTTAGAACTGATCGCCAGGCTCAGTCTCTTATAATCATGTCCCTATCTTAGAATCTCCCACCACTGGTGTATGCAATTTTGATTTTACAAAGGGTGTGGTGCAAGATTGCCTTTAAAAAAAAAAAAAAGACTGGCTTTGTCCTTTGGATACTTACGGAAGGTCTTTCATGTTGCATGCAGCAGCAGCCCCGAGTGGATCACAGATGCCACTTGAGACATGAAAACAAAGGAATAGTTTGTACTGTTTATTGACCGAAGGCATTGGACCACATAGCTTTAAAGGAAAGGTCCTCCTTTGTTTTTTGCACAGATGTCACTAAGCATACCCAATTTCTACTAGTTGTCTGCAGCTGTACTGACTACCACAGCCATGAAGTATGTGCTGGGGCTCTCGGACACCTTCCTGATATTTTGGAGTAGACATCAGGATCTGGAGAGAGGTGGTGGAGGTGGCTCTTTGGGCGACCAGCCAGTGGTCAGGAATTTTCTAGAATGCTGGACATGTTACCATTTGGAGAACTTAGGTATGCAATGCAAGGTTCCCTGTAAATGTCGATATATCTGAGTGAGGTATACTAGACTTAATAAGCAATTTGTAGGCTTAAGGTAAAACATTTGGCAAATCAGGTGTGGATTGCAGATGTTTCCATTTTGCTTGAAGTGCCTTCATGATTTCTCTTTTCAGGAAGCCATATAAGCCATGACTCCCAAAGCTGTTTGTTTGCTATGAATGAGCTTCCCTATTCTTCAGAATTAGTTCTTTCATAGATTCTCTTGCATGAATCACCCCCTTTGTTGAGATGGAGAGGCCATAGTGAGCAACTGCTGTGTTAAATATAGCCTGTAAAGCTTTAGAATATTCACATCTTTAACCTACCCGTATTATTTTCTAAAGAACCAAAGCCAACCAATCAGGAATACTCTCATAGAGCATCACTCTCCCATGTGCTACCTTACCTCAGATTTCTACCACACTCCATGTGTGAAGGGAGACGACTAAGCTCTGCTCAGTCTTTCACAAATAAGTGGCTTTTTTTCAAACTAAACTGTTGCTATTCGGTGAAGATTTTACATCCCTCTGTTGATTTACCATCTAGAAAATACAGAAATATCTGATACATCTAAAAAAACATACTCTTCAAACCTTGTGGGACCTGTGGCAAGAAGAGGCTTTGTTCTGTGGACCCTCACAAAGAGTGTATGTGTGGCCTCTATCCTAACCATAAAGTTAAGGAATGCAAGACAAGCCACCACCATTCAGCTAAAACCCTCAAAGACAGAGAGGAAAGGCTTTTGATTTGCCTAGCAAAATCAAAATGTAATGAAATGCCATCCTCTGATAAAGAGTCAGATAGTGCGTTTAAAATGTATAAAAATTATTAAAAGGGCACATTGAGATGACATCGAATTGTGAGGAAATGCCATCCATTTCCAAAGAACCTCCCAAAAAGGTTCACAAGAAAACAAAGGAAAGATAATCCTACTAGACAAGCCCAAGTTACAGTCAGTGTCTACACCACCAGCGCGACCGCCAATGCTGTCAAAAGTGGAACACCCGGACTGCCACGGGACAAGTATGCTCTAAGTTGGTGGAGCTAGAGCTGTTTCCCTGTCACACCAGCGGAAGGTGCAGAAGAAGAAGAAGAGGAGGAGGAGGAGAAGGAGAAGGAGACGAAGGAGGAAACAAGTTGTCGTGCTGCGCCCCGCAGACAACCTCTGCCCTTTCCCCTGTAGGACCTGTACAAGAGATTTGCCTGCTGCTGCTACTTGTGTAGCTGTTGCCTTGCTCAAAAGGACAAGTTTCTTCCAAAGCCACAAAACTTGCAGAGCTGCCCAAAGCTCCTGGGTTGACACTGAAACCCCAAAGATCTTGCAGCGCCTTTACTGTCCTTAAAGTGCTGCAGCACCGAATCCGCCTTAGCCCCAAACTGGCAAGGTCCATCGAAAGGCAAATCCAGTAATGTGGTCTGGACATCTGGCGAAAATCCCAAACCACACAACCGTGCATATCTCCTAGTCGTCGCCTTGGCTACTGAATCGGCCGTTTCCAGACTAGATTGTATCAATTGTTGGACCTCCCTAGCTGTATTCCTAAGGGCATGGATGTAGCGACCCAAAAGGCATGTGGCATTAGTGGACTTGTGTGCCATACTCCCTGAAGAGATTACCTTCTTTGCTGATTGCTCCATGCGTTTTAACTCCCTATCTGCATGCTTAAATGGGAAAGAACCTTCTTTGCCGATTGCTCCATGTGTTTTAACTCCCTATCTGCAGGCTTAAATGGGAAAAAACCTGCAGACAGCCTTGAAGAGCACGAAGCCTGGAGCCCCACGTTTCCCGGTGAAGGATGGGTGGACAGGAAAGCTGGAGCCACCTTGTACCTCCTAGCCACGGCCCTGGAGACCGCTGGAGTGGACATCGGCTTCTGCCAAACATCAAGGGTGAGCTCTGCCAACGCCTCATTGAAGGGAAGTGAAGGCTCTGAAATGGAGGAAGGGGAATGGAGCACCTCAGTAAGAAAATTAGATCTCAACTCTGCTGTAGGAAGAGGCAACTCCAAGAGGTTTGCAGCCTTTCAGATTACAGCATGATAAATGGTCACCTCGTGCGTCGGCAAGCATTTTGGTGATGAAAGCTTCCACTCTGGAGAAGTGTTCAGACCACTGGCATCCTGCAAACACTCAAAATCCAGTTCAGGATCTAAAATCTCTCCTTCCTCAGCCCCTCCATGTTCCTTCTGGTACTCTTCTTCCTCCAACAACCTCTTCTTCCAACAACCTCTGAGCCTCTCTCTGAGACCTCATCCTCCGCTGCCAGATGCGGCGCCGGAGACTTCTGGATCGGCGTCGCAGGGATGTCCACAGGAACAGGTGTCAAAGCCGGCTGAAGTCAAGTTGGCGCCAGTTTGGAACCAGGTGACATCGCGGATGCACCATCTGGAGGAGCTCGACCCTCCAAGGACTGCAACAGCATTGAGAATCTTGGCGTCCGAAGAGGCCTGCTCCCTAGAGCCTTAGGCATTAAAGGCACCTGGGGAAAGTGAGGTGGCAAGCCTCCCAGGGAACATGCCAACGGACACATATGGCCAACAGGTGCACCAGTAGGGTTTGCCGCTCTGGCAAACAAGCCAAACATCTCATTTAAAAAATGCGACAGATCTGATCCCGGAGTCGGGAAAGCAGGATACATCGTATCACAGTCTCTGGAATAATTCGGGGAGGCACTAAATTCGGCTCCTGTTGAACCGCCGGAGACCTCGAAGTCAGAGGGAGAGTGGCTGACCTCTGCAACGGAGGAGGCGTTGGATCTATCAAACCCAGAGGAGTGTCTGCTCTTGGAGACAGGCCGACCTCACCCCCGGTGACGGAGTGGAGAGATCTTATCCCTGCGATGACATCTGGAAATCGGGGAAACCGACTTCGGAGATGCATTCTTCGAAAAGCGACACCGAGAACCATGGCACTGTTTTTTTGCTTCTTCGAAAACCTTGAAGTGTGTGGAGTCTGCGACTTCGAGTAGGTCCTTGACCTTCTGTGACTTCTCTTCTGCTTCTTCGCCTTAGCCATGAGTAATTTGGCCTCCCTGTCCTTAAGCGCCTTTGGATTCATCCGCTTGCTAGAAGTGCATGTCCTGACAACGCGATCCGATAAGAGACACTACAAACAATCTTCATGGGGGTCAGTGATGAACATCTGGTTCCCACATTCTTTGCATGGCTTTTAACCCAACTTCCTCGGAGTAGCCATCCTTGTCCAACAACAAAACTCCCAGAAATGGAGAGCCTGGAAAAAAAAAGTTATGCATCGATGGCGTGGAACAAAGGGAACTGACGTCAGCTCGGCAACGAGGCGTTCCATTGTGATGTCCTTGTCGACGTGGGAGAGCTGAGGAGAAAGGTTTCTCTAGAATGCTGCGCATTGGGGTAATTCAAAAGATGAGGAATGCACAGGCAGATGTATCCATCAGAAATACACCAAGTCATTTAATACTGGAGCTCATATCTCTAACCAAGGTGTTGCTAAATCCTCCAACACCTTTTTGATTCAGAAGAGTCTGAAAAAGTGGCCTTGTTTTGGCCAGCGTATAATCCTACATAACTGAATGTGAAATGCCATGGCCCTGATGACGATGGCTATGAGGAGAGGCTCAACTTGAATACCAGTTTGGAGGGAGTCTGAAGATCCTACATCTAGAGTTCCTTTTCAGACAATTCTGGAACGTTCGGACGTATAATGATGATATAGTGTTACACCCCTATTAGGGTGGCACACAAGTTTCCAGCCAATCCATGATGCAGGTACCATTGAACCTAGTAAAAGACTGGTGGCTAATGGTAGTACATGACTACATATGTTTTCCAGAGCCTGCATTGGATGCTGAAATAAAACAAATCCCTGGGTGGGTTTCACCTTAAGTACCACAAACCCAACTCACCACTTGCGCACCTTTCGGTGTGATTTCACAATTTCACTCTCCACCAACATCTCAAATACCAACTTCAGGACAACATGACATTGATGGCTCCTATACCAATTCAAAAAGTAGGAGAGCTTCCACATATTTTCTCTAGGGGACATTGGTCCTGTATAGGATAAATAAACAGCATAAGTTGAAGGAGATACAGCGCCATTTCTGTCAGATTCACCCCAGGTGATTTTGATACCTTTAATAGTCTGATTGAAAGAGCATCTAACAGATTTCACATTCCAATCCCAGCAAAATAAACAGATTGATTCTTATGTACCTTTAAAGAACCAACCACAAAAACGATGAGAGAAATTAATGCTAGGCAAACAAATGATGGGCGCAATGCTGAATAAATCAAACATTCACCCCAAGTCAAGTCTGGGTTAAATCCATCGTTCTTTTGCTCACTATGCCACCCTAGTTTTGACCCAGCCATATGCAGATCAGGCTTGACCCTGCACCTCATTGGAACAGGCCAACCTGAACTGCCAAGCCAGGTCCTCCCGGAACCTGAAATAAACATCCTGGGGGCGGTTTCCGGGAGTTTCCCCTCATCAGCCAGGCTAGCTTGAATCCAGTGGTACAGTGAGCAAGGGACCCGTGTCTGGGCATACCCATCTTACTTGGGGCGAACAGTGCTATGCAAACAAATGATGGACGGAATGCTGAAAAATTCAAACCAGCAGCTGGTCCTAGGTTGCTTGTTTCCTGTCCAGGGAGGACCTAACCTGATAGTTCGGGCTCGACTGTTCCCATGGGGAGCAGGGTCAAGACTGATTTGCATGTGGCTTGGAAAGCAAAAAAACGATGAATTTAGTCCAAGATCTTTGTACTGGGGTATATTGTTCAACATTTTGTGCATCAATTGTTCTTTTCGCATTTGTCACCCCTCATGGGACGGGCATGCCCAAATGTGGGTACCGTGCACTCCATGCCCTTGGAGTCAAGCTAGCCTGGTTGATGAGGGTTGATACCCTGAAATCAGTCCTAGGTTGCTTGTTTCCGGTAAAGGGAGGACCTGACCTGGCAGTTCAATCTGTACTTTTCCCATGGGGAGCAAGACTGATTTGCATATGTCGGGTTTTAAACTGGAATGGCATGGGGAGCAAAGAAACGATGAATTTAGTCCCAGATCTCTGTACTGGGGTGAATGTTTGACATTGCTCAACATTCTGCCCATAAATTGTTCTTTTTGCGAGAGAAATAAATGAATATATCTGGTGAGGCGATCTTGAAACAATGAATAATTTGGTGATGTTGGCTGTCGTTATTCCAAGGCTAGACAAAAAAAAATACAAGCCCTAGTAGACACACCAGTGTGTCTAAACAAATATTTATGTGCAGATTGGTGGTAATGTGGGGAGGGGTCAGTTTTGATTTCCAACATAATGTATTGGTGTAATAATTTGGCTTGTATGTGAACAGACATTACAAAAAAGAATAAAAGAAACTAACAGAAGCATGTGTAAATGTTCATTACCAGATGCTCTTTTTTTATTATATTGATTGATATCCTTAGGAGCTGTGAGAAAAACAGGATACATCCCAGCCCCAAAACTTGAGTAATTGCCTTTTATTTATATATATATATATATATATATAACTTTTAAAACTTTCAATTTCAGGTTGCCCTCGGCAAAGTGTTTAACTATGCCATTTCCAACATATTTGAAACTAGAGTTTCTGGAAAAATGGCTGCTGACATGTGCCGTGCCACAGTAAAGGTGAGACACTCAGATTTGTTTCAGTTTGTAATAAAATGAACTCATTATTCATAGTTTCGAAAAAAACTATTTTGTCTTTTTTTTAAATAGACGAGTGGAATGAAACATTATTTCCTGTTGTATTTGCTTTCCTTCTTTACTTAGCAGGGCGTCCCTTGAGCCAGAGACAAGAGAATTTTGTGTCTGAACCCAGTGACATCCACATAGTTTGACACTTCTGTACCAGATAATGAAGTCTCCCCCCCTGGACTTGTGGACCTGGCATTAATACCGGATGGTTGCTATGTGTAGGAGGCGGGCTTAGGATATGGTGCACACTTATGTAAGTGTAGCACCCTGCACAAATCCATACAACCCTTATGGAGATTATGTAAGTGTAGCACCCTGCACAAATCCATACAACCCTTATGGAGATTTTAGTGGTCTTAGGCAATCTTAGAAAGCTCTCTGAGTGGTAGCTGTTGAAAGCAGCCTTCAGGCTTAGTCCAGAAGTAGTGTAAAGCAGCTTGTTTTACCAGTACTTAATCTCATGGTACAGGTTACGTGATACATGTTACGTGAAAAAGAACCAAACAGTTGTTATAAAAAAATATGTTTAACACTCACCATACAGTTATTATCTCCTTCCCGGAGATATAAACACAATACACACAATACTTTGTCAATAGACTACGTAAAAAGCACAGAATACATAGTTGTCTCCGGGAGAGGCCAAACCATATACTAAATTAGTAGATGCGAATGTTGACACAAGTTAAGAGTGGACCTAGAAGATGTATAAGAGTCAGGGACCCAAGGAACCAACCAAGGTGAGTATCTAGGAACCCCACGGAAGTCGTGTGCAATTCAAGTCGTGGTTGCAATTTTAAAGAAGGACCCCTCCCAGCAGACCCTGAAGAAACAAACCTCATGGAGGACGAAATATTGGCGAGCCACCCCACCCGTGGATACCCCAGGAACCAGAACACCTACACCAGGAAAGCCGGGTGTATAGGTGCGAAGTGGCTTCGGAATCCGCCATAGACCACAGTGGAGGATTGCAGGAAGATGCTGCTGATGAAGAAGGTGAAAGGGTCGGGTGGAACCCAAAGGTGTAGTCGAGAAGAGAGGCACCTGCAAGCAGAGGGGACAGAGTCTATGTCACTCAGGAGTGACTTGGAGGCACGGGAGACGAATGGCCACCGATGTCGAAGATGCAGGAGAGTTTGACGATGCCCTTGAAGTTGCAGCTGTGGGAACCAGGCAGCGCTGTAGAAGACAGGAGTCGTTCACAAGCTGTCCATCGTCGGATGTCGAGAGCCAAAGTGTCAGTCTCCGGCAGGGGCACCAACATGCATTGGCAGCAGCAAACAACATAGTCGACAAAAAAGGTGCAGTGTCGGGACTAGCAAGGTCCAAGTGACTCACACGAGCAGGTAAGCCAGACCAGGCCCTGAGCAAGTAGGGGAGACCACTGGAGCCAGAGAAGACCCTCAAGAGGATCCAAAGGCTGAAGGCACAGTAGTCGCAAGAGGACCTCGAGCAGCTCACCAGAGGATGAAGGCCCACAGTGCACAGGATGCAAAGCACGCAAAGATCTTGGCTGGAGGAGATGCTTGGGGCTGGAGCTTCTTGAAGCCCAAAGTTCTCTGGAGGAGAGAGTCACAAGCCTTTGCAACGGCAAGTCGACACAGTGCACAGGTGTTCTGTTCCAGCAGTTCCGACGAGGGATACTCACCTCAAACTTGGTAAAACAGTGCAAGCCTCGAGGGAGTTGCAGAACCACCACCTGTGTTGCTGAGCTTTTAGGAGTCTGTGGGAGCCCAGGAGCAGCAGACCCGTCAGCTTTGTTGCGGTGTTAGCAGATGCAAGGAAGTGACTCCTTCACTCCAAGGGAGATTCCTTTGGGTGTCTTGTATGTCCACAGACCTCGTGAAGAACCTGTATGGCGCACAAGGACAGATGTTGCAGCAGACTTGCAGGACTATGAGACCAGGAGCAGCGGGAGTGTTCCCAGTTGCAGTCTCGGTTCCCAAGAGCGAAGTCCAGCAGTGTCTGGAGTGCCTAGACGGTCAAAGTTTTTTTTTTTTACATTTTCAAAAACCTTTATTGAAGAGATGGCAAAGGAATATTACAGAATTGCATCATATCCGAGCACCATGTACATGAATATAATTGAATTCAGAGATGTTAACCAAGATACTTATCACTTGAGAGCGAAACATATCAAATATAGTGTAAGAGCACCAGAACAGTGAGACGAGTCACAATTAGAGGCACCGTATACAAGAGAAAGGAACGGTACAAGCGGGGGGGGGGTATGTAGAGGGGATAAGCCACTCGCTGACCTACATCGGCGGCAGCTGCGGGCGGGGCGCTGGCGGGGGGCACGGGAGAGGTTGCTGCACTATGAGGACTACGACATAGGAGGTAAGACACAAGTGGACTCCATATGTAGAGAGGGCGGGATCTAGCTGGCATAAGGTCCCAGAATACGGACAAGAGAGTCTGGCATCCTTAAGCCAAATGGTGAACTTGGGCGCATGGAAACTCTACGCCGTGCGAGGACCAGTAGCATGGCGATCAAGCGATGGGAGGCATCTGGGCAAAATGTAACAAAGACCAGACGGACTCATAATCAAACTGAAATTATGAACATGTCACACATAGAAATCTGAAACCTTGGCATCTATGTTCGAGCGTTGTGTTGGTCAGGCAAACTGATGTACACATTCAACATTGTTCTGCGACATGGTGATAGTGGCAGCACATTATAAAGCACGGGGTCTGGGGTTACCACTGACACCAGAGGCCTTTTCGTACAAATGGAGGGGTTTAACCAGTCTTTTAAGTGGGATCCAGAGGGGGGCTGTGGGTGTGGGGGGAGTCTCTTAAAGGGGCGTGGTACAAAGAATGGTGGGAGCCACGGCCAACTGCCGATTAGCTCAAGGGAGCCACAGGGCAAAAAAGTTTGGGAACCACTGCCCTAAGGAAAGAGTTGGAATGATTCAGGGGTCCTTCCCAGAGGAGGCTGGACAGTGGGGAGCATACTCCCATGTCCTTTTCTCCAGTTTCGCGCCAGAGCAGGAGCCAATGGCTCCCTGAACTGGTTTGAACTGGAATATGCAAGGAGGGCACCAAATGTGCCCTTCAAGCAGTCTGAGTGGCACTGGCAATCGCCCCCACCCTGTCCCAATACACAAGTCCTGTCTGGAAGGTGGTCACACCTCCCTGTGACAGGATACCTATTGTGCTACCTTCCTCTGCTCGAGCTTGGCTCAGCAGCAGGAGGGCAGAATTGTGTCTCTGGTCAGCAGCAGCCATAGTTTGCTGTCTGGTTCTAGAAGACTGGTACCGGGAGCACTGAGGGCTTCCCGGAGGAGTTTTACAGTGCATGGAATCATACCTCCCACACAGTTTACGGTGTACAAGGGACTTACATGGAGACACCAGTAGCCAATCTGGAGTGTACCCAAGTACTCACCATGTCCAATTTAGGGAAGAAGCACCGAGACTGGGGTCCTGATTAGCAGTATCTCAGTCAGACTAGTCAGAAAACATAATGACACCAGCAAAAAGTGGGGGTGACCATAAAGGCAGATCCTACTTTCCTACACCATGTCTTTCTGCCCGCCTTGACCTTCAGTTATAGTTGTGATGTCTGCTTCCCTGGAAGGCTGGAGAGCTCACAAAAGATCTCTTTTCCAGTATTGGATCTTTCATAGATTTACATGATTGAATAATTTCTCGTCGTCGAAGTGGGAGTCCCATGGTACCATAGAAAGCAGTATTCAATTATATACATAGCACATAATGGCTAAAAACATTCCCTTTAATAATTTATTCAGATCATTTATTAAGAACCAAAGTTCAGCCAGTCATGCCACAGCACCCTCAAGATCTTGCTCCACAGAGGCTTCACTCTCTCGGATGTTCCTTCGCATGTTGTTTGATGGGAGTCTACCTGAGATCTGCTCAGTTTCGTTCAGGTTTCTTTCTTTTGTGGAAAGTTTTACCAAGGGAAGAATATAGATCTGGGTTTTGAGTTTTGTACATTAGAAATTGCCCCTTTTTGTCAGCAACTTCTCAGATTTTGTCAGTCACAGGGTATGCAACTGAAATAAATCAATTTGTTTAAAATTAAGAAAAGTCAACTGTAATCCCCTGAATGGAACCTCTCAACAAAAACTGAGATCTCATCAAGCAGACAATATTTTATTTAAAAATGGAATACTAGGAGTATTTGTGGTGCAGATTGCATTTGCTTGTAAACATAAAAATGCTAAAAAAACAAAGGCTCCTTAGTGGCTTATTTCGATGGTATGGTAAATCAGGCTGCTAATATTATGGAGGCTCAAAGGATTTATCTCATTGGGAACTGGTATGAGGAAAATCTCTTAAGTATACAAAATATTCAGATGCCTAACTAAATGTTTATGGACTTTGTATATAACTTAACTGAATATCAAACTGAAAAGCTGGTAAAAGGTTTAAATCCCTCACTGAAACCCTTGTCCAAATGTATTATCTATTAGAAAGAGAAAACAATTGCTCCCAAGAATGTATAGATAAATGTATTTAACATTTATGTTGGTATGAGGAAACCTGTCAAGGTATTGTAAAAACATAGTGATCTGTGCAATAGCAAACATTTACTTTGCATATAGTGAGCGACCGGGCAGAAAGTTTGAATAAATTAAATACGTTTTTACACATTTCTCTATACAAATGAAAGTAAATAAAAGATGTTATGGTGCAGTGCATGGTAAACAGGGATTGAAATAAATATATACTGTGCAGAAAAATAATTGCAGGGCAGACAGATATTTCTGACTAAGTCAGGGATCAGTTTCCATTAGTTCTCTGGAACATTGGTTACCATAATTTCACTCATGTGATGAATGTTGACGGTTCAACCCATTTAGGGCATACCTTTTCTAGGGTCTCCTGAGTCCAGGAAAAAGAGAACAGTTGTCAGTCTATACCCCCAATAGTAAAAATATGGAAATTCATTCTGTCTTGGAAAAATGAATGGATTTATCAGTTTCAGAGTAGACTACTCACATCTCAAACATGCTTACATGTTCAGATATGTTTCAACAACACATGCTGGAGTAACAATTAATCTGGTGAACCCCAAAGTTCCAATAAAAGTAACAGTTCAAAACTTTGATTCCTCTCAGGCAAGACAAGTTGAAGACATCCACAGTGACACTATCCCAGAGCGGTTATCCAATGCAGTCATGATTCATATCTAGGGTATAGCTTAAAAAAAACTAAGAAAAAATGCTGGTCACAAAAGTCCTGCAGGAGGCAAAGATTTAGAAGAGGAGTTGAATTACTGATTAGCATATTAGCTCCCAGCCATACCTTCAAGATTCAATCAACGAAGCAGAGCTGATGCTGTGTACACTCAATATCTGAGGTTGGCCATGTAAAACATAAAGTGTTTCATGCTCCAAAAGATGGAAGAGTAGTCGTCTTCAAATATGGCATCGTCAGCACTCACACTGACAGCAACCTTCTCAGTCCTCTATCGTTAGGGGATACTGCAGCCTATTGAAGAAAATGGATTGAAGACCACGAAGGCATCAACGTATATTTCTGTCCTCATTTTGGATGGGCCCAGCACTCTACCTTGGAATACAATGAAACCAAATGTAACTCAAGAGTATTGTACAATCATGAAACTGTCAAGTATAGTGTTATGTTCAAATATGCCCAAAAAAAGGGAACTGTTTCCTACATCATGAGAATTTACCCTAAATGATCCTGTTTCATAGATTTACTGTGTGAAATACTTAGTAGATGGTGTACATTTCAAATGGTGGCCATTCATCAAATTAAAACAGTCACATGTACTTTAATCCCATATATATATATATATATATATATATATATATATATATATATATATATATATATATATATATATATATATATATATATATATATATATATATATATATATATATATATATATATATATATATATATATATATATATATATATATATATAGATCAACAAAATACCTTGAGCATTGAAAAGGCACTCGACAGTGCTCTGCCATCTGGCTCAGACCTTCTATGCCTGCCTTTCCACTGCACTTTCAATTAATGTGCTTACTTGTTTCAAGGTCGAAACCTCTTCCTCTTGGGCTGCACAAATGACACTTGAAAAGCGTATTACTTGCATTTCTGACTCAATTCAAATATATATATATATATAACTGGAAGTGGTCACAGCTGATATAACTTTTGATTTTCCTAGCGTGTCGGTTCTCCCCTCCCTCACACCCCCAACCCTCCCCCACCCCCAACCCTCCCCCACCCCTCAAGCTTTTCCCACTTGATCTGCAGCCCCCACAAAGGAGAATAGACATGTTTCACTCCTTTTTGCGGCACAGACTCTGACAATGATTATGACAGGGGTGATGAGCTCACTCAGCCCTGTTGAGAAGACAATTGGTATGATGACTTGCAGCAGACTTGTGGTCTCGATACCTCCCCTGAAAAGGGTCTCTTCTCACTCCCTGGCCCAGCCACTGAGGACTCCACTTCCTACTCCATGGTCATGCGTAGGGCGGCCTAAGTCCTTGACCTCCAGCTCCCCACCTTGGAGGTCAAGACTTATGTGTTAACTAAAGTCCTCCAGCTGGGGCAGATATCCTCTGATGTCTTCTAACCATTTAATGAGACATTTATGGTTACCATGTTGGTGGCTTGGGACAAACCTTACTTCGGTCTCTTTGTCAACAGCCAAATAGTGTGACGGCATCACACTGCCCTGCGCAACTCTGCGTTCCTGTCTCAATACCCTTCTCCCTAAAGTTTAGTGCTGCAGGTGTCCATAAACAGATCTTACCCCAACATTTTGCCAAATACTCACCTCCCCAGTTCCCCTCCCAAACTCCCCCCCCAACGATAGGGAAGCCAACCGGGTGAAGACATTTAGAAAGCAAAGCAAGTTTTCTCTTCCACCAGCCTGACCCACCTCTGTTCAGTGAATGCGTCATAGGACGCTATTCTCACGCCCTTTGGGAGTCTGTGGCTTCTCCCTGGGGTCCCTGAAGATTTATGACCTGTCTTTCCTTGCTCAGGCCATTCATCTCTGTCATGATGTGGCCAAGTTCACAATTCATTGTGCCTTGGACCCCACTGATTCATCAGACAAGCAATTTGCACCAGTGTTGTCATTCACCGCCATGTGCGTCTGTAATAAATTGGGTTCTCAGGCAAGGCCAGTTCTCCCTTATGAACATGCCCTTCTATGGGACTCGCCTGTTTGGAGACAAGGCTGATTCTGCTTTAGAATGATTCAAAGAGACCTGCTTATCTGCCCCGCATCTCCAGCCGCCTCAACCTTATAGCTTCTTTTGCGGCTTTGGTAGAGCTGACCCCTACTGCCAGCCTCAGAAAGGACCCCAGCATTCTCATGGTCGAGACGGTGGTGCTCACTGCCCCTGTGGCAAAGGCCAGCAGGCCGTCCATTTCACTGCTCCCCTGCAGTCCCACCTGCAAAACCTTTTAAGCATGCCCTTGGGGAAACAGAGCCACTTGGTGAGAGACAGGATCCAAACATAATTCCTGAGTTGGCAAGCTTCACACAGGTGGATCCTGCAGATCGTTCTGATGGGATATACCTTACCCTTACTCTCTTCTCTGCTGCACATTCCACCGACTACCAGTGACTTCTGGAGGACAATCCCTACATTTTGCAGCAGGAAGTGCAAGAACTTTGGTCAGTGAGGCTGTCGAGAGGGTGCCAGAAGTAAGACATGGTTGTTATTACTGCTACTTTCTGGTACTCATGAAGAGGGAGGACTTTTGTACAATTTTAGACCTGTACTCTCTCAATGCCTGCCTCAGGATCGAGAAATTCAAAATGCTCACCCTGACCCAGGTCTTGTCTGTCCTTGACCCTGGAGACTGGCTGGTAACATTGGACCTGCAGGATGACTATTTCCATATACCAGTCCTGCCAGCCAATCGATGCTACCTTCAGTTCATGGTGGGACTGGAATATTTTCAATTTGCTGTGCTACCCTGTGGACTCGCCAGCACCCCTTCTGGTGTTCACGAAAGTGATGGCAGTTGTGGCAGCACACCTTCGGAGGTAATGGGTGAGTGGCTTCCCTTACCTTGATGACTGGCTGTTGAAGGCAAACTGTCTGTCATCTTTGGGGTTCATTATCAACTAGCCAAAGTCACTCCTGACTCCTTCTCAAATGCTCACCTTCATTGGGGCCATTCTGTACATCGTTCAGTTTCTTGCATTTTCCCTGGGAAAGAGAGTCCTGACATTAAGGCTTTGATCTCAATCTTTCAGGCTCAGTCCTATATCTCAGTGAGGTTCGCTAGAGGCTTCTGGGAATGATGGCCTCCTGCATCCTGGTGGCATATGCAGGCTCGCTTTTTAGTGGGATCTAGTCTTGGTGGTCCCAACATCAAAGGGACCTTTCCTACTACGTTCAGATTTGTGAAGAGACTGTAAAAGTTCTGCAGTGGTGGTTACTGGACCATGATTGGGCTTGCAGCAGACCTCTCTCTCTTCCCCACCTAGAGCTGACTGTTATGACTGAAGCATTGCTTCTGGGTAGGGTGGCCTTCTGGTAGGGATGGAGTCTGATGTCTCTGTTGTCTTGGCAGAGTCCTGAATCCATATCAACCTTCTGGAGCTGAGAGCTGTCCGCTTGGCATTAAAAGCCTTTCATCCACCAAAGAGAGGCTGGTTCATGTGCTCAAGACAACACCATCACCCATGCTACTGCAATAAATGGGGTGCAGTGGGTTCACAACACTCTGCCAGGAGGCCTTGTGCCACTGGAAATGGGCTGGACCCACGGAATTTTCCTTGTGGTGAACCACCTTGAAGGCTCATTGAATGCCAGGGCAGACAAACCAGTGATGCCTGGTGGATCACTGATGTGGTGCAAAGTCTCTTCCGCAAGGGGATAGAACCTTGGTTCGATCTGTTCGCCACGGCTGAGAAAGCGCAATGTCAGCACTTCTGCATGTTGACGTTTCTAAGGTATCTCTCATCTCAAGGGGAGTTTAGGAGTGCTGTATGGCTTTTCACCAATATTACTCCTTCCACGAGCTCTCAAAAAGACCAGGACCAATCCGGCCCACGTCATCCTAGTGGCTCCGTATTGGCCTTAGTGGGTATGGTATCCAAAACTCCTAGGCTTGAGCATATACCCTGGGTTTGAGCACATGAGATCTGGCTGTCCCTCCAGGACAATTTGCAGTCGCATCAACAAGGATGTGTTCTGCACCCTGGCCTTCACAATCTCCACCTTATTGTTTGGAGATACAGCTGCAACAGCTGAACATCTTTGACCTTCCTCCAGAGGTGGTTGATGTCATCTTGACAGCCCGACATCCCTCGCCTGGCTTTCAAGATGACATAGCCTTGCCGGGCTAGGGACAAAACAAAAAACAAAATGTCAGATAACTTTGCCTAGATGGAATTTATGCGGTGTGTACCCAGCAATGAATTTGTCTCAACGACAGGCATATACAGTTTTTGACAAGGGAGGCCTCCCCCTCTAAGGAGGAGAGAGTTCAACGCTTAGACCCCAAGAGAGCATTGAGCTTTTATGTATATCATACCATTTGGACAATCGGTTCTTTCTGAGGTTATCTGGAGCAAAAAAAGGAAAGGGGGTATGGATGGGAACCATATCTCGCTAGATCGTGCTCTTCATTAAAATTTTCAACACATTGGCTATAAATCAGCCTGCAGAAGGACCGCCTGCTCATTCTACCAGGGTCAAAGCTGTTATCACTCCCTTTGGCACGTGGAGTCCCTGTCCTAGACATTTACTAAACCGCTACATGGGTGTGCCTCCATATGTTTACGAAGCTCTATTGTCTGGACAGTCTGGTCCCCTGAGAGGGACATTTTGCGTGCTCGGTCCAACAAGATCTTCTGGTTTCAGTCCACGCACAGACCCACCTCTTTGTTGGTGCTGCTTTGATATACATTTGAAAGGTGAGGAATCTGCAGCTAGAAGTTTCTATCAGAAGCCCAAGTTACCTACCTTTGGTAATGCTCTTTCTGATAGATACTGTAAGTAGGCGCAGATTCATCACTGATCCTCCCGTCCTCCCTGTTCTCTGGTTGACCTCTCCTGGTTAATAAGATCCCAAGTCTGCGAATCTATACAGGTCACACCAGTTTGTTTTTAGGATTCTGCGTATCGTTGCACAGTCAGTCTAGAAAGCAACTGACATCAGCACCCAAGAGTGGTGTCTCGGAGCTATGCTCCATGTGTAATTTCTAGAGAGGAATGACTTCAGTGCAGAGCTGCACAGCACCACCTACCGCCCCACACGGGTATTACTGAAAGGTTGCCGTATCCAGTCTGATGCCTGGGGAGTGTTCAAATGGGGAGGAATCTGCGGCTACATAACCTTTACCAGGAAGTTCATTACTGAAGGTAAGTAACTTCTTCGTATAGACACTCTCTGTAAAGTGTTACTAGCAGACCATTTTTTAACATCAAATTACATATCTTCTATATAATTGATGAAGTCCCATACTTTTGCAGACAAATGAAGTCATTGTTACGAACAAAGACAATCTATGTATTAGTAGAGAGGCTACAAGGCTGAGCCACAACCCGACAAAATAGGTTGTCCAGGAGAGTTGGTAGTATCCTTTTACATTTTAGAGAGAGTGTAAATGACTAATGTTTTAATAATCATAGAATGATAACACTACTCAACTTAGGGTCAGGTGTTCTCCAAGCTCTATTTGGCCCGTTCTTGTAAGTGTCAACAGGAAACATGAATATTGCTTTGAACTCGAATAGGAAGTAGAATGTGTACAAATGATAATATATTGGCATTTAAATTTTAGGTTTCAATGCCCTTCATGATAAGGACCCTAGTTTATATAAGCATTTAACCAAGTCAGGCAGAATAAACTGTGGTCCAAACTAAACCTAGGTGTAGCACCAACTCTGAATGATGCAGGGTGTTTATATAAACATATGAATACAAATCTAGATAAGTTGGGGAGGCAAATGTTATGAAACATAAAATCATAACATATAATGGTTCACGTCAAGGGACCATTTTGGCCCTGATTTATTGAATTTGTTCCTATTTGATTTACTTCATGGCCTGGAAATTGTTCTACGCTTACCTCTAAATTTGGGGACACTTTAATATGTTTCAGTACGCTGACATTCTTGTCTCATCAGATTGTACTTTAATCAGCTTAAAACTACTTATACGTATAAGTTTCACAGTTTTTCAAGGACTACTTTATGAACAAAGATAAATGTTTTTGGAAAGCTCATAAGACCTTTAAGTGGTATTTAACTGGGGACAAAATAGACCAATTTGGATGTTACGATTACAAGAGATTGTCTATTGATGATAAATTGGATGAGACGTATGGACAAAATAATACAGAAGTGCTTAAGAGTTGACTGTGGCGTTACGAAATGTTATGGTACTCCTGGTGCTGTTTCTCCAATATTTGCCCTAAACATTTTACAGTTCAAGTTATCTATCTCGTGGGCAGACGTTTGCAGTGGGCTTTTGGATAAAATGTAAATTAATGTAATGATATCAATTTTCAACCTGAGACACCACACCCCTCACTTGGTCAGGAGATTACAACTTGGTCATGTTGTTTCTGCAATACACACCAATGGAATTTCTCTGAGCTATTTCTTTAGTCTGAAGAAGGCACCAAAAGATAGTCCACTAAAAATTTAGAACTTGGGCAACTGTTGGGGGCCATGGGTCTGGTCTGCGTGAATGGAAGAAAGGAAGCAGACTGGCCCGCGAATCGTACTTTTAAAGTAGGGCAACAAATGTGCCCAATAGATTACGCATTCATACAGGCCTGGAATTTGTATCTAATTAAACAATTTGAAATTCTCAGGGTGGAGGCTAGTGATCATTACCCACTGCAGGTAGAACTCCAGGTAAATAGCGCCCCGCATAGACAAAAAGTGCTACCAGTAGAGGTGGAATACCCCAAGCGACTCACTACGAGAATTACCGATGAATACATAAAAAAACTGAGTGCACACCAGTTAACCGTGAATTTAGATAACCTAGCACCAGAGGAGGGCATAACCTGGTATGAGGATACAATAAGGGATCTGGTGGAATGCCTCAGGATACAATTAAAGCACGGTAAACATAAATCAGTAAATAATGTGAAACCATACCCCAGTAATACCAACCATTGGTTTGATGACGAATGCCGGAAAGTAAAGGCCGGTATCAGAAAACAGGAGAGACGCCTAAGAGGTAATTATAGTGATGAAGCGGTAATAGAACTTAGGAAAATAAAATATAAGGCCACTATTAGAGATAAAAAAAAGGATTTTTAAGGATAAATGTTGGGGGAATTTACTTGAGACAATTGAAGAAAAAAATGTGAGAGGCTTTTGGAAGTTAATACAGGAATGCACGGGGAAAGTCTTAGGAACCCTACACTGCTCGGTGCCAGAGGACAAGTGGGTGACCTATCTGGAAGAAATCTACGGTAAATGGCCAAACAGGGAGGGAAGAACAGCCAATGCCTGGCCTGGAATAAGGGAAGAAACAAAAGTACACTTCTCCCCAGATACCATTAGAGGTAAAATAAACAAATTAAACCTAACACAGGCTGCAGGCCCTGATGATTTATCAGCTATTATAATAAAAACGAACATAGAATGGTGGGCGGAGTTTTTTTCTAATATGTTCCAAGGAATTTTAAACACAGGCAATTTCCCAGATAATTGGAAAGGGGCTATTGTCAGGCCAATACATACAAAAGGCGATATAAACTCCCCAAAAAACTACCGCCTAATAAACCTTTTGGATATAGGCGAAAAGGTTTTCTCTAAAGCAATTTTGGGTTTACTAAAGGAATGGGTGGATGACAAACAGATAGTACCACCAGAACAGGGGGGGGGTTCAAAGAAGGCCACTCAACGGTTGACCACTGCTTTGCTCTTTGGTCCATTGCACGGAAGTCGATCGATCAGGGGGGTACACTACCCTCGAGCACCCGGGTCCAACCTCACATCATGTTTGTATTTCAGGTTTGTATTTATTGATACTGTGGGATTACAGTCCCCTTCGAAGGACGGAGTAAACACGGCGTTGCTTGGCAACAGGGGAGACCACGGCCCGTAAATATCATATCCGGGGTCGTGCCCTTCACTTCCGGTTTTGAGATGGAGTGAAGGAGCGGAACTCCCCGTGGTACGCCCGCTATACATAATATTGGCTTTGGCTGCTTCAGTCATACGTTAAAACCCTTCACACACCGATAGATTTTAGTAAGCTATCGGAGTAATTTACGATATTTCCTAAATCACACGCGTCCCTTTCGCGAGTGTTATTTCACCGGTCACCGGGCGTACTCCTGTTTATTGCACTAACTAGCTACACGCAGATTCAACCATGCCATTCACATTAGTTCACATGTCACGAGTACACGCTTCTTTTTTTAAGAGTATGAATTTCTTGTGTTATCACATAGTTTCCACAAATACGACAGAGGAGATAATTCTACATAAGCATGTGTACTAACGATATTGATTTACAAATATCACCCCAGTTTTAGACAGGGTATTTTTTGACTGTTAGAAATTTCTTGTCGCACTGAGTGCATTATAATTTTCTTCATTTTAGAGATATCCCCGGAAGAAGGCAATCACATTGCCGAAATGCATTTGGAATGTGAAACTGTTTAATATCTCAATGTATGGAAGAACCGAAGGTTATAAACCCATTTACCTCGTGCTGATGTTAACGAGATGAAACAATAATAAAAAACGAAGACATACAGCATAAAAACATTGTTTGTATATCATTGATCACCCTGGAAACCTTCTATGACGAAGGACATTCAACGAAGCACGGAGAACACATTCCACATGGGTGGGAGTGCAGCCCTTTAGTAGAACTACTTCGAGCCACATGTCTTAAGCATTTTTGCGGCCAGAAATGGCCGATCGGTCTGTTTTCGACCGCAAAAATGCTTTTACATATGTATGAAACACAAATTACGATTCTGTAACACGTTACCGAATCACAATTTGTGTTTGCGATTCAGTATTTGGAAGGGGCGTGTTTAAGGCGTCCCTTCCAAATACCGAATCCGAATGGGATGTATGAATGTTTTACCGACTCCTTGAAGGAGGTGGTAACCCATTCGCAAATGGGAAGGAGTCCCCAGGGGGACCCTTCCTCTTTGAGAAAGGAAAACCTTTTTTTTTTTTTTAAGAGCAGGCTGTAGTCCCACAGACCACTGCTTACTCTTAAAAAATGAAACTGCAAAGGTTCATTTTTTGTTTTTAAATCATCCTGTTTTCCTTCAAGGAAATCGAGCTGCGTTTGAAAACAAAAAAGACTGCTTTATTTAAAAGCAATCACAGACATGGTGGTCTGCTGACCTCAGCAGGCCACCATCCCTGGGATGGCGTACATTCCTATTGGCTCGCAAATTGAGACCTATTTCATTAATATGCATGAGGTAGGTTTATTTGCGACCCATTAAGAATCGCTAATGAAACTGAAAAGAGTTTCATACATTAGGGCTAGCGATTACCTAAATTTGATTCGGAGAAAATCGCAATTAGATAATCGCTACTTGTAATAATGATACATGTGGCCCTTTGTTTTTTCTCATATTTTAAGCTACTACACACCTAAAAGTGGAACTTAGCTCGGTAGTGCATTAAATTTGAAGAGTTAGCACTGCAATGCCAACCATTATAATTGTTTTGCTCATGCACAAAATTAGGGTGTTTTGTCACATGTGAGAGAGCAGAATAACTGTCTTTCCTTCCTAAGTGCTCCAAACGTATCATACTATGACAGTTGGCCCAATAGAAAATTACTGTATGATTAAATAAATGCTGACAAATGTTCTGAAGCTTTCATGTTCAGGGTTTTAAGATCGTTTTGATGTTTATAATCAAGTAGATTTATTTTAATGTTTACTAAAACCATTTTTCAGTGTCGCCCTGCAGAGTCTCTGAAACTCTTTCTACCTCATTGCTGTGCTGTTATAATGAGTCTAACGACCAGTAAGTACAGTTTATTTTAAATCTCATAATATCTTAAATTTTGAAAGAAAACTATTTTCCTGATTTTTATGATCCAATAATTTCTTTATGCAAAAGAGGCAAATCCTTTCTAGAAGATCATATTCACACAGATCTTGTCATTTCTTAGTGTTCCATTGTCAATTCAAGCTCCTCCCGGTCAACCTGATCTTTTTTCTCATCACTTTCACCAAGGTTATTGTGGCAAATGGCAATTTTTTTTTATCCTGTTGAGCATAATCTATCTGCAACAAAGACTGTGAATGCAATAATTGGGCTGTATTGAATGGAAGGGCCTCATTGACAAGTTACTTAGTCTCTCCTGATGTTACCAGAGTTCATATCTTCTATATGGTATTTTATTTACACTTCTTTGGCTTTTGTATGTGTCTTCCTTCCACAACTCTCTACACTTAGGGGCCCATTATGATGTCGGGCGGACCGCCGGCCTGGCGGAGGCAATCCACCCGACACCTATGCCCGGATTCCCCCCCGCCGTATTAGGATGGCGGGGGGAGCGCAAGGCGACCGCGGCGGAAAGGGAATAATATGGTGGCGGTGTGCAATGGACACTGCCAGCCATATTACAATGGTGGGTGTAAGGGGCCTTTCCGCGGCGGCAATGCCGCCACGGAAAGGCAGGCGGTGTGTGCTGTGGGGGCCCCCTGCGGGGCCCCCAGGTGATGGCAGAGGTGGGGGTCACAGGGGGGTACCTATGGTACCCCCCCACATTTGCATATGCAAAGCGGCAGGCACCACGCGGTGCCTGCCGTTTTGCATATGCAAATGCATTCAGAAATGTTTAGCATTGTGGCGGGCGGTGCAGAGTGCACCGCCCGCCACAATGCTAAACATGTAGGATGTGCCCGCCACTGTGGCGGGCACATCCTAATTCCCCCTACGGGACCCCGCCCTTATGGCGGGCGGTCCCGTTCTCCGTTAGGGTTTTGTCCGCCTGCGATCCTAATGTGCCCCATAATGTGGTCTTCAAAGAATGCCATGTTGAAGCTTTTGATTTTGAATGGTTATTTTAATCTCTTGAGACCTGTTATAAATTGGTTTATTTTACCATTTGTTACTCTTAGATTTGGGGCAAGTTTCCAACATTTTTGTAATTCTCAAATGATACCAGAGGTAGCAAAGGAAACCAAAGCGTCAGTGGAACACAAATATGCATTTGCACATTTCAACTTTTATTTGCTTATCCTCGTGAAAAATATATATAAATATATTTAAAAATAATTTTATTGCTGGATTACCGTGACATTATGTTACAGCTTGAGTTTATGCAACTTATTATTTACAATATACATTTGCAGTCCTCGTGTTACAACAATGTAATTTCTCAACTTACATTGTGAAGCATGTAACAAGGCACATCTGATAAAGTTTACACATCCCTGTTTTCTTGTTTACAACAAAACTGTTTACAATTTGCCCTTAAGCATGAAAAAAAACAACTACTACGGAAAATAAACATGAAGGCAAACCAGATTATTCAGCAAATAATTTAGAGGATTTTAGTACATTACTCCGTATCATATGGAGTTGCGGTGTAGCAGTTTGTCCAAGGACAATGTGTCATCTGTATATAAGGTATATATCTTTCTAGGTGACTGAGAGTGCCTTCCTTAATTACATGGTCGTTTTATGAATACTGATATGCTAGGAGCTCCCGCTGTGGATGAATGACTTGTATCTCTTCGCCTACTAGGAGTAGTCACTCCTGAACAGATTTGATACATTACACATCTGATGTGGGGACATCTGTGATAGCTGCGTTGCCTCCTGGGCGTGCAATCTGGGTGAAAAATATGTTGGTGCATTGAGAAACTCCTTTACCATATTCCTAGCAATTCTGTGGTGGCTACCTTCCAACTCTGGAAATGCACTTACTCTTATCCATAATATAAGTACATTTACACAGTTATGCAATATCCCAAACTGCCTTCAAATCATTACGTGGCCACATATTAATGAATGTGCGTATGTTCACCAACGTTTGGAGGTGGACATCACTGAAAACCCACAAACCCTACAGTAACCTCACATTGATAATATGTCTATTGCATTATATTGGTAGATTTCCTTGTGAGTAGTTTTTATTTACTACGATGAACATCTGCCTTTGCTAATTCTGATAATGAGAAATCTGGCTTACCCTTTCAAATGTTGGGTTTCTGACCTGAACTTCCGTGGCGTTTAGTATCTGTACAATTTTCCAACTTTCCATGAGTCTGTAAGCCGGGGCATGGATGTTGGAATAAGTGCAAAGAATTGAGGATGGCCGCATTTTTACTTTGAGTACTTTCTCCCGAAGGCCCACATAACAGTGCTTCTTCCATTTAAATTAAATAGTAACAGAGAGTATGGAGGCTGAGGTTTTGAGCTGAGACCTCGCTACAAACTTTTAACCACTTTATTGTTTGGGAGACATACCTTTGGTCCTTGAGCTAGATGGTCCCAGACATCCCAGGACTCCACAGTAATGGTGTCCGTTGGCTAGAAATTAAATGAACATTACAGCAAGTACTTTGCCCTACTGTTTTCCGAATCTACAGTAAATAAATTCATTTCATACCTAATGCATGTCAATCAAATCTGTTTTTTCTCTAAGATTTTATATATGGCTGCATTGTTTGCTGCAAGTAGTTTACCATTGAGGCCGCTGTGTGTATTTTGGTGCTGAGATTTTCAAAATATTTACTTCCCTTATTAACTTTCAATGGTTTGGTTTCTGTGTTTTAACGACATTCTGCATGTTCTAAGCGTCTGCCATTTCTGCCCCTATTCTTCTGTAGGGAATTTACTTCTATATGTGGAGCGTCATAAAACGTTTTATACCAAGGTTCTTATTGCAGCTTGGTCCTTCCATACCCCAGCACATAGTCCACTGTTGAGGGATTAGTGTCACTGCTTTTGTAAATTGATGTATCCATCCTGCAGTAAAATATTAAAACCTAACTTGGGAATACGGTTTCCTAGGGCACTGTGATATCACAGTGAATAAGGAATCCATTTGATCTGGCATCTGTTTAAGGTTTTGATCTTTTTAAATTCTAAGTCTAGTTTAGACATCAGAAAGCAATGTAATAATTTCATCAAGCTGGTAGTTTTCGGAAAGTGATATCAGATATCCTTTGACTTACCCCAGCCTTGAAAACATGAAAAAGGAAGAGCACATAAACCTTTGGCACGATTGTGTACAGTTGTATTTCTTTTTCTACATTCTTTATCATGAATATCTAAGATGCCAATAGACAGTGATTCATAAAAGAAAAGAATTCCTCTACTAAAGCTAGCAAAAAATATATATATATTTTTTTAAAAACTTTATTGATAGGAAGGAGTAGTAGGCACATATCAAAATTACATTTACAATTTCACGGTGTCATATTGTAACGTATCTGTGAACATTCTTAAGTATATTTTCGCACATTGTAGTCATATGTAGTACATTGGTTAATTACTACCGTCTTCCTGTCAGGCAATAAGAACAGTCCTATAATATAACATAGTAAATAAACATTCCCCCCCCCCCCAACCGGTGTCATCATTGCCGATATAGTTCCAATCGCCTCTTCTAGCAGCCCCTTCCTTGGTGCTTGCACTGTTACATAGTCTTAGTCAAGACACTACCCTTTTGTGCGTTCATCCCGCGAATGGCAGGCCCTCTATTCCACTCTTTCACTCCTCCTCCCCTTCCGAGCCCAGGTCATCTCCCTCTGGCAGTGGGTCACAGATCTCACCCCTATACACATTCCATGCTAGCCATATCTTGTTCCACTTGCGCGGTGCCGCGCGTAGGGTGTAGACTGCCCTCTCTGTGATCATCAGGATGTCCATACCTTTAGCCCATCTATTCGCTGTGGGGAGGTCTGGCGCGCCCCATCTTTGCGCTATATCGCGCTTGGCCACTGCCATGGCCAGTGTAGCCCAGATCAGTTCATATCGGCCTAGGTCATTGGGGTCCCAAATGCTTAGGAGGCACTTGCGAGGTTCCGGCAGTACGGAGACATTAAGTGCCTGTGAGATTGTGCGCATTATCTTCGTCCAGAATTCACGTATGTGTGGGCATTCCCATAGGGTGTGAAATAATGTCCCCTCCTCCCCGCAGCCTCTCAAGCAAAAGGGATGTGGCGCTCTCTGTATCTTGTGGAGTAGTGTCCTGGTGTAGTATATGCGGTGTAAAATTTTTAGTTGTACCAATCTGAACCTGCTCGAGATTCCTGCCTCCCTCGGGGAGGCCAGCGCCTCATTCCACTCATTTTCATCTACCTCGCCTATTTCCTCCTCCCACCTTTCTTTGAGTTTCAGCGTGGGGTCCTTCAAATTATTGATCAGTTTTTTATATGTGAGTGAGGTCGCGCTTTGGATCATGAAGTCTGTTAGTAGCCTGTCTTCTAGCGGGGAGGATTCTGGCAGAGTAGTATTTACTGGAATCGCACCCAGTAGTGCATGTCTAATTTGGACATAACGGAATGTTTCTGTGGGTCTGAGGTGATACTGCTGTTGTAGTTGTGGAAACGGTATTACTGTATCCTTGTCCCAAAGGTCCCCCACAGTGGAGATGCCTATGGAGTCCCAACGCTCAAAGCCCTTACATCCCCTGAGATTACCTAAAGATTTCGTGTCCCATAACGGTGTCATTCTAGTGATTTTTCCTGCCCATCCTAGGCGAGCCTGCGCTATGTGCCATAGGGTCGCTGTGTGTTTGGTTGGACCGACTAGATCCTTAAGTTGTTGTTTATTATAAAGTACTGAGAACAGGCATTCCTCCCCAAGTTGTGCCCAATCTGCTCGATAGGCCGGGTCTTCTCTCGGGGTGTGGATCCAGTAGTTTATTACTTTAAGCTGGGCCGCCCAGTAATACAGCTGAATGTTGGGGAGTGCTATTCCTCCCTCATACCAGCTTTTAACCAGTTTGTCGTACGCTATACGAGGCGGGCCCGCACCCCAGAGCAACGTGGTGACTAGCGCCACTATCTGCCTGAAATATCTCGGTGGTACCAGATGTGGTGTGTTTTCCAAGACATAGAGGAGCCTCGGTAGTGCCATCATTTTGTACAGTGCCGCCCTTCCCAGGAGGGTCAGGGGTAGGGTCGCCCAGTGCTTGACATCTGCCCGTAGGCGATCTATAGGTGGCTTTAGGTTACTGGCAAAGAAGTCTGTATCTGCCCGCGTGATGATAATACCCAGGTATTTAAAGGAGGTCGTAGATACGGTCAGGGGGCAATCAGCCCTCAGTCTCGGTGCCGGGCCTTTCAGTACGTATATGACTGATTTTGACCAATTCAGGGTGTAGCCCGACGAGGATCCGTGTGCATTACAAAGTTCTAGCAGGGCTGGGATGCCTTCGTCAGGTGCCGTCATGTAGACTAGCATGTCGTCGGCGTATAGCGAGACTTTGTCCTCCCACCCTTCCTCCCACTTGATACCCGCAAAGAGGGGAGTAGTCCTGATTTGAATCGCCAGGGGTTCTAGCACTAATGCAAAGAGCAAGGGCGACAAGGGACAACCCTGTCTGGTGCCCCTGCCCAAGTGGAACCGCGGTGAAATGTGGCCATTGGCTACTACTTGTGCGACCGGCTTGGTATAGAGTAGTCGTATCCACGCTATGTATTTTGGCCCAAATCCCATACATTCCAACACCATGAAGAGGTACTCCCATTCCACTAAGTCGAACGCCATTTTAGCGTCGAGGGAGAGGATCACAGCCCGGTCCGAGAGGAGGTGTGCACGGGCCAACACTCCATGTATCCTCCGGAGATTCAGCGCCGTGCTTCTGTGAGGCATAAAGCCTGACTGGTCAGGGTGGATTAGAGTACTTAGGTGTGGTTGCAGACGGGTGGCCAGAAGCTTAGCCAATATCTTTGCCTCGATATTAAGCAACGATATCGGGCGATATGAGGCCCTGTCAGTCGGGGGTTTCCCCGGCTTGGGTATTGCGACAATCGTGGCCGTGCGTTGGTCCAGTGGCAGTTCCATTCTGTCCCTGCTTTCTAGATACATGTTCAACAGTGGGGCACTGAGTTCTGGCGCCATTGACTTGTACCACTCCACCGGTATCCCATTGGGACCCAGGGCCTTACCAGATTGCAAAGCCTGGATCGCCAACTGGATCTCGTCTCCCGTCGGGTCTACCTCCAGGGCTAGCATGTCTTCCTGTGTAATGCTGGGGACTGCTATGCCCGTCAGTGTTGCTGCCGCCATTTGTTTTGTGACTATACGGTCCGGAGTGTACACTGTTCGATAATGCCGAGCCAGGGCGCATACTATGTCCTCTGGATGGGTCAGTGTCTGCCCTTCCTCCGTATGCAGTGTTGGAATGCCTTTCGTTCCATTCTCCCTCTTGTCTAACCACGCCAGCATTTTACCCGCTTTGTCGCCTACGTCATATATTCTGCACTTAGTGTCTGCAATGTAACCCTTTTCTGTCGTCCTAAGGTGGGCCTGGTACTGCTGTTGTCGTATCAAAAGTGTGTGCGTCGCGGCCGGGGAGGGGTCTGTCATGTGCGCGGTATTGGCCGCATGGAGTGCCAGTTCCAGTTTCGTGAGCTCCTTACGGGAGTCTCGTTTATGCCCTGTTATTGCGGATATGGCCGCCCCCCGGAGGACTGTTTTATACGCTTCCCATAAAACTGACGGTGATGTCACCGTTCCCGTGTTTTCTGTAAAGTATTGTGTTGTCGTTAGTTTGAGCTTTTGCCGAATCTTCGGAACTTTCAAGAAATTCGGGTAGATTGGGTAGAGCCTAGCACATTTTCTTTCTCTGGTGGTGAGTGATAGAGCAATGGGGGAATGATCAGAAACGCCCCTGGGTAGAATGTCCACTTTATCCACCATTCCCAGTCCCAACCCCAGGGCTAGGAAATAATCTATACGTGATAGGCTGTTATGTACGGCAGAGTAGTAGGTGTATTGAGCATCCCCTGTATGTAGGTGCCGCCAGACGTCTATTATACCCAGGGCCTCCACAAAATCCGAGAGTGAATTCGTGCCTCGTGAGTGGGTCCTAGTAGGAAGGGTGTCTACCAGTGGATCCATGATTGCGTTAAAGTCTCCCCCAATGATTGTATCCCCCTCAGGAAGGTTAAGAAGGAGATTACTAAGGGCAGGTAGTGCCACAGAGTGGAGCGCCGGGGGGATATACACCGACACTATATTAAGGGTTCTGCCCTCCCACTGGCCATGCAGCGCTGCGAAGCGACCCTGATCATCCGCCACTCGGTGTGTAATGATAAAGGGAGATGAATTCTTTACCAGTATGCCTGTCCCCCTGGAACCAGTGGTGAATTCAGCATGTATCGCCATTGAGTAGCCCCGTCTATTAAGAGCTTTACAAGTGGAACCTGCAAGGTGGGTTTCCTGTAAAAGGACTAAGTCCGGGCTTTGTCTCTTGATGGCCTGTAGTACTAAGCCCCTTTTTATTTTGTCCCCTAGGCCCCTGACATTCCAGGTTAGCAGGCGCAGTGGGGGAACTCCCATGCCTACAGGGGAACCTTCAGCAGGCGTGTTGCGAGGCGACCTGTCCATGGAGTCGGTGTGGGAGCTTCGCACTAAGGGCGTCTCTAGTATGAACACAGGTAGTGCCATGTGCTAACCCGTGTAGGAGAAAGGCGACAATCGAGGCAATGATACAGTGTGAGTGCTGCATGATGACTATGAACAAAAACATAACTTCAAACAAGAAAACTTCAATCCCATCCCCCCTCCCTGCTACCCTGCTCCACGGACGAACTCCCGCCCGCTTCCCCAACTGTGCAGAGTGCTTAATCCCATCCCCGCTCATCTTACTTGCTTGTGGGGTTGGTGAGACCCCCCTAGTCACCGGCCAATGCCCGCCCTACTCAGCTCCACCGGCATTGAGTCCCCAAGGGCTACGAATATATTGCTCCACCTGCAGTCCGTTCAGTTCAGCCCCGTACAGGTTGTCCAGAGTCTAGTGGGTCCCTTTCAAGATCCGATTCTAGTTCCGTTGCCTGTTCCCCAGTCGTAGGACCGTTGGATTGATGAAATGTCGTCTCTCCATTGCGTTGGTGTTGCCTCTCCCTGTGCGGGCGCTGGGGCTGTCCCACCTGCCTCCATCCATCAAGCCACTCCCTAGCTACTTCTGGTGTGTCAAAGAACCATGTCTTTCCTTCAGCCACTATGCGCAATTTGGCGGGGAATAGCATAGAGTATGGTAGGCCCCTGTCTCGCAACGCCTTCTTCACTTCCGTGAACGATTTCCTTCGCCTAGCCACCTCCGCCGTGTAGTCCGGGAAAAAGGCCAAAGTCGAGTTCTGAATCTTTATAGGTGGAGAGACCCTTGCTGCTTGCAGAATTGCGTCCCTGTCGCGAAAGTTGAATAGTCTAGCTAGTACTGGTCGCGGGGTAGCCCCCGACTTAGCCGCTCCACCCGGGACCCTATGTGCCCGTTCCACAGAGAAGAAGTGGGAGAGGCCTTTAGGCTTCAGTTGGGTTTTAATTAGGTCTTCAATGTACAAGTCCATCGCGGCCTTACCTTCCGATTCCGGCAGGCCCAGGATGCGGACGTTGTTTCTCCGGGAACGCCCTTCCTGATCGTCGAGCTTCTCTTGCAGCTGTTTTGTGACTTTCTCCATGCGTTCCATGGCCACTTGCAGGTCCGAGGTATCCTCAACGAGCGACTTCGTGACTACCTCCACTTGGGACACTCTTTCCGTCATTTTCTGGAAGTCTGCTCTGAGCAGAGACACCTCGGAGGAAATGGAGCCCACTGTTGTTCGGACCTCGGTAAGGGTTTTCATGACGTCCTCCAAGGTTACCTTCGGGGTCCCACCCGGTTCCGAGGCCGCACCAGCAGAGTGGCGGCCGCCGCTTTGTGAGTGTCCAGACTGGTTGTACGCAAATGTATCCAGCTTCGCCTGGGTCGACGCACTCCTCGTGCCCTTGCCTGCCATGCTGTCGCGTTGATGGGGGTGGCAGGTAACTTCGGTCTTCGGGTCAGTGCTGTTCCGCGAGACCTGCAGTTTATCTGATCGCCAGGCAGTCCAATGCGTTCCCTACCAGGAGCAGGTGGCACCGTGCAGTCGCCAAAGGGCCCAATCAAGCTGATACCGGTAGCCGGAGTGGTCGGTACGTCAGCCTGGGAGGCGGTTCTGCGCAGTTCAGTGCAGTGACGCGTCCTGTCTTCGCGCCCCCTGTAGCGCTACTGATCGCTGCTTTGCTGCTGATGAACACCGGAGGTACCCCACGGGGTGCCCGTCAGCCCTCTCGCATGTCTGTAGGGTACGGGTGTTCATGCAGTAGGAGGGGGGGGGGGGGGGGGGGGGGGCGCCACCGCAGTGCTTCCCACGATGTCTTCCTTTCTGTCACCGGAGCCCAAATTGTTCCCCCGCTAAAGCAGGGCGCACTCCGGGTCTGTTATGGCGTGGGGGGACGGCGAGGCCCCCTTCTTAGAGTTCGCCGCACTATGGCACGGCTGGCTGCCCGACCTTCTGAAAATGGCGCCTCCCGGGGCTCCGAGATATCTCTACCGCCACTGGCGTTCCCACTGGCTACAGGCAGTACCTGCAGGCACTCTAGCTCCTCGCCGTCCCTCCGGGATACGCAGGGGTGATCGCCAGGCAGGCGGTGCGCGCTGGTACCTTCAATGACAGGGACGCTTGCGGTCGGCTGTTCATACACCGCCCCGGCCGAGGATGGCAAACTTCCGCCCGGGCTCGCTGCTCACTGGAGGCCGGTGCGCTTGACCACACGCAGGCCGACGCTTACTGCTGCAGGATAAAGCAGTTCCCGGTGGCCGATCGTCACCGGGGTCGGATCTGGTTATGCCGCTCGGTTCCCCGAGTGGATGTCGCTCCTTCGAGCGGGCGCAGGATCGGATCAATATACGGATTTACAATGCAGGCCGGTTAGCCTGGAGGAGCTCCCGTTTTACACTGCCGCCATGCTCGGCAGTTGGCCACGCCCCCGCAAAAAATATTTTTAACTTTAAAAAAGATCACTAAGTTGATATTCTTCAATTACAGACTAGCGGTATTATGTTTGTAGCGATTGCACCACCTAATCGCCCCTAAGCTAAGTATGCCCACTAGGTCAGCAGGAAAGTATCAAAATGTTGGAAAGTAGTTGCAACACCAAAGGCTAGCAGTGAAAAATGACCAGTGATTAGTTTTTGGTGAAGCCACCGTTTAAAGGTCTGCTATACTCCCGTAAGATCGAGAAGATGAGGAATGTTATCAGAGATTATTCATAATGGTAATTTCACATGTGTAGCTCTCCTCACACGAGGATACCTATGTGTAGATCTTGTGGATTGGAGTCAACATTTCCATGCAGAGATATCTGCCTAGATGTAGACTTATAAGTATCCGTCTCCTGAAATGAGGAGTTTAGACTCCTACAACTGAATTTAGGCCCCAAAAGTTTCTATTTCTAACTTTTTGAATGTATGTGAAGATCTCCCCCACTGGGGGTGTAGCTGTCCATGTAGAAAGTAATGGGGAATTTTAAGAAAATTAATCTTAAATAAATGTAGTCTTTTTTTATTAAAAACCATAAAAGAAATTTTTCTAAATTGCATTCGCCTAGGATTTTCCCAGTAACAATGGACTGCACACCTGCTCTAAAACGTAACATACCATTAACTTTTAATTAAAAAAAATGTATTTGTCATTGTATTAAATCACCTTAGATTAAATGTTAATTTTCGCTTTTTTATGATCATTTGTGTTGAATGTGCCACAATTATGGATGCAAATTGTGTATTATTTAATGTTTTAACTTACAGTTTATTTTATTAAAGTTAGTATGTGTTATAAAAATAGAATTTGTAAAAATGTAGTAACAAGACTAAAATTAATTTAAATAAAGCTTAATTTAAAATGTAATTTTATTGAATTTTCTTTATATGTTTCCTTGTATATTAGTGTTATTTTCCCATTCCATTGATTTCTCTGTGAGCGTGTTGCAGTTCCAGTGATTGGCAATATGTGGTGCTTGGCTTAATCCAGGCTCGGCCTGAGCACATCTAAGTCTGCTTTCTTAGTAGTATCACAGAAGTAAATATAGGTGGTTGTTTTGTGAATGGTAATTGTCTTATTTGTTTGTGGGTGTGTGTTTGTTTTGGCCTGGGCCTCTTCAAAATACTCTTATAATCTCCCTAGACTCCAGCTATTTTCTAGGAATTATTTCCATTGTTCCCACCACACCCCTTTGTGCTGTCCACATTTACTAATGAAACCTATACCTTCATGCACAGACATCACTGAGGTGGAGACCTCTGTACAGTAAAGATGCAAGATGCGTAGGCAGAGATCTCTGGAATGAGGTTTATGAATTGCTTTTTGTAGTATTGCTTTATGTACTCTAGAATGACTGTTGTGAGTAAGGTCCAGAGAGTCTCGTTGATGCATTTATACATCTTCCTACATTTTCATATAATGCTAATGTGACTGTGGATTAAACCTTTGCACAGTTATGCTTACAGTAAGATCAGTGCCAAGTATTAAAATATGATGTACACTTGGAACTGCCTGGTTGACATTTTGCTGTTTTCAGTTTAACAGAAACAATCTTTGAAGTGGATTTCTTTGTTTTGAACTGCCATTTAAATAGAATGTCATCCATCACTGCCTTTAGTTTGATGTAGCTCCATTCTGGTTCTGACTTTTCTTGTTCATAAAGGTTTGCAGGCTCTTAAATGACAATCGTACCTGTTTGAAAGCCATCATTATCTGACACTCTCCTCTCCCAACCATCTGTTTCAACAAATCTCTTTGCCTTCAACCTTTACCTAAGACTTTTTTCTGAATTGGTGAAAGCAGACCCCGGCTCAAATGCATCACAGTTTCTTAATTTAAGTAAGTCAGGCTTCTCTTTCTTTGTCTTTCAGCTCATTTATTAATGACTGCAGGTTGCACCTCGTTCTTACACTATTTTGCCTTTTAAAAAGTTATTAGAGCACCACAGATTATCAGAATCTTTCAATAAATGGTAATTTTCTGATAACTATTTCTAACCGCAGATTCCTCATCTTGTAAATATTCCCCCAGACTGAAAAGCAGTACTCCTGCACACTGGCGTGGGGCTCTGCACTAATGTAATTCCACTTCAGAAGTGACAGCTGGGCCCATACAGTGCCACCGATGTGCGCTGACGTCAGTCCCTTTCTTTTCACACCTGCAGACGTGGATCTAAAGCTCTAATCTCTAAAATTCTCTTTTTTTACCAGTGTGCAAGGGAGCTGTGTCAACTCCCAAAACGACAGGGTTTAAACCTTGTAGTGACTTTTGCAAACAAATGTCTGTGACATACCCCTGCGAGGCATACCTGTAGTGTCTGTGGTCCTAGCATGATTCCAGGGCTTGTGACGACTGCACCTAGAACAACTTGTAGGCCATATGAGACTGCAAAGTAAAACTCCACATCGTAGAATATTGCCACTCTGTACACTGTGACTGGTTTGAGTCGAAAGGAAGGACCCGCCCCGGAATTCATTCCCCAACAGATCCGTGTTGTGGGCTATGTTTTTGGGTAAGTCAAGAAAACGTTCAAGTTCTAAAACTCCAGAAAGGGTACAAGGGGGTAAATATACATTTTGGTCTCACTCCTGAAGAGCAGATTCTGAGTTTCGTCCTGATGCACTTTGAATTTCCAGGTTCTTTGCTGACATCACAGCAAATAGTCTTCAGGGAAGCCATGCTGCCCGTATTTGGCACTCTTCCGACTCCCTCTGGTGTGCCTTTAGGGATCTGCAGAGGCTTTCACTTGGGGTTTTGCCATAGGATTTAACCTCTGAGACCTCTGTGCCTCACGAACTTGCTTCGGATTCCTCACTGACTACGGTGCTGTCGCCAATCCCTGCGCTAGCCCCTTACACATCGACGCTGCTCCGGATTCTACCTATACTGGTTTCCAGCTCCGGTCCGGCCAAGTCTAGACCTTGACTGAGGCTGCGTTCCAGTCTCAGTGGAGCTCATCCTCTTTGCCACCTGTCTGTCTTTGATACATTGCCTAAACCACATGGCAGAGCATATACTTTTTGTCAGTTCTTTGACTCACATTTTGGCAATAACGTCTATGATGAGGGGGACAAATTCATCCCACAATCTGATGAGGACAATTGATATGCAGAATGTCAGGATTCTGATCGACTTCACACCTCCACAGACACTGGATTTGTCTGCTCTCCACTTCTTTCTCCAGAGAGGAGTGCTTCTTTTGCCATGGTTATGTGACCAGCTGTGGAGATCCTTGACCTATGGCTTTCTACAATGGTGGTCAAAACTAAAGTCCTGACAGTATTTCTTCAGCTGGGCCAAGTGCCTACTCCACCTCTTCTGCCATTTAACAAATTCCGTATGGATACCCACTTGGGCACTTGGGGAGACCATTCTGTGTGCCGCCAGTCAACAGGTAGATAGCTAGCCACCAGAGACCAGCCTCGGGTGATCCTGACTTGTTCACTCAACACCTGATTCTGCAGAGTCTGGTGGTACATGTGTCCAGCATAGTGTACACAAGTCCAAATAGCTGGAGACCATTGGCAAGCACATTTTCTCTCTTACTAGCTTTACTTTACTCTCAGTCAGTGCCATCTGCCTCTTGGGCAGCTGCAGCCGTTCTTTCTGGGATGCAGTTGGTAAATCCTCATAGCAGTGCTGGAGGATCCACTGGCATCTTTAGCTTAAACCATACAGGAATGTGGGACTGTCGTAAAATGTATTATTCAGTTTGGCTTGGATATAACTGATTGCTTTATCTTGCCAATGGGCACAGGTGTGGTATTTCGGTGCCCATGTAGATAAGGTCTAAGGGTTCCTCCTGGGATGCCCGGGCATAATTAATGGAGGTGCCATTTGACGTCTATCGCCACTTTTGGATTTGGCCCTGGAGCATTTTAAGGAAAGTCGTGCCATAACTGTATGCTCCTAGCAAGCATTTTGCCACTTTTGTGGTAATGCCAGGGATTTCCAATATCTCTAGCACCAGATCTCACTGCTAGCACAAATTCTACTCTGCTATTTCGTGGCTGAGGCCACGGTTCCCAGATGCAACATTTAAGGCATCCGGGACAATGTGCAGCTCAGTCCCTCACCCCTGTGGCAGCGACAACCACAAAACTACTTTTGTGTGTTTTTTTTAAACACACCAACCTCGTACAAGGCAGGATCAGGCATTTTCTCCAAGGTGGTCAACACATCAGTTTGGATGCATGGGCCCTCCAACTTGTTTAAAGGGTCCATCAGCGCAGATGACAGCAGATTTCGAATGTGCCCTACCTCAATGAATGTCTATTAAAGGCAAACTCCAGGCAGTCATAAACCACCAATAGATGATGTTGAACTGCTTTACATTGTTAGGTTTCTCTATGAGCGTGCCATGTCAGATGTCACATGCGGGCTGTGAAGTCCCAGTGGGCACAGTACCAGCGGAACCTTTTGGGCTACGTACAGTTTTCGGAATAGACTGCTAAAGATCTGCAGTGACGACGGCTGCTATATCTTGATGGAACAGTGGCAAACTCCACTCCTTCCCCATCCAGTGGTGAGGGATGCTTCACTACTAGGCTTGGGAGGCCATCCGGGATAGGTGGCGATCAGATAACTACGGCCTCCTGCGGAAATCTGCCTCCACATCAGTTTGTTGAAGTTGCGGGGGACCATCTTCGCGTCAAAGGCCTTCTGACCATCCATCAAGGGGAAGTTAGTACAGGTATTCACATGTAACACTACCACAATATAGTATTGCAACAAGCAGGGCAGGGGGGCTTGAATCATGTGCCAGGAGGCTCTGCACCTCTGGAAGTGGCTGACTCGCCAGGGCATTGCTCTGGTTGTGAACTACCTGGAGAGAGCTCTAAAATCAAGAGCGGACAAACTCAGTTGGTAACTCCTAGGCAATCCTGAATGGCAGTTACACCTGGACGTGACACCAGGCGTTTTCCAGCAGTGGGGCGAACTCCGGCTGTGCTGTCAAATACGCGCAATGTCAATACTTTTGCATGCTAGAGTTCCCATCTTTTGGAGACGCATTCCATCTAATGTGGAGTTTGGGACTTCTGTATGCCTCCCTGCTTCTGCCCATCTTGGCTTGATTTCTGAAATGATCATGGCCAACAGCACCCAAGTCATCCTGGTAGCTCTAGTTTGGACCAGGAGTGTGTGGTATTCAGAGGGTCTGGGTATGAGTATCTATCCAATCAAGCTACCGCTTCATGAGGATCTACTGCCAAATCAACAGGGCAGGGGCCCTGCACTCTGCATTTCCTCTGATCTTCCTCCCAAGGTTGTTGATGTTATTCTGGCAGCCAGATGCTCATCTATGGATTTGGTGTGCACCAGGCGCTGGGACCAGTTTGTGGCTTTGAGCAGCATCCGTCAGATTAAACCAGTACAAGCTATGCTATCTGATGTCTGTTTGTTTGCTTTGGCATTTGCCCAGCAAGGACTAGGTAGGACCCTTTCTCAGGTCTTTCAGCTTTTTTGAGTTTGCCTTTTCAGCCCTTGTTTAAATCGCCTGTTGTGATGAGATTTCTTAAAGGTTTACAACATATGTTTCTGCCAAAGCCCTTTGTGTTATCACGTGAGACTTAAATTTAAGTCTCACTTTTCTAATGTGCATCCAATGTGAGACAATGCACAGTTGTCCACTATGTCTCTTGATCCTGAAAGTGATCTTTCTGGTCATGATAGCTTTGGCATATCACCTGAGTGAGCTGCAGGCATAACATTTTTTCCAGACAAACTGATGTTGAAAACTCGTGCTGTATTCCTACCAAAAGTGGTAACACCTTTCAGTGTCAGCAGGCTATCACCCTTCCAACTTTCTTTGCTCTACCTCACTCCTTGACAGAAGAGAGACTCGCATAGTGTGGATCCCAAGAGAGCCCTCAGTTTCTACATTGATTTTACCAGGGACCATCGGGTCAGGTCGATGAACTCTGTGTGGGATTTTTGAGTGGAAAGAAAGGCAAATCAGTGCTGAAAAAGGCCATCCCTGGGTGTATAATCCTTTACAGTCACTGGGAGGATTAGGGGCTTAATTCACTCTAGCCAAGACTGCTACTAGGGCGTTAGAACTCCTAGTGCTTGTTCTGGATATCTGGAGGGAGGATTACTTTTGCGAGGCCAAGGTATTAATGACCAAATTGGTGATGAGGAGCTATCCCTACAGATTAGTGAAACATGCAATGAAAAGAGCATGGTATTACGATTGAGAAGCACTATTGCATAAAGAATTAGGATCACAAGTTGATAATCTAACTAACAAGATCACTTGTGTTACCACATTTGGGACAGAATCTAACACAATAAAAAAGATCATTTTGAAGAATTGGTACCTAATTCAAAAAGTAGAACCGCATTTAACACAGCCGCGGTTCGCTTTTAAAAGAGGGAGGAATCTAAGAGATCACTTGGTGGGAGCATATAATGAACCGACTCCGGCTTCAATTCAAAATATGTTGGGCCTAACTCCCGTAATAGGTCATTACCCTGTGGTAAATAAATAATTAATTACCGGATCTATTTTTGACTATAATCAATAAACAGGTAGCTCAATAAATAAGAGTCAAGATTCGAGGTAGCTGGAGTTGACAGGCTTTAATCAAGCATAAAGGACAGGAACAGGACAGCCTGTACGGGAATAGGATGGCAGCTGCCGGGGGCAGGATCTGGGAATAAGGGATAACTTTTAATAACAGTGCACAGTATATATAGTTAAACAAAATACATTACATTCAATATAGTAGGCGTAGCAGTAGGCGGGGTTTGTAGCAGTCGCGAAAGATAAGGGCAACATGATGTAACAAGAAGGCGTGTACAGGGCGTATACATAGACATGTGATGTAAACGTAACAGAATATGTCATAAAAGGGGCGGAAACATGGAGGGGGCTACCTGAGCAGCTGGGACCTCTAACCTAGTGGTGCGCGCAAACTGGCAATGACGTGTTACCAGGGAGAACTGGGGGCTATGACTTCTGCCCTAGAAGAGGAGACTAAAGTCTGGAGTGTCAGAGTGACATGTACTCAGGCATATCTGGTATCTGGTGTTTATAGTACATGTTGATAGAATCCAAAAGTTATCAGGGCAAAGGCTAACAGACTTTAAGACTGGTGCATGCATTATTCTATATGTAGTGCGTGTGCGAGTAATATTCCATGAACATTAATACAGTATTTCTCTTACATGGAGACATAAAGGCTAGACCATGACGGAAACTATTGATGCGATTCAGTAGCTTAGGAATGCAGAGAAGGAGGGCTGGACTGATAACTAGAAACATAACATACTCTTGGCAGACTGAGAGGCAGAGCCAGGCCGAGCCGGGCACTGCGAGGCATGAAAGTAAGCTAAGGGTCAGGGATACAGGTGGGGGCTGTATCGCTCCTCGGAGAGGGTTCAGGAGACAGGAGCTGAATCTGAGTCCGGGCCCTTTTGAGGCCTAGAAACTGGGACAATTCAATGAATTAACGTGCACACTGTGAAATGTGGCAACGTAGTTTTGCATAGGCCTAATATTCGTTATATTCACGAAGGCTGAAAACTGGCATACTAGAGATGGACACAACTGTAATTGCGTCTTTAATCGATCAGAGGGGAATACATGCATATCGATCATGCACATATGACATAACATGGGGAACACGTAGGCACATACAACATGGCAAAATTTACTTTTCCACATTCCCTCCTTGTGCCCTACGTTTCCATCAGGAAACATCTATATTCATGATACCATCTATCATTTCATATAGCATCATTTGCTCGTCTCGAATTGTCTTGGAACGGGATTTAGGACTAGGAATACAAGAGGTAGCACAAATGCCGCAAATCGCAGGGCCACATTGTATACAGAGGCAGCAACTGAATATGATCATTACTGCAATACCTAGGAATGACAATACTTTCCATCCCCAGGCAGATATAATACTCCAGAGCCAACCGGACCATGTCCAGGTGCCTGGATTCTGGTGTAACTGATGGGCAATTTTATGAAGTCTGGTTATAGCTGAATAAACAGACGGCGCGTTATTAGGAATGAAAATGCAGCAACTAGATCCGATGACTCTACATGCTCCTCCTCTATCGGCCAGTATGACGTCAAGAACGAGACGATTTTGGAGCACAACAAATCTCATAGCAGATTGCTCTTCGATTAAGTTACCTAGAGCAGAAGTAGTCTCATTCACTACTGCTTCAAGGGTTCTGGTTAACCTACGTATTAACTTACTATTCTGGACAGGGCCTATAAAGAAGAAGAAACCTTTATTAAAGTCTTGATACTGTTCTAGAGTAGTTTCAGTTTGATCGACAATTGGGGACTCGATCTCCCTTCTATGTCTGACGTGTACTAGATGTGTGTTTCTGTGATAATCAGATGGGGCTAGAAAAACTGGTGGCAGTAAGAAGGCAATATAACATGTTCCATCCCAATCGAGGGGCAGACGAACATATGTGGTCTGACCACAAACAAAATAAGAATGACGTGAAGCTTTGAAAATAGATTTCCCACTGTCACTATACTCGACAATAGTAGTACAATCACTATGTCCTACATGTGCGGAACCATTCTTTCTGACACATAATTCGCCTTTGACTGGTAGTACTGAAATAGCAGGTAAGTCTGGAGTAGTATCAGACTGAACATTCAGGACCATAAAATTCGAAGAATAATTACCCAAATCATATACTTCATTTTCTAGATCTAACCCTGTTCTATGGGAGAGACCTTGCTTGTCTGGAAAACATGTTCTATTCAGAAGGGACATATCATTTGAAGATGACGTTAACGTGGACCATGCTCCACACGAACCATTATGTGAAAACAGATAAGGAAAGAGTGGCAGAACTCCCTTCGGTGTCTGGAAAGGGGGGAGTCGACCACACACCCAACAATTAGTGGCATTGCTGGTCTGATGTGAATAGTGTAACATTCCTATAAAGGTGTTATTGCGCATAGCAAGACGATAGGATAACTCGTGAGGAGGCAGATCACTGAATGTGTGCTCTACTGTAGCATTAGAAAACTTATTTACATGTGAACTTGGAAAACATAAATGTAATGCATAACTTGTGCAGGTAACCATCAAACTTAAAAACAATAAGAAACTTAGAAAAACGATACATCTTATAGAGTTTTGACTAACTCTCTCACTATGGGGGTCTATCTCATACATGTCAGATACCTGTCTAACCGTTTCACCCGAGAGGGACTTAGACAATTAAACTGGCTGACTTATTTTACTAGACCGGAGCTTTGATTTATACTCCTGTTGCGGAGTTTTCTCTAACAGGGGAGGCTTGGATTCAGAGTCAATTTTTAGGCAGTCCTTAGAAATGTTCTTGGCAAATGTTTTTATACGCAATCCATGGAATTTCTTGATGTGGGACAGGTGGACCCAGCCTTTTCTTCCTTCTAGCTTGGCCGCCGTCCTCGTGGTTAACAAGACTAGACGTGGCTCCTTCCAGCGGGGCTCCAGCGGGCTTGAACGATCAAAGTTCCTGACCAACACGAGGTCGCCTGGAATGACCTCATGCGGTTTCACTTCAGTATTGTCTGGGAATGCAGCGGCAACCTGTGAACGACAAGAGTGTAGGGCAGACATCAAGGAAGCTAGGTAATCTGTCAGCATATTACTGGAAACATCTGTAATACTGCGGGGTCTAGGTGTACCCCACATGTTTGGGGGGCGGCCGAATACGACCTCATAAGGGGACAGACCTGATCTGGAATGTGCTACCATTCGTATATAAAATAATGCAACTGGCAGGGCAACTAGCCAGTCTACACCTTTCTCTTTACATATTTTGGCAATGCGGATTTTCAGGGTATGATTATGTCTCTCTACGAGACCGGCTGCTTCAGGATGGCGCACACAATGGAACTTCCACTGGTACCCTAACAAAAGGGAAACATGTTTCATTAACTCGGATGAGAATGGCTGGCCGTTATCAGAATACACGACCCTAGGGAGTCCATAGCGGGGAAAGAATTCACGAACCAACTGCTTGGCAGTGGTCGCGGCTGTATAATCTGGAACTGGATATGCTTCTGTCCACCTGGACAAAGCGCATACAACTACGAGGACATACTTGAAACCTCGACATCGCTCCATCTGAATATAATCCATCTGGAGGACTTCAAAAGGGTGGTCAGGAGGTTGGAATCCACCTTGTTCCACCGGGACACTTTTACCTGGATTGAATTGACAACATATCATACAGGTACGGACTTTCTGCTTGGCTGCAGCTCGTAAGTGCTTGTTGAACCAAAGGTTCTGAATACTGTCTAACATAGCTTTTTCTCCTAGATGTGCTGGCCTATGTGCGGTATTAATAATGACTTGAACCATAGAGTCGGGGAGAAACCATGTGGCTTTTCCCTTCGTCACCCATCCCTGATCTGTCTGGACCCCTCCTTGTTCGGACCATTTCTTGATTTCTTCGGGAGTAGCATGTAACTGTATGTCTATGACATCTTGTGTAGGGTCCTTAACTGTCATACATGTAGTCGGATCTGGAGTAAATGTCTGGGTCTTGTTAACTGGAATGTCTGGTGTCTGAGCTGTAAGCTTGGCTGTTCGATCTGCGAGATCGTTACCTTGGGAAATGATATCAATAACTTTCGTATGTGCTTTGCACTTCATGATAGCGATAGCTGTCGGTAAATGTATTGCATCTAACAGAGCTTGAATGAGGAGACCATGCTGAATCTTGGTTCCATGAGAAGTCATGAAACCTCTCTCCTGCCAGAGCACTCCGAAGTCGTGTACAACTCCGAATGCATAACGTGAATCTGTATATATGTTTACTTTCAGGTTCTTGGCACGTATGCAGGCTTGGGTCAGAGCAACTAGCTCTGCTGCTTGAGCAGACAGGGTGTCAATACGGTGTGTTTCTATAACTTCGGTTTCAGTGGTCACTGCATACGCGGCTACTAGTTCTCCTGTACTAGTTCTCATACATGAACCATCCACATAAAGTGTCAGGTCGGGATTAGGTAATGCAATATCTGTCAGGTCTTGTCTTGGCTTGGTCATAGTGTTAACAACTTCCACACAGTCATGTGTGGCAGGATTTGAAGTAACTGACGGTAACAGTGTAGCAGGATTTAGAATGTTGCAGCATCTGATTTCTATGTGTGGCTGGAACAGTGTCAATTCGTAACCTGTTAAACGTGCAATTGTCAAATGCTGAGTCTGTGTTCGGTTTAAAAGAACTTCCACGGAATGTGGAACTTGTACTGTCAGGGAGTGTCCTAACACTATGGAATCACTTTGTCTGATAGCTGGAGCTGTGGCTGCAACTGACTTGAGGCACGCAGGCAAAGCCTGGGCTACTGGATCTAATGTGCTCGAAAAATAAGCACAGGGCTTGTACTGTCCTGCTTGATCTTGTGTGAGAACAGATAATGCAGTACCATCACGTTCTGTGACAAAAAGTGTAAAAGGCTTACTGTAGTTCGGTGTAGCTAGAACAGGTGCTTGACATAAGGCTTTCTTTAATTCATTAAAACTAAGTGTATGTTCAGATGTCCAAGGGAGGACAGTCGATACGGCTGCCTCCTGTGTCGTTAACTGTATCAGTGGCTTGGCTAGAAATGCATACTGAGGAATCCATTGTCTGCAGTAAGAAGTAAGGCCAATAAAAGCTCGTACCTCCTTCTGTGTCTTGGGCTGTGGAAGACTCGCTATTAACTGGATACGGTCTGGTGTCAACTGCCTACCCCACTTGGACAGTAAGTGGCCTAAGTAGATCACTTGCTGGACACAGAATTGTAATTTGGAAGGGGACACCTTGTGCCCCTGCTCGGCCAGAAAATACAGAACTGTAAGTGACGCATGCTCGCAGTCACGTTCAGAACGGGCTGTGATCAGTAGATCATCAACATACTGGAGCAGGGCAGTGTCAGTTGGCATGTGAATATTGTCTAGTTGTCTTTTAAGTGCTTGACTGTAAATACTAGGACTTTCTGTGAAACCTTGAGGAGCTCGTGTGAATTTATAGCTCCTTCCATTTAAACAAAAACCGAAAAGGTACTGGCTGTCTGGATGAATGGGGACACTGAAAAATGCATTCTTGAGGTCGATAACAGTGAAAAATGTAGCTTCAGAATCAATGGCTGTTAATAGGGATGAAATATCTGGGACTACTGGATACTGGGGTATGATACATTTATTAAGCTCTCGAAGGTCAATCACTAATCGATATACTGGAGGTGCATTTGGATCAGTACGTTTCATGACTGGAATGATAGGAGAATTACATACATTGGAGTCAGTTTCTACAACCACTCCTTGAGCAATAAGCTCGTCAATAATTTTGGATAAGGCGGCTACAGCCTCAGGTGGCAATCTGTACTGTCTGATTCGTGGCAAGACTATACCTTGCTTGAGGGTCACACGATGGGGTGTGATTTGCATAAAACCTACATCAGTTGGACCTTGCGCCCATAAATGCTGTGGTACATTTAGGAGTCTTGGATCAAAATCGCGTAATACATAGTGACCTTTAAAGTCTCTTAAAAACAATCGGATTCCTTCTGGGGAGCAGCAAATTACTGCACCTAATTCTTTCAATGTTTTGATGCCTAACAAATTTTCTGGACATGACTTCGTAAGTAACAAATCAGTAGTTCGGGACAATGGACCAACTTCTAGGGAAACTGGTTTTGAAATCTCGTTCACAATAGGCTTTCCTGAAAATCCAAGGGAAACATTTTTAGAGCCTGAGAGCGGAGCCCCTGGAACCTCGTCATGACTGATAGTAGTCCTACTTGCCCCTGTATCAATCAGAAACTTTCTGTCTTTCCCTAATACTTGACTGTGCACATAGGGACCCTCTTGATCTACAGGTATCTCGATGAGAGGCAAGCCTACCTCCCTCTCTAGGCTGTTTCATGAATACTGTTGATACTCTGGATACTCTGTCTGGGCATACTGGTACATCTGCTGTGTAACATGCTGTGTTGCAGCGATAGGCTGCGGTGCTGGAACTATCTGTTGTGCATTCTGTGGTGACTGAGAAGTCTGTGAAACTTGTTCTTGTCTAGGCGGACGTGGTCTTTCTTTAGTCTTACCAGTTGCTATGTTATGTTTCAGAACTGCACACTCGTTTATAAAATGACCTGGCTGTTTACAGTAATTGCATGTCCCTTTAACGGGAGCTGCAGGATGACTGGCTTGATTCGGACCCCTCTTCTGACTGTCTTGTGGAACAGATTGTGCAACTAACACTTTCATTTTCGTGTCTTTCATACGTCTCCTCTCGTGTTCTTGCTCTTCCCTGATTCTATTCTGGTGATACTGGAGCATCTGGAGCATTTGTGACGGAGTATTAGCTTGCCAACTACTTTCGACTTTCAAAACTCGATTTTTAACTTGTGGACTTGAATTCTCGACTAGTTTGGTAACAAAAAGATGAGGGTACGACTCGCTACCTGTCTTCAGACCACTGTTAATAATAAAACATTTTTCAAATCTAGAATAAAAATCACTAGTGTCTTCATCCTGTTTCTGTTTACATGCTGAGATTGCATCCCAATCTTCCTTTTTCGTGGCTAGTAACCTTGGCAAAACTTGTATCAATAACTCGGGCAATTCTTTACATTTATCCCCAAGACCGGTACCTGGTACTCGTATTTTATCTTCAGCTTCTAGAGCTGTCCAATCAATCTTTTTCTCTCCCACCTCCCATTCTTTTTCCTTGAGTTTTTCATATACCCCTGCGGGCAACAGGACCTTTAGCATTTTAATGATATCAGGATATGTGTATTCTCCCATACGGAGCATGTCTTTTAATTCTCGATGGAACCCTGCTGGGTCTTTGTCGTGACAGGGAATTAATTTCTTCATCTCTAAGAGTTCCATCTTGGTGATAGGGGTGTAAACAAATACTCGTTGCATTTCACCACCCGCTGTCCTAACTGGGTGTACTTCTCGTAACGGATGCTGTCTATCTATGTAAAATGATTTACTTTCTGGAGGTGAGACATGAACAAAATGCGGATTCAGAAACGTTCTATATTTGTGGCGCTGTTCTAGAATGACGCTAATTAAATCGGTACCTAAACCTTTCCATCTATACTGGAGTAACTCGTTCAGAACATCATGTAACGGACCTGGATCAGAATGCTGACCCTCATTCAGTGTGATGAGGTGCTGGATCATATACATACCCACCAGTCGCTGCTCGGCTGGGGGCAGTTTCAGAAACATTTGTGCCACTATTTCGTCTGGAAAAGTGGTAGAATCAGTAGCCCATCGGACTGCTGATCGGGCTAGTTCTTGTTCATGCATGGTACTAAGTTCACTATAACCGATTCGTGATTTCAGAATGTGATCGGTAGCTTGAAATACTTGCTCAAGAGAACCTTGTTCTGGTGCTGGAAGATGAAAAACGTTCTTGTGTTCTAGACGTGAATGTCGGTCTGGAAATCTAGATTTACCTACATACGCTATTCTGGTGGGATTCTCGTCGTCTACCTCTTCGGTAGGAGAGTCGTCTTCTTTTTCGGACACTTGTGCTGCTTTGCGTTTCTCGTGTAACCTTATTATTTCTTTACGAATTTTCTTGTACATACTGTCTATACTACTGAGTGTCTTGTGTCTTCCCTCGGCTATATGATCACTCCACTTTGTCAGAACTCTCATTTCGATCGGATCTTTAGTCGGACAATCTTGTTCCCTTATTAAACAATTGATTAAAAATTTTAATAGCATGAGCTGAGTCTCAGCTTTCCTTAGAGACATGATTTCGCCAATACTTTCTGGGTCTTCTTCTCTACGGATGAAACGATATATTCTGTCTAGATCTTCTTTCATATTCGGTAGGGTGTCCAAATACTCGGTCACCCGTCTTACACGCAATGAATATATAACCATATTATCATCGCCTGGGACTGGATCATAACGGCATTCGGTGAGAGCTCGTCTGATATCTGCAACGGACTGATATTTGGGCGTACGCTGTAACGCACGTTCATGTAACTCGACTAACGTTACACGTTTGTGCGGCGGCGGGGTACCAGGAGGACCTCCCCCCGCGGCCCCTAAACTGGAATCGTCGATCGATACTCTTCGTGCTGGCAGAGTGACCGATGTAGCGGGTACTTGTACTACGGGCTGGACCGGGGGTACCGTAACAGGTGCTGTAACAGGTGCCCCGGTGGCTGGAGGAACAGGAATTACATTATTTACAGGAGCTGGCGGAACAGGATTTGCATATTCTGGGACTGTGTCGTCCAAATAGGACGAGAGAAAAATATCAGCTGCGGTCGGTTTGTGACGTAGCTTAATCGGAACTAATGGCGGCGGAAAATTACATGGTGCTTCCGGGGTTGCTTTTGGCAAGCCCTCGGCAAGAAGAGGATACATACCCTTAATGAGGGCATTTCTCTGTCTGTCTGACTGTTCGGCTTTAACTCGTTCACCTATTTCGATTAATTCCCTTTCTTGGGCTCTTTCTAAGGATTCTCTACTTAATTCTGATTTTCTGATTTCTTTTTCGGTTCTTTTATGAGATTCTTTGCGCCATAACTCGATGGCATCTTTCTGGGACTGTCTGGCTTTCTTTTTCCATAATGCTTCTTCTACTCGCATGATGCACTCGGCATCCCATGTACCTGATACGGGCCATCTATATTTTTCCTCTAATTCTTTGGTGTACTCTACCCATAAGTCTAGATATAATATGGCACTTATGCCATGCTTATGATACATAAAATGACCTGGACTGTCCCTAGGCGGGACAGGAACTGCTTCCTCGAGCAGACCTTTTCTGGTTTTTAACTGACGTAACTTCGTGAACAGAGGCATAACTTAGACTGGAATCTGGACACAGTACAATACACGATAAACACAATAATAACTTAAGAAAACAAATCACTCATACCACGACATTGAAAACACATGAAATAACATTTAAAACAACAGTTCGGACAGAATATTACCTGGAATACTGAAATTCAGAATACATGAATTTCTCGAGAACAGAACTTACTAGAACAGAAACTTACTAGAATGACTAGATGCACTGCTAAAACAGTACGAAACTTACCGGTCCCATAAAGAGACACGTCAGGACCCGCATCCACCTAGGTGGACACTTCGTGTTGGATCTGTGTACCCAAACCCACGGACCAGAGACAAATTAATTGACCCTGTCTAGATACTACCCCAGCAACGGTACTCACCGGGCAGCAAGAACGGAAAGCCTCGGACTGGACTGGACTGCTACGACGACGGACGGACGAACTTCGGACTTCAGTTACAGGTGGGCCTCTGGATACCTCGGACCTTGGACTCTCGGCTTGGGCTCTGGTCGGGACTCGCCGCGTTCCTCCACCGCCTCGTCTGGATGCTGGACCGCAACCTCCGTCTCCTCCGTGGGCCTGAGGGATACTTGAAGCAGAAATATCTGCACGTGGCCGGTATGGTTCCGTCACGGCTGCAGAGGATCAGGGGGCCTGCGTGGCTTCTCCGGCGCGTGGGGAAAGGGCAAGTCCCTATTCGGGCGCCATTATGTGGTAAATAAATAATTAATTACCGGATCTATTTTTGACTATAATCAATAAACAGGTAGCTCAATAAATAAGAGTCAAGATTCGAGGTAGCTGGAGTTGACAGGCTTTAATCAAGCATAAAGGACAGGAACAGGACAGCCTGTACGGGAATAGGATGGCAGCTGCCGGGGGCAGGATCTGGGAATAAGGGATAACTTTTAATAACAGTGCACAGTATATATAGTTAAACAAAATACATTACATTCAATATAGTAGGCGTAGCAGTAGGCGGGGTTTGTAGCAGTCGCGAAAGATAAGGGCAACATGATGTAACAAGAAGGCGTGTACAGGGCGTATACATAGACATGTGATGTAAACGTAACAGAATATGTCATAAAAGGGGCGGAAACATGGAGGGGGCTACCTGAGCAGCTGGGACCTCTAACCTAGTGGTGCGCGCAAACTGGCAATGACGTGTTACCAGGGAGAACTGGGGGCTATGACTTCTGCCATAGAAGAGGAGACTAAAGTCTGGAGTGTCAGAGTGACATGTACTCAGGCATATCTGGTATCTGGTGTTTATAGTACATGTTGATAGAATCCAAAAGTTATCAGGGCAAAGGCTAACAGACTTTAAGACTGGTGCATGCATTATTCTATATGTAGTGCGTGTGCGAGTAATATTCCATGAACATTAATACAGTATTTCTCTTACATGGAGACATAAAGGCTAGACCATGACGGAAACTATTGATGCGATTCAGTAGCTTAGGAATGCAGAGAAGGAGGGCTGGACTGATAACTAGAAACATAACATACTCTTGGCAGACTGAGAGGCAGAGCCAGGCCGAGCCGGGCACTGCGAGGCATGAAAGTAAGCTAAGGGTCAGGGATACAGGTGGGGGCTGTATCGCTCCTCGGAGAGGGTTCAGGAGACAGGAGCTGAATCTGAGTCCGGGCCCTTTTGAGGCCTAGAAACGGGGACAATTCAATGAATTAACGTGCACACTGTGAAATGTGGCAACGTAGTTTTGCATAGGCCTAATATTCGTTATATTCACGAAGGCTGAAAACTGGCATACTAGAGATGGACACAACTGTAATTGCGTCTTTAATCGATCAGAGGGGAATACATGCATATCGATCATGCACATATGACATAACATGGGGAACACGTAGGCACATACAACATGGCAAAATTTACTTTTCCACAACCCCTGTGGAAATTGTGGGGCCTGTGCTACAACAAGTACGGTTAAAACATGTAATGTTAATGGGAGAGAATGGCGCTCACAACAACATACTAATTGTTTGACTCGTAATGTAATTTACTGTATACAATGTCCATGCTCTCTATTTTACATTGGTAATACAACTCAAGAAGTGAAGAAGCGTATCATGCAACATCAATCCCGGATACGATGTAAAGTACTAACTGCACCTCTAGTAGAACATTACTTAAACAAGTTACATAATCCTTCTGAGATGAAATGGTTTGTACTTGAAAGTGTGAAAGGTACAAAGAGATGCCAAAACATTGATCAGTTGCTTACATTAAAAGAAAACAGTTGGATTTGGTCTTGTAAAACTGTTGAACAGGAATTAAATTCTCTTGTGGAGTGGCATACACTGGCAACCCTGTATTAATAGGTGCCGTGTACTTACAGTTGGAATTCATAAATGTTTGATAAGATTGATATATCATTATGGATATGCGGGCTATCCCTGTGTGTTAGCGAGTATTATGGATATGTTAGATATCCGTGAGAGTCTGATCTGTGCATCATATAGGACTCAGAGTTAGGCGGCTTGGTCCACTTGAGATCATCTGATAACATTTAAGGTGTGTCTTTCATACTGGGCCTCTTTATAATGAAAAGGTATTTTTGGAATTTGTTGGACGGAATGAATTTTATGAAATTCTTTAGATCTTGATTTTCAGTTTTGAGATCGCTTTATAATTCTTCTTTTTAAATTGATTAAAGTTATTCTTATAACTCTCAAAGTGGTTCACGTACGTGTAGCTGCATTCTTTTGATGTTCCTAAACTCGGCCCAGAGTTTAACCTCATCGATGCTGGTGACGGCTCCCGGCCGTCATGAGTCACGGTGGGCGTGTGCTGATGACGGCCAGGAGCCGTCATGACCACGCCCGCGATTGGAATGCTCAGCACTGCGGCGGAATTCGCGCCGCAGTGATGACGATAAGTGAGTATTTGAAGCCACATTATACTTTTCCAAGATGGCCGCTCCAAGTACGTGACGCGGACGGCATGACGCCCGATGTTAAAGGTTGTCAATGCCGGTGCCGCGCTACTCGGTCTGTTAGTCGAGCGGTGATTCGAGCGACCCTGATTCCCTTATTAAGTGAGTATTGAGCATACTTGGTGTAGCAGCGGCAATTTGTGGCAGTAACGGAGTATAGACAACTTATGGAGTACTTTGGTTTTGGCAGGTGATTGATTTATTGAATCGAGGAACGAATGATATACCGCGCATTTGTAAGTATTATTGACAATCTTTTTTCTGATTAAGGGCGTTTGGGGTTACTAATAGAATATAGGGTCAGACAGTGTTTCTCCTTGTTTTACAGATTGGCCAGAGTGAATGGAGGTAAGAAGACTGATATTTTCAGTCTGTCTATAACCTGTTGGTGGTGGTATAGACATACCTGTAAGTGTGCCACGTGGTGGATTCAGGCATTTAAAAGAGTTTAAAAGAGCTTTGGTGCAGGAGCTAGTTATTGTTTTTTGTTTTTTTCCTTTTTTCACTTTAATGAAGGTAATCTTATAATGCGCAACTAAGCCCGAAGGCATCATTGATGAAGGGTGATACTGTGTTGTCTTTCAAGGGTGGTACACATCGACACGGGTGTGTATTGGTTTCATTTGTGTTCTTTGAGTGTAAGCAGAAATGATATGTATATATTAAATTCAGGTTTGGTCTCTCTTTTTACATAGTGTACTATATTTTTATTATACTAGATTCTTTGTGCAACATGTCCGTCCTGAAGATAGTCTTGGGATTAATTAGACCGTTAAAGAGACCGAAACGTCGACGATATTGCATCTTTTTGTTATATTGAATACACTGCATGGCATATTCAAAGCAATGTGAAATCGATCTGTTTAAGTTTGGAATATGGTGTATTGTTAACCCATATGAATAACAAGCAAAAGATGTATAGTTGCTACTGAGAGAAATTTAGATAAATTCAGTAGTATTTTGTGTTGCCGTATAAGGATTTTGAATATTGATTGATTGCTTTACAACTGCATTAAAAAACATGTTTGTACTAAAATATTTTGAGACTTTCCTGTCCTACATGAAATGTGTTCACATAGGTGACATTGTCAAATTTGAAAATAATGTTAAATGATTCCTCCTAGGACTTGTGTACAGTTTGTTATTGATTATACCCAATCCTAAGGGGATTATTGGGTTGCCCTATTTGTTAAACAATGTTCTGGATATCTGTCAGACTGGTACATCGGCATCAGTGTACATGGTTACATAGCACTATTGCCTTGACAGTCATACCATTTGGGTGCGCATTTTGTCCGTTTGGTCCTACGGGACTTTTTGATCTGAGTCACAGACCCACTGCTTGAGAGTGGCGGGGGGGGGGGGGTACTTCTTTGTTATCTATTCACAAGGTGAGGAATCTGCAGTTTTCTATTTCCAGCTACTTCCTTCACTACAGTCTTTCTGGTGTATATTCTATTCCTAACCACCCTCCCACCTTCCCGTTCTGTGGAATGAACTCTTTTTAAACTCTTTTAGAATCAATAATGTTTATTGTGCGGAAATCATGAAATATGAGCACAGCTTCCTTCCTACATCCCAAGGCCGCCCGAGAGACAAATGTGCATAAGTGCACAGCTTTTAGGCACGCAACCTGGAGACCGGCCGCACAATAAGTGTAGGGCATCTGTGTTGACTTCCAATTTAAAGACATCCAGAATGTAACCAAAATAAAACAAAGAGAAATCAACCTAGACAAAATTCCCCAAACCCCCAATCCCACCCCCCACCCTCTCTGCTCTAGCTCTACCTTACATCGTAAACCCTTATCCCATGGCATCTCTCGCTAAAGGGTTTATGCTCAACCTGCCAACTTTTGAATGTGACCAAGGGGCTCTAAGGGCAGCAACTTGAGGATCTGTAGGTATTTAGGGCATGTCACTTCTCTCCGGACTTTCGTTTGTAGTTGCAAAAAGGGGCCCCATAATTTCACAAAGTCTTTGCCCTTCCCCTCCACACTGAGCGACATGCGCTCCATAGCTAGGAGTTGCCACAAGTCAGTACCTCAGGTGGTGTTGTTGTCCCTCACAGAGCTAGGATGACTTGCCGGGCCTCCAGCAGCGCCAGTGCAATCGTCCTACCTCTGAGAGATCTCAACAGGAAGGCTTTAGGGTGGGAGAGGCCTAGTAGTGTGTATTCTGGGGAATGGGCAGTGTAATCTGAAAAACGCAGCATCAATATCATCAAGGACCACTGTCCAATAGCGTTCCAGTTTCGGGCAGTACCATAGCAGGTGTGCTAAGGTTCCAGTTAATCCACAACCCCTCCAACTGAGATCAGTTTTGTTCTTGTCCCAGCAGTGCACGTGGGCAGGGGTATAGTACTAATACTTGACTACTTTAAAAGCGGACTCTGCCCCAGCAGTTTTATGTGCAGTATGGTGTGCCCTATATAGAACGTGCTCCCGTTCCTTAGGGGTTAAGGGCCTACTCAATTCAGTTTCCCAGCGCACCTGCGCCCTTGTATGCTGCCAGAGGGGTGTGTCATAAGCATGGAGTACAGTTCAGAGATAAGCCGGCGATCATCCGTCTTGCGCACTAACCACTTTTCGAAGAAAGTGAGGGGTCTGGACATGCGGGCATAATTGGCGGGCCTAGTTACCCAGTGACAAATCTGACTATAGGGAAATGCGTCCGTTGCTAGAAGATCATAATCCTTCCGAAGTTGATCAAAGGGTATCAACCCCTCCGTATCAGAAAGAAACCCAACCCGCTTTCAGCCTTCCTCCCGCCATCTCTGAAACACTGTTGATGCTTGTCCCGGTAGAAAATCAGGGTTGTCTACAATGGGGGATATAGGTGATGGGAATGACGTCTACCCTTTCGACAAGGCTACTCTATCCCAGACCCTGAGGGTAGGAGAAGTGACAGGAGAGGAATATAGCCCCCATGCTCTGATTGCGGGGTAACCACAGTTCTCTCCAAATGTTCACACCAGCGACTGACTGATCCATAAAATTCCAGTGTTTACTGGACAGAGGTCTATTCCATTCCACTAGGTATCGTAGACAAGCTGCTTGGTAGTAGCCGCCTATGAGCAGGAGACTCAATCCACCCTGAGCCTTCATGTATGTCATTTGAGCGAGAGAGAGACGTGGCTTTTTCCCCTCCCATAGAAACCTATTAATAAGGGACTGTCGTTTCTTGAGCGTTCCAGGCGGCGGGGCCATCAGTAGCATCTGGAAAATATACAGGATACGCGGGAGGACCGTCATTTTTACCGCTGCTATCCTCCCGAACCATGACAGCCAAAGACGCGGCCAGGCGTCCAGCGCCTTGGTCGTGTGTTCCAGCAACAGGGCATAATTTAGCAAGATCTTCTTAGCGATGGTCGGAGTCACCTTAAACCCCAGATATGTTATGTCTGTGTGCGTCCAATGGAATGTGAAATCCCTTTGCAGGGCCTCCACATCATCAGGGGCAATTAAGAGGTTCAGGATCAGTGATTTTCCTGAGTTTACTTTAAAACCTGAGACTTCCCCGAAGGCAGCGAGTTCGTCGAGCAAAGTGGGTAGGGTCGTATGAGGCCGTGTAAGAGAGAGAATCACATTGTCTGCATACCAACTGATTTTATAGACGTCTGCCCCTAATTTAAGACCAACGACACCATGGTTAGCTCGGATCCGTTGAGCGAAAGGCTCCATATAGAGCGCAAAAAACAGCAGGAACAGGGGGCAACCCTGTCGTGTCCTCCGGGCGATGGAAAAAAATGCTGACCTGCACCCATTAACCCCCACAAACGCCTTGGATGCACAATATATGCACCTGATCCATTTCAGGAAGTTATCGCCGAGCCCATAGCTGCACAGACCTGCGAATAAATAGCCTCAACCTACGCGATCGAAGGCCTTTTCTGCGTCTATTGATAAGAGAAAGGCCTTTTTTGCGACTCCTGTATGCTATCGATGAGGTGTAACAGTCTTTTGGCAATTTCTCCCCCTTGCCTGGAGGGGATAAAACCTGATTGATCTGGGTCTATAATGTCAGCCAGAAGGGGGTTGAGGGGCGCCGCTAAAATTCCCGCAAAGAGCTTCGCATCAATGTTGAGAAGCGAAAAAGGTATGTAGGACCCTGTGAGGAGGGGGATGCGAGGGCTGGTTTGAAGTAGTAAAAATGGGTAACCAGTCGGGTATTTTTGCGGGATAGATGTTTATTTCCCAAAAGTAAAGAAACAAGGTAAAGAGTTCTATATTCAGCTCTGTTATTTGTTTGGCGAAGATAAAAAAAGAAAAGAAACTGTCGGGGTCTTCAAGTTCTTCCTGACTTCAGAATTTCGTTTCCGGTCAGTCCTGTGGCTCGGTTCCGGCCAGCAATGTCATGAAAAGAAAGAACAAAACAATCCGGGGATTACTGATACGTTTTGAGGGTTACTCGACTGAATGAAGGGGGAAAGGGGAGTGAGGAGTCACCAGGGCCCTACACCAAGAACATGCTGTGTTCAATCAGCGCGTTAGCGTGACGGCGCGAGTGTGTTCAGGGGTGAGGCACACACACAGACGTTTTCACGGTCCCGGGACCTCCCTCAAACCTCCCCTACCCTTTCCCGCCCTGTGAGGAGAAGAATCCCTTTAAACGGCCCGTACCTTGTCCAGCCACACTTCTCCAGAAGTGCGGCAGGGCGACTCGTGGTGTCGGTGGCCTCCAGGCGTACCCGTTATCCTGGTCCGCTCGGCTGCTTCTCCTCCTGGTTTCTCGTTTGCTTCTTCTCCTGGATGCTCGTCTCCGGCGTTTCTTCCCGTCTTCCTTCTGCGGCTTTCACCCCGTGCGGTTCTGGCCGGGCTTCCTTATCCGCCCTTTCCGACACTGGTTGGTCGGACGCACATGACGTCAGGAGAGCTGATTCCGCCTCTGCTTGAGATATCCACAGCTGCATTAAAGGGGCCGCAGGGATCCTGAGGACGGGGCGGAAAGGAACAGCCGTTAAAGTCCCCGCCCCGTCCACCGACGTCACCAGAGGCCCCATGACAGACCCGCATACCAGGAAGTCTTTACCAGATTTCAAAATAACAGAGATCGCCGCTTCAGACATAGAAGGAGTCACTACCCCTGTTTGAAGAAAGGAATTAAACAGTCTGGTTAAAAAGGGAGCCAGCTCCGCATAAAACGTTTTATAAAATTAGGCCGGGAATCCATCCGGACCAGGTGATTTGGCCAATTTCAATCTAGAGATGGCCAAGATCACTTCCTCGATGCGGAGTCAAGTTCCTCTGTCACAGCTCTGGGAAGAGGTGTTATCCCACAGGTTCGCAGATATGCGTTTGGGTCTTGCGGTGACGGGTCTTGCTCTGTATAAAGAAGTTTATAAAAACTGCGGAAGGCGTCAACAATCTGCTCGTCGGAAGACTGTTCTACACCGGAATGATCCCGCACCGCATGAATTCAGGACGTCTGCGTCTTAGCCCGCAACCTATGGGCCAACATCTTCCCGCACTTATCACTGCTAAGGTAAAATTTGTGTTGCAGCCATAGGAGGGCATGTTCTGCTCTGTCCAGATCTAAGTGCTTCAGCATACGCCTGCGGTTCTCTAGCTCCCGCCACACTCTCGGAGCCCCCGTGCACCAATGGATCGCCTCTAGCTCTCCTACTTCCCTCTCTAACTCAGAGCGTTTTTCTCTGCGTATGGTGTTATAAGTTGCCGCAATAACTATGAACTCCCCTTGCGCCACCAGCTTCTGGGCCTCCCATACCGCTGACAGTGAAGTGGACCCTACATTGTGAAATAATGTACTGTAGTGTCTCACATGCGCGTAACCACATCCTCGGGGTGCAACAAATTCTCTCTAAGCCGCCATCTAGGAGGGAATGCTCATGTATGCTGCACAGGCAAAAGGACGGAAATTAGGGAGTGATCAGAAAGAGAGCTGGGCGTAATTGCGGCAAAATGAAGGCTAGACATGAGTGAAGTAGAGGCCAGAAAGTGGTCGAGCCGCGCATTCGTTTTATGCGAGGCAGAGTAATATGTATAGTCACGCTCAGTGGGGTGCTGAACCAGCCCCACATAATGCAATCCACTATCATCCAGCCATCCCCTCCCTGTCGATGAGAGATCCCCAGCTTGGTGCGTCTCCTGCCCCAACCTGCCCAGCCCTGCATCCATCACGAGATTCAAATCTCCCCCAACCAGAATCGCGGCATCCGGGGAAGAGAGAACCTCCGCCAAGGCTGAGAGAAGGAAGGGTTCCTGTTTCTCATTTGTGGCGAATAGTAACCCAATAGTAAGGTGTGTCTCCCCCTTTGTACCCTTATACCAACAGCCCCCCCTTTATTTCTGCCACAGTCGATATTACCTTGCACGGGCAACATCCCAGTGAGATTGCCACCCTATTTTTCTTGGTCGGCCCAGCGGACCAAATCTGTTGCGGTAATCACTCATTCACGTATTATCTTTGGAGAGCAGATGCGTCTCCTGGAGTAGGCAAATGTCACTATCAGCATTTTCAAGGTCTGAAAGCACTGCAGTGTGTTTTACAGGGTTATTTAGCCCACAAACATTCAGGGTCACTACTTTAAGATCCCTACCCATGTATTAACCAAAAGATATGCAATGAAAGGTGTTAGCTTCTCGTCTGACCATCATGTGATCCCCAACATAGACCTTGACTCGCCCCTCAACACATCGCCCTGTCGCGTGAACTGGTGCGGAGATCCCCAACTGCAACCCGAATTAACTGCATCCCCCTCAAAAAGGAAACAATAAAACACTTAGAAGAAAATAATTCACAAGAAGAACATGACCAAAGTTTGTCACAGAAGATAAAGTCCAGGGGATCGTGGCTGAGACTACTGTCCAGCCCGTGGAGGGTTCGACAAGTGTCCACCTCGACACAGACGAACCGTCAGGAAGATGAACCGGACACTCACTTCCATCCCCCCGACGCCCCTCTGTGAGCCTACCCCAGGGCAATCAGCTGCATACTTCACGGGGTGGCAGGGCGCTCTGATGTTTGCGATATGGTGGAAAGCATCGCCTCTCTTTCTCTATCCCTCGTGGCCTGGTTGGGTTTCTTGACTGGTGACGGCCTGCCCACTCGCTGCCATCCTGAGGCGCGGCATGCACGCTTGGTGCCAGGTCGTTCAGGGCCGTCTGTTGATGTGGTATTTTCGAGACCAAGGATCTCCAGTGCTTCCTCCAGTGATCTGATTTGCAGCAGGTTGCCCTGATGTTTGAATATAAGGCGGAATGGGTGGCCCCACGAGTAAGGAACATTGTTCTCATGCAGGTGAATGGTCACAGTTTTGAATGCCCTTCTCTTGATGAGTGTGGAGGCTGCCAAATCCTGGAATATGGCTGGTTGGTGTCCGCGAAAGTGTATGGGTTGGGCCTCCTGCGATTTCCGAATAATGAGTTTTTTCAATTGAAAATCGTGCACACACACTAGTATATCAGGTGGAGGCGCTTTGTTACCTCGTGGGAGGCCCACACGATGGACCCGGTCCATTTGAATGTCCAATACCTCCTCTTCCCCGAAGATTTGCTGGAATAGTGCACTGACATATGCCCTGAGATCGTCCCCTTCCTCCTTCCGTGGAACAGCCCTGATTCTCACATTGTTCCGCCTGGAACGGTTCTCCAGGTCTTCTGCGTGAACCTGGAGATCGATGTTCTGATCTCTGAGGCGTAGCGTGTCTTGCTGTCAATGATGGAGCTCTTCATCCCTGCTAATGTTGTGCTCCTCGAGGGTCGCCACCCTCTCCCCGATTTCATCCACATCACGACGTACCTCTTTCAAGTCTGAAGCCAGTTGCGACCAAAGTTCCTGAATATCATCCTTTATGGTCTTGAAGAGCTCCACCATAAATGCTTTGGTCACTGGGGACTCGTCGCCCTCCATTGTGCTGGCCCCCTTCTCACCTTGGGTCGCGGATTGCCCGGGCTATTTTAGGAGGAGCTCCTTTAGCGACTTCTCCTTCCGAGCGCCTGCAGCTGCCATGTCGTGTGCCTCCTGTCGCGAGCACAATGGGTCCTAGCTGCCACACTAGGTACTAATGCAGGTGCAGACTGCATTGGCTATGCAAACCTTTCTGTCGCTGGAGTGCCATGCGCCCCTCTGTACGATACCTCTCCAAAACAGACCATCCGCCGAACTGCGGACCGATAAGGCCTCACACCAGGTCCGCTCGTTCAACCTCTCATCCGATGGCCACTCTCCGTCTGCTCGACCCACTGCTGAAGTGTCTTCCATGCCTCTCTCCCTGCAGGCAGTCCTGCCGGCACCGCCCAATCAAACGCACCAAGGACAAAGTTGATTGCGCTGTTCCCCTGGCGCTATGCTCCGGATCCACGAAATCTGATTACTGGCCGGGCCACATTCGAGTTGCACCCCGTCCTCCTATCTGCGGACCACTTAGACCCAGTCTAGGCCCGTTGCCTTCGCCGCACCGTCCGCGGACCAATAAGGTCTCACACCAGGCCCACTCCCTCCGCTGTCTGGTTGATGGGAGCACACGCGGCTGAATTGGCAGCTCACCGCCCGCTCAGCCAGGTGTCTGCCGCTCTTCTCTCCCGCCTGCACCATTACAGCAAACACTCCGTAGGCCGGATCGAAAGCGCTGTGCCCTTGATGCTGCACCTCTCCGACACGCTGGTGATTAATTACATACCGGGCAGCGCTCCGGAGGTCAGCTACTGTCAAGGCCGTGCTCCAGTTGTGCATTGTCCACCGATCTGCGGACCACTTAGGCCCAATCCAGGCCTGGCCTCCCTCTCGTGCTCCCCATCCTCCACTTCACCCAGCTAGGGCCGCCAGCTGAAGGGCGCAAGCCACCGGGCCGCCACCCGGACCTCGCGCCACCCGGAATACCCCCAGCGCCCACAAAGAGCAAGCAGATAAATGACTTGCGGCAGCCCCGAGGCCAAGTTCAGTCCAGCCGCGCCTCCGGGCGACGGCGCTCCTCGGTGCTGCTGACACGGGCCTCACTTGGCGTTCACTGTCCCGTCTCTGTCAGGCGCTCCCACCTCCGTCGGGCAGCCGAACATCAATGTCCTCTCCTGGTATGCTACAAGGTCCTCCTCTCATGGAGTGGGGCACTCACTCCGCCTTTGCACCATGACCCGGCGAGGGCCGAACCGCCTCCCAGGCAGCAGGCGGATCCGTATAGGCCGCACTCTCACGGAGGTTCGGAAGCGTCGTTGTTCCACGAGTTCGACAGCGCTTCTCTCCACAAAAGATCTCCAAGTCCCTCTGCTGACTTGTCTTGCCAAATCGATGGCCCTGGGAACAGGCGATAGATCAAAATGAGCGGCAGCGTCGGAGGGAGAAAAATCTGCGCCCTACCACGCCGCCATCTTGGCCACGCCCCTTAAACTCTTTTAAGATTGTTAATTGTATTCATGGTATAGTAATGCTAGTAACAATAGAACAGTGTACTTTTTTAATCAAGAATGGCAATGATGTTTTTTCAGAAGGCTTGTAGTATGTTCTTAGCCATATATAACTGACCTGAACTAATTGCCTGCAGTATTGTATTTAATAGTTGCTCTTCAACAATTCTTATTGATTTCATATTGATAGTCACATTATAAGGTGCCCCTTTTCTTTTCTTCTTAACATGTAGTGGCAAAGAATGTTACATCTATTTATTCTAATAACTTGTGCGTAAGCCTTATTGTAAAATCCTCAAGTTATTTAATGTTAGTATAGTCCTCGTTCACTCTAAATAAGGACTTCATTTATTAGGTATGTTGTGAAAACTGATTTTGCTATTGAACTTTTTTTTAACTTTAATCAACAGTAAACAGTATTTAAAAAATGAGTGTTTTAATGGTTTTTAAAATTGAATGTAGGTGCTTTTGTTTAGGTGTATTGCTATGTCTCATCAATGTTTTGGGGAAATCTGGTGTAAAAGTTTGAATTATATAGTGTACTTGGATTTTGAACCTTTTGTTTAAAAAGTATTACTGACTAAAGTCTGTGTTTTCCTCCTTGATAGATGAAGATGTGTTACAGGAAGAAGAATTAGATAAGGAATTACTTTGGAATCTTCAGCTTGTCTCAGAGGTAAGTGCATTGTAGATTTTCACAGTAAAGAAAGAACTTTTTCCTAAACATTTGCTTTTAGTCTGAGTTTTTCGTACTCATACATGACTCAGAAGTATTCTATTCATAGTTCAAAATTAAAGGACTAGTTTAAAATACCATCATGATGATGTCTGGATAAAAAGTATCCATAAAAACAATAAGTCAAGAAAACAGAACAGAGAATATGTAATGTATTTTAAGTATCCAATACCCTCTTGCCCTGAGCAATGACATTTGCACACGATCAACTATTCGACCTTTCTTAAAATGTACCACTTACTAATTTTATTTTTCTTAAAGGGAAGGAATGGGTAGGACATTAAAATGCAACCAGTAAAAAATTATACACTTTCTGGCTTCCATTCTCCTCTAAAGCTCATGGACTCTCAAATTGCAGTCATTGCCACAGAAATTGTAATTGTTTATACAAAAAGCACCAAAACCATCAATTTTCTACAAAATCTGGGGATACATTATACATTCCCATGTGAAAAAGAGCAAAAGGAACAATTCTTACTACAAAGGATACCCCACTATATATATATATGTATATATATATATATATACACATATGTGTGTGTGTATATGTGTATATATATATATGTGCGTATATGTGCGCCCTCCCCTTACAATCCCATAATTGTACTGGTAAACTTGAATATCGTAAACTATGGGAGGGCTTGATTGCAGACCTCTTTGTTATAACTATTTGACTATAGCAAACATTGCACCCTGGGTGGCCACTAATTCAGAAATTGTCTGCATCTATCACATTATTTATGATTTAGCCAATAAATTGTGGCAGTAATCAGGATTGTCTTGTGAAGCAAGGGCTGGGCGTGCACCAGGTAATGAAGTCCAGAGATTGGTACCGGATTTTAAAAGAAAGTCTTTATTTTCAATCGCTAATTTTCTCACGATATAGAAGCATTAAACTCAGCCAACGCGTTTCTTTCTCACATGGACAACTTCTTCAGGGCTCAAAAGGGCGAGTACCCTCATGAAACTGGAGTCTGGCTACACATAGATCGCGCTCCAATGAGGTACATTGGGCGTAGTGTAGAATGTACAAAAGGCCTGGTCCGGCCTTACGTCTAAGTAAAGGCGTGTTTCCTTAAGTTAAGAGATTTAAGCAAGGTCGCGCTCCCGAACAATGCAGCCGGGCGCAGTGTGGCAAGTAAAAAGAGCCGGATATGGCCTCTAAACATAGAGCTGTATTGAATGAAGAAATAGTTGAAAGGTATGGTCCGTGCTCCAGGCAGTGATACTGGCCACAAACGGGAATTCCCAGGGCCTAGTGTTGGCCCTGGGAATTCCCGTTTGTGTCTATTGTCACTGCCTGGAGCACTGACTATACCTTTCTGCTATTTCTTCATTCAATACAGCTCTACATTTAGATGCTTCCCCTTTCCGTGGAGAAAAGTTGTAATCGCCAGTATCCATCCCAAACAATGCCAGCACTCTTGTGATGAGAACCTTAGTCAACTGACTCACAACCTTTATTGAAGAAGATATATACTGCATGCCAGGCTAAGACAAATCCTTCATGCAGAAGGCTTTATGTGTAACAAGCATCTACATTTCATAGACGGAACAATGTTATTGCTGAAAACAAAAACCTTTTGGTGGCCGACCCCCAGAAATAAACCGGCGTATCCAAGTGATCGTCATTAATAGTCATAAGCAAGGAATAGTCCCATCCATTCACGGACTCTCACATCACTTAGGTAATCGGATTGCCTATGTTGTGAGGGTAGAGCTAAATACGGAAACCTATCTGCAGGCTGTAATGGCCGTTTCTGATGGTTTCCTTTAAAAACTAAGCCAATGCTGTTCTGAAAAGTCAATAATCTTTTCGTATATGATTAGGAATAAACAATTTCTCAATCCCAGGAAAAAAGTGAGAAAAGTCGGTAAATGCTACCAGACAGGGTGCAGCCAAACACTGCTGCAAAACTGACCAAGCCAGTGACAGTTCAGTTCGTTTTTACCTGCTCCAGAAATACAAGCTCACAGACGAGACCAAATCTGTGCAGAAGGGAAATATAATTCAACATCTCCTGCTTGTACTGTGCCTCTTGAAAACGAAAGTAGGTGGATGGATTCATTCTTTTGGATGGAAAGATAGTGGGACTGCAGCAACTGCAATGAAAGCAGCTAGTGGGTCATATTGGCTGATTGTATAATTGTGTTGTGTTGGCAAAATGTACTAACTTAATGTAAACATGTGGGTAACTAATGCCTGGCCATAAACATCCTCACTGTAACCACCGTAGATCCGATTTGAATGCTCCTCCTTGTATTGGAGGCTGAGGAAACAACTGTTGGAGTTATTTAGAAAGTAAAGTAGGTCTGGCCCAAATCATATGCAGGTTAATGTAATGCTGTTGTGCTTATTTGTTGTGCTCATCTGGGCGACATCTCATGGAGGGGCCTGCGGTCTGCATCACAACAGCCTACAGGTCAATGTGCTGGAGCTTTGGGCAGGTCGCCTTGTTCTGTGGCCTTCCTCTCCTTCCATCTCAGAGAGTGCCATTCAAGTTCTGTTGGGACACACAACCACCTTTCGTCATACCAACAGATAGTGTGGAGGTTTGGTCCCCTATTTGGCTGGTGATATGGCTGTGATGGAAAGATCTGAAACAAGACATCTTCCCAGTTGTGGCCCACTTCGTGAGCACCCTTGTGAGGGCAGATGTTCTCAACTGACTTTCCTTAGACAACCACAAATGGAAACTTCATCCCAAATGTGACGGACGGGATCTTCTCCAGATTCGGTTATCTATCCATTGACCTTTTCATCATGATCCTGAACAAAAAGTGTCCTTGGTTCCATTCCAGATAGTTCCTTGGTGAATGCCTTCAGATTCAGCTAATCATGGTGCCTGCTCTATGCATTCCAGCTTATCAGGATTCTCTTGAGGGTCCTTCAGAAGATGTAAGATGATTTGGTACAGATGATTCTGGTTCCCCCACACTGGGAAGGAGAATTTAGTAGGCTGATCTGAACTCAGCACTTGGCCCCCTGTTTTTTCTCCCACATACCGTGGACCCGCTCTCAAGCAGGGAATTCAGGTCCTTCATGCAAATAATCAAAAGCTGTAGCTGCATGCATGGAGATTGAGTGGTGCCAGTTAGGTGGCTGATGTAATCTTTACTGCTTTGAAACCTGAAATCGATTTATATGGGCCACTGGAATGTCTGTGGAGTAGTGTGAGTCTGAAAGCTTGAGCCACTTTCAATTCTGGCCTACTGGAGTTTTATCTATCTCTTACCCAGAAGGGCTTAGTTGCATAGTTAAGGACTATTTGCATGCCTTCTCTGCCTTCAAAATTCTCCCCGATCAGTCTTTCCTATTTAAGTGACCATTCGGTTTGTTGCTTTATAGGTTTACGTTGTTTCCTCACACTCCATTCGTTGTTCTACAGTGAGATTTTAATTTAATGTTAATGTTACTCATAGCTTCCTCTTTCAAGCCCATGAAGAGTTATACTGTTGATGCTGAACACTTTTCACTGTGTTCTACCAAGATCAACTGATGGGTCACACATTCCCCAGTATTTAACTGAAAATTTGTACTGCCTTTCATGTAGGCCAGTTGAACACTCGCTCATTCTTCTTCCCTCTTTCTCACTTCATCAAGGAAGTGTGTGGTGTTTTATTACATCGACTGCACACAATAGGGCAGACTGGATTATCAGCCATTTGGGGACTTCACTGGAGCAAAACAGTACACAAGTGCCTTGATTTACCCTTTGCATTAAGATTTGTTATTCATTGGCAGACAAAGATCCTTTGGGTGACATTTGTACTATCTTCACGAAGGCAAAGGTTTCAAGGACTGTGATTGTCGTAAACAAAATGCTCTATTGGTACTTCTCTCTATGCCTCAGTGAAGTGCTGAAAAAGTATCCGGACCTGATGTCAGCATCTTATGTATTCCAATGTCATTACATCCCGGGTGGACGACTTCGTGGCTGATGGTGCCTGGTGATGTTGGAGAAGTATTGCTTTGGGAAAATATTTGTGAATACGGTCTGGTACTTGGATGATATTCATAATGTGCAGGAAGATACATTCACAAGAAATAGCATTACCAAAGGTATATTTCTTAATTTGTTTACACATAGAGTCGTGGTATCCTTCTTTGAGGAGGAAGGAGTTGATCATTATTTTTGTTTGCCCAAATTTAAGTATTTTCTTTCACACCCTCTTTGTCCTGTGTTGACTTAACTTAAAAGCCAGAATTATTTATTCTTCTATAATCCTGGATATAAACAGTGATTCTTAATATATGTTACCTATTTAAGTAGTTGTGTATTTTAAATCTTTTCTGTTTAATCAATCAAGATTTATAAAGTGCGGCAAATCACCTGTGATGGTCTGAAGGCGTTGAAGTTACTTGCTGCTTCATAGTGCTCGTAGTTCCTTTGAACTGCCAGGGTTGAGTCCTTCACTGGATTTACGTAGTAATGAGGAGGTCCTAAGGTGCAGGGGAAGGTAGTTCCTGGCTTTGGCCATCAGGTGAGAGTAGGAGCATCTACCGCTGTTGGCTCAGCAGAACCGGGGGTGTCTATGAGGAAGAGGGAGGCGGATCGCAGGTGTCTTGTCAGTTGGTGGAATGTCATTCGTTTGTTGATGTATGCTGGTCCTACACTGTATAGGGCTTTGTAAGAGTGGACCAACATCTTAAACTGGCACCTCTTCTAGATCGGGAGCCAATGTAGCTTCTTGAGGTGTGGAGTGATGTGGGTCCATCTTGGGAGTTTGAGTCTAGCCGCTGAGCTTTATATAGTCTGTAATCTCCTCAGGAGGCGTGTGGTGATTCCAAGGAAGAAGGTGCTCCCTTACTCCAGCCTGCTGGTGACAAGGGCTTGAGTGACGGTCCTTCTGGCGTTGATTGAGAGCCATCTAAAATTCTTTCTGAGCATGAGCATGCGGATGAGACTGCGTTTACCTGTTTCTGCATAGATAACTTGCTGTCCAATATGATTCTGAGTTTGCGGGCCGCCTGAGGTGTCAGGGCGGGGAACAGGCCTAGTTCAGAAGGCCACCAGGCGTCGTTCCATGGCGAGGTGATGTTACCAAAGATGAGGATACCGTCTTGTCCTTGTTGAGTTTGAGACAATTGTTCTTCATCCAGTCTGAGACGTTCCTCATACATTTGTGGAAGCTGGCTCTGATGGCGGAAGAGTCGTCTGACAGTGAGAGAATGAGCTGGGTGTCATTCATTGAAGCCACATATTGTATGGTCACACAAAACTAGGCTATCATGCGAATTGTTTCAAACTGCTTTTAGAGTATATTTTATTATAGATATAGTTTGAACCCCCTGCTTATTACCAGTGAATCTTAATTGTATTTCTGTATTTTAATGAAATTAAATTGTTCATGTTTTTGCTTCTTTCTTTGCCAACTAGATCACACGAGTTGATGGAGAGAAGTTGTTGCCCTATAGGGAACAACTTGTTCAGATTTTGAGTCGAACTCTTCATTTCACCTGCAAGCAAGGCTACATCCTGGCCTGCAACTTACTGCATCATGTCCTTCGATCCACTACCCTTATCTACCCAACAGAATACTGCAGCATGCCAGGTGGCTTTGATAAGCCACTTTCTGAGTACTTTCCCATTAAGGTAAGATTGATTGTTTTTAATTGATTTTTTGAGCACTATTCCATTACCAGCCCATATAAGACCTACTTAAATAGTACTGTTCGACAAGTGTGTGAATTTGCAAATAGAACACGTCAGAGACTTTATTTTGTTTCAAAATCATTTTATTAAGTTTGTACCCATATAAAGAAGAACATGGTAGACGTAACAAGTACAGCATACAGGCCACGAGTTACAGATTGCTTCTAGGTACACACATCTTGTTAACAAGGACTCGGGCCCCATAGGAGTGTATGCTATTGTGTCTCCTCCTACACCTTTAATATCGTGTATAAAGTCACTTAGCAATTTGCCGTGGTGTTGGACCCCTGCTCGGGTGTACTAGTTCGTCGTATCCCAACTTTAGACCCTAAGCTGGGTCAGTTAAGAATAGGAAAAAATTAAAGCCAAACGGCTTCTAAACAGAAAAAGAAAAAGGAACAGAAAACCTAAGTGTGTACCGATCAAGTGCATCATGGTGATTAAGTTAAAAAATGGGTTCCATGGTGGGGTGGTCCCATGGATGAGGGCCGGGGTCGTACCGCTCTTGCCTTATGCATGCCTGAAGCGTTCATCTCTTCAGTTAGATGTAAAAAAGGTGAAGTGCTTGCAGTCTTGGGCTGCATGTGAATAAGGGCAGAACCTCTGAAAGATATGTCACTAGCGGTGCCTAGATGTACTCAAACCCCTTTCTTGAATTCTCTGTGATGTCTTGCAACCTCTCCAGGGCTAACGCTCGCCATAGTCTAGCGTGCCACTGCGTAATGGACAGGGCCTCTGTCTTATTCCAGTCCGCTGCAATAGCCATCTTAGCTGCGCCTAAACACAGCCACATGATGAAGCGATCCCCATACGTTAGCCGCTTCAGTACCTAGTATCAGTTTAATCTGTGAGAGGATTTCCTTCCAGAATGGTTGTATAGCGGGGCAGTCCCACCAGATATGCCGGAAGTCTCCCAAAAGCCCACACCCCCTCCAGCATCTGTCCATCATGTTTATTTATTTATTTATTTGGGGAATATTTTATGTAGTTTCTGGGGGTGCAAGTACCAGTCATACATAAATTTATAGTGAGCTTCTCGAAGGTGCATAGAGCGGTTGTGTTTGGCGGTCTTTTTCTAAGCGGATCCAAGAGACTTTTTTTTTTAACCAAAAATTGTATTTGGTCATTTTGCGATACATCGAGAAAGAACCCCACAATAACACGACGGATCATTCGGGAAATATGTGCATCAATAACCATGTCCATGAAAATAAACAAGCCCTGCTGAATATTCAGGTAAAATAATATTCTAAACAATATGCAGACAGTTGTCAATCTCTGAAGTACAGCACATGATTCAGCAGATACAAAATACACAATCCTGTGAGACAATAGCACGCTCAGGCAATAAGAACTTAGGGGACACACACCACGGAGCAGAGGATGCCACTCAAATGTCCTCTTCAGGCAGAGGGGGCAGGTCAATTTCACGATATGTCGCCCACCGCGACCATATCTTGTGATGTTTCCGTGGGCAGTCCCTAGCCTCAAACACCACAATCTCGGCTCCCATGCACCTATCTAATTTGGTCTTCCATTTGCCTATAGTCGGGGGAGAGAATGCCTTCCATCCCTGTGCTATGTCTCGTTTGGCAATAGTGAGGGCGAGAAACAATAGATGTTGTTTGTATCGGTTCCCCCCTATGTCGTCAGTAGAATGCATCAAGAACAGGTGTGGGTCCAGTGGGAGCACCCACCCCAGCACCTCATTAAGATATGACCTAACTCTATTCCAGTAGGGCTGTAGGGCCGTGCAGGTCCATATTGTATGGAAGGAGGACCCGTCCTCCCTGCTACACCACAGACATACTGGGGATTGAATAACTCCCATTCGCCACAGTCGTACCCTCGTGTAATAAACTCTATATAAATATTTGAATTGGATCAGCCTGTAACATGTGGAGACTGCCGCACCCCTTGGAGTGGCAATCACCTTAGCCCAATCATCATCCGTCAGTTCGGGAACATCTGCTTGCCAGGCCAGTCGGGTCTTGTCTAGAGTGGTGGGAGTGTGTGTAGTCAATGTTTGGTATGTTTGCCTAATTTTGTGTTGTCCGAGGTCTTCCATCAACAGGCGTCCCTCAAGAGACTTTATTTTGATGCTTGACTAATGTTATTTCCTTCCTCAATATTGTTTTGCTTTTCCTGAGAGCTCAACTTTTGGCAAAGTGACAACTTTAAGAGTGATATTTTCCCTGTATCTCATATATTTAAGGTACACCACTTTTTTGGGCAGTTGTTTGCTAAAATGTGAAACTGATAGGTACTCCTTGGCTACCTCAAAGGGGCAAAGGGATCAATATTACTCTACTATTACACAGCTTAATGTTTTTATTTTTAGTTTAGCAATTTAGACAAGGGGCACCTGAAGGGCTACATGTAGTAGCATAATCCAGTGTTACTGTTGTAATCCCAGCCCTGCCAAGTTCTCTTTTTTTGTATGATCTTTCAAATGAACCAGTTACTTACCTTGGGTAACGCTTTTTCTGGTGGATACAGTATCTGCCTGTGGATTCCTCACCTTATGAATTACCCCCATGCGTTGCAATTCACAGAAACATTTCTCCTCAGCTCTCCAACTTTGACGAGGACGCCACAGTGGTACGGCTCCACATGACGTCATGGGAGCCATAAGAAGACCTTGTCGCATGCTGATATCAGTTCCACCCATTTTTTCCATGCCTCCGAGGCGACCGGGTGAACCGACAACATTTTCTGAAGTTTACACAGTATACATACATAGCCAAAACAGGAAATGTCTCTTCCAAGACATTTCCTAGTGCCAAACTTCACATGATTCCAACAATAAATCATACAAAAAATACACTGATTATTTTTCGGTACAAGCAGACAGGCAATGGGGAGGTGGGTGGGTCAGTGAGGAATCCACAGACAGATACTGTATCCACAGGACAAAGCGTTACCAAACTTGTTCTTCTGATGGATACATCTGCCTGTGAATTCCTCGCCTTCGGAATTGCATCCCCAAGCAGTCCCACTCCCGACGGAGGGTGCTTACCTGCCTATACCAAAAAATCCTGCAGCACAGAATGTGCAAAATGGCCGTCCCTCCTCACCTCTGAATCCAAGCAATAGTGCTTCACAAAAGAGTGGCGGGAGGTCCAAATTGCTGCCTTGTAGATGCCTACTACAGGGACACCTCTAACTAAAGCCGAAGAAGAAGACCTCTCTGGTAGAATCAGCTTGCATACATTTAGGAGGCTCCTTCTTTGACAATGCGTAGCAGATCCTGATACAGAGAGTGATCCACCTGGACAGGGTTCTTTTGTGGACAGCCTTTCCCTTCATCTTGCCCACATATCCGATGAAGAGTTGGTATTCCAACCTGAAGTCCTTGGTCCTGTCCAGGTAGAAGCTGACCGCCCTTTTAGGGTCCAGGCGATGAAGTCTCTCCTCCTCCTTAGAAGGGTGAGGGGGGAGGGTAGAAAGCGGGAAAAGTGATGGATTGCCCTATATGGAAAGGAGTGACCACCTTAGGCAGGAAAGCAGCTCTTGTCCTAAGAACAATCTTCTCCACATGGAATGATGTGAATGGAGGCTTGGAGACAAGAGCTTGCAACTCACTCGCCCTCCTGGCAGAAGTGATTGCAACCAAAAATATTGTTTTCAACGCCAGCAACCTCAAGGGACAGCTATGCAATGGTTCAAAGGGGAAACCCATCAAGAAAGTGAGAAGAAAATTCTAATCCCACTGAGGCGTGATAAAAGGAATGGGAGGAAACCTATTTGTGAGACCCTTAATGAATCTCATACCAATGGGAGATTTAAATAACGATGATTGATCTGCTAAAAAGGGGAAAGCCGACAAGAAACCCTTAACAGTAGCTACTGCACAAGCTTGTTATGCTAGGGAAAGAGAACAACTCTGAATATCTGACAAATGGGCCTGTAAAGGATCAGTCGATCTCTTGCCTCACCATTTAACAAACTTGACCCACCTACCAGAATAGACAGATTTGGTGGAGTGTCTCCTGGCCGATAAAATGAAATCCAACACATCTGGGTGCCCTGTTCAATCTCCAGGCATGAAGGTGCAGGCTCTGTTGGTCTGGGTGTAGAAGCTGCCCCAGTGATTACGAGAGGAGGCCTGCCCTGAGAGGGAGAGGGAGACGGAGCGGAGGTTGCAATGAGAGTTAAAGGAGGTCTATGTACCACAACCATCTCGTCCAATCCGGAGTGATCAATATGACTTGGTCCCAGTCTTGGCGAATCTTCCTCAGAACTCGAGGAATCAAGAGTATGGGAGGAAACTCGTAGAGAAACTTGCCCCCCAACGATCCCTGCGTCGGATACTGTAGACTGCAGAATTACGGGCAGTGTACGTTCCCGTGAGTGGCAAACAGGTCCAACTGAGGCTACCCCAATATCCTTAAAATGTGAAGGCCCACCTCTGGATGGAGACTCCACTGGTGATCGGCCGAATACTGATGACTGACAGTTCACTTGCACATTTAGTTCCCTGGCCAGATGATTTGCGATCACACACATCTGATGGTCCTGAGCACAGGACCAGAGTCTCAGAGCCTCTCTGCAAAGAAGATACAACCCTGCTCTTCCCTGTTTGTGATGTATCACACCGACTGACCGCAAAGGGAGGGAAGAAAAGCCCTGAGAGCCAAAAGTATTGCCCCAATACCAGAAGATTGAGGTGGTTTGGACATCAGGGGTGAACATTGAACCCAGTAACCAAGCATGCCTCCTGCTAGCCACAGATGATCCCATCACCCTGGCAACCGAATCAGCAGTCTCCATACCGGACTGTATGACCTGACGAGCTGTAGCCTGGACATCCGTTAACACCTCCAGAAAATGCCCTTGAACTTCCTTCTTCAGCATTCGAAGCACCTCCTTGGCAGAATCGATAAGGGCGTGGATGTAGCGTCCTAAAAGCACATAGCATTTGTTGATTTGAGAACCATACTGACGGACGAGAATACTTTTTTTTGCAGATTGCTTCATGCGTTTCGATTCCCTATCTGCAGGTGTAGATGGGAATGCCATGCAGACTGCTTCAAGGAGAACGAAGCCTGGACGACCAAACTTTCTGCTGATTAATGCCACAGACCGGACACCGCTGGAGCAGTCCTAGGCTTCTGCCATACATCAAGAATGGGCTCAGTCAAAGCCTTGTTAAAGGTAGTAAAGTCTCTGAGATAGAGGAAGGAGAATGGAGCACCTCAGTTAAGATGTTAGACTTTAGTTCTGCTTTGGGAAGAGGCAATTCCAGCAGGTCCGCTGCCTTCCTGATCACGGCGTGATAAGAGGTCACCTCCTTCTTTGGGAGACCTTTCGGAGATGAGAGCTCCCATTCAGGAGAGGTATCCAAGCAACTAACCTCCTGCAGACCTTCAAAATCCAGATCAGGATCAACAATCTCCCCTTCCTCAGCCTCTTCATTCTCCTCTTGATATTCTTCCTCTTCTATCTACCTCTGTGCCTCTCTCCGAGATCTCATCCTTGGAAGAGGCGTCGGTGGCACCAGACACGGCGCAGGTGACTTCGGGATCAGCGTTGAAGGGAGGTCTACTGGAACAGTAGTCTATGTCGGCCAAGTTCGAGTTGGCGTTGATTCAGAACCAGACGCCGCCGGGTAAGATCCATCCAGCGGCACTCATCCCTCCAGCGATTGTACCAGCGTCGAAAATCTCAGCATCGGGAGAGGCCAACTCCCTGGAGCCATCGGCATAAAAGGTGCCTTAGGGAAATGAGGTAGGTGGCAAGCCTCCCAGGGAATATGCCAGCAGACCCATGGGGCCAACAGGCACACCAGTAGGGTTTGCTGCCCTAGCGAACATGCCTAACATTGCATTAAAGAAATGCAATGGATCCGTACCCTGTGTAATAAAGGCAGGATACACCAGATGCGGCTCTGCAGGCTCTGAGGCGGCTCCAGTTGCTTGCCCCAGAGATCCTGGAGACTGAGGTGAAGTGGTCTGTTTTGGCAACTGTGGTGGCCTCGCTTCTCTTGGAGCTGGTGGAGTCATCGCCCTCAGAGCTGAAGATGGGCCAGAGTCACCTCGGGAGAAGGGGGTGGAGAGAGTTTATCCTTCTGATGACTGAATTAGCGCTTGGACGCCTCCGGGCTGCAATTCGCGCTCTATATAAATCTACATCTAATCTATATTAATCTACATCTAATGACGCCTGGGAACCGAGGACACCGACAGGGTCAGGGGACTTATCTTGCTAATTGACATGGGGTAAGACCACCATGACAAGCACAAAGCAGCCATAACGGCTAACACCCAGCAGATGCCACTGACAGTTATCAGTGCCCAGAGCCACCTCTTTAGCTCTTCACTGACAGGTGAAGGTGCTAACTTACAGGCTTCTTTGGGTTCATGTTGCCTGTCTCCTGTTCTAGAGTGGGGGTAACTACATCCTGTAGCAAACACGCTCCTTCCACTCTCTCCTCTATTAGCTGAGGAGGCGTCATCTCATTCTTAACAGGTGCCTGACTAGTCAGGACTTCTTGTGGGGAGCCTATAAGCACAAACTGCAGGTTCAGCACCTCCAGATTTCTTGGGAAGGGACTGGCACTGGACCAGCACCCCTTCTGGGCTTAGACCAACCTCTGGGAGGTTATTCCCAAGGAGAGAATCAAGGGGAGGTCTATACTGACTACTACCTTTCTCCAACTAAGGGGTCCAGCTATTTCTAGAGGTACTAAAGCCACTGTCCTGGCAGTAACCTTCCCTGGGATAGCCCTCACTTGTCTAGTCTCACACGGATATACTGGTTTGAGAATACCAACCTGTCGTGCATATTAGTGTGACTGGCGCCGGTGTCTCTCAGAGAAGTGGTTGGGATTCCATTCACGAGTAGGTAGTGGAAGTGTGTATTCCCCTCTGGAATCTCCAACTCACCTTTTAGGCCCATCTTCCAGTTAAATGCTAGAAGGACTTCTCCTCTGAGGAATCCTCCTCAAAGGCTACACTGACAACCACAGGAGGCAAACTAGTGGGCTTATTTTTAGGGCAGGAAGGGTCCTTGGTCTGGTGCCCTGTCTGGTTACAGTTAAAGCAGCAAGCTTTTTGGGGTCCCAGTTCCTACCCTGGAACCCGCTTTTGTGTTGTGAGTTGTCTCGGGGCTCACCCTCCTGGACAGGTTTTTGGGGGCCTACAGAGGACTCATTACTTTTGTCTTTATCCCTAGAGTGGTCCACCCTTTTCTCTTGGGGGTAGAGGGGCTTCTAAACCCCTTGTTTTTAATCACCCCCTCCATGATTTTTCTTGGACAAACTAGTTTTTACTTGATGATCAGCCTTCTTCCCTAAGTTTTGGGGAGAGGCTGGCCCCAGGTCCCCAGGTATTGATGCAACTTTTCATAAACACAGTTACTCAAAAGATGTTCTTTCATGGTAAAATTATACAAACGATCATAGTCTTGCACCTGGCTTCCTTTTAACCAACCACCTTGTGTCTTTACTGTAAAATCTACAAAACCAACCCAGGTTTTCGGAGCCCCCAAACTAAATTCTGTGCTCTTCAGTGGTGAGTTCAAACCCTCAGTCAGGGCAATTTTCATGTGGTCATAAGACTCAGCGGCTGCCTCGTTCAGTGTCGGGATTTTATCCCTGCACTTACCAGGCAACAGTTCCCAAAGTAGAGAGCCCCAAGATTTCTGGCTGAGTGTTTTCATTCTACATGCTTACTCGAAAGCTATAAACCATTTGGTGATGTCATCACCCTCTTCATATTTGGGGACAATCCCGTTGGGGGTTTTAGCATCAAAGGTTTCCTCTCTGTCAGTACGTATTATGTTGCTGCGACCAATCATGGGTGCTAATCTCATGTCAGTCCTTTCTATGTCCAGTATCCTGTCCTCCAGGATTATTCTGTGGGCCAATCTCTCAGGAGCATCTCTTCCTCACTGAGATCTTCACTGTACCTTGAGCAGCCTGAGCTATTCTCAGTAGAGGCAGTGGCTCTTGGCACTTTGGATTGGTTGCTGGTTACCCACCTTGATCTTCAGGGTTGAAGGGCTCATCCGAGGGATGGGCCTGCTCATACTCTGCCAACCGATTTTCAGCGTTGCAGTGGTAGAGTGCGAGACAGTTTTAATATTGTATCCCTTATAGAGGGTCCTTATCTGCGAGTATTTAACCTGCAGAAAGGAGGTCAGGTTGGGCTCCTTAACTACTTCCTCTGAGACTCTCATTATTTTACTAAAGTTGAGACCTTTTTAGAAAGAAATCGAACAAGATTCTAACAAACTTTTAGTCTTAACTACAGTATGTTTAAAAATTCTAGAACAGTTTTAAACTCCGGACTTAACCTAGGCCCTAACTGTTACTGTTAGAAATTTTGAAAAATCGACCAATTGAAATAAAATGCACTTTAACTGAAGGCAATTTTTAAAAAATGTTTTATTTACTCGTGTAGTCACCTACTGACCATAGGGCATCAACAAATGCAAAGTCGTAGACTCCACCACTTGTATTCCAATGTAGGAAGCTGGCTCTCTTTATAGTGCAGTAAAAAGAAGTACACTGTGTAGAGATTCCAATGGTCCCCAATTGCCTTAAAGAGGCTAAAGTAGAGAATGCGAACGGTCCCTTTTGTGGTAGTGTGGGCGAGCAGTTAGGTTTATCAGAGGGTAGTGCTAAGCATTTGTTCTCACAGAGGCAGTAAATGAGACACGCACTCCAAAAATAAATTTGAGACCAAATTAGAAAAATAACATATCTTTTTATATATTTTGTGAAACCAAGAACTTCATTTAAAAGTAAGTATTGTTTTTTGTTCTCAATTGTTACAGGTAAGGAAATCTTTCAATAAGTGTGGGCCATATTGTATGTAGGCTTGAGACTAGGATCGAGGAAAACATCCTAACTTTGGTGTTTAGCAAGGCAATTGGTGGATTTGAGGGAAATTCGGCTGGGTCCTTCAGAGGTTCAGCAGGAGGGAAATCTGTGACTCAAGCATTGCATCCATGACAATGTCTCAATTTATTGTCATTAAAGACTCAGTCAAGTGGCTCCACTAATAAGTGTGCGCTTTTACGCACAATTATCCTATGGGAGCAATAGTCATAAATGCATAACTGTAAGTACATTCGGTTTCAGGGGTTCATCTTCTGAGTTTCGAGTTGCAGTGGGCTAAGGCCCAAAGTACTACTAACAGGTCTCTGGGAATTGTCCGGCTTTCACCAGGAGCATGGTGCTGGTGAGATTGTAGTTGGGCGTGCTACGGTGAAGGGGGGCACGTTAAAACAGGCTGCACAGGGGGATTTGGGGACAAGTCAGAGCTCCCAAACAGGAGTTTTGTCTCAAGGGGTATTGGAACAAAGGGCACAGCCGGTTCTTTGGTACCCGGGCCGGGCGGCTCTGGTGCAGTGGGGACAGGTCGGCTGGACTGGATGCGTAAAGGTGCACCTCACGGTTAGGGACAAACAGCTGGCAGGGGCAACATCAGGACAGATGAACCACTCATGAAGTGGGTCTCAGTGATGCTGGTGTCCCTGGACAATCAATAGTTTGGGGAACCCAATTTACCCTTGTAGGCTTGGGCAACAATGTAGAAGGTAAAAAAAGCCTGCAAGGGATTTGATTTGAAGAAGACTATTTGTTGATCACAAATAAATCAGGGGGTTAGTCCTACAGGAACTAACGCCAGAGTGTCATCAGACAACAAAACACATAAAATATCAAAATATGAAAAAACACGGGAGAACCTAGTAGTTTGAAAAACTGTGTCTTGTTTTATATTTGAATTAAATTGGAGTACAAAAGGATAAAAAACATCAGCAAATAATAATCATGCAAAGCAGTCAAATCAAAATAGCCTCACAATACATGACTAAGCATCTATTCCAATTAAATTAAAAGCAAATAATCTCTGAATGAGAGTACAAATTGCTCCACAATAACTACATTTCTGAGGAATAGAGGTTAAGGTCGACGTTTCGGTATGTTCGGCTGTAGTCCATCAGACCATCTTCAGGACGAGTGGATAATAGCTGAGATGAAAGACTCTTAGACAGAGTATCAGTGACGTGTTGAAAATATAGTCACAAGGAATGCCGATTGATTCCTTGTCGACACGCTACATATAGATTCAGATCATGCACGAACATACAGTTTCCTGCAGCGATTCCAGTTGTATGTATACACAGTTTGCTCTAAGGAGCAGGACAGGAAATTCATATTCTTAATAATAGCTAATCATCTGCAACAGAAACCATTAATTTGTTTCCTGGCAGTGGGCTGCTCCAACCAATACTAAATCAACAGCAGTGACTATATTTCCAACACGTCACTGACACTCTGTCTAAGAGTCTTTCATCTCAGCTATTATCCACTCGTCCTGAAGATGGTCTGATGGACAACAGCCGAACTGACCGAATTGGTGGTGCCTCCCTCTATCTTCCCGGTTTATGCTCCCAACGATGACATGGAAACGTTTTTTGCCAATTTACTCCCAATGGTAGCCCACCCCTCTTAACAGCCATACTATACTGAAAGATGATTTTAAGGTATTCTTCATCCCGAGGATGACAGACATCCGGCCTGCAGACCTGCCTAAGAGCTCCCACTTCCCTAGTTCAGGGCCTAGATGATCTTAATCTCGAGGCCATATGGAGAACCCAACACCCAGGAAAAAAATGACACCTATTACCTGAAACATACAATGGTGCTACACTCACATATGTTTCTTTTCTCGCCTCTAGGGCCCTGCACCCACAAATAACCCATTCTGATAACGACCCAAAAATCCTGTCAGATCATGCTTAGCTGTGATTGCATCTAAACACTGAGGAAACCATACCGTCAAGTCCGTCAACATGGCTCAGGAATGAGCCTGTGAAGCCCTGGACCAATATTTTTGAGAGATTGACATTGGGGAGGTGAACAACTCAATTCTCTGGGGAGCTGTCAATGCAGCGATGCGAGGGGAACTCATCTCCAAAATGGCCACAAATGAAAGATTACATGGACAACCGAAACAAACTGGAAGATGAAATGCGTAGATTAGAAACATCACTGATGAAACACCTTGCCCTGCCACAACAGGCCCTTAAGAAAGCACGAGGGGAATTCAAACTGCTTCTAATGAAGGAAGCCACCAGAAAAATATTATATAGTTCGCAAACCTAATATGAACAAGCATTTGCAATGCAATAGGTCTCGCATTAATTAAGTTTGAGCTATTGGCATTGCTAAATCTTGCAACACCAATTGCAACCAAAGTCTATAAATTGTAGGCCAAAAAAATGTGTATTTATTTTTGTAGCAATGGTGGCATGCTGCGCTTTAGATGAATATGTTTAAAAGTAAAGTGCACCATACTGTGATTGCTACAATAGTTAATTGTAGATGCGTTAACAATTAATGTGTGCACTGATGGCTGGTGGTGTGTGTGCCTGTAGAAATTGTGCACTGATGGCTGGTGGTGTGTGTGCCTGGTGGAAGTGTGCACTGCCTGCTGGTGGTGTGTGTGCCTGGTGAAAGCGTGCACTGACGTCTGGAGGTGTGTGTGTCCCTGGTGAAAGCGTGCACTGCCGGCTGGTGGTGTTTGTACGCCTGGTGAAAGCGTGCACTGACGGCTGGTGGTGTGTGTGCGCGCCTGGTGGAAGTGTTCACTGCCGGCTGGTGGTATGTGTGCCTGGTGAAAGCATGCACTGACGGCTGGTGGTGTGTGTGTGCCTGGTGGAAGCGTGCACTTTCGGCTGGTGGTGTGTGTGTGCCTGGTGAAAGCGTGCACTGACGTCTGGTGGTGTGTGCCTGGTGGAAGCGTGCACTGACGGCTGGTGGTGTTTGTGCCTGGTGAAAGTGTGCACTGACGGTGTGGTTGTGTGTTTGGGGTTGTATGTGTGGTTGTGTGTGTGGTTGTATGTGTGGTTGTGGTTGTGTGTGTGTGGTAGTGTGTGTGTGTGCGTGTGTGTGTGTGGGTGTGTGTGTGTGTGGTTGTGTGTGTGTGGTTGTGTGTGTGGTTGTGATTGTGTATGTTGTGTTTGTGGGCAGTGATAGGCACAATCAGAATTTATGGTTCAAACTGATGCAGAGCCCTGGTCGTGCAGATATGTGGATAATGACCTCATGTGGCTTCGGCTGCCTCCATGTACATCACTTCGGAATAAGAACCTCATTTTTGTGTGAAGGCTCCCTGCCTTTTTTTTGTTCTTGAACCGAGGTCATGCGCTTAGTTTCCTATTTTGAACGTGTGGTCAGCTAATGCCAGAGGCACTTATGCAGCAGCTATTCTTGTCCTCTTCCCGATGAGTTGCGCTTTCAACAGCTGAGGGCTAAGGTTTTTACAAAGGGATGCATTATTGATTGCTGATGTTTATTTCCCATCATCAGTAATGTAAAGAACCATTAAGGCCTGGCTGGATGTGGGACTTGTTCATAACTGCAGTCAGTAGGCGCCTTTCTAACCTGTGGGCAATACACCCCTGGCTGAGAGGGCCTGTCCACTCCGAAGCGAGCGAGTCATGCGACTGACTCAACAATGGCCTCTCTGGATTCTTAACTCACAAGCCTGTTGAGAAATAGCTACTGTTCTTTACTGGCCAGTCCACCGCTGCCTACTTCTGTCTTTACCACTGTCTCAACCCAGTTTGTGCATAACTACCATCCTCTTTCATTTTGGGGTTTTGCTGTAGAACACATCAGATCCAATGATGATTAACACCCAAGCTTGGTTCACATTTTGTGTACAGCACATACAGAAATCTATGTAGTAGTTACAAGGGTGTGTGATGTATGCTCATGCAGGAATACATGGGAATGTACCTGACTGCAGGCAAGGCACTGGGTCTAGTCGTGAAGAATTGTTTAGTGGTTTGGTTGTTGTAGGGATGAAATGTACTAGGGTGACCCTTTTGGGCTGCCCACCAGCACTAGTATAGTGGGCAGAACAGTTTAAAGATTTTAGGCCTTAGGTGATTGCAGGTGTGGTGTGGGATCAGAGAACGGCAAACATTTGGTGGGACCTGGATGTAGAGGGACTATACAAATACAACAGTTTTGCTCAATACTGGTAATTGCAATTATTAAAAACTAGGTTTCTATTCAAGTCTGGAGATAATGTGCCCTGTGCAATCCATCATATGTGTAATCTTCACCTGAACGCGGACCCCATTGACGACCCGTTCTCTCCTTTTTGCCGCCCTGCACTTATTATGGTTTATTGCTGCCCGGCTAAATTTCCGGCGGACTATTACGTTAGTACTACTGGTTTTTGGGCGTTCCATACTAGCCCTGCAGTATGGGCTTAAAAAGTTATCTGTGACTTTTCAAATAAGAAGGCATGTATTGTTTGTCCTGAAGATGAACTCTGAATAATTATAGGGTTCGAAACGTCGTCGACCTTGTCACACTATATGCATATGTAATATGCTAATGTTCGCAAGCAATAGTGTGCTAATTGTATTGTCTGATTGTGAATTGTGATACACAGACTACCTGAATTGCCTGTAAATTCCTGTTTGTCTTTCTCCTGAGTGTGCTAGTTGGGCATCGGCTGGGGTCCCGCTTGTATCACACCATATTACTTTTGTACTTTATTTATCAGAAATTAAATACTGTCCGGCTGGACAATGAATATAGTTGCTACTTAGTCTATATTTATTTCGCAAAATATCCTATTGACTAGGGACCACTGTCCTGTGCAAAAACTGTGCAATCCATCAAGTACACACATGGCATTTACTCTGATGTTACGTTTGGCTCCTTACGTCACAGTGCTTTTGCTTCTGCGGTGATACCCGTAAAAGCAGTTCTGAGGTTTCCATCATGGTCCGGAGTCTGATTTGCTTTATGGCGATGTCCAATCAGTGGGGTGAATAAATGTTTGTTAGGCAACTGGCAGCATTAGTGGGTTATGGGTTTGAAAGGTGAAGCCAGAAGATTGTCCTGGCTTGCTTATGTATCCTCTCTTTTGGTGTACCTGCCCAGGACTTGCCTCATGTATGTATTTGTTAGGTTGTGAGTGAATGCTGTTATATGCCCCTATATCAAGTTGCCTATTTGTGCAGTACTAAAAGTTCACAGTTGTCTCTTTATGCGTTTTGTGTGTGTGAATAGTGTTAATACACACTGTGATACTAGAGTTTGGCATAACTATACTGTTTTGGATGTGACTGTAGTATTCTCTTTAACAAGTACTTTGGCTTGTTAAGCGGAAAGTATTTCGTGCTATGACTACCTCCATCTTTCTTTTAGCCATTATTTTTCTCTTTTTGGTTTTTGTTTTGTGCTTACTGGTTGTAGCTGAGCCCCTTCACACTCCCTGGCCCATAGTAACCTACACTTCTGTAACACACTCGTCGTCCTCTGACCTCTCGGATTCTCCCCAAGTTTGGAACGTTCAACTGCATTTCTCTCTCTTCCCATTATAGCCTTAATTGGTTAATCAACGTTAAGGTTTTTACTTAATTTGTATCGTATTAGCCTATGTACTTGGCGTAATATGTCATTTATTACCATTCTTGGCTGTGGTGAGGGGCCGCGACTCATAAGAGGGTCATTCCGTGGTGGATCAAAATGATGGCCTTCATTTCTCCCCCAACAAAAGTAATAAACCGCATATTCAACTAGTCTGGTGTGCAGTTACGAGTTCTGCCATGCTGTTCTTCTATGTGTATTAATTGTAATTAAATAGATTTAACCCAAGGTAGGAAATGAGATTAAGTCCATGTAGTGAGATGGAAATCGAAATAGGCCAGAGTAAGTGAACAATATGCCATTTCTCAGCTACGGTTAGCTCTACAATCATGGAGTACTAAATGTATGTCTGTACTTTTATTACTATATCTCCTCACACAGTGGCCCACATTTATTTACTTTTTGATTGTGTGTTAAGTGCGTTTATTTACTTAGGTGATTTTTAGAGTTGGGCAAGCTCATGTAGTATTATTGTTTCATGTGCCAAGAGGCTGACACCGAAGCACAAGGAAGGGGAGACAGAAAACAGAAATATTTGCTGGGTTTTATTTGTTTCCTGAAGCTGCAGTGGTCCCTCTGCCTGGCAGGTTGAGTGGGTTCCACCTAAAAGAAAAACATCTACCTGTGGAGCCTTCCAAGTGGGAAAAGGCCAGGATGCGTTTGAAAAAGTTACTTAAAATTTGTAAGCGAGGCCTGCAGAGGAGCTGCCTTGTTTATTATGTGCCTGAGATGCGGCAAAGCCCACTCGGCCGTCTGTGGTGGTTTACGATCTTGAGTGTTGGGGCATTGATCTGGGACAGAACGGGGCAGGAATCCGGTGCGACTGCCTCCTAGATGAGTGACGGCACACTTCCGACATCGTTGCTCTGGTTCCAGCAGAAAATGGCTATCGGCGAGGCGTTCTCTGCGCCAGGCAGGCTGCCCACAGTGCAAAAAAGTACGAATTTTACATGTGAAATTCTTCATGCATAATAAAAAAAAATGTTTGCGTAAATGTCTACCAAGAGGCACATACATAATACTGTTAAAAAAAAAAAAAGGCACGCCAAGTTTTGGACTTCACCACTATTAGTAACTGCACATGTTGAGATTGAGGGTGTAGGCAGACATGTGTTCTGCGCTCTTGGAAGTGTTGCAGTGTTAACAGGCTCGTCAATTTGGGGTGTCCCCCTCTTTTAACTATATTCACCCTCTCACAAAGCAACATGCCTCCATTGACTTTAATACGGGCACATTTCTGGCAAACCTACAGCACCTTCCTCCAAAACGTTAATGGGGCCACCCTTTTAAATCTACGAATTCACTCCAATTTGCAAGCCAACAGGTTGTTATAGCTCTCACCTAAATAATAAAGGAAGCGAAACTGCAAGCCCCATAATGCAATACAAAATGATGTCGGTGAAAAAGCCTGGGCATCCGGATGTGTCACGTGACACGAGAGCTTGGGCGTCCTTATACAGAAGCAGTAGGGTGAGACTGGGTTAGAAACCAAATTAAATTGGATAGATAATGTGGTAGAGAGAGGCAGCAGAATGCGCCAGTTGACACGAAAGTTAGAAAGCAGAGGGATGCTGTGAAAAGAACGGGGATGGAAGGTTGGTCGGAGAAGCAGAACAGGGTGCGGAGATGCACACATGGAGGCAGCAGGTGAACTAACAGGAGAACAGCGGCAGAGAGCCTGCTCTAACCAGACACCAGAGGAGGCTGAGCAGAGACCGCGCAGCGTCTTTAGGCTTCAGAGTGTGGTGCAGCAAAGGGATTGACGAGCATAATGCAGGGGGGAATAGGGATGAGAGAGAACCAGTAAAAGGAAACAAATGCCTGCTTTTGGGACGCTTTCTATTCGTGCCTGATTGTGCCCCGGGTGGGGAGGGGGGAACGGAGAGTGCGTTCTTCTACATAGAAGAAGGGGAAGGCCGGTGAGCGACGGCATTTATGAGAGTGCACATAGTGCCGGATGTGTTTTGTAGCGCTGACATGGCAGCGCTCAGATGCACTTGTATTCAGGGAGCTGCGCTGTAATCTGAGACTTGCCAGTCTGCTGAAAGGGCGAGTCACTTCTGTGACACAAGCGTCCCACGGAGGAGAAATGAAAAGTGTGACTCTGAGCCAGGCGGTCGTGCATTAAAAGTGACGGCTGTTAGGAGCTCCATTGGGTGGGGGATAATAAAGTACAGACGCATGGTAGAGTACACAGTGCAGCGCCATTTGGAGCACAGGAAATGAAAGTGCACGATCTTGCCGTCCACCAGCTTGCTATTAGGCGCATGCGCGCGCGCTCTTGTGCGCGTTCTAGCAAGCTGGTCGCCGGCAAAGAGCATTTCTCAGAGCACTTTATGTCTCGGCCAGACCAGCGCTGGATCAGGCCGAGACCTAAAAAGGGGACAATGCAAACTGTATACATGCTTACAACTTCGCCTGCACCTGAAACCATATACTTAAGATCAGTGATGCACAAGCAACCCAGACACTACTACTCCTGACATACTGACATGCTTTATCTCTTATTTTACAGCCCCCCTCAGCAGGCACACACTATCCCCTGAACCTCAAGATGACTATCTTTGCAATTACCACCCTACCATCGACAGGGAGAGCATCCTTCCTATGGTGGAAGAGATTACTGAGTAAATGGTTATTGCAGCTTTAAGTCACTTACTTGGCAAGAAAGCCCTGGGCCAGATGGATTCCCAGCTTCGTTCTTTAAAGCCTTCATTAACTTGTTAGTGGTGCCACTTGACCGAGTCTTTAATGGCATATTAAATCGAGACATTGTCATGGATGCAATGCTTGAGTCACAGATTTCCCTCCTGCTGAACCTCTAAAGGACCCAGCCGAATGTCCCTCAAATCGACCAAATGCCTTGCTAAACACCAATGTTAAGATGTTTTCCTCAATCCTAGTCTCAAGCCTACATAGAATATGACCCACCCTTATTGCCCCAAGGTGAGATTCTTTAAAGATCGCCATCTGAGAGATAACACTAGTTTGGTGCTCACTTAAGCTGCAGAAAGAACTCGCACCTGTTGATCCATCTCTCGCTAGATGCGGATAAGGCCTTCAATATAGTTTGCATGCCTTACATTCTAAGGCGTTGGAAAGGACCCCTTTTGAGCTTAGAATGAATCAAATGATCCTAGTTAACTACCAGAAACCTTCAATAACACTTTCCCAGTTAAATTTCTCACGATGGAGCTTTTCATCCAATGAGTTTAAGAATACCCTAGCTTAAAGGGATTCATGGTGGGCAAACAGCGGCACAAACTGGCACTGTACACTACTGATGTTCTCTGCTTTGTAACTGCCCCAGAGACCTCTCTCCATGCACTGAAATAGGAGCCAACCCTTTTCACAGTGGTCTTTGGTTTACAGGTCAATTTCTCCAAATCTTGTAGCATGGGTGTCCCATTTACATTCACAGCTACAAATACACTCCTCTAAACTAGGGTCTTTGCTTGCTCAAAGGGGCTATAAAATACTTTTTATCTCCACACTTTGACAACTGATCTCTACCGCTGTAATATCCTGCCTGTCATGGGAGTCCTCTACAAGGACTTATACAGATTGTGTCAGCTGGATATAACGTGGTTTGGAAGGCTCACGGCGATACAGATGAATTTCCTTCAGAGATAGCTATATGTAGCGCAAACCCTCCCACTTCATTTCCCATAATAGACCAGACCCAGATGAGACTGTTCCAGATGGTTTGCCGAAATCGCCGGGGTTACCCTATATAAAAGCACACTGGATGGCAGGCTCAGATTCCCCAGCATGTGTACTTCTCAGGCCAGCTTTGGACGGGAATCATAACCCTGATAACAAAGGGTTGGTCCAAGTGAAAGAACATTTTTTGCAGCTCCCCTTGTACCGCCACCTCAGCCTTCCCTATAAGGTCACGCAGGGGACTCTAGTCCACTCACCACCACACAGATTCCTTAAGATACCTGGTAGCAAATATCACTCAAAGCTGGGTCAACCACGTTCCCTTCCTCAATGTCGCCTATCATCAATATCTCAGACTTCTTCCAGGGTATCCATGACCGAGGTTTCAAATGCTAAAATGATACTAAACCCCCACCCCTAGGCAAGCTCTATTCAGACTATGCCCTGAAACCATGCAAGTGCATAGAGGGCCACCTGCGGCCGCACACTTCAGATGCGTTTAGACTTGCCCAACTCCTGCATTGGGCTAGCACCAGGTCTGTCAAGGAAAATGCAGGTGGGGAACAGACCAACCCTAGAGAATATCTTACTTAGCAAACTATGCTATAAAGGTATACATGGCTACAAAAACCACTCCTAAATCATGTCCCAGGACCAAATACTCTTACATAGTGGGAGAGGGAACTGGATCAGGAAATAGTGGAAAAGGCCTGGGGACAAATATGGCGGAGAACTGCAAAGTCCTCCAACTTCACATCGCACAAAGAATATGCATACAAACTACTCATCAGATGGTATTTATCCCTGACACAGCTCCACCTGATGCTCAGGAGCCTGGACGCACTAGAAAAACTGCAGCAGGCGTGGTATCTTCCTTGACTTGTGGTGAACCTGCCTCAATGTCCTTCATAATGGTTGGAAATTGTTGTTCAAATTAAAGCAATGCTGGGAATATCGGTCCCGCTTCTATCCCTAATCATCCTCCTGGACGAGGTGTGCGACAATAGTGCACATCCTCTGACTACCCTGAGAGACCAGCTCATCACCCTATTACTAGTGGCTGCCAGGCTGGCATTGGCTCAATTCTGAAAGCTACCCAATATCCCCCATTTCATGTCTGGTGGTTTGCAAAAAAGACAGCTAGAATCCGCGACTGAGTGGACCAATTTAAGTGGATTTGGCTTCCCTTCCAAACATTCATGAAAAGAGAGAGGCAGATAGGTCGTGCCTGAGCTGGTGCACAGAGACTCGCGTGAAGAGGGTTCTGAAACTTGATTTGCTTAATACGATTCCTACCGTACTGTTGTATTCCTGTTGTACATAATAATACATAAATGTGGATGACTAAACACTGTTGAATATGTGTTTCAAAATGAAAAATAATGTGGTTAAGAAGGACCCTCTAGAAAGTCTGAGAGCTCATTCCACTAGAGTTAAGGCTGCTACTTTTATATTAGCACACATAGTTCCTGTCCTGGATATTTGTCTGGCTGATACGAGGGCATCAATGTATATTAACAAACCACTATTCCGTTGACAGTCAGGCCCATTGAGAGGGCCACTTTACCCATTCGGTCCTGTAAGACTTTTTGTTATGAGCTATTCCTCATACCCACCTGCATGAGAGGTAGTGCTCTGGTATCTGTTCTCAAGGTGAGGAATTTGCAGTTAGAAATAGCCATCAGAAGAACAAATAACTTACTTTCAGTAATGCTCTTTCTGTTACATACACCATCTAAATGCAGGTACGCCACTGACCTCCCTCCTGTCTGTTCAGCGAAATGGTCTCCTTTTCCTTCTAAAAAGGTCCCAATTTAGAAATATGAACCCTGGTTCTTCCAGTCTGTTATGGCTTTGCATTGGAGGTGGGAGTTAAGCTTCTGAAATAAACTGACGTCTGCTCCGCTGCTCTGGAGTGGAACGAAGTTGGTACTGAGTCGCATGCCATCTTCTATATATGCTCACAGGAACCCTTCTTATTGTTTTTTTCTGATCAAGTCTGTCAACTGGGGGATATTCATAAGGTGAGGAATATCTGCTTAGATAGAGTTTTTGCCTGAAAGAGTGTTAGCAGAGGTAAGTAACGTGTTCACATACATATACATGCATAAAAAGTCAGCTTAAAAAATGTTAAGCAAAAGCTGCCTTGCACTGGAAGATAAATACATTAATGTGTGTGGCAAGGTGTGCTTCCTTTTAGTGTTTTTTGTGCCGCCTTTCCAACACATTCAACAGCTGTGGTGATGGATCCAAGAGGGGTGTACACTGGAAGCCTTGCTGCTGGACAAGAAAGCTTTAGAATCATTCAGGCTATCTACATAAAAATCAATGGTCTCAGCTACTACATAAAAATGTGCCCCAAAACCATTCTGCTCACTTTATTTGTATTATATTTTTAAATGTTGCAAATCATGCTTAGGCTGTGACATTTTTGACTATTTTTGTAAAGTACCTTTAATGTTCCGCCAGATTTATAGCATTGCTTATTTTAAAATGGTTTAATGAATTGCCTGCAAATGTAGTTTTTTATAAGGTTTAAAGTGCAGCATTTGTATAGACAATAAATATATATATTTTTACATTTTTTTTTATTATTCCCATATATTTAACTGGTGATAAAAAATAATTGTGAAGCCAGTGCAAACTCAAAGAGGGAGATTCCCCCCCAAAAAAGAAAAAGAAAACTAGGTGCCAGCTGTACAACCGTTTTTTAGGTTTTGACTAGCGATGCATGCGTACGAAGTACGCATACGCTAGGAAAAAATCTTATGAGCTGTGTTTGGAGTCGGGTCTACGCCCCCTCCTCTCATTGGCTAGCTCCATAAATGGAGACTAGCCATTGGGAGGAGGGGGCGTCCGTCAATCTCGGACCAGATTCGGGGGCGTTCCCGAGAATTTTTGGCTTTTGGCTACGTCACGCGACGTCAGCCAAAAGCCGGGAACGCCCCCGAATCTGGTCCGGCATGGTCACCCTGCCTGCCAGACGCTGCTCCCTCATTCCTCGCTCTGCTCGCAGCCCTCCGTGCCCACGCCTCATTGTCCTTTGCACATTTTATACAAACACGCACGTGCGCTTTTCGAACCTTTTTACTCCGCATTCGAGATGCCGCCCCAAAGGTTCTTACGATGCAGGACGTTATTCAGGCAATACAAGGTTCTTACAGTGTTGGACGGTATTCAAGCCGCTACTCTACGTACGGAACCTTGGAGACCGCAGTGTAATTGGGTATAAAGGAGCCAGGCGGGCGCCTTGTAGACCTCTGCGCTGGGGGTGTCCCTCGGTGTCATTAGTGTCAGTGATGGTGTCTGAACACCCATGGAGGGGCAGGGCCTCGTTCGCCAGCAGCCTATCGCCCCCTCCACCATAGCCGTGTTACCCACCCCTCGAGTCCGAGCCTCTCTCCGCCTCCCCAGTGCAGCGGCCTCGGTTCGGCGGGATTAATATTTCAACATTTCAGGATAGACGCTTTACCGCTTTTGACATTAAAACGAGAGTGCAGTCAAGGGAGAGAGTGCGTCTTATCACCCGCGATCCGAGGACCAGCAGCAAAACGCGTCATTTAGTCGTCAGGCATCAGCCACGCTCACACTCCATTACAAACTTTGATTTTTTTTTTCACCACTCCTTCGGCCTCGTTTTTGCCGTGGAGCGGATAGGCTCTTAGGCGCTACAATAGAATCTTCAAAAAGAGAACATGCTCACCAATGAGCAGTTAAATAGATAAAAAGAAAGAAAAGCATACCCCCTTGGGTGGAGAGGGGAGGGGGGCGGTATTGCACTGACTGATGATATAGCGCCAAAAACACTGCAATTTGACTATTTGCGAATAAGTAATTGTTATATAAAGTAAAAAGACATCATTTTTGACGCCTTGCAGCCAAGGCTTGACATCATCTTTCACGCGCTACTTTAAAGATTACATAACCATCTGATCAGGAAACGCTCAACCCACTGAGCTATAGAGCCTTTTATTTGTTCCGTCCCATGGCAGCAAAACGATCTTCGGCAACCCCACTTATATTGGCAGGCAACCCTACAAATGTGCACTAATACTCGAAGATTTCTGAAGGAAACCAAGTATAACATGCACAAGTTTTCTTGATGCTACAGTGCTGCATGTGGCTGCATGCAGCTTCGAGCTGCTAGCCCAGATCAGAGGTTCGGGAATACTCACCGACTCCCCGTTATAAATCCGTTCATAGCAATCAATTCCAGGGGTGAATTGGGGGGCAGGTCGGAGCACCCCTCTCTGTATGTAGGCGAGAGAGGTGCTGTAATTGGAATGTCAGCAGTCATATCTGCTGTCACTGTATTGACTTTCGCTCCCCGGGATGATATTATCGAGATGGCCGAACCTCTCTGGCTGTCAGAAGGGCTGAGACAGGCGAGCCCCCGGCCTGGGGGGAGGGGGAGAGGCGAAAATGTACACCAGCCAAGATAATGTGAAGCGAACATTTCCTGCTGACAGTACGCCCCCCCCCCCTCCGTTTGGGAAAAAAGGGCTCTGCCGGATGAGTGTGGGGTGAAGGGTGGGGGCTTTGGGTAAGGAGCCGCATCTGCTGCTGAAAAGGGCACGAGGAGTTAGAATTAGTTGTAATAGATAATAAAAGGGCATGACTGGGACCTGCGGGTGTGCCCGCCGATGACAGCAGAGGAAGAGGGGCCGGAGCAGGAATGTGAATATAACGGCAGCCGGTCAGACCAGCAGCCCCTATTGGCACAAAACAAATAATTCCAATCCCTCCTATGGCGCATGGGCACCGGACAGCAGAGCTACCTGTCTGTGGGAGCTGAGGGCAGAGGCGGGCATTTTGGACACGCGTGTGTCCCACCAAGTCAAGTGCGCAGTTAAGATCCTCATAAGGCCCCTAGTTAGAACACAAGGTCCAATTCAACCGCCTCTAGGAGCAAGTTCCAAATACAATCATAGGATCAGTTTTCAACCGTGGGTTATGGTGGCCAAAACATGCTTAGTACACTGACAAATAACCGGAAAAAAGATTTTCTGGATGAAATCAGAGGCTGACGTCCTTTTGGCGCCTCCTGCACGCCGACCTCGTTTAAGACGCGCCCTTGAAGTCATTGTGTCACACTTCACTCAGGATCTAAAAACATTCATTTTTTTCGTGCGACCACATGTTCCATGTGAAATAATGGACATAATCATATCGAATCACATGCATTGGTTAGTTAAAACTTAAATTACTCGCAGTTACAAATAATCAATAATTTGAATGTGTTTTAGGCAGCCCCTCTGGCAGCTCCAACAGGTGCTGATGTTTTTGGCTGGATATATAAACATGGATGAGCTGGACGGATTCCACGTCTTCAATGTAGTGTCTTCAGAAATAAAATAAATAAAAGATCGCAGGCACTTTCCAAATAAGATGTTTCACTTCTCATGTGAGAGGTTAAGGTTCTGCGGGATGTGACACCCCGGAACAAAATGGCGTCGCCTCCGTTCCCCGCCTATCACCAGCTGCATCAACAAGTCTCAATGAACGGCTGCTTCCGGACTGCCCCGGAATAAGGGTATTTGGATAATGTTCAAATAAAATGTGTACACTGATGACCGTGAAGTGCATTGGGCACGTTCTTTTTCTAGAAAACTTGTCAAACAGCCCAGGTGGAACGAACCCACATTCCAAAAGAGGTTACATATAAACACAACTAAATGTACTAATGTAAAGAAAATGGGCCGGTGGGCTTTAACTAAATGAATATATGATTCTAACGTACAGCCCTTTTGCGTTCCCTGGTTCAAACGATTCATATTCCACGCGATGTAATGTGCAATGTATGCAGAACCCCACACGAAAATTATGTTAATACAATATCTAGTTTTTAGGTTTTGACTGGCGATGCGCACGTAGTGCGCATGCGCCAAAAACCTTATGCCTTGGGCTCGTCAATACTCATATTCTCATGTGCGCGCACACACACAAGCCCGAGCATACATGCACATACAAAGCAGTCCGCACACTTTCTTTTAAAAAACTTCTGTGGATGCAACATTGGGTAGCTGCATCGGCCCTCGGATGTCCACGGGAGCCTCCTGCATTTCCGGTCTGACAGACTTGTGCCTCCGTGTGCCCCTGTTGCCTGCTTGTGCCTCCGTGTGCCCCTGTTGCCTGCTTGTGCCTCCGTGTGCCCCTGTTTCCTGCTTGTGCCTCTGTTTTCGTGCCCCTGTTGCCTGCTTGTGCTTCCGTGTGCCCCTGTTGCCTGCTTGTGCGTCCGTGTGCCCCTGTTGCCTGCTTGTGCTTCCGTGTGCCCCTGTTGCCTGCTTGTGCCTCCGTGTGCCCCTGTTGCCTGCTTGTGCCTCCGTGTGCCCCTGTTGCCTGCTTGTGCTGTGTGGGTGTCTGTGGAAGGCTCTGTGTGGGTGTGTGTGTGCAGAGCTTTGTGTGGCTGTGTGTGTGGGGGGCTTTGTGTGGCTGTGTGTGTGGGGGGCTCTGTGTGGCTGTGTGTGTGGGGGGCTCTGTGTGGCTGTGTGTGTGGGGGGGGCTCTGTGTGTGTCATTTGCGAGAGATAAAGCTAGTGGCATTGTAAATGACAATGCCATTTATTTATTTAAAAAAATAAATAAATAAAAATAATGTCAAGAGCAATGCCAATAGCTCTAACTTTAACAAAGGCAAAACCATTGCATTGTAAATGCTTGTTGCAGTTGCAAATGGGAAATTCGCCTGTTGCTGACCGCAAAATTGGTCTGGCCCATGTACAAACCCTATTTCGCGAATCCGTAACCAATTACCGACTGTCTCCGAGGAAGAGGCATGCCAAGGGCCTCCCTTATTAATAGCGTTTCCAAATGTTATGTAGCATTGTTTTGCAACCGCATTTGCGGTCGCAAAACACTTGCAGTTTACCACCTACTACAAGTAGGTGGTAAGCCCCTCGCAAATGGGAATGGGTCACAATGGGACCCCTTCCCCTTAGTGCATGGGTGCGAAAATATTTTTTAAGAGTAGGCAGTGGTCCCAGGGACAAATTGATTAAACAATGTGCAAAATCATAGCTAAGAAGCTTAATATCCAGACACCAGTCAGCCAGAGCCACCACATAGATAAATCATGCTAGCCATTTTAATTGGTTTATGGTATACTCTTGAAATCTGGAGTCACGTAAGCTTGAAGCAAAGCCTAGTACAGCTTTTTCCAATATTCAGAAACATCTTAAGCCTGTACCTGTCAAGTATTTAGGTCCAAGGTTGCCATGTGGCTTGTTCTGCCGCCACTGGGTTTTGGGCTATTGTAGTTGACTGTGATTAACATGGATGTTTTGAGGGTGGTGGGAGGGGATTTGAGTGGAAGGAACGTAGAATTGGTAATGCAATATTGCGTGCATCATTGACGGAAGATGTGAAATCTGCTCTCCAAAAAATTAGCATGTCTGTGTTTCAAAACCCCCCACTGCTTAATCATGGTGGTGGGGATGCTTCATTTGAAATTCTGATTCAAAGAGTATTGATCCAAACCTTCCCATATAAAGGAAGAACAACAGATATGTGAAATGCGTATTGGGTCCACAACCCCAGATTTTAATTTGTCCAGGTTCCTGGTCCTGTCTTCCTGGCTCTGTTCATGTCCATTAAAAGAGACGAAGTGAGGGTATCTACATCTGAGCAGAACGTTAGCTATGTATTAAGAGCTGAAAGCCAGGGTGGAAACTGGATCTCTTAGGATGTACTGTGCACCCAATATTAGTGTTTGGCTTTTAAAAGCTTAAAATTAACTCCATTTTGTTTCCCATTTAAGAAACACACAAAGCAAGACCTTGTAGAATAATTAATTTGCAGCACCTTGCAAAACAACACTTTACTGAAATGATAGTAGTCCAGAAAACTCTTTCCCAGCTTGTCCGTAAATGGAATGTGATCTAGCGTCTATAAACACATCTACTTTAAAATAGTTTTGTGAGTGTCATAACAGAAAACTATTATTTAATTTTGTAGGATTGGGGTAAACCAGGTGATCTCTGGAATCTGGACATTCACTGGCATGTCCCATCACCTGAAGAAATAGCCTTTGCTTTCCATCTGCTGGACTCATTTCTACAACCTGAACTGCTCAAACTTGAGCGCTATGGAAATGGAGAGCTTGAGATGTCTAGGTTTGTACAGTAGAAATCGTTTTTTTAACTCTGGGTGAAATGTATGAAAGCAGTTTGGATTTTGGATGGCATTTTGTAGAGCGAAACTCAGACAGAACTTGTGAGTAATACCTTAAATGAAGCATCCTGCATAGACCATTTTTATGTGTGCGCACAATTTTCCACAATATATTTTAGAACACCAAAAACACTACTACTGTCAACACATCACTGGTGTTTATTGTTGTTTTGTATGCAGTTAGAACTTCACAAAATAAATACTGAAGACAGTATAATAATTGTATTTTTCTTTCTAAAAACATTCAAATTACCAGAATAAGCAGCATATTCATTGCTAAAATTGGTAATCTATATGTCTAGTTTCTATTCCAAATCCAAGCAAATTTCAAAACATGTTGTTAGACACACAGACCATTCTTACGTGTGTGACAGTCTGAACAATAACTATTGACCGTCATTGAGGGGTCGTCTTTTCCAAGCTCCAAAATAAATGTATAATGTAAACCTACTGCTTCTTTCAATTAAGACTCCATCAGTAAAATAGAATGCACATTCAATCTAGTCATCCATGTGGCAAGAATCTCATGGCCTGACATAGTGTGTGGAATGGTACATCACTTCAAAATAATTTGAATAAAATTGAACACCTTAGATATAAACTCACTTTATAGTTGTTAAAGCTCGTCCATATCGAATTTGTTCTTTTTTGATGTTACTCTTACTTTTCTGTAGATTTATATTGACTTTCATAATTAAATCCAGACTTATTAACTGTTCATCTTATGTTTTGGCGTTTGTGCAGCACATGGTGCCTAGGAAATCACTAATAATCAACATACACCTCTTTACACTTAATCTCCACACCCACCTCTAAGATTAAGTTATCACGAGTGAGAATTAACGACCTGAACCTTGCTTTGCCCTCTAAGGAACAGATTTTAAATGTCTTTTTATCAATGGTGATTTGAGCTGTATGACCTCTAAAATCTCTATCCTCCTTGGTTCCAACTGTCAAATTGTGCTTTTAGTTGGATAGTAAGCATGTAGAAGAATTTAAAAAATAGGTGGATAAAATACTATATTTATTCTTGGTTTGTTTTTCTACAAACAGTTAATGCCTAATTCAATAGAAGCTGATGGATTTCACTCAAATATTAGTCTTTTTTTACTATTTTGTCAACATTTTCATGTCTATGTAAATATGTGAATTGCAAAATAATTATTTATTATAGAGAAATGTGTAACTCCAGTAATAACTCTGAATTTGTTTGGTTCAGTGTTTTGCTTGTGATTTAGATACATATTTTGTTAAAAAAAAAAAAAGAAAAGCAAAGCAGTTCTGAACTCTTGTATTTTTATTTCTTTAGGGACGATGTTCAACAGTGTCTTAGTATAGTCCACAACTGCCTCATTGGCTCAGGGAATTTACTACCTCCACTACATGGAGAAATAATAACTCACTTGTAAGTAATTGTTTCTTCTTGAACTTTTGTGTATTTAATAGACCAGTCTGTTTTCACCTTCACTATGTATGCTGGAGCCTGACCTGCTTTTAACTTATGAAAACTTTATCCTCAAATCTAGGTGAGTCACAGTACTCTACCTCTTTCTTTGCCACTCCTAATTCTACAGTTAAAATATTCCAATCACAAGAACATTATACTTATTGCATTAATTGGGCAAGGCAATTTTCTCTATTTAAGTTTCCATATAGTTGTATGCATTGGATTATGTAGGAACATGAAAATAATGCACTTTAAATCTTCTCTTTCAGTAATAGGAAGTTATTGTTCATAGCTTGTATGTGAAGAAGGACTTCCCCACTTCCTGACGATCAGCTCACCTGAAAAGAGATCCATTAAATATTTTATCCTCTCCAGATATCTGTTGACCAAAGATTTCACTTCTAGGTTGATGGGACTCTATTCTAGACAGGAAGGGTGACACTAGGGACATTAGGGGACTATATTACCATGAAGAATGCCACAGACCAGAATACGCTTTAAAAGAAGGACAGAAAAATGTTGGCATAACTTTGAGACTTCTAGTTTCCTAGATCATTCTCGGTTTTTAATTATGTCATAGAAGTGGACAATAAACAATAATTCCCCTCTCTCTACACAGTTTTAAGAACATCATTTTGAGGTCCCTAAGGATGCTACAATATAGTAGACCTAATCTTCTTTAAAAAAAAAAAACTCCTGCATAAAGAGCTTCAGGGCGAGCCCACTATGTGTAACTTTCATATCTGAAAGGGACTTCTAGCCGCAAATGCCTCACCATAGAATTATCCTATAGCATCAGACTGGATGCAAAGCTTTTTCTTGAGCAAAACCCCTGCGCTACAGTAGGTGGTAGTGTTCAGCTCCACGTGGCATCGTCCATGCAGTAAGTGACGTTCGTCATACTTATATAGGCGCCACCCAAGCACGCTGTCACCAGTTCTTTTCTTTCTGTGCCAGTCAGTGCAGATCTGGGAGGAACAACCCCTAGTCAATTTTTTACTAACTTACGTTTTGCTGCAGTGTTTTGAAATTTGTTTCCTCCTGGTGTGGCAGGTATTTCCTCTAAAAAGGCCGACTTTTAACCCTGAGGTACCTGTCACCGCTCAATGTTGGTGACTAATCCGCACATTCTATGCCTCTGATACCTTGAGTGCGACCACAACCAATTGCAGCGTCGTGCCCTCGAAGGCCTTGAGGGAGCGATCCCACAAGCTTTTGGTGGCTAGACGTGCAATGCCGGCGACGATCCAGATCCTGGCCAAGAGGAAGGTCCCGATAGTGGTCACTGAGTCCGAGAAGCCCATCGCATTCAGTCGTCTGGCCATTCTGGTATGTCCTGCCACGCGAAGAAGGCGAAGCATGCTTTAACTTCACCTCGTTCATCGGTCGCCAAGATGAAGGAGCGTCACTTGAGTCCTGTGCGGATGAACCATCGCGTCGGCCAACTCTGCTCCTCCTTGAGTTTCCGGGAGTTGGAGCGATTCCTGATCAATTGAGAATTTTTTGAAGCTCTGCCACTCATGTTTGGACAGCCCGTTCCTTCCGCACGCCTTCAGGCCCCACAGGTTTGGCAAATCCAAGAGGCTGGACAATTTAGGCAACAAAATGATTTCTTCACCAGCCTGGCATTGCTGTCGGTGAACACTGCATGCCTTTTGGGTCATTATTCCCGTACTCTGTGGGATACGGTTGTGCAGGTGCTGCAAACTGTTATGGAGGAAGTTTGGGCCGTGCTCTCCCAGGCTGTTGCCAATGGGAGGGATGCAGCTAAGTTTACCATTAGATGTGATTGGACACCACTGACTCACTGGGCAGAGCAGTATCATTGACATTGACCTTGCAGCACCATGCCTGGTTAAGAACTATTGGTTTTTCTGGGGATGTTCAAACATCACTCATGAACATGCCCTTGGATGGCTCTTGTCTCTTTGGAGACAAGGCGGATTTGGTGCTGGAGCACTTTAAGGTTTGGGTTACGGCCAGGTTATTTGACCTTTCCATGGCCCTTGTTACCCTGAATCTGCCTTTCGTGACTATGGAAGGGGTTCCTGTCGCATCCTTACTCACCCAGCCACAGTGCCATGCAAGCTTCCCAGCCTGTGCGTGGCCTTGGACATGGTACCTACCGGCCCCATGGGTAGCGCCCCTCCCCACCCATCCCCCCGGCAGCCTCAGCCTTCAAGCCCTCCTCATCTGCTTGTTTACCATTATGGGAACCCAGTATGTGGTATGATTCGCTATCACCTGCTCCACTTGCCGTCCATAACATCGGACAGGTGGGTTTTGCATATCATCTGAAGGTGCTACTCCCTTCCCCATCAAAACTACTTCTCCCTCCATGCCACCTACTTACGACAGGCTGACGGAGGACCAACTATCTCTTCTCTGCCAGGACTTGATGTTTCTCTTGGCCAAGGAAGACATAGAGAGTGGCAACGACAGAAGTGGGTCATAGTTCCTATTCCTGCTACTTTCTGGTGCCCAAAAAGGATGGAAGCCTTTGTCCTATCCTCAACCTGCACACTCAATTTGGCCCTCAAGAAGGAGAAGGGCTAGATACTTACTTTTTGCTCAGGTCCTGTCTGCCCTGGATCTAAGAGACTAGTTTGTATAATTGTACTTGCTAGACTCATATTTCCACATTCCTTTCCTGACTGCCCCCCTTTGGCCTCACTAGCACCCCTTGGGTGTTCACCGAGGTGATGCTGGTGGTTGCGGCTCATCTGTGGAGATCAGGAGTGCCAGTCTTTCCCTATCTTAACCACTGGCTGTTGAAGATGGGCTTGCCCCAGGTTATCGTCTCCTACCTCCAGACTATGGAAGACCTCCTGCATTCACTGGGGTTCACTGTCAACATGCCAAAGTCACACCTAATGCCCTCTCAGATGTTCCCTTTCATCAGAGCAGTTCTGGACATGGTGTCATTTTGGACCTGTCCTCCTGAGTCCAGGATATTCAGGCTGAGATACCAATATTTCAGCCTCTACCCTGGATTTCAGTCAGGCTAACTTGGAGGCTGCTGGGTTTCATGACCTCCTGCTTGTGACGCATGCTTGTTGGTATATGCCGGCTGTGCAGTGGGATCTATAGTTACAGTGGGTGCAGCAACAGGGAAATCTCTCCCAGATGGTCCAGATCTTGGCGAGATCTGTGAAACATCTGCGGTGATGGTTAACAAATATTGATTGGGTCAAGAGCAGACCCTACTCCCTTCCCCAACCAGATCTGACAGTATTGACAGATCCTTCCCTCCTGGGATGGGGCAGCCATCTGGGAGAGGTGGAGATCAGAGGCCTGTAGTCTGCGGCCTTGAAACCAGTCTGTTAGATGTCCCAGTGATCCGGCTGGCTTTGAAAGCCTTTCTACGCTCCATCAAGGGAAGGCTAGTGCGGGTGTTCACAGGCAACACAAATGCCATGTTGGACTGCAACAAACGGGGGAAAGAGTCCCTCCATCTCTTGATTTTGCTGGACAGCAGGACATATTCCTGGTCGTTCAACACCTGGTTGGCTCTCTGAATGCCAGAGGGGATAAACTCAGCTGAGGATGCCTAGTGGATCACAAATGTCATCTTCATCCGGAGGTGGAGTAAGGTCTCTCTTTATGGTGAGATCCTTGGTTAGATCTGTATGCCATTGACGAGAACCTGTAATGTCAGCAGTTCTGCGATCTGGAGTTTCCAAGGCGGTTTTCGCTCAGAGATGTTTTTTGTCTCAAGGGATTTTCAGGCCTCCTGTACGCCTTTCTACCTGTACTACTCCTGCCCAGAGTTCTCAAGAAGGTCAGGAACGACTGTGCCCAAGTCCTCCTCGTGGCTCTGGACGGAGAGTCTGTTATCCTGAGGTGGTGAATATGGGTATTGGTCCTCCGTTCAGGCGGCCTCTTTGGGAGGATCTTCTGTCGCAGCAGCAGGGGAGGGTTCTCCACCCGAACCTGTTAACGCTCAGCCTGCTTACGATGAGATTGAGTGGCGACAGTTGACCGCTTTCAACCTTCCTCCTCCATTTATGTGGTGTGGAGTGCAATTAAATAGGTTGGATTAAAATTGTTAGTTGTGAAATTGTGTGGTGTGGGGTGGATTTATGTAGTGGTCAGTCCTCTGGTCTGACCACCAAATACTATCATTTCTCATACAGGTAACCCCCGAAAAGAACCAACGCTAAGCAGGTCATGGGACAAAGTTAACTTAGCTTCTTTTTCCCTACATTTTACCCCCCCCCCCCTCCCTTAACTGAATCTGACAATCCCAATACGGCAGCTGAGTCCTTCGAGGTAGCAATCAGTCGGACGTTAGATAGACTTGCTCTTGAAAAAAGCCAAATGCCCCATAAATTATCACCCTTGTTCACTATGGACTTAAAAGCAGACACATTAGCTCCTAGGAAGGCTGAAGGCAAGTGGAGGCCCTCAAAAAGTGCCGTAGATAGACAACTCTACAAATCCACACACAGGCTCTATCTTGACCACATTGCAATGGCCAAAAAAACCTACTTAAGGGACAGAATAAATCAAGCCTCTAACTCCCACAAAGAATTGTACAAAATACTAAAAGAATTTACCAACCTCACCTCTTGTCGGCCAACACAGACTTCATCACAAGAGTGGGTGGACACACTATCATCTTTCTTTGTGGGTAAAATCAACATCCATAGCCTCTCCCCCCACACAGTCAGCGAGCCACTAAATCAGGGATATGCCAGCAATCACCCCCCGTTTTCTACCCCTCTTAACGAATTCACTGAATTCACCCACGAAGACGTCTCAACGGCGCTTAGGAGGGTGAAATCTGGCTCCCCCACTGACCCGGTCTCCTCTCATATTCTGTCCAAAATCGGACCAGCCCTCCTTCCCAGCCTAACCAAACTCCTCAATCTTTCATTACTCCACTCAATCGTTCCAACCAGATGGAAAGAGGCTATGGCTAGACCCATATTAAAGAAGCCTACTCTAGACCCTAAGCAGCCTAACAATTATTGGCCAATCTCTCTTCTTCCTCTTTTCGGGAAGGTTTTAGAGTCAATGGTCAACAAACAAGTCACCAATCACCTAACGAGCAAAAATGTGTTGGATCCCTCTCAATCCAGGTTTCGGGCTTCTCATAGCACCCAAACAGCCTTATTGGAAGTAGTAGACAATATTAGACTCTCCCTCGACGCCAGACAATCTGCCATCCTGGTCCTTCTTGCCCTGTTAGCTGCCTTCGACACCATCTCCCACAGCATTCATTTGAATCGTCTGTGGGGGGTGGGTGTCGGGGGCACCGCTCAAACTGGCTCAGGAGCTACCTGACTGAACATACTTCTGAAGTTCAAATGGGCACATTTTACCTCCAGCAGCCAACTCATAGACAAGGGTGTCCCCCAGGGCTCCATTTTGAGCCCTACACTTTTCAATCTGTACGTGTCATCTCTAGCTAACGTAATTAAAACCCACAGCTTTGGCACTGTGTTGTATGCTGACGACGCTCAGTTGCTAATCACTCTTGGACCTGACTCAACTGATACCAAACATCGATTCAGGCAGAGTATGTCTGACATACACTGCTGGATGTTAAATAATCATCTCCAACTCAACGCCAGTAAAACCGAAATCCTTCTCTTCAGCAATGCACAAACCTTGTGGTCAAGTGACTGGTGGCCTAGGCGTATGTCCCTCACCTAAGGCGGCAGTCGGCAACATAGGAGTGCTAATTGACAATCAACTTTCTATGTCCGACCATGTCAATCATGTGGCTTGCATCTGTTATGGGCTAATGCGCAGGCTCCGTAAGATCTTTAAATGGGTCCCCCTGTCATCTCACATGCCACTGGTGCAAGGATTAATCATCAGCTGTCTGGATTATGGCAGTGCCCTTTTGGCTTCCATAAACGAAGAACACCTAACAAAACTTCAGGTCCTACAAAACAAGACGGACAGATTAGAATTAAATCTTCCACCCTGTTCCCCCTCGGCACCAAGTTTGAAAGCACTTAATTGGCTCCCAATTAGAAAACATATCACATCCAAGATTAATTGTCTAGTACACAAAACCCTCAGCGGACACGGCCCCCATTATCTTGCTGATAAACTGAAAAGGTATCAGCCCTCCAGAACCCTCCGATCCGCTAATAAAAATCTTCTAATTAATCAGAAAATCCACACCGCCAGGAACGGCGGAAGATCTTTCTCCTGTCTTGCCCCCACTTTGTGGAACGCACTCCCTCTTTAACTCCGCACAGAAATCGACCACAGAAAGTTCCGTAAATCTCTCGAAACCTGGCTGTTTTGAGATCGTCTCCTCTCCAGTCTGTCCCCCCCTTTTCTTTTCCTTCCCGTTCTCTGAGTCAGGCAAGTGCTTTGAGACCTCCTGGTGATATGTGCGCTCAACAAAAACCAATACATAACATAACATGTAGCATGGTGTGCAGTAGAATTTTGTTGATAGTAATTTTGTCGTATTGAGTGCACTGGAAGTATGTGGAGTAAGATTGTGTGTCATAGATGGTAATTGTGTGGATTGGTATATTGTGTTGTGGAGTGGCGTAGTAGAGTTAATGTGGTGTGCTGTTGAATTTTGTGGCACAATGTGGAATTCTGTGGTGTGGATTGGATGTATGTGGTGTATTTGTGTTGAGTTGAATGATGTGGTTTGGTTTCCATTTATGTGGTGTGGAATGGAAATGTGTGGAGTTGAACTGTGCGCCGTGAAACTGTGTGGCATTGAGTGGAATTTAGTGCAAAAAGTAAGGGTGGGTGGAGTTCCACCCTGTGGAATTCCGTGGAGTGACTTAGAAACTCCGTGAAACTCCGCAGAGTTCCGAGATCGAGCGAGGTATTGCTGTGATGCCCACCTACAGCTGAAAAATATCTTTTTAGTATCCCTCCTGTTTCGTTCATGTTTGTTTACCCAATTAACACTCCTGCCCCCAATTTGCCTCATACAATTCCGCCTTGAAAGCTCAAGTTATTATTAGTTAAAATTATACCACAAGGTCCATCTCTGTCCACTCAAGCTTGTGTCTGCTGCGTGTGGCTGAGCGTGGGGAAGGAGAGGTTCTTCTCTGGCCACAGCCCGCATGTGGCAGTCTCACTCACATGCAGCAAAGACTAGAATGCCAACCCATACTGGAACAAGTAAAGAAGGCAGCCATTGTGGATTCCTGGGCAATGTGGAGGGAAATGCACCAAGAGACCTTCGAATTTGCACGTGGGTGACTCCATAGGTTTCATTATAAGAGTACTATGTAAACAAGTTGTTCAAATGCCATATCTATGTTGGCAAACTTTAAATAAAACTAGTAACTGATTACAAAGCAGTTTCATCCTAGATGCATGGGGGATAATAGGCGCTTCAAGCCGTCTGCACAGGTGACATTGCACACCAGAGCTGTGTGTCTTCAGGCTGGACTGCTGAGGCTCGCAGATCTTATGCTTAGAAGCCTTCAGTGGGGGCACACTAACTTTCACACATGATCTGCTGCCACGGACGGAGAGCAAATGAAAAAAGAACAATTCATGGACAGAATGCAGAACAATGTCATACATTCACCCCAGTACAGAGTTCCGGGCCTAAATCCATCGTGTTTTTGCTCGCCATTCCACTTTGGACCCAGCCATATGCAAATCAGTCTTGACCCTGCGCCCAATGGGAACAGTCCATCCCGAACTGCCAGGCCAGGTCCTCCCTGGACTGGAAAAAAGCATCCTAGGACCTGTTTCGGGCTTTCAGCCCTCATCAGCCAGGATAGCTTGACTCCAGTGGCATGTAGAGCACGGGACCCACATCTGGGCATACCCGTCCCACTCGGGTTGACAAATGCAAAAAGAAAAGTTGATGGACAGAATGCAGAACAATGTCATACATTCACCCCAGTACAGCGATCTGGGCCTAAATCCATTGTTTTTTTGCTCACCATGCCATTCCATTCTTGTGAGAAATTTCCATGTGCGGGCGCCCGTGCATGCGTAGTTTTAGCAAGGATTAGAAGAAACTGCAATGAAGAGGAGGAGGGCAGGCCGGGGACGTAGCAGTACAGGTAAGTGGGTTTTAAGTTACTTTTAAGTACCTTAAAATCCGCATCCCCGAGCCCCACTCGGTCCTTTGACAAGGTGGTCCTGTCTAAGGCCGAGGTGACGCCGCTACGGCGCCAGCAGCAGCTAGTCTGTACGGACCCACATGGGTTGGTGGCCCCTCCTCGTTCCGCTTGGGTCGAGGCCGGGTGAGGACTCCTCGTCCCTCTCCTGGCCCCTCTCGTCCCTCCCCACAGGCCTCGTTGGAGGGCGAGTCGGAGGTTCAATCGTCCCTGGCACCACCACATGAGTTGCCGGGCGATCTCCGCCACATTCTGGGCCGTGGCTGATGGAGGACTTCGTGTCACTCCCCTGGGCCGTCTCGTTCCCCGCGCAGGTGGCTGCCTCTGCGGGGGTCGAGTCAGCGTCGTTCCGGCGCCGCCCCGGAGCCGGTTTGGCTCCAGTTCCCCTCAGGTCTCCACTCTGGTCTCCGGTGCGGAGTGACTTGGAACCATGCCCGGTGACGCCAGATGGTGCCGATGTCCTGCCTCAGGCGGCAGACTCTACGGCTCCGCACAGGGGTCGTACTGCGGATTCGTCTTCGGACGCTCCTTCTTCTCCAGAGGCAGGCTATATAGTGGTGTCGTCCTCCACTGAGACTGGTCGCCGGATGGTGTCTTTTTCACCGGCTTTGAAGGGCGGCTCCCCACCCTTCCTGAGGCGTCGAAAGAGCGGCAGATCCCTCATTCTTTGGCTCCTTCTGACTTCCAGGTCTGGCCCTTGCCTGTCCCGCTTGGCCTCAGGGCTGCTTTAGTTTGCAGCAGTCTCCCACGGAGGGGCTGCTTTCTCTGCCGCGGGGTCCTAAGGAGGCGGGTGCAGCCTTCTCCCAAGCGGTGACCATGGCTGTGGGCATCCTGCGCATGGGTGACCCGGTGGCTCATTTTCCGGTGGGCCATCTCTTGGAGGTCCTGCACCAAGGCTCTGGTGGGAGGGAAGTCTTGCTTCCCTTTGAAGGGTCGCTCCTTTGTTCCTTGATGGGGGCTTGGAGGCATCCTGCCTCGGGGTAACCAGTGCCTCAGCATCTTCTGCACCGGCACCTCCTGGCGCCGCGTGACCCAGTGTCTCTTTCCCTTCACCCCTCGGCCGCCAGCCCCCTTTTGCGGACCGCTTTTCCCTCCCTGCCGCCACTGTTGACTCCACCGTCCCAGGAGGCCCACTAGCTGGACTCTTGGGGGCGTAACATGTTCGCCTCCACCAGCGCTGCCCTGTGGGCCCTTAACACTTTGTGTGTTCTGGCTAGGGCCTCCTCCTGTTTGTGGGACTCGGCTGAGTCTCTGGGATCCGCGGTGTCCCAGGAGACTGGTCAGGCGAACTTGCGGCATCATGCTTTGGATGGCCAAGAGCTTGTGGCGTCTATTCTCCGCTCTGCTCTGTACATCTCAAAGGTGCTGGGCCAGGTCACAGCTTCCTCAGTCGCTCTCCGTCGCCATGCTTGGCTTCGGGACAGAGTATTCCCTGAGAATATTCGGGAGCGACTCATCAACCTTCCGTTTGATGGCAGCCTGTTGTTCCATGCCCCGCCGACTCCGCCATCCAAAGGCTTTTGGCGGGGCTCCGTCCTCCTCCTCGTCCTCCTCCGCCTTATCTTCCTCGTCCTCCGTCCCCTCCTCAGTGACTCCTGAGTTGGGCTGACTCTGGGCCTTTTTAGGCCGGTTGTTCTGGCTGTGGAGTGTGTTTTCTGGCCAATTACGTCCTTTCCCTGGACTTTGATATTGTTGGCTGCTGGACGCCCCTTTTGTTGATTGTGTGTGTGTGTGTTCTGCTGTGTTGCGCAGACTTGGCCCTGAGATTAGGCCTTCTGCTTTGCTTGGGCTGCTTGTAAAGCTTTCACGGGGGTGTTTTTTTCCCCGTGGCTCTTTTGTTTTTCCTCTGCTGCGGAATTTCTTCCAAAGAGGGTTCAAATATTTTGGGACTTGTATACCCTATGTGGGGTAGTGGTAGCTTTCATATGGCTTGCGCGCTCTGCTGGAGGTTTTGGTTGCCTTCGGGTGCCTGTTCTCCATGGCGTTTATGTAGTTTGCTTTTGCTTCTTGAGGTAGTGTGCGCACCACTTGTGGTGGTGTGCCCGGGCATCTCCTCCTCTCACTGCTCCTGTCCGGAGGTCTGGGATGATCATGTGTTTTCCCTTGCCAGGCGCCGCCTACTCGGCCTTCCTGGGGCCTCAGGCTGTTCTTCTTGCTTCTGACAGCTTTGACTGCCGGCGCTTTTCTGGCTGGCAGGTTGCTCTCCATCTGGAGTGGGTTCGCCATCTTTTCTCTCGTTTCCTTGGGTCTCCTAGGCTTCTTCCTCCTCCCTTCCTGTCTTGGCATTGGGCGGAAGCTAGGTTGCCTTGTGGGGGACTGGGGTGCTTCGGCCTCCCCGACCTTGCCCTGGTTCCTCTACTGTGAGGGTACGGCCCTCTTCAGCCTTCTTCTCCCTCCTTCTCCCTCTTGGTGTTGGTGGGGTTCTGCTTGTGGGGCTTCCCATTGCCTGGCAGAGGCGAGGTTCTACCTGGTCCACAGATCGGGTCCCCTGTGGGGCCCTCTGTTCTGTATTTTTTTTTTTTATATTTCTTTTTATTATCAAATAAACATAAAACAAACAAGGCAATAAAAGTCAGTACAGATGGAGAAGCGCTCAGCGAGGGAGGAAGTGCATTACAATTTGATATGAATCATCAATGCAGGAGGGGGGGAGCAGGGGGGAAATTCAGAATCATAAAACATTAAAGCTTAAACATCGTTAGGAATGTCAGGTCAGGGGGAAGATGGAACATCCGCAGCATCCGCAAGGGGAGGTGTACATATATCACCCCGGTAGGAGTTCCATTGGCCCCAGATTTTACCCCACTTTTTAGGTCTGCAGCGCGCCACATACACCGTCTTCTCTCTAAACATACACCAGTCCATATTCTCCTTCCATGCCAGGACCGTGGGCATTCTCTGGGAGCCCCACAACTGCGCGATATCTCTCTTGGCAACCATATTCCCGAGGGTACCCCACTGAGTCTGCGCCACATCATAATCAGTCGGCTCCCAAACATTCAGTAAGCAACGCCTTGCTTCAGGCAACAGCGCGATGCCCGTGACGTCCTTCATCACATCATGCACTCGACTCCAGAACCGTACCACTTACGGACATTCCCAAATTATGTGGAGAAAAGTACCGGTTAAACCGCATCCACGCCTACACAACCCATCCACAGAATATCCCAAACGAATCAGGCGAGGACCGGTCACATAGATCCGGTGTTGGATCTTAAGCTGTACGAGTCGGAGACGAGCCGGAATCGTGACCTCCTTCGGTGAGGATATTGCCGACTGCCAGTCCTCGTCATCCAACTCCAGACCATCCCTTGTCCAAACCTCTCTAAGTTGGACCAACAAATCAACTCGATCATTAATCAATTTCTTATATATCAAGGAAATAGTGCTGTCGGGAACGTAACCATCAAGCACTCGATCTTCAAGTGGGGATGATTCTGGGATAACAATACCTGCAGGAAAGACCGAACTCAGCGCATGTCGAATCTGCGCATAACGGAAGAATTCCTTGTCACTCAACTCATACTCTACTTTCAACTCTTCAAAAGTCTTAACCCTGTCTTTGGCCCAGATATCACTCACCCTGCAGATACCAATCATATCCCACTTCTCGAAACCTTTCGTCTTCCACAGGCTGCCCAATCTTTCAGATGCATAGAGCGGAGTCTCACGAGTCAGTCGATCCCTCCATCCCATTGCCGCATTAGCACATTGCCACACCCGCACCGCTATCTTAGTGGGTCCCGAAAGTTTCTTCCCAGCAGATTTGGTGTAAAGCGCCCTGTTATAATCGCCACCCGGCAACAGCCATTTATCCATTTCAAACACAGGATTTGACGCAGGACCGTACATTCCATGATTAATCGCGCACAATTGAGAAGCCCAATAGTATCGCCGTATATCCGGAAGTGCAATACCACCATCATACCAGGGAAGCGTCCACTTGGCGAGGGCGATACGCGAACGTACGCCCCATATCAACTGTCTCTGCAAACTCTCCACCTCTCAAAAGTAGCTCGCCGGAATGACATCAAGTGTGTTCTGCAGCGCATATAAAAACCGCGGCAAAGACATCATTTTGAAAAGAGCTGCACGCCCGAGGGGGGGGGGGCAATGGCAGTCTGCGCCAGGCTACAACATCGGATTTTAATCGTTGGAATGGGGGAAGCAGATTACGATCATAACGGACCACGGGGTCCAAGGTGATAAAGACCCCCAGATATTTAAATCCCGTCTGCACCACTTGTATGGGACAACCGCGCGGCAAAGAAGGAGAGTCACCAGAGAGTACAAAGATACAGGGCTTGGACCAGTTGATCACAAGACCGGAGTTTCTCCCGAACGAGTTCAACACATCAAACAATACGATCAGCGACTTTCGAGGCGACGTAAGATACAACAAGATATCATCCGCATAGAGTGACACTCGGTCCTCAAAATCCGGGGTCCACCGAATACCCCTCATCGATGGCTCCCACCGCAGCCAAGCAGCCAGGGGTTCCAAGGCGATGGCAAAAAGAAGCAGGGACAGCGGACACCCCTGCCGCGTGCCCCTTCCAAGAAGAAAAGACTTAGAAACCCGACCATTCACAACAATCTGAGCCAATGGTTCCTCGTACAAAAGTTTCACCCAGCCGATGAAACCAGGACCAAAACCGAACTTTGCAAGAGCAGCCCAGAGATACGGCCATTCCAACGTATCAAAGGCCATCGTAGCGTCTAAAGAAGCCAAGATGGCCGGTTCACGCAGTGACGCTGCTCTCGCAAGAACGCCATACAAGCGCCGCAAGTTCAATGCTGTATTACGGTGTGGAATAAAACCTGACTGATCCAGATGGATCAGGTCGCTAATCACTTTTATCAAACGGTTTGCCAGCAATTTCGCGAGGATCTTGGGCTCGCATTTAGAAGCGAAATAGGCCTATAAGATGCACAGCGATCCCGCGGCTCCCCCTCCTTGTGAATCACCACAATGGTCGCAAGTCGCTGATCACGAGGGAGGGAGCCAACGTCTCGCGACTCCATCAACATAGAACGCAGATACGGCGCCATTTTGTCAGGACGCAGCTTGTAGAGCTCGATGGGGAGACCACTAGGGCCCATAGCTTTTCCCGAGCGTACAGAGCGAATAGCAGTTGCCACCTCGTCAACGGAAAGTGCTGCGTCCATCAGTTCCCGATCTAAATCCGACAGGCAAGGCAATGCAATGTCTTGTAACAGCAGATGTGAGTCTTCCTCTGGTCTGTCGGATACTGGGGAATACACTTTTTGGAAATATTCCGCAAAACATTCCACAATCTCGGCAGGATCAGTCACTTACACTCCATCCACTCTCTCAACCACAGGGACCACACGACTCGCCCTCTCCTTTCTATCCAACCAAGCAATCAATTTCCCCGCCTTATCTCCCACATCATATATACGTCCCTGCTGCTCTCTACTCATGACTTTAGCAGCATCTGTTACCAACGCCCTATAGTCAAGTTGTTTGAGACTGAGGAGATGAATCTTGTCGTGAGTGATACCCAATTCCAAATCCCTTTCCAACTCAGCTATTTCGGTCTCAAGGCGGACTACCGCCTCGTTTTTGTTTTTCTTGGCGCCAGCAATCAACGACCGCGCCTGTCCACGGATGCCGGTCTTGAAAGCCTCCCACAGCGAAACGGAAGAGGACACAGACCCCACGTTCTCGGCAAAATAATAACAGAGACCTGATCAACTCCGCCCGGGTTTTGGGGTCACGGAGATACCAAGGATTAATCTGGGCCACATGACCCTTAGCTCCCATCTTCGTATCCATCATAAGCCACAATGGGGAGTGATCTGAGATACCCCTAGCCAGATGTCTGACTTCCCTGATTGAAGAGGCCTGCGCTGCCGGCATCAGGACATAATCAAGTCTAGAGAGACTGCCGTGAGCCCCAGAGTGGAAGGTGTATTGCGACTGTCCCGGATGCAGTAGCCTCCAACAATCTACCAGTCCCAGCGTTTCCAAGAAACCACCCAACCAAGACTGCGATCTCATGAGTTCTCTGGGGGGTGACGGTCCTCCCTACAGGAAACGTCAGAATTGGACTCTCCACCCATCACCAGAATGCCTTCCGGAAGCCCCAGAATTACTCTCCCCAAGTCAGCGAAGGTCGCAGTCTGCAGGCCAGGGGGAACATAAATGGAAAGCAGAGAGACAGTCTTCCCCTCCCATCTACCAGTGAGAGCAGCGTAGCGCCCCCTGTCGTCAAGGATTATATTGTCGACCTCCAGGGGGAGGGAACCCCGGACTAGGATACCCACCCCCCTAGAACCAGTAGTAAATCCAGAATGTGCCAGGAGACGATAGCCTCGCCTATTCATGGCGTGGCATGTATTTCCGATCAGATGCGTCTCTTGCACTAACACTACATCAGGGGAGAGGCGCCTCAGTAGCTGCAGCACAACACCACGTTTTATCCTGTCCCCCAACCTGTTAACATTCCAGCTCAATAACTTCAGCCCCCTACCCCCCATCCCAGGAAATAAATGCAGAATCCGCCCCACAGCGAGCACAACACCCAGGTCTAGAAGTTAAACAATGCGTTGCCTTGAAACAAAGTGAAACACATACAAACCCCCCCACCCCCCAACAATTACCCAAAACATACCCCCCCACCCTGCACCCCTGCGTTAGACTCAAAAGCCACCCCAACTTGCAGTGTGCCTGTCGCCCTAACATTAAACTGGTCTACAAAAAGAAACCCGGAGGAGGAAAGAGTCTCACCCCCCCCGCCACCTCTGGGTATTTCACCACAAATAGTGCAATTATAAAAGTCATCGAACCACAGCTGCAAGTTGTGTACAATGTCCAGAAATCCGAAACCGCTGCACACTCCTGTTCCAACGGGCCGCCTACAGCTCCTTCAGAATGTTCAGGGTGATCCCGCTGCATGGGCAACGTATCGAGCCAGTCACTCACATTCTCAGGGCGGTCAAAGAAAAACGTCCGATCTTCGTGTTCTACACGCAGCCGAGATGGAAAGAGCATCGCATACTTCATACCCATGTCTCTCAATCGTCGCTTCACCCCCTGAAACCACATCCTTTGTTTCTGAACGAACTGGGTGAAATCTGGGTAGAAGCTCACCGTAGAATTTTCGAACTTCGTAGGGCCGCCCACTCGCAACGCCTGTAGGATAGCGTCTCTATCTCTAAAGTTAAAAATTCTGGCGATGATGGGACGCGGAGGGGCGCCCAGCTTTGGCTTCCCGCCCGGCACTCTGTGTGCGCGTGCCACCGCAAAGAAGTTGCTCAGGCCTTTGGGGGCAAGATGGTTTAGGATGAGGTCCTCGACAAGGAGATCTACGGCTGGGTCTTCCGGTTTTTCAGGGACCCCAATAATACGTACGTTGTTGCGTCTAGCCCGACCTTCAAAATCCTCCAGCCGGCGAGAAAATAGATCATTAGAGGATCGCAGTTTGCGAACCTCTGTCTGTAAATCGGACACATCAGTCGTAAGGCTGGAGGTCTTCAAATCTAAGGATTTAACTTTTTCGTTAGTCTTTGATAAATCTGCCCTGATCAAGTTGACATCGATTGCCACAGTGTCAAGCTTTAGGGCCAGAGCCTCATATTGTTTGCCGATAGAGGTCTTCATACTAGCAATGGCGCCCATGACATCATGCAGGGTCAAGTCGTCCACCGCCGTTGAGTCGTCTCCCGCATCTCCCAGGGACCTACTCGTAACACCGGGGGATCCCTTGGGATGTGTGTAACGATCCATGATATTCGATTGAATAGCGCCCCCCCCCGGTGAACGGTCTTGGTCTTCCGTTTCTCGCTTTCGGGTTTGCCTGCCATATTGGGTGTTGCGCCCCTGAGTGGCCCTCGAGACCAGGTAAAAATGACTACTCTCGATTCACCCACCAGGATCACCAGAAACAAGTGCCAGCCCGATGTCACACGACCAGAGACACTCGATGGCAATCAAACAGTGGAGTTGCGTGGTCAGATTGCATCCCGGGTTGTCAGAACGGTCTCGAGGCAGGAGAAGGCCGAGGAGCCAAAAACGAAACCGAAAGTTAACTCCGGGGTTGTGAGCAGGGCCCCATAGGCCGTTGTTGTTCAATTACTACCTGGGCACCACATTGACTCGAGCCCCAGGCAGTGTCATGGAGCAGGCCACGAAAGTTCGAAGTGCCGTAGTTACGGTGCCCGGAGTCCAAATCGATTTCTGAAAGCAGCTATTACATCAGCTGGGTTGCGTCTTCAATAACCCGTCGTCATAATCAGGATAATGTTGAGGATAGATGCGGGAGGTGGCGAAGGTCTCGGGAGCCCTGTGCTCTAGCGGTCATCTCGGAAGCGCGCGAAGCTCCTCCTCCCTCTGTTCTGTATTGACTGCTGATGTCCTTAGGCAGACCCTCCTTCCCAGGGGGTATTGCTAGGGTATCTATTCTACATGAAGGAATGTGCGGCTAGTAGTCTCTATCACATGTACGAGTTACTTAGCTTCGGTAACGATGTATCTGGTAGAGACGATTCTAGCCGCAGATTCCTACACGGCCCGCCCTTCCTCCCCTATTCTGCGAGGACCCTTGGGTTGGTCTTCGGTACACGCCTCCCGGTGGGGGTCTGTGTCTCCTGTGAGTGTCTTCCTTATTCTGGACGGCTGGCTCCGTCTGGGGGTGGTTCCTCCCTCCTTTGGTTCTTTGGTGGATGGGGCTCCGGTACCCTGCTGCTCTTGCTACTCCAGGTTGGGGGGGGGATTGCTTCCTATCCCTGTCCTTCCGTTGCTTTCCTCTTCTTGAGGGTCATCTGGCCATGTCTTGCCCTTGTTCCTTGGGGTGGCTTGGAGGTTTGTTGTCCCTGTCTGTCTTGGGACTGGTCCCCTTCCTTGCTCATGATGGGGGTGGTAGTTTACTACGTGTGCCATGACTTTTACGCATGTTCCTTGCCTCTGGGGCGCAGGGGTGGGAGGCTGTCTATGTGCTGGTAGGGTGGCTGCGCAGGACCCTGCTTGTTCTTCTTCTTTCCCTGCCTTTGGGTTCTGCCGTGTTCACACTACTCTGTGTGGTGTTGTAAGTCACTGTTTCTTTCCAATTTTTCTGCTCTTTGCACACTGTTCCCATGCTTCCACAGTTTTTTATCTGGTGGTTCCGCGTTGTGGTGTGGAAAAGTTCTCAGAAGAAAACTGACGTAGGCGGGGTGGGTCTTATGTGACCTCGCTGACGTCACGTACGCGGACGACGCCTGGACGGCGCACAGGGATTCTGTGGCAAAAAAGTTTCCGGATCCAGTCTCACGCCTAGGGATAATTCTACGTGAAGGAATCTGCGGCTAGAATCGTCTCTACCAGATACATCGTTAACGAAGGTAATTAACTCGTACTTTGAGGAGCTTTGAAAATCTGTCAATTTTTTCCTTTTGTGTAGTTGAACTCTGAGCGTCTCAACGTCATTGTCCATAGTTCAGGTCAAATAATAATGTGGGCAAAGTATATATAGAGTTGGTTTAACTGTTGCCTGAGTGTATTTATAAACTGCTTTGTTAACATTGAATAATGAATGGAAATAAACAAGGATGTGAATCTATGAAATGCACTAATGTTGGAGAGCTGTAATTACCGGTAAGTAACTTTTTCCTCTGTGATGTCTTTGGTACCCTAGTCTGAATTATAATAACGCATAGTATGAGAATTATACGCTTGTTATGTTCATATTAAGTAACAATTGTTTTTTATTGCAATATAGGGTTCCAAGCATGGTATCTTTGGAAGAGACAAAACTTTATACCGGTGTTGACTATGGTATGTTTATTATAGATACAAATCTACCAGTTTTTAAATTTTTTATTTATGAAGATTAGTAGCCCTTGTTTCCTTGTTTATATACAGAAATAGAGATTTACACAAAGCAATTGAATTCCCTCTTTATTTTAAATTGACATTGGTTATACTTATTTCTATTGTGTGCTAAAGTGTGCTTTTGATTATCCTTTTGAAGTGATTGTTTCCTTTGGTTGTACTTTGCATGTTAATAGTGGTCCGTCTGTTTCTAGATTTATCAAGAGAGAATTACAGGGAATGGATTTCTAGAGTCATGAGGAAACTTTTGCGTAAGTGTTTTTAAATTATGGTTTAAGGACGTGTTATGCTATGTGCTTTTAGCTGTTGTTATGATATATTTCAAATATCAAATAATACAACTTTGGTTTGTTTAGGAACCCTGATAGAGCAATGGAAGTAAAATGTTGTGCTTAAAATACATTAAACATGATTTCATGGGAAGCTTGCTTTGTTTGTCCTTGAGCCTTCACTTTGAGTTAAAATGTTCAACCTGTGACACAGTAAAGCCCAGACATGCTTTATATATATATATATATATATATATATATATATATATATATATATATATATATATATATATATATATATATATATATAGATATAGATATAGATATAGATATAGATCTATATATATATATATATATATTAATCTATATCTATATATATATATATATATATATATATATATATATATATATATATATATAGATAGATATATATAGATATATACATATGGTTATAGTAAATATTCCTTTATAAACAGTCTTCCAGCATCACATTGATTCATGTTTAACATGGTCATGTTTGCACAAGTTGTGGTGAGGGAAATTACATAAATCCTGCCGGGAAGGGCTAATTCTGTTTTCCATGCAAAGGGTTACGTGGTGGTGTTTTGTACCATGTTTCTGCTGCATCATGTATGGCATATAATGTCTTTACTAAGTAGCTGTTAAGCAATGATGCTTTTTAAAAGTGTCTATTTCTGCAAAGACAGGAACCAAACTTTAGTGTGCAATTTCTTATGCCAAACTTACTTTACAAGCTTACACAATTAAATGTAGCACTTCCATATGCAGTTTATGTGATATGTGCCCTGTTGTGTAGCTGGTGTTTTTCATTATCTCAGTGTCCAACACCTATATATCCTAAAAACACGAGCCCAGACTTTTAGAATGACTAATTTCCTTCCAGTGGTGTAGTTTTGTTCAAAATGCTGAATAAATGTGAATGTTGTATTTACTGAACCTGGTGGTGAACACTGTGCTTCATTTTTCTTAACAACAACTCTTTTTTTCCCCTCCGATGCTAGACTTTATTCTTGGCAACTCAGAAGATGATACCAAGTCTTTGTTTCTAATCATAAAGGTATAACTGTCCTTAGATATATGCATTATTTAATCTTTGTGTTGTTTGCTGTTTATGTAACTTTCACATTATTTGTCTGCAGATTTTGGGTGATCTGTTGCATTTCCATGGCGCTCACAAACATGAGTTTGAGTCTCGATGGAAGAGTTTTAACCTTGTCAAGAAATCCATGGAGAACAGGGTCAGTATTATACAATTCATGTTCCTACACGAAGTTGTGCTTTCTTCATACAGTTCTTAATCAAGCATATTCTGAATTTATTGACACCCATAATGTTGTTGCAATCCCACATATTACATGAATTTCGAATCTGATGCATGAAGGTTTTGATGTCTGCAAAGCATGTACCACCCAGAAGCCATCTAGATTTATTTTTTTAATCCTCTTTTGAATGGCAGTGTTATTTATGGCCAGTGCTCAGTGTTAGGAAATGGGTGCTTATCCATCATAGTAGCACAGTGTCTTTCTATGCATGAAAGCATCTTTGTCAACATTCCAGTATTTACTATGTCAGCAGATCCGACAGTAAGCTGTAGAACACTGACGGTGTTCTTATTAACATGGGCTGACAATGCTGAGAATTTCTTGCTGCTTCAGGCCTCGGGCCCTCTATACTTCTCTATTTGTTAAGACACCTAGTATTGCATATGCAGGTTCATAGATATAGGCACTCCATGAAGCATCTCACCCTTCCCTTTACATTTGCAAGTGAGAATTTGAGAGCATTGATTAGAAACACGATCAGGTAGGAGGATACTGCAGTAGAAGGCAAAGACTGATTCCACCTGTTGAGCAGAGCTGTACAGCTTTCTATCTTCGAGCTAAATGACCACGAAAGTTCAGGCCCAGAGGTAAATTGCAGCCTGGAAGATGGCATGTAATTCCTTTTCTTCAAATTTATAGTCAACTGTTGGCAAATTTACCCCACCCCAAATAAAAGTGAGCCTTAATACCTGATAAAGGAATAAGCCTTAAGGGTTAGGCTACAGTGGTGCAGGGCTCTATTTTTCTCCAGCGTACTTAAACATTCTTCCTAGTAATGCTCTAACCTATAGCCACACTCTTTATATTGCCATTCTTCTTACTTAAATGCAGCCTTCCTACTTATTTCCCTTTCTATCCCCTCCTCCTTTCCCCTCCGAAACACCAGGCTCCTGTCAGATGGAGGCCAGCCATAGCCGGATCTGCTCAGTTTGTGGTAATTTGGACTGATTCGAGTCCCATCCTACTCCCAAATGTTTCACAGTGCATGGCTTACAAACCAAATCCTGCTACCCCTTTTCACCATTCTCACCCCAAAAATTATAAACTATTTTAAAATGCCTGGCTGGTATTTTAAAAACATGTGATTACAGAGAGAGGTTTCTACGACCAGTAGACTATTCATGAGTAATAATGCAGAGGAAATAATTGGCATATTAAGGTACAAGCTGAAAGGAAGTCAGAAAGTCTATTGAAGCAGAGTGAATAGCTAGCTAGAAATCTAAATAAGCCAGATCAAACTGGTACAGTAAAAGCAGATAAGAAAGAAGTAAATTGTTTCACTACTTAGTGACTAACAACAAAAAACTTTATTGTGAATTTCCCTATATGAGGAGGAGAAAAGGAAAAATTAAATTTGTTTACGGCATAGTAATTATTAACAAAGAACTTTACATATGAAGACCTGCACATAGAGGCTGCAGGGCAGAACTGTGCTAAAAAAGCCAAAAGCTAAAGCACAACCGTGGGAATAAAGAATATGAAGTGGGAAATGTCAGTATACTGGTAACAGAGGACAAGGATGCAGCAGAAACGTGCTCAATGTAAGAGCTGAGACCAAAAAGAGAATTAGACAAGAAGAAGAATTAAAGGGACTTAAGAGGAAAGACATAGAGGGGAAATAAATGCATCCTTTACTAGACACAGCTTTCTAATGTTCAAAAAATAGTACACCGTATAGGCACATTTTTATGCACCATTTTATGTGTACTGAATAACGTTAATAGGCATAATGTGCATATTATTTTCCCTCTAAAAACAACAGGGCTAAAAAAGAAAAAAAACCTAAGCATATTGAACTCCAATCAGACTAAAGTCTCAGGAAGTGGATGTTTTTTCCATGTACCAAGGGCTCTAAGTGGCACCACTGATGTCAGGATGTTGTTTAAGATCCACTTGGCATCACAGGAAAGTGATACTACCATAGGGTATAAATTGTGCCACCAGGCAACTTGTCCAAGTTTTGCTCTCCACATAGAGGCACTGGAATGTATCTGGATGGAGATGTCAACTAATGAAAGGATTATGTAAGTGTTGCATTGCAATTAAAGATCAAAATCTAAAAAAATACACATTTGTTCATGTTTCACTTATGAGAGGAAGATTAAAACTAACTGAGTCTGGCTGTTGAGTCAGTGGGGGTTTTAGAAATGTTATTTAACAGAAGACTTCTTAATGCTTGTTGATTTATGAACTTCGCCAGAGACAAGAAGGCTCATTGCCCATATTTAATGCACCTCCGGGTGTGTGGACCCATACTACTTCTCTTCCAGGGGATACTCGTCAATAGTCATAAGCACTGAATAGTCCCGCCCACGTGTGGATCATTAACAAAAAATATATGCATATAAATATATATATATTAATGTATGTTTAATGAAATCTGAGGACTAGTCCTGTGTAAACGTACATAAAAAAAATATATGTATATTTATATATATATCCCAACACTCCGTCACTCCTCAGTGTACATGCCAAAGACTGAGACGGACCACGATGTCGTGCTGCAGTATTTTATTGCTTTACTCGGTCTGATGCGTTTCGGCTTGGAAGAGCCTTGATCCCATGATATATATATATATATATATATATCTATGCAGCCTAAAGCCTAAAAGGAGGCTCAAATATGGCAATATTACATTTTAATTTTAATTTAAAATGCCTAACACCCGTAGCAGCAGACTTGCGATCTCAAGGACTTCAAGTATTCCTGTATCTCGACAACTGGCTACTCAAAGAACCAACAGCACAGAAGGCCAGTCAAGCTACAAGCACCTGCCTTCACAGATTCAGGGCTTTGGGACTCACTGTAAACAAACAGAAGTCTTTGCTCCACCCAAGTCTATTCCTATCCTTCCTGGAAGCGTTCATAGATACCATCCAGTGCAAAGCTTTTCTATCTCACAAAAGACAGATATGTTTGCAAAGACTTGCGAAAAGCATATCAAGAAAACTGTCACTTTCTATGCGAATGTACAAGTTGATCCTGGGGAAGTGTTCTTCAGCAATAGATCTTGTGCCACTAGCCAGACTGAGAATGAGGCCCTTCAAGAGAAGCTACAAAAACAATGGCAAAAGGCTTTGGGATGCTTCGAGTATGTAGTTCAGATCACAACGTGAATGATTGAGGCACCGCAATGGTTGTTTCATGCTCCAAAACAGGTAAAAGGACTTTCCTCCAGACTACCCCAGACTTCATACTGACAACGAACGACTCCAAGGAGGGCTGGGGAGGTCACCAGCAAGAGTTACACATTCAGGGCAAATGGTCCTCTGCGCAGAAACATCAGCACATCAACAGACTGGAGCTCAAAGCCATCTTCCTATCTCTTCAGGTATTCTTGCCGAGAATAGCGGGCTCCTCCGTGCTGGTCCGTACGAACAATACGACCAGCATGCATTATGTCAACAGACAAGTGGGAACCAAATCCATTACTCTATCTCACTAAGCGCAAGGGCTATGAGATTGGACGACGCAACAGGGAAGCTCATTAAGGGTCGAGCATGTCAGAGGTCTGCACAATACTCTGGCAGACATGTTAAGCAGAACGCTAGCCACTTGCTACAAGTGGGATTGGAGCAGTCCCAACTCTATCAGGTGTTTTAAAGGGGGTGAAAACAGGCTTTAGACCTCTTCGCAACAACAGAGAATGCCAAATGTCAGTATTATGCCAGCAGATTCCCTCTACCAGCGTCAAGGGGGAATGCCCTTTTAATGCGATGGTCCAGGATATATGCTAACGCTTTCCCCCATCTCGCTAATTCCCGGGGTATTATCCAAGATGAAGACAGAGGGCTGTTGTCTTATCCTGATAGCCCCAAGATGGCCAAGACAGTACTGGTTCGCGGAGCTACTCCTGATGTCGGAGTCGAGGCCCATACGCCTGCCAGCCATCCCCATCTCTGCTGGAGAGAGAAAAGGGCCAAGTGAATCATCCAGACCCACAGTCTCTTTATTTGCAATCGTGACTCCTGAGTGCCTAAAATTCAAGGCCTTCGATATCTCGCAGAAGTGCTGGGAAGTTATTGCCAAATCTCGAGCAGGTAGCACTAATGAAAAAAACACATACCGTCTAAAATGGAAGTGATTCTGTTCTTGGTGCCAGTGAAACGGCCTTCACCCGCTTCATGCGCCTCCTGAGAAGATTTTACCATATCGTCTCTCTTTGGCCAAGGCAGGTCTCACATTCTCTTCAGTGAAGGTTCACCTGGCTGCTGTTTCCCACTTTAGGAAGTCTCCTCAAGTTCCTTCTGTTAGTGCCTCCAGTCTTATAAAACAATTAATGAGGGGCCCTTTCCGCACATTTCACCTGGTGCATGTGCCTCTTCCGAAATGGAAGCTTAATCTAGTCCTTGCACAGTTAATGAGGCAGCCATTTGAACCAATTCAGCTTGGCCAATAGCTTTTGGGATTTCTGAAACAGACTTGCAGGGTTTGGTTATCAAGTCTAATAATTTGGCATACTTTTCCTTGATGATAGGTGAGCCACAGCAATAGTCAGAAGCAGGTTGGCTCCCATGACTTTGAGAAAATGTTCATAGGATTATCATCTTTGTGTATCTCGTAGTGACTTAAGAGTGAATGTAAGGAGGATCTTTTTGCTCTTAAAAGGTTATAAGAACTTTTAAACAAGACTTTATTATCAAATAGGATGCCTAAAAATGTATATGTCTTTACAATCTCAATTGTCCTTCCTTTCACGTGCCAAGTTCGAGGTTTGTTAGTCGATGGACCTATTGCAATTATCTTGGTTTTCGTGACGTTTATTTCCAAACAGTTTGCTGTAATATATTCATCAAATGCAGTGATTAGCCGTTACAATCCTAAAGGGGTTCGGCTAAGTAATATCGTGTTGTCAGCATACCGAAGATATTTTAAATGACAGTTGGTAAGTTTAGGAGGGTGAGCATTGATGGCTTGTAGGTGCGGTTACAAATCTGCCGTAAAAATATTAAAAAGACACAGGGCAAATACACAGCCTTGTTTGAGGCCATTACTGGTCTTGATTCTTCTGGACAGGTTGAAGCCATCGTCTAACTTAACCTGTACCCGAGTATTTGTGTACAAAAGTATAAAAGCATCCAACAATTTTTGAGGGATACCCTATCAAGCAAGTTTTCTCCATTGTATATATTGTGCAACAGAATCAAATGCAGCTTTTAGGTCTATAAAGCAGAAGTATAACTTTTGTTTTTATTTAAAACGCTTGCTCCTCCAGCATGGTGAGAGTCCATAAGTTATTGATTGTGGATTGGCCCTTACAAAATCCCGATTGATTAATTGGAATATAGGTTTCTGCTTCTAAAATGTTTTTCCCTTCAATTTATTCCACCCGTGCAGCATCTCAAACAAAATTGTATGAAAGATTTATAATTTTAGAAGTGACCCTGGTGTTGTGAAAGAACTATAGAAAGAGTGTCTACCGAAGAATGCGATTTAAGGCTTTTCTCTGCAAATTTACATGTACCAAAAAAGGAAAGCTAAATTGATGCAGATGGATTATGGGTTTAAGAAATCTCAAGAAAGAAGGAAACATTCAAGCTGCTTAGTTTTATCCAGATGCAATTAAGAAAGCAAGCTGTATGGTATACCTGATGGACACCTATTTCAATATTCTGATTCTTCAGTGTGCCAAATGTTTCTGACGATTTGTGTTCAGAACGGTAGTGCCAGTATTTTCAGTTTAAAGTTCTGCCTTCAGCAAAGTGTTCATTATAGTTATAGATAGTTTAGGTTACACAAAGTCCATTGTGTCCTTACCTAGATGATTGGCTTATAAGGGCAGTCACCCAGACTAAGGTTAACTTCACAAGGCAATGGTGCTGGTACTTGACCTAGAGTATTCCTTTATTTGAATTAAGAGGAATATGATGCCAAAGATAAGGTGAAAATCAACAGACATCGCATTTTTAACAGCATTAGGCCTTTATGCAGCTATTTACGATGGAGGTGTTTAGACCCTAGACACAGGTTTTTAACATTGTTTATTCATGCACACATTAAGGCCATCAAATGTAAGTCTGAACTTAAAATTCCTATGCTCAACCCAGTCACTCTTTTACAGCGCATTCTGTGAATAAGACATATATTAGTAGGTCTTTAAGGGTGAATTGTTAATAAACTGTGTTAAAGCCTGTAGACCGGCATTGTGTGACATGGGATCTCACGGATTACTGTGGTAGGCAAGGGTTTTGAGGTGGGTCACTTCTGTGACAAATCCTGGTGATAAATGTGGTTATTTTGATAAGCCTTTTCAATCCTTTTAGTTACGTTTTATTGTTTTTACCACATGCAGTTGTATATATATTTGGAGACAGACACTCTATCTCTCGCTGAAGACTCCATCAGGAGACAGGAACCTGAATAGCGCATTGAGCTGGGACACAGGCAACCAATCAAGAATATATTAGAACATGGCACCTAGACATGCACAGGGACCCACAACCTTTTTAGTGCTGGATCCTGCATAGCACACCAAGATGGGACAGATGCAGCCAATCAAGGAGACTGGGATATGCTTAATGCACATCACTGGGACATGCACCAGCAGCCAGAAGGCTGAAATGTCCAAATAGCCTAGGTCAGGGACACAGTTTTTCAGTAACTGGAATGTGTATAGAATTAGGACACATGAAGCCTTCCAAGAGACGGAAATGTGCGCCAACTGAACTGTGTTTCAGACAACAGACTGAGACAATGACCGCCAATCTGGAAATAAATGTGCACAGAGCACAGTTCTAGGGCACATTAAATCAATCAAAAATGTGCAATGCATGTAGGGTACGGGGCAGGTCCTTGCAGACGGCCAGTCCAAAACCTGAAATTTGTGTCATGCACATCACTGGGAGACACACAGCCAATCCAGAGGCATCCAAAATAGATCCCACTTTACATCATCTCCAGCATTTGTGAAATCACCTTTTCAGTGTTCGCACAATTTATCCATATATTTTCTTACATTGCTATGATCAGGCGGTCGCTGCTTCCTTTGATATTTCTTGGTTTATCCGCACAGCCATTACTCCTGCTTTCAACTCCTGGGCAGATCATCTGACCTTGCTGGAGTTGTGGTCTAGTAGTAGGTTAGCAGTGTACAAACTGTTCACTTGATTCGGGCGCTTTTCAAAATTACTTAATAAAGCACTATCTTCACATAAAAATAATGGTTCTTTTTACTGTTGTATGTCCTCAAATTCCACACTGTCTCAAAAGCATCAACTAAATTCCTAAAATCCGATATGAAAAACTGACCTTTACTTAAAGCTTCATATCTTTGCTTGTTTTTTTGTGTAAATATTATTTTCTTACTTTTCATGCCCTCCATACCACCTCTCTTCAAGAACAGCCTCCTCTGTCATGTTCGTGTTTGCCTTACTCTCCATTAATGTATTTCTCCAATTTGCCCACAAGTCATTTTAAAGGTATAAAGTTCTTATTTTTCAAATCACAACATATAATCTCCTCTAGCCCATCTATTAACCCCACCAACCATTTGCATGAACTCACATACCATTTCTGCCCACTGATGTGCATTCCTAGCTCGTGTCAATTTAATCCACAACAGAGAAACTGGAGTGAATGCATCAAATGGTTTGCTTGAGAGCCTAAGACTAACTCCAATAACAAGCAATAGAATATAACCATTCGATTAACCACGTACCTTGGGATCGGGAGCAGCTTGATTTCTGGTGTAAATCCCTCTATTGCCTTTTCAAGGGTAGGAAGTGCTATTACTGCAATTACATACAATACAGTTCGATGTCACCAAGTAGATTTGAAATTGCAGATGGACCAACACAGTAGTTTTTTGTTGTGTTTCACTCAAAACTGTTGTAAGCTTTGAGAATGGCAGATTAAATCAATACCTATCATATTTCAAAGTAAATCAGCCACTTTTACCTGATCTACAATGGGATCAGTTGGAGGGATAAAACAGAAGTTGGTATTGTTGGTAGCAGCAAGCACAGTCTGATATCTGGAAAAAGCTTAGATTTCCCTGTTATAGTACATCTGAAGTGAATTCGTTTTGTTTTAAACATTTTCAGGTCTTAGTGGCAAAACCCAAATGCAACATTTTGCTCTTGTACACTGTTTATTATTTCATTAATGTTTTTGCTATGCATTTTTTTCAAGGTTTTTACTGAATATCGTAGAGCACGTAAACAGTAAGTTAGGAGTTCCATTAGTTAAGATTGCCTAAAAAGCCTGTTTACCCATGTTGTCTATATTTCACCACAACCGTTCTTTGCTCCCCATACATCCATATAATTAATTTGAACTCCTGTTAATTTTAAAGCTTTGCCAGTTTGTTTGCTTGCCTAAGATGTCCATTGTGTAACTCTGACGTTTTTTTAACAGCTTCATGGAAGAAAGCAACACATCAGAGCATTGTTGATCGACAGAGTCATGCTGCAACATGAGGTATTAAAACATCGTGAAAACCCCAACTCAACCATATTTACTCTTTACATTTAACTTTTTCCCAATTAAATGCAGTGCTATACATTAAATAACAGTAGTTTCTGCTATTTTTTGTTTTAATAAGCTGCGGACACTGACGATTGAAGGCTGTGAATATAAGACAATACATCAAGACATTATAAGAGACCTTCTATGTTTGTCTACAAGCTCCTACAGTCAGGTAATAATCTATCATTTAATTTATATAGATAAGCTACATTTGTTCATGGTTCTCTCAATTGGCACATTTGCCAAGAAAAATGTAGGACTTAGAATTATATTAAAAGTAGCAAATTACAAAAATATGTGTCAGCCCAAAATAATCATTTTAATTAATATTACAACTTTCTACAGATGTATAGGTAATATAGACGAGCTACTGTTAACCAGGTGAGAGTTTAACTCTAACAAGCAACGTAGTTACATAAGGGAAAGCTTTGCTCCTCTGTAATGTAACTCGGTCACATCAGGTGGACAATCTCCAAGTTGCTGGTAATTTTACAATGTGCGTAATGTCCCCGTGTGTGTTACCTTAGGATCTATTGCTGCTTGGTCAGTGAGGCGGTGCTTCAGGTGTATGTAGCACTATGGTGCCACCTCCTGTGAGCCACCTGTGGAAGAGATGTTCCGTCACCAGTGTTTGAGGGTAGTTTATAGAGGCAGATTGGGGTTAGGAGTTAGTTGCTATTAGATGCATAAACACCTTCTTTTTATGTCTGGGTTGACCGCACAGCTGTGTGCATGATGTTTCGCTTACAGTATATAAGGGTGGGTTTTGGGTTTTCTCTCTTTAGCTGTTGGTTTATTTGGTTCAATCTCTTATGGTCATTGGCTTGCAGCATTGGCAATCACCTCTTTGATCAGTCCAGAGTCTGTATTGCCCCTCATGCCTTTGGCTGGTATATCATTAAGGGGTGGGCGGAACTCGCAGAGTTTCACTCTACGAAATTCTGCGGAGTTTTATGTAACTCCGCAGAATTCCGTAGAGTGAAACTCTGCAAGTGGGCGGATTTTGGCACGTCGTGCTGGTCATACAGGAGCTTGTCCTGCTCTGTAAAATTAGCATGAATGGCACTAGGTGGTGCACCAGAGGGCATTGCTTCTTTCTGCCAATCGAGTGGGTTTTCTACACTATTGGAAACTTTTTAAACGTAACAATCGAGACCTGCTGTGAACGCCTGCGCTTAGAAATCTTGCCGGGAGGCGTTTTAGCGCCCCTAAATCATGCTGGGGACGCAAATTCTCACTCGCCAACTTAATGTTGGCAAGCCGCCTGCGAGAAGAAACTCCGCCACGCAGGGTTTGGCTGGGTTTTCATGGAACGCAGCGCTCTAAGTGGAACGCATTGTGAGCAAAACTCACCGAACTCTGCTGGTGGAGCAGAATTATTTGCCCACCCCTAGAATGAAATGGAACTGTTGCATTACAATGCACAAATTGGCTATATTTAAATCTTAAAATGTACACTTTTCCTTTTACTATCTAATGCTGCTTTGTAGGATCTTCATTGGTGGTCATAAGTGATTGAATAATTTCCTGCTGCTTGTGAGCACCCTGGAACACTTAAACCGCTTACCTATTTACAAATTAGGTGCAATAGCCTGCAGCAAAGCCAATGCTTGAATGCACCTTCTGAAGACTACTAGAGGCCATATTTATTCTTGCAGGTAATGCTGTTCCAAAATAAACCCTCTTACAAATATACTTTGCAGCATCAAACCTAGATTGGTGCCTAATACTGTCTACATTGATAGCAAAATGAGGCCTAAAATGCTTACCATCAGAAGAGTTTAAAAAAAGCATCCTGTCCCTTTATTTGATGATTCCCCTTAAATAAAGGCAGATGTGGGCATTATTTGATTTTCAAGCCACATTTTCAAGTCACAATGTCTTCTTTATTAGTCAAGTGTGCTTTTTGTGATGCGAACAGTGATGCCTCTCAGCCTCATCAAGTTTGTGGTGTGCCTTCCAGTGTCTCACTCCACAAACGATTAAGTTTTGTGCTAAAATGTTTAATAAGACCCTCAAAGGTAGAGAGGAGATTAGGCAGAGAGGAAAATTGGAAGACCCATTGGTGAAGGACAAGGAGGAAGAGGACAGGGCTTCTAGGGAAGCGTCTGCTTCCACTGTGATGCAGCCCCTTGCTCCAGAGAACTATCAGATTAGGAACCATGAAAAGTAGTTGTCAAAGTAGGAAAAAGAAATCAACATCGATAGCATCTCTCCTGGCATGTGAGCTGTGGGTTCGAAGTCAAAGATCTGGATGTTAGTGAAAGGTGTGGTCCCAACCATTTCTTTTCGAAGGAGGGGTCCGGATAGATGTTAATGGTGAAATCTCACCAATACTTTAGAGTAAGGGAGATATTCATTATCAAAAGACTCTTGACCATGACACTGCCATCCCACTCAGTCTCACAACCTAGCTTAGTTTGACTTTGAGGCATTTAGCGGCTGTGCATTGCTTGAAAACATAGAGATCACAGTTTTAGGAGTTTTACCTTTACTGCCTGTTTCTTTTGGGATTCCTGCAACGGATCCTCTTCAGAATCCTCTGTGGCCAGAACACCTTCCACCTTTTTGGTGCCAGTGATCTCCCACTGGAATCTTCTCACTCTTGTTCTGCCTAGCAGACCTTATATTCAGAAATTTCAGAAAGCATTAAAAACTCTCTTTACCCTAGCAAACAGTAGTGTGTATTCAATCTAGATCTCATATCTGCAATTTCAGTGCCCTGGAACCCTTGGGTGAACAAGGGGCCAATAAGAACTGTAAATTCTATCATTACCAAAGGTTGTGATCTTCAAGCAGATGTCCGTGTCCCTAATAGGAAGAGGCCTCGGTCACCTGCTCCAAGAGAACATAGACCATAAGAGGCACCTCTGTCTCAACCATATTTGTCTCAAGCTACAGAGGACAATAGTTCACCAAGGAAGCCTGGTTGTAAGAGGACTCCTTCATCGCCCAAGAGATCCTCAAATGATTGAGATTCTAGTTTCTCTTACATTCCTCATACAGCAGCATCCAACATTCTGAAGGATAGTTCTAACTGCAGATCCTTACCTAGGTCACACGGGATCTGGAGATTTTTTCAACAATGCTTTCCGTGTTCTGGTAGGTGGTGCCGTAAGAAGTGATGGAGCGGAGCCACGTATAGGCACCACCCCTGGGTGCTGACATCAGGCCATTTCTTTCTGTACCTTTCGACCCCCGATCCAGTGCTCTGCTCTCCATTTTGTCTTTTTTCGAACGACTCCAAAATTATCCTGACACTATTTCCGGAAAGATGTCGCCTCTGAAGATGACAGGATTGAAACTGTGCCATGAGTGTAGGACGCAGGTGTGCGTCAAAGATCCACACATCGTGTACCTATGGTGCTTAGACTCCAACCGTGTGCACCCAAAGGTGGCCAGGGAGTGGAAGGTGATTGTTTTAGAAACACAGGTTCAGAACGAGGCTGTTCTTGGTAACAGTCATGAGGTTTCTCCCTCAAGAAGTTCTCTTGCTGCTTGAAGTAAGTCAGTGTTGAAAATGCACTGTAAGTGCATGAAAGCCAACTGACACTTGACCCCATCCCACCATTCAGACTGTGCAGCCAAGTAACAAGGGTAGCACATGGAGGAACCAGCATCTTCTCCTGTCCTGCATTTGGTCCTGTGCATCCTTAATTTTTCTGGGGTAACGTTAACTCGGCAACAAATAGTGGCCTTCAAGGAGGCCATGCTGGAAATTTTCCAGATTTTTTCCAGATGGAACCGGTGCCCTCGGGTGCGCCTTGGTATTGGTACTGATATGCATGGGCCTCCAGTGTACTCCCATCAGTGGTCTCGTCTCTGATGCCGACTATTGCCTCGGGACTGATATTGGCTCAACTGGCACTGGTACTGTATTCAGAAATAATGTCAGACTCTTACCATAAGCCAACATCAGCCTACGTCAAGCCCACATCATGCTACGAAGTAATTAAGGTGTGACCAGTGGTTGTACATGACACGGTTGACCATGACACTCTGATACAAAGACTTCACGAAATAGGCTTAGAGGGGACTGCTCTAGACTGGATCACATCCTACCTTCGAACCAGAACTAATGTCATCCATACCCCACCTTTCTCGTCCAACCCATACTCCACAAAAGCAGGGGTCCCTCAAGGATCTCACCTCGCACATGCTTTTCAACATCTACATGAAGTCATTACCGGTACTGATCAATCAATTTCACCTCACATGCTATAACTATGCAGAGGACACACAAATACTCCTTCGACTGGAATGCCCCAAAGACATTGGAAACTCACCAATTTTCAGTTGTCTCAGAGCCGTGGATCAATGGATGACTTCCAAAATGGAAATACTCACGTGTGGCGATTGGAAACATTATGACCCGCTTTACGCCTGGCCTGATGAACTGGAAACACCGCCTAAAGTATTGAAGGAAGTAAGAAACTTCAGAATGACCATGGACTCCAAGCTATTGATTAAAGCCCAAGTGGACAAACTAGCAAAATCAAGCTTTGTTACTACACAAACTCTGCAACAAATCTTTCCCCATTGTGATTTCCACACAAGGTCCAAGCTACCATCTCCTGTCCAAACTCGATTAGGCCAATAGCCTCTACCATGGATCAGTTTTAATGACCATGAAAAGAATACAACGGATTCAGAACTCGGCTGCCAGACTATTCTAGCATATCAAACTGCCTTGAAAGACCTGTATTGGTTACCGGTTGCCAGAAGGTCCACGTTCAGGCTGCTTTGTATCACTCACAAAGCGATACATGAAATGCGACCACTCTTCATCAAGAATAAAGTCACCAAACACATTCAACAAAGGAACCTCCGCTCTAGAGTGGCACCTTACCTCAAAATCATGAGATAAAAGAAAAAAAAACATGGGTGGCACATCCTTCTCTGTTCAAGCAGCTAAACTATGGAACTCTTTACCCCCCAACATAAGATCCACGGACAACCACCTTATCTTCAGAAAACTACCCCAGAATTGGTTCTTCTCCACATATGCACCATAACCAAACAGAAATATACAGCATACCCCTCAGTATATAAGCATTTATTTGTACTACAGATATGTACCTATATATGTGTATTGCTTTGTTTAAACATGTAGAATAATTAAGTTTAAAAAAAAAACTTTTCTTAAGTACAACACTTGAAAACCAGAGTTCGTCGAATGCATCTTTAATCTACATATCAATATAACTTCCATGTACTTGGATCTATATATTTATTACTTTTATACTAAAAACGCATATTTAATTCACTACCCTATACCGCTATCTTTATCTTTTTTTGTTTTGTTTTTTGTTTATTGAAAAGCTTGCAGTTAGAATACACATGTTCCAATGAGGAGTCATCAACGTCTTCTTGGCACGAAACAACACAAGCATTTTTAAGTACAAATGCAGCAGAAAGAGGTAGTGCAAACATAAACAACAGCTTAGAGAGCCAACTACCTCAACCACCACCCACCCCACCACCCCCCCGGCACTTGAAAAGATGTGGCCTCATATAAACAGAGGCTCTTGAGCATTATTGACAGGCATATTTAATAACACATCATGTGACTCAAATTGCGACAATTCCCACCAAGGCATAGAACAAATATAGAAATAAAGAAAACAAAAAGCAAGGAGCAGGACACGTCACAGGTCAGGAAGACTCAAAAGATACATAGTCAGTGGGGCCCCGAAATCTTTAGGACGAGAAGACTCAGGCAGGTCCTCCGCATAGGTCTCCAGTTGTTCCCTGCAGAAGGTTAGATCCGGGACCTATTTCCGAACTGGAACTGTAGGGAGGCTCTTAGCGCCCCAACATTGTGCCACAGCTCACTTGGCTAGTAATGTCGCCACAACAACCAGTCCCCGATTACACGGTTTCAGGGACTTCACATCTCCCAGCAGGCACACCTCTGGCACACACTGCTCTCGTTCCATCACCACGTCTGTCAACACATTCACCACTTTAACCCAGAAGGCACCTACCACCGCACACTGCCATGATAGATGCAAAAAGTCTGCATCTGCTTGTCCACACCTCACGCAACAGGCTGTGTCACGCAAACCATATTTCCGCAATTGCAGTGGAGTGTAATACAACTGATGTAAAAACTTGAAATGGATGATACACAGATTACAGTTGGCAGTGAGGCACCCAGTCAGCGTGCAGCAGAACGGCCAATGTTCAAGTGGTAAGGTGTGCCCCAAGGCTGCGTTCTATTTAAGATATGAAGGGTGTTCTTCTGGATCAGTCTCATGTTGGGATGCAGCCTATAGACTAGTGATCAGACCCGTATGCTTCTCACCAGCTAGAACCGCCTGCAGTGCATGCAATGGCTGTGGTTCTGCTGGATAATCTGGGTAGATTGCCCTGACTGCCTGTAGCACCCTGATATATGTGAAGCACAGCATTGGGCTGGGAGTTCGACCCGCCTGAATGTCCGATAGTGAACGGAACTGGCCGGGGTTGTACAGGTCACCCATCTGCACAACACCGACCGCTTGCAGCGCGCGCAGAGCAGAGCGCTCCCATGCTGCAGAGATATCTGTATGAGCTGCGACAGGCAGCTTAGGAGCATAAAGGTAGTCTAGCTGTGCCCTTCGAGCAAGGGCACGCCAGGCCCAGGCGGTACATAGTACTGGATTATTCGCTGCCTGAGGGCCTCTGTCACCACCCAAAAGGGCTGCCTCCACAAGAGGCAGTGGAAGGATAGCAACCGCCTCTATCACTGTATTGGGTTAGGAACCATTGCAGATAAAAACAATAGTTCGAGAATTGCGCTTGGACGCACAAATAGTAGAGACGCATTTCTGGTGACTCAAAGCCGCCACGGTCAAATGGTTGCACAAGAGTATTCCAATTACATTGAGGCTTCTGGCGGGCGCGAACCCTGACTGGTCAAGAAGCACCAGCAGGGGAACCAAGGGCTGTAGACGAATAGCAATCATCTTGGCTAAAATCTTAGTGTCAATATTAATAATGGAGAGGGGCCTGTAGGAGTCGCAGCGATTGGATGCATTGTCCGGCTTCAATAGCATAACCAAGAGGGCTTCTCTTAAGGAGGCCGGGAGGTGACCTGTTTTATACGCCTCCGCGAAGACCTCAAGAAGTCTGGGGCCCAGCACATCCGCATAAGACTTATAAAACTCTCTAGGGAGCCCGTCCAATCCCGCAGCTTTACATGTGGGGAGGGACATAATAGCAAGCTTAACTTCCTCCTCGTCAAAAGGCTGCGTAAGATATTCCCTGTGAGTCGAAGACAGCCACCCAAAAGCAACGTCATCTAGGCATTCATGGATCTCATCCCGTGGTACCACGGTCCTATTTTCATACAAGTTGGTATAGAAGTCCAGTATGGTCCCACTAATTTCCGCCGTAGTGTAATGTGCCTCCCCCGCCTCATCAAGAATCTCTTTAATGTAGTCCTGGCTAAGTGGATCAGCCAGCTTCTAAGCCAGGGAACGCCCCTATCGCCATAATATCGAGCCTTACTGCGTCTAGACCTATGGGCCATCTCCTGATCGACTGTGTCGTTGTGTTCAGTGACCAAATCCCGATTGCAGAGAGTGTCGATGAGAAAGGGTCCGAATCTTAGGATCACTCTAAAGCGGAGATTTCTGCAGCAAATTTATTAATCCTACGCCTCAAGTCCCTCAAGACGCCCACTTGCGCACCCATGCACACTCCCTAATAATCACCTTAAATGCTTCCCAGAGGGCGCCCGCGCTGTCAACCGAACTCTCGTTTCCCCTTGAGGAAATTGTGAATAGCCTCCCCAATCTCATGTTTAAAGACTGGGTCAGATAACGAGGATGGCTGCAGACGCCAATTGAAAGGAGGCCTCTGGCACACAGGAACCTGCAGCTCCAAGCGCACAGGAGAATGGTCCGAGAGCGTCCGAGCCATATGACTGACATCCACCACCCAGGTACACGCAGCCTCAGTGGCCAGCCAGAAATCCAGACAGGACCAGGTCCCTTGAACAGAGTAAAGAAAGGTGCTCTCATGTGCCCCAAGGTGCCGCAATCGCCACACATCCCATAAACTGACAGCATCAATCAGTCCCAGCAACACCTCAGATGCCTGCTTGGGCCGCGAAGTATCGCTACCCATGCAGTCCACAGTCATATCCAGGCAAGCATTAAAATCACCGCCCCAGAGTATCTCTGCCTCCGGGAAGCTAATGATGCGGTGCCATATATCAGAAAAGAAGGCTGGATCGTCGATATTCAGGCCGCACACATACACCAGCAACACACTCGCGCCACCCAATTGCCCATGTAATAGCGCAATTCGGCCTGAGTCATCCGTGTCTGTGCGAATAACCAAAAATGGGACCCCATGTTTGACTAGAATCATTAACCCTCTTGCATAACTGGAATACGAGGACATCACACGCACTCCCCCCCAGATTCCCGGCATTTCTTTCGGACAGTTTCGTGAGATGGGTTTCCTGTAAAAAGGCTATCTGGACAGTCCATTCTGTCTAGGGAAGCAAAAATGGATCGAATCTTTCTGGGGTGTTTAGACCTAACAGTCGTACTTTACCACTCATTAAGTCAAGAGAGTCATTATAGGCCTGTCAGGTGGGGGAATCAAAAAGTTTGTGCCTGCTCCTGCAAATGAAAAGGTGAACACGCCAAAATCAAGGCTGAAAGTGCCGGTATCTCCCTCCACTCCCACCCCTCCCTGTCCGCCTCCCACATCAGCGTCCCCAACTCGCCAAAACCATCCTAACCCTCCCTGTCCCAACCCCAAACATGGAAAACCAGTGTAGATTGTAAGTGGGGTATTCCCATTGGGGCTTCAGAGTGCTACTAGCCTCCTAACAAGAAGGAGGTGGCTAAGCTAAACAACATTTGTGCCTGATCAGATTACAGCATAAAGCCCAATGGCAAAACAGTAGTGCACTGCAGGGAGAAATGAAAGAATCTCTATATCGTCCACCTGTGCAGGGAGGATAAAGATGGAATGCATAAAAGTCAAAACATTCAACAATTTAGAAACAAAGCTGCCCAGTAGAGCTACATGACATGACAGAGTATCCATGTGCACCCCACATTCCTACTGTTCCTCAGATTCAGAGCGTGCCTGGGATTTATGCTGCCTTCGCTTGAGGTGTTTGGCATGTTCCAGCGCTGTCTTGGAGTTGGTGAAAATCTTTGAGCGAGCAGGGTATAACATGGCGTAAGGGACATGTTCAGATTGTAAGAACTTTTTAACAGCCCCGAAGTTCCTGCGTGTAGCCTGCACCGTCACAGTAAAGTTTGGGGAAAAAAGAGAGTGTATTACCTTGGTGTTCGATAGTGCCCTTATCTCTGGCCATGTGCAAGATGGCATCCCTGTTCCTATAATTCAACACCTGCAGGGCAGGGTGGAGCTCCCGGGACAGGCCTGGCTGCAAGGGAGCAGTGGACCCGCTCAATAATGAACATGGTGGAGAGCAGTTCAGTACCAAAAATGTCTATAATCAGGTTCTCAACGAAGGTCTCCATTTTGCCCACATTCGTTGATTCTGGGAGTCCCGTAATTCGAATAATATTTCGGCGGGAACTGGCTTCTAAGACCTCATTCTTGGCCTGGATGATAGAGAGAACCTTTTCCATATTGAGTGTTTTCCCTGCTACCTCACTCAGACCATCCTCAGTTGCAGACACACGTTGCTCAACTTTCCTCACATGGGCGCCTTGCTTTTTCGAGTTGTGACGACATGTGGTCGAGGCGCTGATGTACTACTGCCATAGTGCTCTCTATGGACTGGAGGCTATGTTGCATGGCCAACAGCGTTGTCTCTATTGTAGAAGGGCCCCCTTCCTGGGCATCCACCTCTGAGTCAGAGGCAGCTTTTTGTGGGGTCTTGGATGACTTACACACTTCAAATGTTAGGCGAGGTTGAGTCTTATCTGTCCTCCCCATTCTGTCTGCAACTGTGCCACTCAAACACCAAAGTACGGGGCCAAAGCGGGTGCCCCTTCCAGGGAGCCCAGTATCAACTGGTAGTCAGTCCCAAGCCAGACCAAGTAGAAATCTTTCACGGGCACAATAAGGAGGTTACAATGGTGGTAGATCCTGATATAAAGGCGTCACATGCACTCTGTCCCGTGGAGCATCCTCCCACAGTACACCCTCTAATATGAACAGAGAGGGCAATCCCCAGGATCCCGTCCAGACCCAGAAACATGGTGCAAAGCAGAGCTCCAGGGATCAACGACGGAGCCACACCAGCAGGCAAAAGCGTACCAAAGTGCAGACGAGAGCCTCCTCTATGCGACTGAGCCCCTCTACAAGAGCTATTAACCAGCGTATATAATAATTAGACTCCGCAGTCACAAGGTGTAGGCCTTCCGCCCACGGGCCTGCTCCACGGGGGAACACAGAGAAGTCAAAGCAAGCAAAACAGGGCCCAAAGCGGAGCAATGACGAGAATTCAGCATGTCCCACCAGATCACCAGGCAGCCACACGGGGCACAATCCAGACATCAAAGCAGTACAGCAGCAATCACATGCACTGCTATGTGGCGGGGAGTATCCTGAAGTAGGCCCGTGTGGACAGAATCAGCCCATCATCAATGCAGCCCCCATGAAAGTCCGAGGCGCCCCAGGGAGGAGCTTTCAATCAGCGGCAGCTCGGCAGGGTGTTAAGAGGCAGCGTAGGGTCAATGCTCACCAGAACTCACCCCTCGGGTCCCGCCGGTGCCGACAGCCCCATGCCTGGCTGTATGCGGTGGACCAGCAACACGGAGCGAGGGAGAAGGTACAGCCACAGCGCCTCACGCCACCAGCCCCAGCCCCAGCTCGCAGGCCGCGGCATGCACCCAGGCCCGCGCCCACCTCCGCAGCCGCCAGCCGGGGACGAGCCCCCCCCCACTCACTGCAGCTAGCGCCAGCAACGCTCCATACACCAGGCCGTCTCGCCAGCCCCCTCAGCGCGGCAGGTCTCTTTAGCGCCCGCACAACGCGGGCATGGCCGGAGCTCCTCTTGCACCATGCAGAGACCGGCCCACCTCCTCGCAGTCGTCCGCTCCAGGGGATATCACTTGTAATATTCAGGCAGCGCTGTACCCCACTCGGGCTCCACAGCAAGGAGCGTTCTCCTCCAGTCGCAGATACGGCAGCAGGCAGTGCCCGCTTTCAGGGCCCGGCAGCTGCCGCCATTTTGTAGAGGTGCCGCCGGATCAGATCAGCTCAGCGTTCGTGGCATTACGGTGCTCCTCAGTGGCCCAAACCTGCACAGGATATTCCAGGGGGGCTTCACAATGCAGGGCAGGGGCGCAGGAGGCTAGGATGTAGCTGTTAAAGACACACAATTGATGGACGGGATGCAGAACCAATGAAAACATTCACCCCCAGTCAAGAGATCTGGGTTAAATCCATCATACTTTTGCTCACCATTCCACCCCAGTTTAGACCTGGCTATATGCAAATCATTCTTGGCCCTGTGCTTCATGGAAACAGTCCAGCCCGAACTGCCAAGCCCGGATGCAGCTGTTGAAAGGCAGATTATAGACGGATAGGAGCTCAGCTGGGCAGAGCCTCACTAAGGTGCGGCCATCTTGCGGTGCACCCTCTAGCGCCCCCCTTATCATTATCTTTAATCTACATATACTTACTTCCTTTATGCATCTCTATACTTTTCATGTACTTATGGATCTATATCTTTATTACTTTCCTCTAATTCACCATATCCAATGCACTACCCTATTTCTCACCCTATGCCTCTCTCAACATATCTTCTACCTCAACTCGGACTCATCTCAAACCTCTGTCTACTACTCTTGCCAATGCACTACCCTATTTCTCTAGCTATACCTCTATCAGTATATCCTCTACATCCACTCTCTCATTCATCCCAAACCCCATACCACCACTATGATCCCAAAAAAAACCCTTTCTAGACTCTCCCCTACTCTACCCCTTCTTGGATTATCTGACATCTCTTTAACTATACCAATCCCCCAAAACACGCCTTTCTAAACTCTTCCCTCTGACTCTTCCACACATCCCTTTTTACTCATCCCAAGCCTCCTCCTACTGCTATGCCCTCCATAAAAAAAGAATAGTCTAAAGCCTTCACTCTTCTATCCCTCCACTATCCTTTTCAATCAGAATAACAGACTAACATGTCCACTTCTCAAATTTCATATTTCACTATACTAATTCACCACTAATCCTTTATGGGTTCCAGAGTAGTGTGCTACTTGCCGAAAAGGAGCTTTGATAGCAGAGAGGACGTAGTCCGTCTCGGCTAGGGTGACCAACCGTCCGTAAATTTCACGGACAGTCCATAATTTCGGCCGTCTGTCCGTTGTCCGTGAAGGATTCTTTAACGGACGCCATTTGTCCGTAATTTTAACTGGTCGCACAACCAGCACAGCTGGCCCCCACCTCCCTTCTTGACTCTAATGCTGTTTAGGTCGGGTGTAACAGACTCCGATGCTGTGTGAAAGCTCAGACACTCAGCAGCATTTGAAAGGCACAGCGGGGTGGCAACCCTCACACCTTCAGCCCTTGATGAGCTGTTAAGAGGTGCTTGAAGGTTACTGAGAGTCGGGGGTGGGGGGGAGCTGCAGCTTCAGGAGCAGGGGCATCTATTCAGATGCAAACAGCCCTGCTGAATGCAGTTTGTATCTGCAATTGGTGTGAGACATTCCCCCTTTCTGCCCAGGGCCCCAAACATCCTAGAACCGGCCGAGGCAGCACGTGGTTCTCTTCACAGAGCTTAATTAGTCACTAAATTGTAAACAAACCTTGATTCTTCAAAAATGCAGTCTATATTGTAATGAAATAAAGAAATGGCAAAATGGCACAATCGCACCCACACTGATTAACAAAGTATGGAGGACAATCAGTTAAATCAGTTCTCTCAGAGTATCTCCTTTCAGTACTGTACATCAGTGTGGGGGGGAGGGCGGCAAAACTAACATTTTGGAAACAGAGCCTGTCTTCTCGTTGTCTTGTCCAGGAGGGGGTGAGGAGCCCTCCCCCACCCTGTAAGAGACCAAGATGATACTAGAATACTGCATACCCACCCCTGTGCCCACCCTGGTGGATCCTGTTCCCCCCATGGGGTGGCTCCTGCCCCCCCCCCCCACCGCCTGTGAATGGCTTCTGCCCCCCCCCCCCCCCCCCCGCTTGTGATGGCTCCTGTCTCCCCTGTGGTGGATCATGTCTCCGCCCTGGGTGGCTTCTATCCCAGTCCTGGAATGGCTCCTGCAGCGAGGGTGAAGTTCTTGATGGGCCTCTTCTCAAAAAGGCTCACCTCAAAATTAAAATGAAAAGGTGGGCGAGTGAGTAAATGAAGGGATGGGTGGATGAATTAGTGAAAGGGTGAACGGATGAGTGAAAGATTGAATAGATGGATAATGGGAGAGGATGGATGGATTGATGAGTGAGTGGAAGGATGGAAGAGAGAAAAGGGAAATAGCTGGATGTATGGGTGGAAGGGTAGCTGGATGGGTAAAAGGCTGGATGGATGGGTGAAAGGATGGATGAGTGAAAAGGTGGATGCTGAGTGGGTGGATGGATGAGTGAAATGATGGATGGATTGATGAATTGATAAGTGTAAGGGCGAATGGATGGATGGATGAGTGAAAGGGTGGATGTAAGGATGGATGAGTGAGTGAAAGGGAAGGTAGATGGACAAAATGATGAAAAGATGAGTGAAGGAGTGAAAGGGTAAATGGATAACAGAAAGGATGGATGAGTGATAGGGTCAATGGATGGATTCATGAGCGGATGAGTAGATGGATGGATGGGTGGGTGGATGAATGGAAGGAAGGATTGCTAAGTGAAAGTCGATGGAGAGAGAAGGGGAGGATGATGGATGACTGAAAGGGTGGATGGGTGGAAGGATGTGTGACTGGGTGGATGGATGAGTAAGTGAAAGGATGGCTGGATGGGTGAAAGGGTAAATGGCTGGATGGATGAGTGAATGGATGGATGGGTAGAATAGTGGATGGATGAGTGTACAGATGGATAGGGTGAAAGGGTGGATGGATGGATAATGGATGGATGAGTGAAAGGATGGATGAAGGGATGGATGAATGAAATGATAAATGGAAGGATACATGATAGATAGGTTTGCAAATGGCTGAATATGTCTACATATGGCTGGGCTTACTTATATACTATTGCGCGACCTCTGATGTGTCTGTAAAACGTATCCAATTGTCCTGAAGTTTTTTTATTTTTTATTTCAAATCGTTTTTATTGAGAGTTTAAGAGAACGGAAATGAAAAACAATACAGAAAGGCTTCAATTACAGAGATTGGCTCAAACATATTATCAAGTGACATTTACACATAACTGAAGAAAAATAAGGTGAGAGTACCAAATACATGACATCCAAGCTAACATCAGTAATGTTATTTACATAGCGAACAGGGGCAGGGCTAGACAAACGAAGGACCATACCGAACCAACACCGCATTATACAATTCTTCACGGGGATCATAATGAAAAGACCTTGCATCAAGGGATAACCAAAGTTTCTTATTGGAAGGCCTCCAAGTGGCAGATTGCAGCGCCGGGTTGTCTGCTCCTCTCAAGAAGGAGAGCCATTCCTGCCAGATTTTGAAATTGACCTCCGTTGAGCTTTTCCATTTGCACAAGATAACCTTGCAAGCCAGTGTCAGCATCAGATCTAGAAGTTGACGGTCATGGATGTCATGAAGTTGTGTATCTACAGCTCCTAAAATAACATACACAAACTCCCGCGTGGGATTAATATCGAAAACCTGGTGAATATAATCAAAGATCTTCCCCCAGAATGTCTGCAGTATGGGGCAGTGAAAAAGCATGTGGGCGAGATCTCCAATCCCTGTCTGGCAGTTCCAACATATAGGTGTATCTCTCAGATGACACTTAAACAGCCTCTGTGGAGTCCAGAACGTTCTGTTCAACAGCATATATTTTGTTTGGCAGAGGATTGGAGACACTTTGCAAGCTAAGGCGGATTTATGTATCATGTCCCAATCTAACATTACCCCCGTCGTGTTGGGTTCTGATTCCCATTTGCCTTCTGCTTGTCTGTGGGATTTCCCTGGCAAAGGGAGGAGTAGTTTATAGACTCTAGAGACGAAGTGGCCAGCGTGAATGAGACGTGGTAGGTGCGTCAGAAGCCAAGGAGTGTCAGTGGTGAGATTGCGCTTTGAAATGATGGATTTTAATTTCAGGAAGTGGTAAAAATCTATGGGTGACAGGCTATACAGCGTCTGTAACTTCGAGAAAGGAATGGGATGGGTTCCTTCATAGAGGTCCTTAACCATATTAATGCCCCCTTCAGACCATGATTTCCAAAAAAGGGTTTTGCCGTCTAATTTGAACATAGGGTTTCTCCAAAGGGATACAAAAGTCGTTTTTTTGATAGTGAATTTGGTTTTATGGGACTGGTCGAGCCTTAGTAGGGCTGGTCTGGTATTCAGCAAGATGTATTAGGAATGAGGTAAGTGAGCTAAGTCCATGCTAAGGAGGGTCGGTAGAGGTGCATGTGCAATGATGGATTTCTCAATGGTTAACCACACTGGGACATAGGACGGTGAGTCCACTAGCCAGAGGGCCCCCTGCTTGCAGAGGAAGGCCGTCTGGTAATTCCTGAACGAGGGAAGACCCAGGCCGCCCTTTTCTTTTGCCATTTGCAGCTTCTTCATAGATATCCTGGCTTTCTTCCCTCGCCACAGAAACTCGCCAAACAACCTATCCACTTTCTTGACAAAGTCGTCCGTAAAAGTCATAGGAATCATGCTGGCAAGATAGTTCACTAGTGGGGTAGACATCGTTTTAAGAGTTTCTGCTCTACCCCACCAGGAGATAAACTTGGGTGACCAACCATCCAATAGTGTTGAGATCTTATTCAAGGTTAGCTCTTCATTAATCTTTAGTGTTGATATTAAATCTTTCCCAAAATCAAGACCCAAGTACTTAAAGCAGTGTGGCTGCCATGTAAGGCCAGAGGTTCCAAGGATGTCGCTGTTACCAATAGTGTTCAGGAGTTTGACCTCCGTTTTATCCTTGTTCAGCTTGTAGCCCGAGACCTTAGAGAACTCATCAATGGTATGCATTAGCGCTGGGATAGCCTAATCCGCTCTCTCCGACATGATGAGAACATCGTATGCGGTTAATTTTATGGTGCAGTCTTGAAATGGGATAGCGGCAATAGCATCATTATGCCGTATGTGATACAGAAACGGTTCAATTGCCAACAAAAACAAGGATGGGGAAAGAGGACACCCTTGTCGTGTGCCCTGTTTCAGAGACAACGAAGAGGAAAAAGAGCCCCCCGCTCTAACCTTAGCAGTGGGACAGGCGTAGAGGGACATGACAAGTCTCGTGAAGGTTGCCCCCAAGTTGAATTTATGTAACACAGCTTCGAGAAAAGTCCAATCGACTTTGTCAAAAGCCTTTTCGGCATCTAACGTTATTGCCGCAGTGGGTGTATCTAGGAGCTTTGCCTTTTCTAAGACATGTGACAGAACTCTAGTATTATCACTGGATAATCTATTTTTTAGAAATCCTGCTTGAGAGGGGTGGATCAAATCAGGAAGAACTCGTTGTAGTCGGGCCGAGAGGATCATGGCTAGGATCTTGCAGTCCAAATTAATTAAGGAAATGGGTCTATAATTTTTTGGGAGGGAGGGGTCCTTGCCATCTTTTGGGAGTACAGCGATAATAGCCTCAGCCAGAGTACCTTTCACTTCACCTGTGTCGCTTATTTCTCGGAACAAGTGAAGGAGGGGGTCCAGCAGGAAAGAGGCAAAGCTTTTGTAGAATTTGGCATTAAAGCCATCTGGGCCGGGAGCTTTGCCGCATTTTAAGACTTTAATCGCTTTCTCTATTTCAATTGCCGTGATCGGTCCATTAAGACACTCTTGCTCTTCTGTGGAGAGCTTTGGTAGGTCACATTCGTTCAGGTAGTCTTGGATTTTCCCCTCTTCTACAGATGTATTTTTGGCATAAAGAGTTTCATAGAATTCCTTAAATACTTCTGCTATTTCATCTGGCTCAGAGTGCCCTACCCCCGACGAGTCCTTAATGATATTTATTGAGTTCTTTTGAACTTTGAATTTTAGATAGGCGGCCAGGCTCTTGCCCGCTTTATTTGACTCACAGATTTTAAATCTACGTCTCTTGTCTAACCAAACGCCCGCCCTTTCGCTCACAAGTTTGTTGTATTCATATTTTTTATTAGTCATTGTATTAAGTGTCCCATTATCCCTGTCTACCTGATGTTTAATTTCTAAATCCGATATTTCTCGCTCTATTGTTTCCAATTTAGCATTATGATCTTTGTTCATTGCTGAGCGGATTTTGATGCAGACCCCCCTGATCATGCTCTTCAAGGCCTCCCAGCGTACAAGGTCAGAGGTGTCCCCCCTTTCATTTAGCTCCAAATATGAGCGAATAGCAGATTGGATAGCATATGGAAAGGGAGATACATGAGTGGTCGGATATGACTCTAGGTTCAATAGATGTATCCTCTATTCTCGGAACCCCATTCTGTGTAATGAAAATGTAATCGATACGCGAGTAGGAGTCATGAGGAGAAGAGTAGAACGTATAATCTCTATCTGTGGGGTTTTGCAATCTCCATGTGTCAACCAGGTGGAAACGTTGGCACAGGTTAAGGAATGCTTTGTGAGATTTGTTAGATTTGAAGGAGCACCGCGAATCTCTATCTGTGAGTGGGTCTATTGGAAGATTGAAGTCCCCAGCCAATATGTGTATAGCAGAGTCTGGAATGTTCTCAGCCTGCTTTGCCAGTTCCTCCCAGAAACTCAAGTCACAGGTGTTGGGGGCATAGATGTTGGTGACATAAAACTCTGTGTTATCTCTGCTTAGCTTGGCCGTAACCCATCTGCCCTTTTCGTCTGCCGACGAAGAGACCACTCCACTTTGGATTTTTTCGCTATCAGCATCAACACTCCATTCTTTTTCCCCAGCGCCTCGGATCCTATTACTTCAGAATAGTATTTATTTCTTAAAGTATAGAATTGTTTACTGTCTAATTTGGTTTCCTGTAGTAGAATAATATCCCCTTTTTGCCTGCGCAAGTAATCCAGAATCTTTTGTCTCTTAATGGGTTGATTTAACCCTTTCACATTAAGAGACAAAATTTTCAATTTGTCTGCCGTGGCCACCCCAAGAGGTGTTGCAAATGTTGAATGTGTCATCTCAAGCCGTCACATACATTATGTATCCATATGAATCTCAGGGAAGTTTGTTCTATATAGCTCAGTGTAAGTGTGGTTTGTGTAATATCCAATGACCTGTGTAGTGTAGCACCCGACCAGTTAGGGTATCGAGCGATTGTGTAAGCTTGTAAGGACGACATGTAGACGTCAGATCTTGTCAGTACAAAGAAAAAACAACAAAATGAAACCCAGAACATACAACACACACCTCCCCCAATCCGCCCACTCCCCCCACCCCACCCACCCCAACCGCAAACAGAAAGCATGGTGACTTGAGGAAAATCGCAGTGTTCCCTCCCGTTCATGCTAAGATGGTGGAAACATCGGAACAAAACTTGCAAACATTAAGCATAGTGATAGAACTACTAGACCCCTGAGAGTGGTGTCTTAAGTTTGGTGCCGCAATCTGCGGATTCAACATAGGAATCTCCATGCGTAGAAAAAGGGACTTAGCTCTCGCATTGTGGGAGAGCCAGAGAAGGCATTTGTAAGATATCTATAATTCTCAGCTTTTCTGAGACCACACATCCTAAAGCCTAAAAAATGAACTAAGACAGAGGGTGACTTGTTGGAATCTGTGACATGTATCACAAAAAGACCCAATACTCTGCATAAAACAGCAATGCAAGTACGGAACATAACTTTGTCTCTCAGTATCTAAACCCCCTGTGCACATACATCAGAACAATTAAAGGCGACCACATTGGCATGCAATGCCTAATGATATAGTAGAGTAGGGCAATATAACGCTTATTGAAACAGACACATCGTGTGGTGAGTGATACAATAAAATAAGTAGCATCAAGGAGTACATGTGTTATAACCAGGAAAGGTGCGCTAGCACACAGCCATAAGTATAGAGGAAGGCCCAAAACAACGTCCATAAATGGGCATCTAACTGCCGGTAGGGCCCCTCTAATAATCACAGAGCAACAGCCCTGTCAATTCCTAATGAAAAAGGATAGACCATTGGTCACGTTATTACAGAATACCCAACGGGATTTTACATAATCAACTGAAGCAAAGGATACTCATTTGTAGCCAGAAGCAGAGGCCACCATATTGTCCGGATTGTTGGTGTCCATGTCTCGTTCTTCCAGATCATTCAGCATACGCCTGAGTTTCAAGGGATCGGAGAAGATGTGAGGGGACCCACGCACTATCACTCTATATTTCGCTGGGCCCACAAAGCCAAATTGATAGCCCCTTGATTTCAATTGCGGTCGAAGTGCCAGGAACGCTTTCCTCACTTCCACCGTTTCCTTGCTATAGTCTTGTGAAATATAGACCTTTGCGTCCTTCCATAAGATGTGATTGTGCTTCCGAACAAAGGCAAGGATTTGCTCCACATGCTGATATTGTAATGGCTTACAAACGATAGGCCTGGGACCTTTTTGCGTTTTGGTTATCCTTCCTGGAACTCTGTGGGCCCTATCAAATTCTAGGGGTTGGACGAAGGACAGATTGGTAGTTTGCGAGAACCACGATTCCAGGAATTGAACACAGGAGCCCTCTGTATCCTCTGACCCCTCCGGTATGCCGAAAATGCGTAGGTTCCCCCTCCGGTTCCTGTCCTCCAATTCCGCCAGTCTCCTCGACGTTTGGTCCGAGGTTATGTTCAGATGTTTTAGAGCCGCACACGTTTTAACTTCAATATCCTCAAGTCGGCTAATCCTTGACTCCGTCTCTGTAAGACGTGCGTTGGTTTCCCTTATGTCCTGCCGGATTGCCACTACTTCTTCTTTGGTTGACCTGGCCAGGTCTTTCACCTCATCTAACCTGCTTAGGATCATGTCTATTGCGTCTGGTGTGACTTTCTTGGTCTTGATAGGTGACCCTGGATTTGAGTGGTCGGACTTAACCCTTTTCAGGGTATTTTGCTCCTTGGTATCCATTATTCCTGCTCCGGTGCTTTGTTGGTGCCTCGTAAGAGACGTGACTATAAGCACGTGAGCCTGATGTGTGCTATATTTGATCAAGAAGCGTTGATCTAGAGTGAGGCTTATAGGATCAGGTTGCGGCAATAGGATAAAGTACCTATTTCGCGTTATATAGAGTGATACACCACGGCCGGTAAACACAGTGGGTGTGACTCGACGGGAACAGTTGAGAGCCTCTTACGGTGCTTGTGGATGAATTGTATAGGTCACACAGCAGGATGCGTGATTAAAGAGCTCATCAGCACTCTCATCGGTAAGGGCCGACCAAATGGGCTAGATTTTCAATTCTCTTCCCTTGGGACGAATCAATAGCAATGTCAATGATAGCAAACCCTTATGGGTGCTGAACGGTACATGAAAGCTGGAAATGGCTGGTGAACCCACATGTCTTCATGCATGGAGCAGTCTTGTCACATCAGAGCCAGCTTTACTATTGAAAGCACAGTGAAGCGCATATCAGGGAACAAGGTGGCAAGAGCAGCACTCCCTGTGGTTACATACAGTGTGGAAGAGGTCGCTAGTCTGACCCTGGGTGAACGTTGTGGCCACCGTGATCAATCTCCCGTATTCGCTCAGACATGTGAATTCATATAGATAAGCCCTGCACATTTGAGCCCGTGCGCGCTACTCGCTACCAAACTCCTCCTCAACTAGTATATTCAGCATGGTCAGTATTGCGGGAGTTCCAGCTGATGTGGGAGTTGGCCGCTACTGAGCGTACATGTGTGGCGGAGAGGTTATAGCGCACGGGCCGTTGTGAAATTTGCGGCCGCCATCTTGGTAAAGGCTCCGTGCGTCATACACCCCGAGTTGATACAACAGCGCGAAGGTTCAGGTGTACTCACGCGTCCCTGACCGAAGTTAGGACTCCTCTATTAACGCAGGGCGAGTGCGAGACCTCTGGTACACATTGCCTTGGCGAGCGTGGCATTCTCTCGTAGTAGGACGCACCGCACACTCGTTCTCCCGCCCGCACTACGTCATGGGCGCTCCGAGAGTCTTCAAGTTTTAGTGTTTAACGAGCGCCTTCACTGTCAAGAAGCAGCTCACCGCTCTCCCCTCACATTCCGATTCACGGGAATGTCATTGCATCTAGGATTGGATCAGATATCACGGTTCCGAATCCGAGAAGAAGACTGCGTTACGGGAGGAGAAAGGCTCTAGACCGCCATCTCCCTCGGCATCCAAACCACGCCCCCCCAATTGTCCTGAAGTTTTGTCCTGAATTTGTGTCCTGAATTTTTACCCTTTGTCCTGAATTTTTACACTCACCATCCTGAATTTGCACCAATGCCAGTTGGTCACCCTAGTCTCGGCTCCGCTGCCACCGGTAGATAAATCAGAGGGTCTTGGCTGTAAGAGGGCACAATTGACTAAACCGAGAGTAGCGCCAGCACCCGGGGATCAGTAGGTACCCCTAAATCCAATTTGGTGTTGGTGCACTGCAGGAAGTGGCCGAACACAGTTGAGGCCCGCAAGGGGAGAGATGGCGGGATGCTGGGGGAAGGGCCAACAACGGCGAGCCAAACGGAGCGGCAACAAGGAGTGAAGCGAAGCTCGTGCTTACAAAAGTGACCCGGTGTGGCTGCAGGGTAGTGACTGCCTGCAAACTGCATACGGAGCGCCGCAGCGGTCTGGGACAATGCAGCTGTGAGAATAAATCCTCGGTCACCAGTGTTTTCCGGTGAGTCAGGGAGGGAATGGTGTTGTAGGGCGGATCCCCCTGCAGCGCCCAGACATGCAACAAGGCTCCAATGATGCCTCCCTGACCTTAAATAGGCGGCCAGCGAGACAGTAACAGGACGCCCATAGAATAACGAGCTTCAGAGGCTGTGACGAGGGAAAGATTGTACACCGAAGGGAAGGCACACAAGGTTTTAAAGGAAAACTGGGAGAGAAAAGGCAGCATGACCTCCCCATACAAAACAAGCTCCCGAAGACTGGCGTCCTCCCCTGGTTTCCTCCGGGGACTGCATGATCTGCGGGCCTCCATCCAAAGGTGGAGTTCTGCCTGTCCAGAACGGGAGTCCTCCTTTTCGGCGGTGGCGTTCGTGTGAGGTCCTTTGCCACATACGACCTATGTTCCGTGACAATTGCCCAGCACCCACTACCGCTTCAGGGGACATGGGGATGAACTGCAGGCACCTGAACTGTCTCTTCCACCTCTCCTCTCATTGGGTGAGCTGGAGGATGAGGAGGGATGGCATTGCCTATTAACACCTGGACGGTTGCCTTCTATGGAACTATGACGCTGCCTCATGGATGAAAACAGAAACTATCTTGCTTACTGCGGAACCCGACAACTCTTGGTCGTTGCCCGGTGGAGCTGTCCCATGCAGCTTGTAGAGGAGTCTGGCTATGGTTCACCCCCTCGGCCGTCACCTTCCCAGACAGACATCGGACATTGTTTTTCACGGTTCATCTCTGTTTTATCTGTCTTCCTCTTGGACTGCTTTTAATGCATTACTCCCCCTGAAGTACTTTCCCCCCTCCGGTCTTCCTGACACCATCTTCATTCCTCTCCCCTGTCTTTCCTCTCCCCCGCCCCACCTTCCTTTCCCATATAACGCAAATCTTGGTTTAGGCTATGCACTAATAACATATTTTATTGTGTAATCTCATGTTTTTCTCCTTTGTCTATACTTGTGACTGCAACTGTAATTGTAACTGATGTAACTTTCGTAACCTGTAATCCCGCGGATCCTTATGTAAAGCGCTCTGATACCTCCGGTTATATAGCCAGCGCTATATAACATTTTTCAAATAAATAATAAATAAACATGCACTATATAAATGCAAACCTTTTTCCCCTCTTCTATCCCTCCACTATTTTTCTCAATCAAAATAATTGACTAATATCCACCACTCCAATTACTTTCATATTTCACTATGCTAACTCGCCACTAATCCTTCATGGGTTCCAAAGTAGCATGCTACTCCCTAAAAAAGTGCTTCAACACCATATCAGGGGTAAAAAGCGCTATATAAATGCAAACCTTTTTCCCTCTTCTATCCTTCCGAATCCAAATAACTGACTAACCTATCCACCTCTCAAGTTACTTTCATATTTAACTATACTAATTCAACACTAATCCTTTATGGGTTCCGGAGTAGCGTGCTACTTGCTGAAAAAGCGATTTGACGCCTCGTCAGGGGTAGTAAGGGCTATATAAATTCAATTACCATTCATTACAATACATATAGCCAGACCATCAGCCTGTGCCTGTCTTTCAACATCAGTACTATCAGTGGCTGGAGGTCCTATTTGGCTCAAACTCCAATTTATTCCAGGGCATAACTAATGTCCCCCACAACACTGATGACGATGAGAAGGAGTTGGACAATCTGCTGCCCCCTCATTACCCTAATAAATGGCTGTACATAGACTTTCAAAATGCTACTGGGTTATATATCTTACCAAGGAAAGAGCTGGACTTACCACCTGGCCCATCAACGGAAGAAATTACCTCTTTTGATGTAGGAGTTTGAAGAGCAGCGTAAGTGCTAAATTTGCTGTTGCATACTTTGGAAATCCAAACCGATTCATAGCTGATATTTCTCAGGCAGGTCCAACTTAACCCGAGTTACTATTACCATTTAAGATTGGCCTTCAGCACACTCTCATAGCAGATTGGTCAAGCAATGATAGCCCCCTTGGTCAGCCAAACTGTGGCTAGACAGCACAGCACAGCACAGTCCAGCCTCTGGTGACCCTTACTTTTTGATCGAACACCAAATGCTTGGAGACATTGTGGTACAAGCTTCCACAAGTAAAGGCAATCAACATGCTTTTCGTATGAGCCACTGGATAGTGAGAAAAATGTATCAATGCCTTTGGTAAGAAAATCTTTTCCTCAGCAAGCCCGCCATTACAATCCTTGAACATGGTCTGCCTTCTAGGAAGGTATACCTTATGGGTCCTGGCCAGTGAGATCTTGTAGGCTGTCCCAGAGGACCTCAAGGCTTCATTGGCCCATACAAACCAAGGTTGACAGGATGGATTAAAGTATGTGTTGGGTGTAGGACTGGACAACACCGACTTCATAGTCTGTGTTACTGACACCAGTGTAGTGTTTAAAAGGCATGCGTGGATACGATCAGCCAGATTTTCAGGAGCTGTCCAAGTGTCCCTTTCAGGGTTGCTGTTCGATGGATCTATTCAGAGAAAAGGCTGACTCTGTGCTTGTGTAATGCAAGGATAGTCATGCCACAGCTCAATCTTGGAGGTATTATCCCCATGAAGACTTATCCACCAGCAAAATAGAACATTTAGAGGCTAGTCCAACGGCCTAGCTTACCAGCAACATCACCCTTTGCAGAAGCAAACCCAGACCTTTAAGGGAAGAAGGTGTGGTATCGACCAAAGCTATTCACACCAGCTGGGACCGCATTCTTCCAAAAGTTCCTCCACTGCTGCAAGGATTCTTAATGCTTTCTGCCCTTTCCAGAAGTACAACTAGTTAGGTGCAGGATACCTGATTTCCCCCCTGGCTGGCGATCCCTCATGTCAGACAGATGGATTTGACACATTGTTTAGAGGGGGTGCACCCTGCCTTTCGTTTCAGCCCCCCTCTCTTTTTCCCCCTCACCAGTGCAATTGTTGGCAGAATGCACCTCTTTCTTGTTGCAAGAAGTCAAACTCCTGCTGGCCCAAGGCACCATTGAGTGGGCGGAGGACTGTGAAAGAAGTGAGGAGTGCTAATAATGCTACTTCCTTGTGCCGAAGGACAAACGTCACAGACCTATACTGAACCTCCATCCGTTGAATACCTTTCTGAAGTAGGACAAATTGAGAATGCTCAGTCTGGTTCAGATGCTCTCTGATTTGGATCCAAGGTACGGGATGTTGTCTCTGCGATTGTCCAGGCCCTACCTACATTTCACAGTGGGGTCGGAACACTTCCAGTTTTCGGTTTAGTCATTTATCCTTAACTTGGTCCCTCTAATGTTCATGAAAGTGATTGAAGCGGCAGCAGCTCATCTTTGGAAGTCGATATAAATGTATTCATATACCCCGACAACTGGCGGCTCAAGGTGGGCATGCCCCAGTCAGTCACAGACTACTCCGGACAATGGCCAGGCTTGTAAACTCCTTGGGTTTTTCATCAAGGTATCGAAATCCCACCTGAACCCAATGCAGAGGATTATGTTCATAAGCAATATCCTGAACATGGTCTTGTTCAAGGCTTTTTCCCTGGCATAGCAAGTCTGGAACATTCAGGATATGATCCAGAGGTTTCCCGGCAGCTTCTACTATGCTATTGTCATAGGGGTTACTCCTTCTGGACATATGCCATCCTGCGACCTGGGCATCATTTGGTGTGCACATTCATGAAATACTATTGCCTTGACAAACCAGTACTTTCTGGTGATTCTCTATCTAACTCCAGTTTCCTTACTGCCCTCCTACTTCCCCGTTCTGTGGATTGGTCTCCTAACAGCGGGCTCCCAAGATGGTTCGGCAAAAGGTGGGCCGCGGCAGCGCCAGCAGGCTCTCAAGGTGGTTCGGCAAAAGGTGGGCCGCGGCAGCGCCAGCAGGCTCTCAAGATGGTTCGGCAAAAGGTGGGCCGTGGCAGCGCCAGCAGGCTCTCAAGATGGTCCAGCAAAGGTGGGCCGCCGCAGCGCCAGCAGGCCCTCAAGGTCTCTTCAGGTTACAGGCAATGAGCTCTTCTGGTGTTGGCCGTGACAGCGTCAGCAGGGCTTTCCAGTCCAGGATACAACTGACGTCCTAATCCAGGGCTGGCCCAGATATAGGACTGGAGTCCTTTGATGTCTGGACCCTCGCGCCTGGGGGACAGAGGGGCCGGGATGATGGTGTCCAGACACCCAGCAGGGGGGTGGAGCCAGCGCCCAGGGAGGCCGGAGGGCGATCGAAACCAGGCGTCCGGGGACGGCTGGAGGGCCATCGAAACACCCTTTCCTCCGGGATCTGTTGAGTGGCCACTCGACCACCTGGGTGGATCTTGGTGCCTCGATGTCTGGGCGGTGCTGAGGCCTGGGCCGGGACCGAGGCCACGTGGTCGGGGCGTGGTGGGCCCAAGATGGAGTCGGCGCAGCCTCGTGCTTCGGTCGTGAGGGGCCCACGCTGGAGCCAGGTCGGTAGTGGGGGTCCGGGATGGTGGCCGGACCAGCAATGTTGGGGCGTGCAGTGTCGGGCAAAAGGGCTGCCCAATGCTGGGTGGAGGGCCGATGTCGTCCTGGACCCACCATGCGGGAGGGTTAGGACCACGCCATGAGGCCGGGTCCAACAATAACATAAAAAATTAATCTAACGGCCCCTTTATCCAAAGCCAATGTATTATCTTGGCATAAACCAAAACGGAGAAATTTCTAACTGGATTCCTGTAACATCCTTCCAAAATTCAACAACATCCATCCAGAATTTAGAGATCATTGGGCAAGTTAAAAACATATGGCAGTCATTTGCCAGGGGATCCTTGCACCGCGAGCATGCATACTGAGATCCAAAAAATCTTGCCAGTTTCGTGGGGGTCCAATAGACCCGATAAAGAGTAAAAAGATGATTACGCTTGAAATAAGCAGGTTTAACTATCTCACGCAGCAGTGAAAAAGAGGCCAGCCAAATCTTACTCAAATTAATATTCTCAAAAACATTGTGCCATCATTTTTGGATATCTTCATTTATATTATCCTCTGCTTCAATTAACAATCGATACCACAAAGCTACCTCTTTATTAATTTTCCCCGTCTTCATAGCCTGGATTAACCAAGTATCATCCTCATTTTCTACCCAATGCTGTCCAGCCCACCAAGCTGAAAGTTGATAATATTTAAATCAGATTAATTTTCCTTGGGTACACACAGTCAAAGCTTCCCACGAAATCAAATCCACACCCGATTTTAGATCTCCCCAACAAGAAAAACCTGCTTGCTTCAGTGGCAGGCTAAGCACATCATCCAAACATTCTGGGGTGCCGGGGGAATCCCAAATTGGAGAATAATCAGAATAATAAGTCACTCCCATTTTATTTCGAATATAAACCCAATTTTTTACTGCCTGTAACAAAATCTTTAGTCTAATTTGGGTCACCAAACTTAGAGAAACCGTCCCTGCTCATCCCCTAGTTCACTCAGCATTGCTCCATGAATACGGCCCTGTGGAGTGTCATCTGGCTGCTTTAATAGTATCCTGAAATTTTTACATTGAAAAACATGTGCATAGAGCCATAGATCCATTAGCGCAAGGCCCCCCTTCTCCAACCTCCTCCTAAGCCTTTTCCATGAAATACGGGCCCCTTTTGATGCCCAGACGAAGCTACAAATCTTACCCTGCATCTGTGCAACCCCACTCTTATCAAATGGAAGAGGTATGTTATTAAAAAGAAAAGTTATCTTTGGAAGGATGATCATTTTAATCATATTGACACTACCATTTAAGTTAAGAGGAAGGTTTGTCCATCTATTCAATAGTTTTCCCACCTCCTGGCTAATCTTTCTCCAATTAGCAGCAGGAATATCAACTAATCTTTGGGTGATTAGAATACCTAGATATCGCAACTGGGATTTAACCCCGGGGGTCTCGAATGTTTGGTTCCACTCCATTATCTCAGTTTTATCTCTATTTACACCATAACCAGAGATGTTCCCAAAAGGCTCTGTTCTAGCCAGTAGCTTAGGGATAGAAACTGCTGGATTCTGTGTGTATAAGATTAAATCGTCTGGATATAATGCTAACTTAACCTCGAAATTATTATATCTAAACGGGGAAATGATAGGATCTTGTCTAATTGATGCAGCCAGAGGTTCAATGTAAATATTAAATAACAATGGTGACAACGGGCACCCCTGCCTTGTTCCTCGCATGAACTTAAACCATTCAGATAGTTCCCCGTTGACTAACACTCTGGCTCTAGGTACTCTGTAAAGTGCCTGAAGAGCTTTTATTAGAGGTTTAGGAAAGCCAAAGTTTTCCAAAGACGCCCATAAGTATGACCAATGAACTTGGGCAAACGCTTTGGTAGCGTCAATTACCACCATAGTTACTGGAAGATTGTTTCATTCTGCCAAATCCATTATCCCCAACATTAAACCTGTAAGCTCGTTAAGCTGCCTTCCAGGAATGAACCCCCTCTGATCAGTATGAATAACACTTTTTATAATTTTAGCAACCCTAGTCGCTAATATCCCAGTGAACACCTTATAGTCGATGTTCAAGAGGGATATAGGTCTATAAGATTCAGCAACAAGCGGGTCCTTATTTGGTTTTAAAATCAAAACTATCGTGGCCTCACCCCATGATGCCGGAGGGTTTTCCCCAGCCCTTAATATACTATTAAAAAGTTCTTTGAATCTTGGTATTAGGCTCTCCTCCAACAATGAATAGAACTCTATCGGGAGGCCATCTGGGCCAGCCGCTTTTCCTTTAGCCATCCTTCTCCATTGTAAACAAATGTCTTCCTCTGTTATACCAGAGGCTAAAAAGAGGCTCTGATCGTCATTAAAAGATGGAAGCTCCACGCTATCCAAGCAATCCTTGATTTATTCAGCCCCAGGCTCAATCTCCTCCCTATATAGTTTAGCCATATATCCCCGCACTTCCGCACCAATTTCAGTATTAGTAAATAAGATCTGACCAGTGGAACCCTCTCTCAAACTGCAAATTTGATTTCGGACTCTATCCGTTTTAGCCTTCCAGGCTAAGAGTCTACCACTCCTCTCCCTGTAAGACAAATTCTGCAGTTTGCTGACCTTCCATCTGTTTAATAAGACATTATCCAAAATATTCTTATATTCTGCTTGAAGACTCCCCAGCTCCTTAGCAAGCAATGGTACCCTACAAAAGGACTCTAAAAAAGCCCTTTGTAGTTCCTGTTCCTTCGTTTGAATATTATCAAGAAGATCCTTTTCTTTCTTCCTAAAACTATGTTTTTTCCCAATCATAGCGGATGTAATCTCTGCCCTTAAAAATGCCTTAAAAGCATCCCAAATAACCTGGATCTTTGCTGAACCCATATTAACCTGAAAGAAAATCATAGCCTCCTCCCGCAACTTTGATTGAACCACTTCATTGAATAAAATGGTACGATCTAATGTCCACCTTATAATTCCTCTCTTATCTGTAATCTCACAGAGAGTAACACAGCAGAATGATCGGAGAGGATAGCTGGTAGATGTTCAACTTTCTCAACTTTTCCATGTAGACACTGATCAGTCAAAAAATAATCATTGCGGGAGTGATGGCCATATTTTTTTACTGTAAAAAGTATATCCCTTATCGTTCCCCTTTTTGGCTCTCCAAACATCCACCAGATTCAATTCCTGCTTCAAATTTTTAAGTGCGATCATGGACTTTAAAGGGGTATTATACTTTCTCCTTGATGTCCTGTCTAACTCAGGGCTTTGAATTAAATTATAATCACCTCCGATAACCACTGGGACATTTAATAACAAGAGAGCCGCTTCCAATTTAATCAGGGGGTCTGGATTATCCTGATTTGGGCCATAGTAACTCCCACATACCATTTCCATATTTGGTATTTCAATATTCGCAATTATCCACCTCCCTGAAGAATCAGTAGAATGGCTTTCTAATTTAATACCACTATTAGATCTTTTAATAATGGCAACACCTCTTGTACTATCCCTCTGGTTTGAACTAACAATGTCCTGAACCCAAGACCATTTTAAAACATATTTAAACACTAATCCTCTTCTAAATGAGTCTCTTGTAAGAGAATAATATTAGCCTCAGTTTTTTTAAGAAACTCCATGATGCGAGCCAATTTTTTCGTAGACCTCATCACATTCCATGAGATGAGATGTACTAAGTTCTTACTCATTTATTTTTGCAAACCCCTCCACCCTCTCACCCTTAAACGGAAAGAATTTGACATATGAATATATAAGACATGACAGGTTGAGGACCCAACTTTTTTTCTCTTTTCTCAGATGCTCCCAACACCCTGTTCCCCCCCCGCCCTCCCTCCCACCCCCTGGGAATCCCCTCCCCATTATCTCTTAGGCCGCTAGTGCCTTCGAGATACCCCTGTGCTAACAAGGTGAGACAGGCAGCCCAGCTCAAAGTTAACAATCTCATATATACATACATATTTACAATTTTTAGACACATGGGCACCATTACTTGTACTTGTGTATTATTATGAGATGCTGCCTTTTGCTGAAGATTACATAGTTCCTCTTTCTAACCTATCTCAGCTTTTCATACCAGCTGACCTCTACTAGGTCCTATCTGTGAATAATCAATTAATGTCTTCATAAGAACCTAAGGAGACCTGAGGAAAAACTCCACTCTATTCTGCTCCTCCCATCTTTTTTAACAAGGCATCCACTTCCTCGGGCTCCCGAAAGTTATACATTTTGTTGTTCCACATGACTTTCAACATAGCAGGGAACTTCATATGAACGTGTGCTCCCTTAAGCCTAAGTTCATTCATCTTAGAGCCTAATAGCCACTGACGTTCCGCTGTTCTTTTACCCATATCCGAGCGAATTGAATATGTGCATTCCCCGAATGTCAGTGACCTTTCTTTTAATGCCCTAGTTAAAACAAGCTCCTTAATTATATAGGTGTGGAAACAAACAAGAATCTTCCTTGGGGCTTTCCTTCCCGGCTGCAACCTGTATGGGTCTCTATGTACCCTCTGTAGTTCATTCTCCCAATCAATATCCGCTCTATCTGAGAGTAACTCCCCCAATAACTGGGAGACAAAACCCTTTAGGTCTGCTCCTTCCGAATTCTCATTGATTCCCAGAATGCGTACATTGTTTCTTCTAGCCTGAAGTTCAAGCCTTTCCATATCCTGCTGTAGCTCCTTGTTGCCCTGTTTTAATTTCTCGATCACACTGGCATTAGAAGCAGTGGTCTCTCCCAAGACTTTCACCTCCTCTTCGAGGTTCTCAGTTCGCTTAGCCAAGCCATCAATCTTTTGCTCCAAGATCTCTCCCCTGTCTTGTATCTCTTTCTGATTATTTTCTGAGGTCATGAATTTGGCTAGGATTTCTTCTCTGAAACTGGCCAAAAGGCCCCTAATTGACCACCAGCGATCCCTTTATTACTTTCATCTCGTATAGAATGTGACTCCGCAGTAGCGATAGCAGTAGCAATAGCAACAGTAGCAGTTCTTGCGACAGAGTCCAAATTAGAATAATTAGGTACATTAACATCTCCCAAAGCGGCCTGAGGAGTTTCCCCTTCGCCCTCTTGACCATCCATAAGAGTAGTAAAACGATTTTCCAGTCTCAGTGGAATCCCTGGCTGATCAGAAACGCCAGCTTTTCCTCCCTTCACCTCCTCTGTCAATTTAGAACCAGCCACTTGTTCCATTATTTTAAAATACGACCTTAAAGAGGGTATTGGCTTAGAGGCGATCTGTGGTTTATTAGACCCGTACTTTTTAATTTGGAGTTTTTTAGTATTCTTTTTAAGCGGGATTGTTGGCGTCACCACTCGAGGGCAGTCGCTACCTTTCTCCTTTATATTTCCTTTCCTAATATTTTCCAAATCTGACCGGAGTTGATATATGCTCCTCGCTGACAAAGATCTCCCACCTCTTGTATTTATACTCGTGTCCCCTTTATTTAAATCGTCTGATGAAAGAGAGACCGGTGCAGCTGCCTCTACCTCAGTTTCAGGCAAACTTATACAGTGCAGTACCCCAGTTACGAACGGTCGAGACTGAGATTCACTCTCCAACCAGGCTTCCTCCTCGCTCAAAAAAGTAACCATTGGTTCCTAGTCTCTTCAAAGTTAGCCCAGGTGAAGAGACATAGCCCTTACTTAAGTTTTCCGCCGGATACTGAACATAAACCGATCGCACCTGCGACTCCAACCCCAACTCTTTGCCTAGCTCCAGGTTACAGGCTCTAAATTTGGAAAGTTCAGACTTTTTTACCACTCTCCCACACCGCTGGTTTGCCAAGGCACCTCTCAGACACACAGACAACACTGTGGTTCGAAGTTTCTTCAAGCTCTCTGCTGCCCGGCTCCAGCACCCAAAAGGGTCAGAGTCACGTCTCTCGGCAGCCGGTGTAAAAAAAATCCCGAAACCGGGAGCCATACAGCCTTACCTTGTAGTAGAGTGTAATGGGAAACGAACAGCATCAAGAATCAAGTTACCGCTGTATCTTAGAGGCTGCAGTTAGGAAATCCTTACGAGTGTCGTCGCTGCCGAACCACAACCGCGCAATATCCCTCAAAATACCTCAGTGAGAGTCACGAACTCAGATATCAAGCTGCGGCGATCTCACATCCTAAAACTCCCATTTCATCCTTTAAACACACGTATCTGGAAGCCGGCTCTCCCTCTCACACAGGGTGTCTCCCGGCGGGCGTCAGTAGCCGCCATGTTCCCTGACCACGTGACCCCACACGTCCATACACAGACCCGGTGCCATTGAGTGCTTTTGACCTTCCTTCAGCAGTGGTTGATCTCATCTTGGCAGCCAGGCATCCCTCACCAACTCTGTGTACACCTCCCATTGAATAGGTTTGTGGCTTGCTGCACTTCTAAACAGATTGACCCACATCATTTCAAACTATCCAAAGTTGTGTTGTTTGTACTGTACTTAACCCAGTAAGGACTTGGTTTGGGCAATGTTAAAGGGTACTTGTTGGCTCTTTTTTTCTTTTTACATTTGCCAGACCAGCCTTCATTATTCAAATCTCCTGTTATGCAGTTCCTCAAAATGTTACAAGTTTCCTCCATTTGATATACCACCAGGGGGCTTCAATTTGGTCCTCACATTCCTCATGTGTATGTTTTTGAGCCTCTCCACAGTTGTTCTCTTAGACTCCTTACCCTCAAGAGTGTCTTGTTTCTATATCATCCAGCGAGCAACACGCCCTTTCTGTCAATCTGCCTTATATCATGTACTACCCAAAGAAGCTAGTCCTCCATACATGAGCTTCCATCCTTCAGAGGGTGGTGATGCTGTTATACGTTTGTTAGATCATTACCTTTGCCTAATTCTTGTTTCCGCCTCAACCCTCTAAGGATGATGGAAGGCTTCATTGGTTGGATCCGAAAAGAGATCTAAGTTTCTATATCGATCATTTCAGATACCACCGGGTGGATGATCAGCTCTGTATCTGGTTCACTGGAGGTGAAGAAAGGCAAAGCTGTGCAGAAAAGGATTTTCTCATGTTGGAATGCGCTCTGGTCAAAAGGTAGTCTCCTGAAGACTTGAGGCATCATTCTACCAGAGCCAAGGCTGCTACTATTGCTTTGTCCCATCGAGTGCCTGTCTAGACATTTGTCAAGCCACTACTTGGGCATTGCTGCATACATTCACCAGGGTCCATTGTCTAGACAGTCTGGTCTTCTGACAAGGACATTTTGCCTGCTCGGTCCTTCAAGACTTTCTGGTTTGATCCATTTCACTGACAAGCCACCTAGGAGGTATTGCTTAGGTAACTATTGAAAAAGTGAGGAATCTGCTGTAAGAAGTCTCAGTCGGAAGAATAAATTACCTTCGGGAATGCTCTTTCTGGTAGAGACCCTATCTTACTGCAAATTGGTCACTGACCCTTCCATCTCCCCTTTCTATGGACTGGTCTCTTCCCTTGAAAAGATTCTAATATAGGAATCTGCACGGTGGTGACAACCAATCTGTTTGGCTACACGTTTGGGGATGTGGAAGTGTCAATAAAGCAACTGATGTCAATGCAGATGGGTGGTGCCTATATGGACTTGGCATGTCATCCGGGGCAAAACAATGTTGACATGAAGCAGCTGGCGCCACCTATCGGTGCACAGGCGTACTCCTCTGCCTGGCACGTGATTAAGTATTCTAAAGGAATCTGTGCTTAAATAGTCTCTACCAGAAAGACTGTTACCAAATGATAGTGAGTTATTCATCTTTTTACTCTTCCATTTGATACAAATATAATCTATATTTTGTTTTCAAAATGTTGTGGTATTGGAAAACTAATTGTTGCCACTGGAGATATTTTGGTTTTCAAAGTGACGAGGATAAAGGTATGCTAAGTGTGGTGCATAGGTGCAGCTCATTGAAGTTACTTCCCCTTTATCTAATGGTAAAGGTATTGAAAGAAGTTACTAGTGAGGGCATTTTCTGCAAAAGCTTTTACAAGTTTGATAGGAGTCGGATGTTGCTAATCAGTGTTTATAATGATGTTCTCAGCAACCCCCAAAGAGTGACTGTCTGGAGGAGGATATTCTATAGGAATTCCACATACAGGGTCAAAAGATTCTTTGTGTTCAGATCATTGTTGAGGTATTTTATCCTATTTAGGACATCCTTTGTGTCTTGGAGAGAGAAGGCATCTTCTTGACCTTGAATAAAAAGAAAGAAATCACAAAACTGGGAAAAGGGCTCTAGAACAGAAACTATTCCTGAGACAGTGGGCCTCCAGGAGGTGGTATGTTATCCTTATGTATTTTTGGTAAGATATATAAATAGGAATCCTGAGGTTCTAAGCTGACAAAACCTCCCCTCTTCTTTAAATAGCCACCCACCCAATATTCCTTCCCTAACAAAGGGGCCGATTAGGATGGCGGTGAATCCGCATCCTCCAGGCCGGCGGAAGCCACCACCGGCCTGGAGGATGCGGATTCACCGCCTTGGACTGCGAAAACATCACCAGCCACATTAGGATGGCAGTGGGATCAGCGGCGGAAGGCAAGTCCGTCCGCCGCTGATCCGCGGTGTGTGTACCCAAATATGGTGGCGGTGTCTGCAAGACACGACCGGTCATATTATGATGCAGGCGGAAACATGCTTTTCCACGGCGGCTTTTCCGCCGTGGAAAAGCATGTGGTCTTTTGTGTTTGGGGGCCCGTTACGAGCCCCCAGGGTGTTGGGGGGTGCACATGGCTTTGGCATGCACAAGGTGGCAGGCACCACGCGGTGCCTGCCAAGTTGTGCATGCCAAAGTTAAACATGCATATTTTACACTGCGGAGGGTGCTGCTCAAAGCAGCACCTGCCACAATGTAAAATATACGGGATGTGACGCCAGGGTGGCGGTCACATCCTAATTGCTACGGAGGGACCGCCGCTGCCCCTGCAGTCGGTCCTTCCACCTCGGGGGTGGCGGACAGACGCAAGTCCGTCCACCTTCCTAATCGACCACAAAATTCTCAATTTCAGATTTAATTTCATAGATCGGATCCTTCATGCTTAATGTAATTGGAAGGATCAATGGTTAGTTTTGTGTAGTGTTTGTCATCCGTTTGATATTCATTTCTTTAGACTTCTTCCTTTAGTTAGAATATTGTGCCTCCCTTATCTGCCGGTTTTATCACAACAACTGGATTTTTTTAAGGGAGTTAAGACTCTCGGGGCTCAACATGTTATAGAACTCAATTCCCTGTGCCTGTAGTCTCTCAAAGTCACTAAGAACAGTCCAGGTTTTTGCTACGCAGATCCAGGAAGCTGCATGAACTGCGAGCCGCGAGTGAGTCGTGGGAGAGCATCGCGGGCAAAAATACGCCCAAAAAAACAAACACCGGAGGAAGGAAAGGGGCTGCAGCTGAGGTGACCTGCGCGAGCCGAGGGAGTCTCCGCTGAGCCGCGGCAGGTCACAAGGGACTAACGGGAACCGCAGCAGCAGTGGGAGAGCGCTCAGCCTCAATTTTCTAATTCCCCATCACCGCTACCCAACGCTTGCCAAGGCAGAAGACTGGTGCTTTGTGCCTGACAGACCGTGAGGTGAGGGGGGCTGGTGAGGAGATGCCCCCAGTGACCTACAAGGCCAGGCATTAAGTACTTGAGTGGTTTGGAGCCCGGGGGTCCATTAAGCACTGGTGGAACGTGATACTTGGCATTGAGAGGCACTGAAGGGTAGTGGTAACAAGCAGTAAAGCGGGAGAGCGTGGTTGACGTTAGAGTCAGCCCGAAGTGTTGTGCCCAGGTGTGTTGCATAGGCGGCCCAACTAGGTTGGGAGCAGCTTGCAGCACCCAGCCTGCCCTGCTCTCTCGCCCTGCCCAGGATCCGGCGTTGCATTACCACATATTACCGCGCATCAGCGCACTGCATCATTTCCTCATTGCCCACAGTCGCTTGTTGTTGAACCAGCCTCAGTACTCACTCCTGTTTCCCTTATGTGCGCTTTGCGCCTCTGTGTTACTGTGCAGCACTTGGCCGGTCATGAACACAGGGCACAGACGGTGACAGCCTGTGAAGCCACTCCCAACCTCACAGCCTCTCTTGTTCCATTCCTAGGAGGGGGCTCACAGGACCAAAGGGCGCACACACTTTCAGAAGATTACTGGAGCTCTAACATTGCGAGCACAATTGCCTTAATGCTATAACGTTTCAACACTATAACGCTTCAACACTATACCGCCTTACTAGCTACTCACCCGGTAGATAACAACAGTATTAATAATCTACCCCTCATGACCAACTGGGGAAAAGTGAGTAGTTAATTGACTCTGAGGGGGGATTTGAAGGAGACACTTGAACATTAAAGTACAATCATCAAATCGTCAGAACATCAAACAAAACATAAATAAAACAAAATAAAATAAAACACAAACCAACACAAATCAATACAACAAAAAAGCACCTAACAAGAAAGGATGAATGCGATCTGGCAAGGTCAGACACCTCCTGCTTGAGCCAAAAAACAAGTTAAAGTCTTAAAGAAAAGAAAACTTGAGTTGGAATCTGTAAAGACACCGCAACCAACCAAATCTCGAGACAAAACCCCTAATTTCCATAGCTCTTTTAAGGAAGAATCCGAAAAGGCCATCACAAGTTCAACTGTAACCACAAACGAAACTATAACTGTAAAATCAACAACAAAAGTTCTTACACCGCCTGGACGGAGGCGGAGCATTTTCTTAAATCCATCTGAGAAGCATAATACTTGTGGCAATAGTTGTGGGACGGCGGCTACTGACACACCGACTTTTGTTGGCGTCCGCACACAGTAGCTGCCCCTCCTGCTGCCAACGGCACCACAGACCTTGCAGTTATCGCCACAGCAATCATCGTCTCCTGCAACGTCAAAGGAATCAAACAATCTTCTAACCATCGAAGGAATGTCTGTGAGGAAAAAAACTTGCACTCACCAGCCAAAAATATATACAAAATTCTCTTTCCTGAAGGACCCAGGGATGGCCATTTACTCCAAGACTGGGGGCATAGAAGGGCTGTAAACACCGTTACTACGAAGTAAAACTGACTGCAGTCCTTTCTACATTAATCCAGCTGTGACCCAACAGCTGACAGGGATGAACTCTCAACTCCGCCCAGGGGAAATAACTGAAGTGGCAACAATAACGACATCTGGAACCAGGAGAGTGGGTGATTGCACCAATTTAGTAGCTAAAGGAGCAAACAGTGAAAGTAGTCAAAGTACGGCTGCTCCAGGTTCGCCCTGTTCTGGTAAGGACATTGTAAAAACCAGCTTCTTGAGCTCCCCGAAGATGGTCACACTCCCTGAGTTGGTAAAATACTCCCAACCCCACTGCCATCCAGCCAGTGGAGTCGAGACAAATTTAAACCAAACCAGCATCCTATATACAGAAAGTTTAGATCCACCAGTTAAAAGTAAGGTTCTGTACAACCGTGACGGAAAAGCACAAGATCAATCTCCTTAACTAAATATCGTAATGAATGCAATTCAAATAACCCAAGCAGACCGATCAGTTGCAGTTAATGCACGGGACCGCAAGGACAGAAAACAACAAGATTTATCTCCTCAATTAAACAATAGCTCACCAATTCAAACAAAATCATTCGAAACAGCTCAATTAGATACCTGGGAGCAATCATTAATACACAACAGTCCAATAGCACATATGTTCCTTGAGCGTCGCACTCTGTTACCTTTTAGCGACTCTCACTCAACAAATAATGACATGAATTTTAGAGCTACCCAGGCATGGGAAGAACTAGAAGCTTACTACAACCTGAAACCAGCTCATTCAAACTCACCAATAGAAGCAAATAACTCCCCAACAATGGAGAAAAGCCACAACACTGGAAGCCCAAGCTCGGAGTCAGTATGGGTAACAATCCTAACCACCCTGCAAGACTCAGCTGCTGCGTTACAATTTCAATCCCACAAAATGGACCTGCAGCTTAATGTTTTACAGACAATGGCTGATTCCATTTCGGGAATCGACTCGAAAATATCAGAACTTAATGGCCTCATAAAGAGAGGACAGGAATCGGCTTATGCGGTCCAAGCAATACCATCATCATGCTCCAGTGAACCGATTGTAGACAAGTTACTAACCCTACCATCTATGATAGAGGATCTAATATTAGATCTAAAAACAAGCATTCTACAGTCCTCAGCAAAGAGCACTGAACTCTCTGGACCACTAAAAAGCCCTTCCGGTGTACTAAAAATAGCACGGACAGTAAACAACAACACAGAAGCAAACTGGGGGAACAATAAACTTCACAAGGGATTCACGGAGAGAAAGGCAGGGCAGGACACAACAAACTTCCCCCACAAGGAGCGGTTTAAGCCGCTCTCCACAGCCCGGTGATACCGGAAGCGAGGGATCTCGAGCAAAGCAAACCGCAGGACAACACGGGGATAGCATGGCCACTATTCTGCTCACTCCAGAATATATATCTCGTGGTAGGGACGACATATTGAACAGAGGAAATATACTGAGGCTCCTACATTCGATCACAAACCTAGAAAATATTGGCTCCTCTGATCTTCTTCTTCGAATAGAGTTCCAGCCAAACAATAACTCACAATGTTCGGAAAAAACGAAAGCAACCTGGAACTCTACAGAGATAGTAAAAGAAATTGTGAAGGAAGTGAATAAGTTTAAGCAATTGGGGATAAAACTCGAAACTGAAAAGTTGCCTCCCTATACGACACCCTTCCTACCCCCTACTGGAACACCATTACGGAAAGACACAAAGTCAGTACTAAAGGGAGCAAGGAGCATTTCACCAAGAGAACATTCCCAAGGCACAAAGATCTTCCAACTAGCGCAAGACTCAAGGGACCCACGTCACTCTTGGCAAACTGCCCCACAAAACTGGAGGCAATTTCAGCGGACCATTAAAATAGAAGACCATACAAATTGACAAAGGGAGAGTAACCACAACCACTCCTTGGACAACTCCAGACAAATTAAGATATGCACTTGGAACATCAATGGTCTAGCCAGCAAAAGTGAGGATGCGGAGTTCTACAATATTTAAACATATTTGATTTGATACTGCTGCAAGAGACCTGGGAGGAAAAGGCTTTCGAACTCCAAGGATATACATCCTATTGCATTCCGGCAAAAAAGAGTTTTGATTTTGGACGTCGATCAGAGAGCCTAATGATTATGGCCTCCATAGCAACAATAGGAGAGATCTCAGCAATAGCATCTCAAATAACACACCCAAGTATCATGCAGGCGGAAAAGATCACACTCTGGCTAAATAGCCAGTGTCAAGAAGTCATAATGATTAATGCATACATCCATCCTAAATGGAAACGGAAGGCCGCCAAAGAACTGATTGAAGCCACAAAAAAGATAATGGATGAAGAGGATTCCGACTGCGTTATTCTAGCAGGTGTTTTTAACCTGTATCTTTTTGGCTCAGGGGAAGATGATGCCCTTGACCAAGAACTTAATGCTGCATGGGAAGTGCGCAGCCAGAGTTCCCCAAATATTAAGAAACCCACAAATTGCTCAAATCACCTACTACGACAGCTAGAACATCTTAATTTAAGAGCCTTGAACGGGCGATTCCCGGAGGACGCCCCACCAATAGCAACGTTCCACTCAAAACAGAAATCTTCCCATTTGGATTACACATTCACATCCCTAAATATGCTCGGTATTGTATCCGCATTTAAGATTGGTACCAGCGAACATAGCGACCACTTGCCTCAAGAAGTAACAATAAAAGTCGACTCACTTTTAAAGATTGAACCATTCATAGGCATGAACATCGAAGTGGCCGCAAATCTTTAGCAGCTTCGATGCAATCCTAGCAATATCAGTACTATATGTCATAAGGTAAAAACTCTATATACGCAAGCGGAAAATCCCATGACAAAACCGGTAGAAGTATGGCAAAACTTCATCCTAGCTGTCAAAGAGAAATTATTAAAAGGTTTATCAAATAGATTAACGCTCCAAACGAGAATAACGACCAAAATGCAACCCACTCCAGAAATGAAAATCCAAAAGCAGACTATAAACCAAACATTGAGACAGATGAGGGAAGACCCATTAAATCAAGACTTACAAAATGTTTTACGGGAAGCAAAACAACTGCTAAAAAGGATGAAATGGGAAAAAAAGAAGCGGATAAATTAAGAATTATGGGTCAAACTCCTCTATGAAGCTAAACCGAAAAACAGCTCAAGGTTCTGGGATATGATCAAAAGACTAAAGAATCCAGATCATCTTGGTCTAAATTCCAACATAACGGAGGATGCATGGAGAAATCACCTCTTCAAGCATTTTAACAACACATTCGCAGACAACAAGGAGTATCTTGAAGAAATAGGGACAAAAGGGCCTAGCAAAGTAGTTTGCAGAGATAAAAAAAGCAACGGCTGTGCAACGGAAACTTTCCAAGACCTAGATTCAAGAGGAACTGAGTTACCTCCATGTGCAGGAAATTTAAGGCTAGATTTAAGTTCTTCTGCCTTTGCTGTGATTGATCAACCCACTTATACATCAGCGGAAATCAAGAGACAAATAGCTAGAGGTAGACCAAGGGGTGCCCCTGGCCCAAACGGCATCCCACCAATGTTATATAAATCAGATGCTGAATTTTGGAGTGTAGCACTAACACCGGTTTTTAAAAACATAAAGAACACATTGACTTTACCGTAGTCCTGGTTTGGATCAATAGCAAGCCCTATTTTCAAACAGGGAAGCAGGAAACTCCCAAATAACTATCGGCTTACTGCCCTCATAGACGTGGCGGCCAAGTATTTTGCAGGAACCATACTGGAGGAATTAACATCCTGAGCTTCCGAAACATCCATTCTCCCTATTAATCAAACAGGCTTCTGCCCGGGTCAGGGGACCATTACAATCATCATGGCACTGACCCTTCTGATGGACGCAGCAAAAGAGACCAAACACCCCTTTTCCTGTGTTTCATTGATTTTACTGCCGCTTTTGATCACGTTGACCCAAATAAACTCTGGTGGAAACTGGAAAAATGGGGTATACCGAAACAACTCTTAGACCAACTGATACTACTGCACACAAACACCTGGATCAGGGTTAAACTAGGAGCAGGAACACACCTCTCCAAAAAGATTCCAACAACAAAAGGGTTAAAACAGGGCTGTGTTCTGGCGCCATTTCTATTTAACCTTTTTCTCGCAGACCTATCAGGATAGCTTGATAACTGCCCCTGTCATGCACCAAAACTAGGGAAAATTCCGCTGTCCAGTTTGTTGTATGCGGACAACCTGGTTTTAATCTGTCGAACACCGATCGGCCTTCAACATCTTTTGAACATAACTCTCACCTTCTCGGAACGGAATCACTTGCAAATAAATTTTGCTAAAACTAAAGTTATGGCGGTGAATAATCGGAAAAAAAAGAAAAATAACTGCCATCTAAACGGACATGGGCTGGATTTGGTTACCACCTATAACTACCTGGTAGTAATCTTGGACTACACAAACTCGTTCAAGGCTCAACTAGAATCCTTGCGACAGAAGGGAACCGCAACCTGTTTGGTGATAAAATCTTTAAAGGTCAAGCTCCCCGACTTAACGTTTAAACCGTTGCTCCAGGTCCTCCGAGCAAAAGAAAGGATGCAGCGCTACTGGATATAGTGATAGCAAACTCATACAGGGCAATTTTCAATCTGCCAAGATACGTTTCTCCAGCACAAATTCGGCTTGAATTTGGTCTGCTAAAACAAACATTGGAAAGACGGAGCGTGTATGTCACTACCTGGCACAAGATTTGGAGTGCCGAGGCTGGCTCTTTAAACTTAAATCTATGGGAAGAGCTGCTTCACCATCAAAAATCCTCTGCCAGAGACTATTTATTTGAATCACTCCAAATCTTGGGACTGTTAGACCTCTGGGACACCCCTACTGATCTTTTGTCTTTTAAAAAAATCCCAAAAACATCAGCACGTATCATTTCTTCTATCGGGGATAAGAAGACACTGTCCAAAAGAGCGCACGGCTGGATTACACTCAGCGACTATGCAATACTGAAACCTCAAGAGTATCTTAATATTGGAATGAATCTAAAGACAAAGGAAAAGTTTTTAAAATTACGTCTATGTAATCCCAGCTGCTCCCCATCTCCCGCCCTGGGAAAGAAAAAACTGTCCGCAACACGGTTGCTTGTGCAACGCTGGCAAGGAAGATATTATCCATGTAATCTGCATCTGCCCTAAACTAAAGGATCTGAGGTGCAATTTACTGCGTCCATCGTTTAAACTTCATGGTGTACGAACATGTAGGCAGGCAGTCAAATTGTGCTTTAATCCCACCAAAACAAAATTTAATTGTCGGGTCACAACATTTTTCGAACTAGTATCGAAAAGACAGAAGAACATGTTGACTGGATTAATAAAAAAAAAATAATAATAAAGCCGGACTCAAAATCATTGATATGGTGCCCTGGAGCCATGAACTTTTAATTTTAAAGGCGGCCAAAAAATTGACATTTAAGCACATTTACATTTTTTAGAAAGTTGCATGAAATTACTTTTACGTTAATTTTTAGTAATGTCCTATCTGCTTTGTAAAGGTTTTAATTATTGTACAAATAAAATCATTTACTATTGCCATTTACCAGTTCTCTCAAATGTATGTACCTCAGATGGAATGGTATTGGGGTGGTGGGGGAAGGGAGAAGGGTGATTAATTTTTTGCTTTGGTTAAACCACACTAAGGGGCCTATTAGGATTGCGGTTTTTCCGCATCCTTCGGGCCGGCGGAAGCCACCGCCGGCCCAGAGGATGCGGAAAAACCGCAGCGGACCCACCAGAGACACACCGCCACATTAGGATGGCTGGTGGGTCCTGTTTTCTGTCCGCAGCTATTCCGCCGCGGTTGGCTTACAACCGCGGCGGAAAAGCTCTAATATGGTGGAGGTGTCTCTCAGACACCGTCCACCATATTAGGAAATGTTTGAAAAGATGCTTTTCCACGGCGGATTTTCCGCCGTGGAAAAGCATGTGGAAATTCACTGTGGGGGCCCGTTGCGGGCCCCCTAGGTGAAGGGGGGTGGGGGGTGCACATGGGGGGTACCTATGGTACCCCCCTGCATTTGTATGCAGAGATCGGCAGGCACCGCGCGGTGCCTGCCGCTTTCTGCATACAAAAGCAAAGTATGCTTCAAGCTGCACCCGCCGCAATGTTAAGGATTGAGGATGTGACCGCCACCCTGGCGGTCACATCCTAATCTTCACGGGGGGAACGCTGCTGCCCATGCGGACGTTCCCCCCTACCCTATGGTGGCGGACGGACTCGGGTCCGTCCGCCATCATAATCGACCCCATAGTTTGTCCAGGAAGAAAACTTGAGTTTAATTTTTCAAAATGACTCCTTCTTGGCCGTACCGCAAAAGGATCGTACTTTTCAGTAGGTACAACGCCTAGGCCCTTTACTTTGTAGAACTCTGATTTCCATCACTTTACATTGCTTAAGGTTTCAGCATGATTATTACACAAAGTCAGTTCTCTTTTTGGGCTCTCTTCCTGCTCTGGCTCAATATTGGTGCATTTGTTTCCCATTGGCCTTTGTATGTGTCCTGATTTCTCTTCAGTGTGAGCCCTCCCATCTACCCACCACAGTGAAGAGGGCCCCAATAATAAAGTATGCCTCTTCAATCGGCGAGGGCCATGCCATTTTTCGGGAATACCCCAATAGGGAACCGTGATTACATAACATGCAGCCCCTTTCTGTGTAAGACAATCCAGTACCTTGTTTAAGCTAGTGTTCTGGGACCCATTTTTTGTGGATTATCATGCTTGGGAGGCTGTACCAGGGACACGGTTAGTCACATACTTCTTCCCCTCCACACCCCCCACCCCCCCGCCGCCTCCGATTTTAAGCACTACTACAAACTGCAAGTAGATAAAAGGCTCAATAATTAGAAATACTGACTACCACTTCGATAATTGCAAGAATCGATGTATTCTTTACAACTCTGCCAGTTGCTGAAACATGGTAAGAGGGCAATTTTTAGCACAGCACATCTTTTCTTGATAACACATACTTTCTTACACAACACAATTTTCCCCTAAAACTGAAATTTGCTACTTTTTGTCCATTGTTCGTTCCCTTTATGGGGAATTCACAAGCCTGGAGTACTCTTAAAGTATACAAATTGTGGGGGGACTAAAGGGTGCAAATGTGGCATGAATATCTTTTTTAGAAAAGAAAGGCTTAAGTGTGATCTGCTCCAAATCTCAAAAAAAGGCTCAGCCCTGAGGGTGGGGATAAGGCGTAGCACTTAATGGGTTTAGACTCAAAGTTACAATGTAGCACTCAGTGTGGGGTTTTTTCATGTCTTTTTCTTTTGTGAAGGCTGCCTCCTATTGCTCTTCTTCTTCAATCTTTTGTCCTTTGCACAGTTGTGACTCCATGAAAAATACAAACTCTTTATTTTAAATTCAGGGTGCCTATTATTCGTGATAAAGGCTGTTGGAGTATATTAAAATGTATAGTGCTTGCTAACTTATGTTACCATGTCAGTTTGGATAAAATGTGCATTGTAGTGCTAAGGACAGAAATTACATTTGGCTATTTGCGTTTATTTTGAGTAACCAGGGAACTAATCATTCAACTTTTTCATAATTGTTTGTGAACTTTCTTCTTCCCGCTTAGTTCCCAGTTTGTAGTATGTCACAGCACTCCCAATTATGGCAGAGAAAGCAACTGAAACACTATGGGACTAATTAGGATGTCAGTCAGAGGCTTTCCGACTGACATCCTTGGTTTAAAGTCCAAAGCTATAATCACAATGTAGGCGGTAGGAGTTTTAACTGGCCGGTCATTCCGGCTGCCTTCCGACGGGCTCAAGGGGTCAGAAACTGCCACATATTCCCTTACGTACTGCATTTCTGCTGTAGGGATAAAGATGTTGATTTCGGAAATGCTTTTCCATGCCAGCCTTTCCGACATAGAAAGCATGTCGGAAAGCTACTTATGGGGCCTCTACCAGGGCCCCCATTCCTCAGCAGCCTCCGGTTGGGGGTCTGGGTGCCCCCCTCTAAACACCTGCACCCTTTGCCATGCAATGCAGGGATTATGGGGCACTTCCATTTCTCTATTGGAGCTTGGGCTACTTCCAATTTCCGACCGCTGCACAAACTGCCTTAGGGAAATTGGAGTTTGCGACCGCACCATGTGCAGTCTCATTGTAATAGGGTGTTTGAAGACCGCGACCTACGGTTGGTTGGTTCCCACACTGAAACTGTGTTGGGCGGACTAAAGTCCGCCCGACATTGTAATTAGGACCTATGTGGTAAAATGTGGAATAATCTACAGGTTGTCTACTGAACTATCCGTGTACTGAGTGAGAATGCTGCTAAAGTTAGGTGAATGCGAAAGAATAGTTATGTATTAGTAGTTTGATATTTTGTTCAGTTTATTATTTAGTTCTTTATTTTTGGGTTGAAGTAAAAAATGTCGGTAAACTATTACATCTGGTTATCCTTTAAGCACAGTGCCGTTTTTTGAAGGGCCCTTGTAGACAATGCAATGTTTTTATGCAGTTAAACATCAAGGTGCTTTCTGTGAAACATGATTACTGCTTGAATTGGTTATAGAGATAATTTGATCTGTGTGTTAGTAATTCAAAAAGGCTGAATGAAACACACCATTATACAGGGTCGTTTGGTGAATTTGATCATAAACAGGAAATATTCACAATTATAGAAGCGCAATGTCCTCTCCGTGCTCTAGACTATACCGAATATGGTGCTTTGTGTTCCATTTTTTCCAGTTAAGAGCACTGCATATGCTGTGTTCAAACAATATGTTCATCATAGTAATTGTTTAGCTTGAAATTTTAACATATATGATTTTCCCTATAGGTTAGAAACAAAGCCCAGCAAGTATTCTTCACAGCTCTAAGAACCTACAATTTCTGTTGCCGAGATATCATTCCTCTGGTTCTAGAATTCTTGAGGCCAGATAATCGCCACGTCACTCAACAGCAATTTAAAGTATGAAATTAAAATCTTTGTTTTCTCTACACATGTATTTTCTATATTATTGGTAATGTTATTATTGTTGTTGTTATGATGATGATGTGTGACCTAGCAATGTCTTCAGCCCTTGCTAGCCTCATGTAATTGCAAAAAGGAATTAATAATACTATTATGAATAGAAAGGGGCTTTAAATCCGCCCTCTGTAGACTATTATTTTGTTCAGATGTCAATCATTTTTTGGATCTGCCCACATTTGGCATACAGCTTGTGGAACAGTGGGTTAACCCTCTTCATCCACTGTTTTTTCACTAGTGCCATTCACAATGTGGACAAGCTAAAAAAATAATCATTCAGTGTTTTCCCAACCACTACATGGTTCTGCCCACTCTTGCTCTCTAGAGTGCATGTGAGTGCTGATGCTGGAAAGGATGAAAGTAGCATTCCTCGCAAACCGGGCATAACTCCTATGCAGCACCATTAATTTGACTTTGAGCCTAAGCAGTATTTGTTGTGCCCTTCGTTGCTATTCACAACTGTGGCTGTACCTTCGTCAGGTTGCCTTTAAAGTCCTCATGTCACTACTTCTCTTTCAGTCAGTCTTCCATGTCTCTTTCCTCCTATACACAAGTCCTCCATTATATGTAAACACTTCAAGCAGACACATTGGACAAGGTGGTTGAAGCTCACCAGTGTAATCTGCCCCCTTTTTACCTGCTCGATTTCATTTTTAGGTGTTGCCTGCAGACCGGTTTTAGCTTTGTGTTGTCCAAAGATCTGTTGTGTGCAATACCAGTAGTTAGTGGCTTTGAGTCAACCCACTGCTCGCAGTTGGCTTATTATCTTGTCTCTCGCATTTGCTTGCTTCTTATTGATTAGCTTTCCTTCCTCGTGTTGTTTGGCTGACTTGAATCATTCCAACTGGTGACCTTCAGTGTCTCTATGGGAGTGTGTGTTGTCTTGCTTTCTTCACTGTGCATCATGAATCCTACACACTTCTGTTTTAGAAAATGAGCATACACTTTATTTTCAAAATACGAGTTCTCCTGAGACAGATCTGTAAAGCAATGAATATAGTTTTCATTTCATTACTGTTTCGACATGTGTGTTTAATGTATCTGTGTTCTCTGTGGCAAAGAAATTGTTTGGCACTGTTTTGCCAGGATTCTTCCGCCTTTTTTGTCGATTATATTCTTTTTGCCACCAATGTATGAACCAGTTCTTAATTCCATATCTGTACTTCGTTTCAACACGAGTTATCCCAGTTCCTTTGTTACCTGTACTACTGTGTTTTATGAGTGTTTTGGAAGCAATGTATCCCATTGCCGTAGATCTGGACCCAGTAGCTTCAGGTGGTTCATTTGCATAGCATCTACAGTTGATCATGCTGAAATTACCCATGTACAGTGGAAAAATTGTAAGTTGTTTTTATTTTACACCCTGCAAAATGTACAACATTCTTCCTTTTTGGGGGCCCCTTTAATGCCCATTTGGGCCTAATAAAAGAAGAGTGCATTTAGCAGACAGGAAGTGTTATTACCTCTGTCTCCTCTCTGTCTGCTAAGTGTTACAGTAATTTATTTTATTTTAGCAGTTTTATGTTGTGTGAATGTGGCCCAAGGGCATTAGAATGATGTGCAAGACAGACATGGATACAATAAAGAGTAACAGTCATGAGGGATAAATGGATAAGCAAAGAAGGAATATTGGATCAGTTCAATGAGATATTAGTCAATTGATCTTCGAGAGGGAAGAAGAGTAAGTGTTTATTTTCTTAACTAAAGTGTCTTTAAAATAGATGAAGCTTTTAAAGCTTAGCCAAAGGATTTTGAGTGCCTTTTTAAAGGTGGCGGAAAAGGAGGTTGACAAGGGATGGTATGAGAGAACTCAAAACTCTTGTTGGACTTCCTGGGAAGGTCTGTTTCATAAAACACAATATGAATGCGGCAGGCTTCTGCAAAGGAATTCCATGTTCTTCTATCCCTGTTGGGTGCCAGAGATTTTCAGTTTTTCAGCTAGGTAGGAGAGTGGGGACTCATGAAGGGCTTTGTGGGTGGTACATGGGGGTCTTAAATTGAGCTCTAGCTTTAATGTGGAACCATTTAGGAGTTAGTAGGATAGGGATGATGTGGTCAAAGTTCTTTAAAACGGTGACAAATCATGTTGCCACATGCAGCACTGGGGGAGCTGTGTGTGTGTGAGTTTTTTTGTTTGTTGGGTTAGGGACAAGTGGTCATTTGATATTCTGGAGGGAATTCCCCATAGTCCATTTTGAAGAGGATGAGCTCTGGGACTACAGACATTAAGTCTTGGTCTCAAATTAATTGCCGGATGCTCCAAATATGTCTCTGTTGGTGGTGAATGCTCTTGGTCATAGTAGCAGTTTGCCTCTGAAGGTTACGTCTGTTATCAGACATAATATGCAGGGATTTTGGTGTTCTCTCGAATGGTTGGTTTGCAGTGGGATGGGGGAACTTATGGATTTTGGTCAGGGTGTTGGAAAGTATGAGGATATCTTTTTGGTAAAAAATCTCCAGATACACTGAAGTTTTAGCCACATCCTGTTGATAAAGAATCTTAGAGTTACTGACAATATCTTCAAGTAGTTTGAGTTATAGATTGATCAGAGTTGGGGATATGGTTGACCCTTTTGGGACGCCTTGTTGTGGGCTGCCTTTGCTAGTAAAAAGGCTTCAGATTTTAACTCCTTGATAACAGTTTGCTAGATAGGAGGTTAAACAGTCTAGGACTCCCACTTCAATGCCCTTCCATTCTTTTTGGATTTTAATTCATAAATGGGTGATTGACTGTATCAGAGTCAGCTAAGAGGTCCAAGAGCGCAGCAGGAGGTGGCAGAGTCCAGATGCAGAGTGTGTCATCAACAATTTGCAGAAGGACAGTCCTTTTGCTGTAGCCCTGTCTGAATGCTGAATAAAAAGTATTGAGAGGGTTGTTTGCCTGAATGTGGAGGAAAAGTTGGGAGCTACACAACTTTCTACTTCCTTTTCTATGAAAGGGAGTCCCGAGATCTGCAGAAGTTTTTCAAGTCCAGTGAGCATTTATTCAGGAGAAAAGAGGCTTAACCAGTTTTGAAGCTTCCTGGGAAAACAAAAAAGAGAATTTAACCAGAGACAACCAGCTAGAAAGAAGTTGTTTGAGAAGGTCTTTGTTGATGCACCTGGGTACGACATCTGAGAGGTGGATAGTGGGGTTAACCCTGGTGATGATATTGAAAAACTCTGTCTCCAAGACTATGTCAAAATGTGGCCTGGACCCCTGTGCTTTACAAATTAATGTATTATCACTGATATAGTCAGAACCTGGGGGAAATAAAATGTCAATAGAATTTAATTTGCCATAAAAAAAGTTCACTAAGTCTTTATATTTGGCTTATGATACGATGGCCATAGTCTTGAAAACCAGGTTATTTGATTCTTTAATCACCTCAAATAGGAGTTTTGGTTTGTTTGTGGAAGAATCCTTTAGAGATGTAACCAGTGAGGACTTTGGTCTAAAGATGTGACATTTATAGTTTCTTTTGGCAGCCCTCGATCATGTGAGATTTGAAAGAGAGTGGTGGTTGTTTCCTTTTGTTTGTTTTTTGTGTTTTGCTGCTTTTCCTTTCCACATAGAGATCCTTGGAGAACCATAGAAGAGATGGTTTTAACATATTCATCTTACTCTTCGATGTAATTTTTTTTTAGGGACTCAAGCACTTGTTGTATTAATCTTTCATGGAATTCATATTTTACTGAGGGTCAGGGGAGGTAAGATTCCTAGAGACCTTTCTCAATTCTCAATGTCTTTGTATTGCAAAACTGGATCTTTACTTTTTTAGGTTGACCTAAGTTTTTAAGATGTGTGAAGGTCAGCTTGAAGCGATTTGAAAGTGATCTGACCAGTCATATGGGATTGGGTCCTCGGCTGTCAGGTGTGTGACCTCTGAAATAATTAGACCCGCAATGGAACCTTTGCTATGCTTCATTTTCTGGCAGTGTTGAAAAAGACTGTTATCTTGGAGAAAAGAAAAGATTCTATTAGCATGTTTACTATTTGTATCCCTCCCAATTCAGATTGAAATCCTGAAGCCCTGAAGGAAGACTTTGATCTTTGAGACTATTATTCGACAAGTGAAAACCCCATTCTCTTCCAGGGGAATTCTCATCAGAGTCTCAAGGATGTGCCATTGTTTTTTAAACACTTTCTGGATTCTGTTGGAATTGGGAGTTAATGTGGTCATGCATGTGATTGTTTCTGTCTTTGGTCTGCCCCTAACCTCCAGGAGAGCATCCCTATTGTTGTACTTGGCCCGTTTGTGTGCCTGTCGTATCAATTTCTTGGGATAGTGTCGTTCTGATAGATTATCTGACAGAATCTTAGCTTGTTTTTCAAACTCACTGGAGGTATCGCAGTTCCTCCGGAGGCGCAAAAATCGTCCCACTGGTAGGTTGTCCCTTAGTGTTTTTGGGAGGAGACTATTCCTATCCGTGGGTTTCTTATAGTTTGTTGTGTGTAGGGCCCCTTCGTGTAAGGATCTGTGATCTGGTACCTGAGAACCTTATAAACAAATCCAGAGTGTTAATCCAATCACAGAACGTCACACACTGTTCTTCGTCTCCTTTCCAGAAGAGGAGTATATCGTCAGTGTAGCGCTGCCACATGACAATATTGGTCATGTAGGGATTGTTGGCCCCTAAGATGAATTTCTCCTCAAAATTGGCCATATACAAGTAGGCCAGGATCGGAACGAAGGTGCTCCCCATGCTGGCGCCTTGAATCTGGTGGTAAAGTTGTTTCTGGAAGGCGAAGACATTTTCTTTCAGGGCTATGGAGGCACATTCACAGATAAACGAGATAGGGGTCTCGTGGGGCCATGGGTCAATGCTCCGCATTGTGGATTCCCAAACTACCAGGGTGGCATCTTGGGGGATATTTGTGTAGAGCGCTTTACACACTCTCTACATTTGTTCTAAGGAGGTGCTCCATTTCCCTGTTTTTTTTATCTTACCTTGCGGACCCACCCCCAAATAAATTTGTTTCTGGGCACCGTGAAGGTAATTTTAACTCACTCACTCACATTTTAAGGCCCACACACCCACATGCACAACTGCGGCGCCTCCTCAAAAGATCTCAGATAAAGAGCCCTCTAGCGGGGCCTGTGGAGAACAGCAGCGCCACCCCCACGAGGAGCAACGCCCGATAATGAAGCATGACACTCGCATGGGTGTGTGAGGGCACTAAGTCAAATAGGAGCAATTCCCCCACCTCCATTCAAACCTGACAGCATTGAGAGACCACCCCCAGACTCCACTTCAACCACAATAGGTTGGACTCTGTTTATTTTCTTTCCTCTCCTCTTTAGGAACAGCTACTGCCATTGAGTACTATTCAGGCTTTCTAACCAACTTGGAATGGTGTTTCTCAAGGGCTTATATTCTCTCCACAACCACATCGTGTTTGTGAGCCTGCTTGGCCACCATGGTCTCTACTTGATCAACTCTGTTCCCAGCTTTTTGCATCTTTTTTTGATAAACAAATGTATTGTTTTTTTGGAATACAAGCACCAACAGCACAGCAGTGGATAGCACCAATATTGACACAGTAGAATAAAAGAAACACAGGTATCACTTTTCAACCCCGCCCTCCAGCGGTAGACACAAACAACTTGTATAGAGAACAGGCTATTCTATGGCTCCCAGCCACTTGCCCCAAACCCTCCGATGTTTCTTAGGTCATCCTCATGCCTCGTACATAGATTTTTCTTGAGCTGCACACCAATCCACCCCCCCTTCGCCATGTCTCCGAACTTGGTGTTGTGGGAAGTTTCCAGAAGGGGGAAATGTCCCTCTTGGCCACAACCATGGCTGTATTGTAAAATAACTTCTCGTTCCTGGACCCGTCTAAACAGTTAGTAATCCCGAGAAGGGAGTGACGTGGGTCATGGGGAACCTCCCACTCCGGGAACTCGGACAGTTCACCTTCGATCTCTCCCCAGAACTGAGCCAATTGAGGGCATGCCTACACCATGTTGGAGAAATCGGCCGGGTCTTGACCGCATCTCGTGCATGCAGCAGATGGGGAAAAGCCCGTGGAAAACAGAAGGGGGTATTTTGGAGAACATATAGAAATCTAGGAAGGATCATCATTTTAAATAAGGTGACCCTCCCCAGGGGGTTCAAGGGCAATGTTTGCCATTTGTGGAGGTCCGCCTTAGCTTTCTTTACGAGCGAGGTAATATTAAGGGACCACCCCAAGTCCGGTAGGAGGGCAACCCAGATCCCAAGATACTTAAAGACTGACGTCGAAGCGGTATCGTGGACTGCCAGTCGTAACATTCTCTGGACAGATGGAGCGGGACCAGAACCGACTTCTTAGGGTTCATTCGAAGGCCAGAGGTCTGCTCAAAGGTACTCAGGATCTGAAGACAGCGGGGGCCTGACTGGGTGGGATCGGTTAAGAAGAGCAAGACATCGTCTACGTAAAGAGCGATCTTGTCCACTTCAGAGTTGGGCCATTCCCATCCCCGAACGAGGCTCGCGGACAGGATCAAGGTCACTGGAGGCTCCATCGCCAAGGCGATGAGAAGAGGCGATGGGGGGGGCATCCCTGTCTCGTTCCCCTTTGAATGGGGAAGGCGTCAGAGAGAGCCCCATTAACCAGGAAGCGGGCTTGGGGCCGGGTGTAAAGGACCCCAACCATCCGCTGGAAATGAGGGCCAAAGCCCATCGCCACTAGTACATCATCTAAGTACGTCCAATCACCGAAGTCAAACGGCTTCTCAAAATCGATGAGAAGGAGCGCCAAATAAGGGGAGTGCACCTGGTGGTGCGCCAGGTGTAGCCACCGGAGACAATGTCTGGTGCCTCATTGAGGCATGAAACGTATTGGTCCGGATGGACTAATGTGGTAAGATAGGGCTTCAGCTGTTGAGCGAGAATTGCGGCAAATAGTTTAACTTCCGTGTTAATGAGGGAAATGGGACGAATACTCAGCGCAGTGGGGAGATGGCGGTTGTGACTTTGGTAGGACTATGATGGTCGCCATATCTGTCTCGGGCGGGAAGGAGCCTTTCTCGAAGGCCTCAGCATACAAATCTGCCAAGCGAGGCACAAGGACCTCATGATATGCCGCATTATATTCCTGTGGGAGGCCATCTGGGCCAGTAGTCTTACCCGATGTGGTGTGATTTTGTTGTGTGAGATTGGGCAGTCAAGGTCAGCTAGGGCGGTGGAGTCCAGCTGAGGGAGGTGGGTACCCGTCGCATCCAGTAGCTCTCGGAGTGACCGTGTCGGGGTCCGTTTGGCGTAGAGCTGATGGTAGAAGGCTGCGAATGTGCCGGCCATCAGCTTTTTGCATCTTGTGAACTAAATCGGGTAATGATTTTGTGATATTTTGTTGGAGGGAAGGCAACTCTGATTTTTATCCTCTTATTAAAAAGTTGAATATCTCCTTCGGGGGCAGGACATTGTACTTCAGCCATGATCAAAGAGACTGCAGGTCCTTTTTGTGTTCTGGTTGTTCCTATGCATACAGTAGTTGTCTAATGGATGGGACCTTTTGTTGTTTATTGCGTGACTTGACCAAGTTTTGAATGAGTAGAGGGCTGTAGCCCCACCGGGCCAAGGGCCTTAGCAAGGACCCGAAGGCTGTCTTGTCCCTCACAGTTTTCTATTCGCATCAATGGGTCACCGGCTGTCACGCTTGAGGGGCCGCCGGAGGTAGGTTCTCTCATAATGATATAGTAAGATAGGATAATACAGTTCTTCCTCCAACTGCGAGATATGCTAGTAGAAGCTGCTCCTCCGTTCCTACAGCTCTGTTCCTCCCAAGATGTATAGAGATCTGCACGTTTCATTGCGCTGGGATTGTGGCTCATGGCTCAACTCTGGGCCTCTTTTTGTTGTGCCTTAACTGTGCTCAAAGACTGGTCCCCTCCTCCACCTCTGTGTTCCTAAATCCCCTCTTGTTACTTTGAGCCATGCCACCACAGCATCCATGCGCACCAGCTCCGCTGTTGCCTACTTATTTGTAGCAGTCACATGAGTGTTTTTCAAATGCCCTTCTTGTACCCCAAGGATCTGAAAGAAACAGGTTAGTATTAGATTCCTTACCTTAGAATACCCCCAGGCGTCAGACTGGATCCGGAAACTTTTGCGTAGCAGTACCCTTGCGCGTCGGTAGGCGTCGTCTGCGGCTCCGTGTCCGTCGTCGGCGTCGGGATGACGTCGCCAGAGTACTTAGATGCTGCCCTCGCGCGCTAACGTCCGTTCCTATTTTTTCCGCGCCAGCAAGCGCCGATCTTGGAACAGTGGTACCCTTTAGTCATTTTCTGACTAAACTTTTTTGATCTTTTGATCATCTTTTTCGAAGTCGAACGACTCCGATGGTGCCGGTAGGGATGCCCGGGTTTAAACCCTGCGTCGACTGCAACCGACTGATGTCGGTTACCGACCCCCATCACCGGTGTCTTAATTTCCTGGGGCCCGACCACGATGACAAGTCGTGCCCCGACTGCCGGGCCTTGACGTTGAAGGCTAGGCGGGAGTGGTCCCATTAGCGCCTCGAGCTCCGGCAGTCGGCCGCGCCGTTCGAGGTCCCGGTCCGGAAGGAGGTCGAGGGACCGGTCGCGGGGCTGGAGTCATCACGGCTCGGACGATCGACACCACTCCTCGAGCTCCAAGTCCTCAGGTAAGAGGCATAAGAAGTCGAAGAGGCGACATCGCTCTTCCGACTCCCCCCAACGCTCGCGTGACGCGGCCGGGGGTTCGGGTGACACCGCTCACGCGGCTCAGTCGGAGCTGCAGGCATCGCGGCCTGCTCCGGTCCATGGACAGAACGCCAGGTTCCGCGGCGCCTTAGGGCCCCGCGGCCCCAACTGGGAGCCCAAGCGGGCCGGGTGCTTGGGCCCCGGCGCCGTCGGCGACTTCTGTCCTGACGCCGCAGGACTCTTCCGGATCGTCGCTTGTCGACCTCACGACCTCGCCGGCGCCGGCTCCTAGGGTGTCGCCTCTGGCGCCGACCTCGGTCGACGCCATCCCCAGTCCCTCCTTCGGTCCGGTTCCGACTTAGGAACGGCGTCGCTCGACGCCGCTTTCGACGCCGATGGGGGATTTTTACTTCTATGATCAGGCTCCACCTTTTGACCCTGAATACCAGGAGATGGGTGGCGAGGCGGATTGGGAGGGGTCGGAAGACTCTCTGGCACGTGAGTGCCAGTCTTATCAGGACTGGACAGGTGAGCTAGGGGACACTGGCTTTGTCTCCCCTCCTACCATGGCTACGGAGGAGGGGGCAGCCTATAGTGTGGTGTTGACGCGGGCAGCCAAGGCCTTATCCCTTGCGCTCCCCGTCGCGGCCGTGAGGACTAACCTCCTCACTGAGGTCATTAAACCGCAGGCATGCTCTTCGGAGCCTCTGTTGCTATTTAATGAGAGGCCTTGTCTGACGTTCTTCTGGGCACCTGGTCCAGGCCCGCTACAGGTCCTCCTGTAGATAGGAACGTGGCCAGACGCCACCGCCCGGCTCCATGCGACCCTGCCTTCCTGTCCACCCACCCCACCCCCGAGAGCCTGGACATCCAGGCCTCTAACTCCCAGACTGCATTCCCGACGGCTTCCCCCGATCGGCAATCCAAGAGGTACGAGCAATATGGCAAAAAGATGTTCTCCTCCGTGAGTCTGGGATTGCGGTCAGTTAACACTGCGTGCCTTTTGGGCCGTTATACCCACTCTCTGTGGGACACGGTCGCGGACGTGCTGCCACAATGTCCGGAGGAGGCCCGGACTAAACTCGCCCAAGCCCTTGTGGAGGGTCGAGATGCGGCACGGTACTCCATCAGATGTGGACAGGATACCACGGACTCGCTAGGTAGAGCGATGGCAACGACGGTGGCGATTCGTCACCACGCCTGGCTGAGGTCCGCCAACTTTTCGGCTGAAGTCCAAAACACCCTTTTGGACATGCCGTTTGATGGCTGTCGCCTTTTTGGCAACAGGGCAGACCATGCGCTTGAGCGCTTTAAGGACTCCAGGGCTACGGCCAAGTCCTTGGGCCTGTCGGCCCCGCGCCAGCAATCGGCTGCCTTTTGCCCCTTTCGTGGCCAAGGAAGGGGTGCCCCCACACGTCCTGCCAGCCACGGGCCGCAGACTACCATCCATCGCGGTGACGGACGTGGTAACCGGCGTGGCAGTGCCCGGGGACAACGGCGCGGCCAGTCCACATCCACCCCCCGCAGCATCCGCCTCAAAGCCTTCCTAGTCCGAGCTTTCAGGCCCACGAGACGCCAGTGGGGGGCAGGGTTCGCCATCACCTCTCCCACTGGCGCGACATCACACCGGACAGGTGGGTGCTGCAAATCGTCCGAAGGGGTTACTCCCTCCCCTTCGAGGCGACCCCTCCAGCCATGCCACCGCAGTACCACCGCGTGTCGGGGGATCACTTGAATCTTCTGCGAGAGGAAGTTACGGCCCTCTTGGCCAAGGGGGCCATCGAGCGCGTTCCTGGGCCAGAAGTAGGGTGTGGTTGTTACTCCCACTACTTTCTGGTTCCCAAGAAGTGCAAAGGGGGCCTACGCCCTATCTTGGACCTGCGGAACGTCAACGGCTTCCTCCGGAAGGAGAGATTCAAGATGCTGACACTGGCTCAGGTCTTAGCTGCCCTGGACCCAGAAGACTGGATGGTAGCGCTGGACTTGCAGGACGCTTATTTCCACATCCCCGTCCTGCCGGCCCACCGGCGCTACCTGCGGTTCACGGTAGGCCACGAGCACTTTCAGTTTACCGTGCTCCCATTTGGCCTTACCAGCGCCCCACGGGTGTTCACGAAAGTGATGGCGGTGGTCGCAGCTCATCTGCGCAGGTTAGGGGTTTCAGTCTTCCCCTACCTCAACGACTGGTTGTTGAAGGCGGGCTCGCCCCAGACTGTCGTCAGCCACCTCCAGACTACGGCTGACCTCCTGCACCTGCTGGTGTTCTCCATCAATGTGCCAAAGTCACACCTGTGCCCCTCTCAGAAGCTCCTCTTCATCGGAGCGGTTCTAGACTCAGCGCAGTTTCGGGTTTATCCTCCAGGATATTCAGGCTCTGATTCCCATCTTTCAGCCTCCATCCCGAGTCTCAGTCAGGTTGACGCTGCGGCTTCTGGGGCTGATGGCCTCCTGCATCCTTCTGGTGCATCACCCCAGGTGGCGGATGCGGGCTCTGCAGTGGGACCTGAAGTTTCAGTGGGCCCAGCATCAGGGCAACTTGTTCGACCATGTATTGATCTCGGAGGGCACTGCAAGACAGTTGCAGTGGTGGCTCACGGACCACGATTGGGTCAGCGGCAGATCTCTCTCCCTACCCCAACCGGAGCACGTAATTGTGACGGAAGCCTCCCTCCAGGGCTGGGGAGGCCACATGGGAGAGGCGGAGATCAGAGGCCTCTGGTCTCCGGCGGAGTCCCAGCTCCATATCAACCTTCTGCAGCTGCGGGCGATCCGGCTTGCACTGAGGCATTCCTCCCCTCTGTCCGGGGGAGTGTAGTGCAGGTGTTCATGGACAACACCACCGCCATGTGGTACTGCAACAAACAGGGCGGGGTGGGGTCGTGGACCCTATGCATTTTGTTCGAGTTCTATTTCAGTCAAGCTTGCACTGCTCATCACGTCGCACAGTACCGGGTCGGCGTTTCCGCTGTTCCCGAGTTACCATCCAGACATACAGCGCCTATCACGCCCCATCACCCTGATTTATAAAGCTGCACTATGCATTATACACGTTTAGCGTGCACGGTTCATTTATCACTACCCTCTGTTTCACTTCTCTTCATTACACTTTAGAATATGTCCAGTTTACTCCTTTTTGCGTTCTTTTTGCATCTTAAGTTTCACCGCTTTCTTTTTTGTTTTTGTTTTTAATTAAATTTAATTTTAATTTTGGTTCTCAGTCCGACACAACTTGCATGGTGGGGCCCCTCCTTGCTGCTAGTACTATCCATCTACTGTATTTCCGCCTGCTTATCTCAGCGATACCAATGCATTTCATACTATTCTATCCTATAGATCCCCTGATGAAGTGCAGTCCGCAAGAAATGCATTGGGGACACATCAACTTTATGGAGTGTTTTTGAATTACTTACCCATTGGATATGGATTAAAATCATTAATTGTTATCATGTGACGTAATATGACGATTTGACTCATACACAACCACGTGTGATTATCTTATGAAGAAATGAATTGTCATTAAAGATGGCTTATGAAAACTGATCTCCTTCTCAAATAGTTCCTTACTATCTACATCACACGTTTTTTACACATCAAGTGTGCTCAGCTGTTGCCCTTGCCCGCAGTAAGGCTTTGTTCTCATCGTGGACCCTATGCCAGGAGGCCCTGCGCCTCTGGCAGTGGCTGGAACATCAGGGCGTGACCCTGGTGGTTCAACACCTGGCAGGTTCCCTGAACGCCAGAGTGGACGAACTCAGCTGTCGGTGCATGATGGATCACGAATGGCGTCTGAACTCGGACGTGGCGCAAGGCCTCTTTCAACAGTGGGGAGAGCTTTGGTTAGATCTATTTGCCACAGAAGAGAACGCGCAATGTCATCAGTTCTGCGCGTTGGAATTTCCAAGGCGGCACTCGCTCGGAGACGCTTTTCGTCGCGAGTGGAGTTGCGGTCTATTGTACGCCTTTCCGCCTATACCACTTCTGCCCAGAGTGCTGAAGAAGATCAGGCGAGACCGGGCCCAAGTCATCCTTGTGGTTCCGGAATGGGCAAGGAGCTTCTGGTATCCCGAGCTACTCAGCCTGTCAGTCGATCCCCCAATTCGTCTGCCTCTTCAGGAGGACCTTCTGTCGCAGCAGCAAGGGACGGTCCTCCACCCGAACCAGTCCAGTCTCCACTTACATGCGTGGGGATTGAGCGGCGGCAGTTGCAGCTGAGGCCATTTGACTTGCCTCCTGAAGTCTGTAATGTCATTCTGGCAGCCAGGCGTCCCTCCACAAAATCGGTATACACCTTCAGGTGGAACAAATTTGTGGCATGGTGCACAGCAAAGGCTGTGGATCCCTTTTCTGCCCCTCTTTCAGAGGTTCTCCTCTTTCTTCTTTCTCTTGCCCAGCAGAGCTCTGCTCTGGGCACTCTGAAGGGCTACCTCTCGGCCATTTCCGCCTCATTAAGGTTACCTGATCAGCCCTCTTTGTTCAAGTCCCCAGTGTAAATAGGTTTTTGAAGGGCATCACCCATATGTTTCCTCCAGTTCCTTTCGTGATGCCTCAGTGGGACTTGAACCTTGTTCTAACTTATCTGATGTGCGTTCCCTTTGAGCCACTTCATAACTGTCCTCTTCGCCTTCTTACTCTGAAGACCGCCTTCCTGGTTGCCATCACCTCTGCCAGGAGAGTGAGTGAGCTCCAGGCCCTTTCTTCTAAACCTCCTTTCCTTTCAGTCCATCCGGACAAAGTTGTGTTGCGGACGCGACCCTCTTTCCTGCCCAAGGTAGTCACAGCCTTCCACATCGGGCAGTCCATCACTTTGCCCACCTTCTTTCCGCCTCTGCATCCCTCGAAAGAGGAAGAGATGCTCCACCGTCTGGACCCAAAACGTGCGCTCTCGTTCTATCTGGATCGAACACGCCAGTTCCGAGTGGATGACTAACTCTTGGTTACGTGGGCGCTAAGAAGGGACGGGCAGTGCACAAACAAACCATTTCTCGATGGGTCGTCTTGTGCATCAAGGCTTGATACTCTTTGGCTCGAAAGGAGCCTCCTGTTGGGCTTCGTGCCCATTCCACCCGGGCCACGGCGGCTACTACTGCCCTTGGTCGGGGAGTCCCCTTGCAGGACATCTGTCAGGCAGCTACATGGGCCAGGCTGCACACGTTCGCAGGACACTACTGCCTAGACAGCCAAGTCCGGAGAGATGGCTTTTTCTGCCGTTCCGTTCTCCATGACTTTCTGGTGTGATCATTGGTTCGCAGACCCACCACCGGGGTTGGTATTGCTGGGTATCTATTCTTAGGTAAGGAATCTAATACTAACCTGTTTCTTTCAGATGCACAAGTTACTTACCTTCGGGAACGATATATCTGTGAGAAACAGTAGTTATTATTAGATTCCATAAACCGCCCCACCCATCCTCCCCGTTCTGCGAACCGATCTCTAGGGTTAAGGTCATCTCCTTTCAGGGCCCTAGTTTTTATGGCACCAGTGTTGGTTTTTATCATGGCTCTGTGTTTTCTGGCGCGGAAAAGCTGTGTATAAGAACTGACGTCAGCGCGCGAGGGCGGCGTCTAAGTACTCCGGCGACGTCATCCCGGCGCCGACGACCGACACGGAGCCGCAGACGACGCCTACCGACGCGCAAGGGTACTGCTACGCAAAAGTTTCCGGATCCAGTCTGACGCCTGGGGGTATTCTAAGGTAAGGAAACTAATACCAACTACTGTTTCTTAAATAACTTGTGCTTCAGCTGGGCGGCCCCTGGGGCCAGCGCATAAAGTACGACTTCAAACGTATGTGTTGTAGTGGGATTCCCACCCCGTCATCCAGCTCCCCTCCCACCCCGTCATACAGCACCCTACCCCATACCTGGCTTCCTCCTCTTCTTCTTTTTTTTAATTTTTAATACGAGCGGCCCTTCCCACTCCAAGGTCTGTCTAGATCCTTGCACTGCATGCTGGTACTACCAGTGGAAAGAACAGCTTAAGACTCAAGACAGAGCTCAAACTTTGGCAAATGCTGGTGAGTGACCACCTCTCTCAACAGTGTTGGTGCGGCTGCAGTTCGCAGGCCCCCACCGGGGCAAATCTCACATGTCTGTTGAGGGTTCTTGGAGGACTCGGTAGCCCCCCTTAGCTTATTTAGCTTCACCCGCATTGCTCCTCACCAGCTGCACCCACCCAAGGCCCCCATCGTGGCTCCCCCCGCACAATCTTGCAAGCTAGGCCCTGTATGGTGTTTGCACATAACATCCTTGATTTGGGCTCTCCCCAGCACATCATCCTCTCAGAGATGGGAGGAGCACCATTCTTCTGCTTCTTGGCTGCCATCTCCTGCATCAACAGGCCAGGCCTCGCAGCAGAGCTCCGCAATCGCACATCCTACTAGACAATCACCTTGCCACAACCCTCCCACCTACTTTCTTTTCTCCTTTATTCAACAACTCTTTTTTTAAATAATATATATATATATATATATATATATATATATATATATATATATCAGGGCAGGCTAGCCACATTGATGAGGCATTATCATCGTTAGGTCTAACCCAACAAGCCGACACATGTGAAAGGTCACACGCTCGATTTGGTGTGGACGTCACTACCGGTACAGGGAGCGATGATCACGCGACCGTGTGTTTGGTCGGATCATTACCTATTGAAGGGAGATCTCCTGATGAACCCACAAAAAACTAAACCTGTAGAAGGACAGAGGTTGGTGAGGAAATGGAAGAACATCAATGGAGACAAAATGGTGGCACATCTCTTAGCTAATCCATCTCAGAACCGTCAAGATGAGAACCCTGATGTTCTTTGTAGCAATCTAGATGTTAGACTTCGAAGGGCGGCCGACTATGTGGCGCCAGCACGCAGGGTCAACTTAGTAAACAGAGGCCCAGGGTCTCCCTGGTACAATGACTCTTTAAGGGAGAAGAAGAGAGCTCTACGCAAGACGGAGAGAGCTTGGCGCAGAGCCTATGACACTAAGGCGAGAAGTCTTTACATGCTAGAATTAGCGAATTACAAACGGGCAATAATAGCTAGGAAGGCGGATTTCTACGAGGAAAGGATCATTACAGCCAAAGACCCTCAGAAAGAAATCTTTCAAGTCCTAAATGAACTCAGGAAAGTAAAAGAACAAAGGCCGGAGTTCACTTTAGAGGACTGTCAGAGGTTTCAGAACTTCTTCACTAGTAAAATAAAAGACCTTATTTCGGAAATTGCCTGTACTCCCATACATGCCTGCCCCCCACAGGCTACGTCGACTAAAAAGCTGGTGGACAAACCTCTGGACATGCTTCCTCCAATCACGAAAGAAGAACTGTCCCTGCTTATGGGGCGAGTTAAGTCCGGCTCCCAGGCCGATCCCTGTCCCCCTGAAGTATTCAAACTGGCTATGCCAGGAATAGAAGAGAAGGTTTTGACTCTCTTGAACTCATCCTTAGCACTAGGCAAGGTTCCTTCAGCCTTCAAGGAGGCAAGGTTGATTCCCTTGCTAAAAAAACCGGGGGCTGATGTGAAATGCCTAAAAAACTTTAGGCCTATTTCCCAGATCCCTTTCCTCGCCAAAGTGCTGGAACAGCATGTTCTGTCCGAGCTTTCTGACCATCTAGAAAGGAACGATCTGTTGGAACCATATCAATCGGGGTTCCGTGCGAATCACAGCACGGAACTGGTCATGCTGTCGATTGTGGATGAGCTCAGGAATAGGGCAGACAAGAAGATACCTGGTGCCCTGGTGTTGTTAGACCTCTCCGCGGCGTTTGACACCGTGTGTCATAAACAACTTTTGTCGCGGCTGAGGGACTTCGACATCCAGGGCACAGCCCATGCCTAGTTTGCTTCTTTCCTACAAGGGAGGACACAAAGAGTTCAGCTGGGAGAACTGCTCTCCACTGCAACACCAATTTCCTGCGGAGTGCCACAGGGGTCGGCTTTGTCGCCCCTGTTATTTAATATATACCTCCAACCTTTGATTTCACTTCTTAATCAAATGGATTGTCAGGTTTATAACTACGCTGACGACACTCAAATCATTATCCAAATGGATAATGTCCCTGGGGCGTCAGCAAATCTGCAAACCATTCTTAAGCACACAGCTAATTGGATGTCGCTGAACTCCTTAAAAATTAACCCGGACAAGACGGAGGTTCTACCTATTACCATCACTGGCAATCCATGGCACGACGGGTTCTGGCCTAGGGAACTTGGGCCGCCCCCGGAGCCAGCAGTAGCAGTAAAAAGCCTAGGCATCCATGTGGATGATAAACTTTCCATGCGGAAGCAAATCACCACGGTGGTAGGAACCTGTGTTGGCCTGCTCCGGCAACTTAGGAAAGTTGCTCCACTATTGTCCTATTCCACCTTGAGACGAGTGGTGTCCTCAATGATATTAGCAAGGTTGGACTACGGTAATTCGCTTTATTTAGGATTGCCCCAAAAACTCTTGGACAAACTTCAGGTGGTGATGAATGATGCCGCTAGGCTCATTCATAAGAAACCCAGGAGCACGCATGTGTCCCCACTTATGCGCGAGCTGCATTGGCTCCCAATAAGACAGAGGGTGCACTTCAAAGGTTTATGTATTGCACATAAATCGCTCTATGGTAAGGCACCAAGATACATTAAGACCCGCCTGATTCCATACAAACCGGGTAGGGCGCTAAGATCTGCGGAAGCAACCCTTCTTTTCCAACCACGCTTCAGACTGGCGACAGTGGGCGGTCGGGCCATCTCTAATACCCTCCCAGCAGTCTGGAATAATCTACCGGCGGAGCTGCGTAAGGAACCTAATTTGCTGTCCTTCCGGAAGAAGTTAAAAACCGTTCTTTTCCAGAAGGCCTGGGGTGGGCTATAATTCCAGGGACGGGCCCTTTCAGGATTTCTCCTGTGTTTACTGGACAAGCGCTTAGAGACCCCTGGGTTATAATGCGCTATATAAATCGAATAAAATGAAATGAAATATATATATATATATATATATATATTTTAATGCTTGTTTTTCGAAGAGATGCTGGATGTTTTTTGAGAGCTATGTTCGGGAATCCGTGGAGCAGTTATTTAACAGTTTTTGTATTCGTTTTGTGCTTTAAAGGTTTCCAAAAATGGATTGTAGGTTTGTTTGCCTTAGAAACTTGGTGATTATGAGTAGAATGGTTAGTACTTCCTCATTTTGAAGAACATAGGCTTCAAAATATAAGTTGTGATAAAGGTCGAGAACTTGTTTTTAGGTAGGGTTTAAATTTGTTTTTAAAACATTGTAATGCACTGTTTGGCAGGTAGTCTGTTCCGCCATACATGCATAATTGCTGTACTCTGGACTAAAGCTGCTTGCTAAACATTGTGCTACTCTCATTCCTTGGAAACTTTGTTCTTTTTTTAAAAATGTTCGAAGAAATGATGGAAGCTTGGACTTTGTCTTCAAACTTTGGGTGTGAATCAATTGTGCTAATCTTCTGTGGTGTTACTAAAATAGTCTCTTTGAACTATTGCTGTGAAACGATCATCAACTGTCTAGAGTGTTACAAAAGCTAAGGATGTGAGGTTTTTTTACTTTAAATTGGAGTTTGCCATCTGTCATAATCGTCATCTTGGGATATTTTCTGTATTTTGCACCAAACAACGTGGAAATAATGGAAATAACCCATGTATTTTTGTTTTAGGATATGTATTCAAGATGATTTTTTTTGCATTGCCAATTTGTAATCAGTTATTTTTTAGGTCTTGTGACCTACAATGCGCGCAAGCGCATTGAGGGATCGAGAATTCAAGTGCTCGAAATCCTCGTCAAACCAAGGGCTTCGTTCCTTGCAGTTTTCTTGAAGTTCACGTGGCCACAGGCACGCGCTTTTGGGCCATAAACTCTGTTCCCCACAGCCTTACATTCATTTCTCCTCCCCCACGCCAGCCAGCTTCCCCCAGGCCGTAGCAGCACTCCTCCCACACTCCCATACTTCAAAGGCTTATCACTTCACACGGCCACAGGCCGTTCAAGGCTTATCACTTCACACGGCCGCAGGCCGTGCAACCAGAGCACTTCAGTTGGTGCGCAGCCACCCTCCCAGCACTGCCTTGTTACTCTCGGCACCAACTTTCGTTTCATGGTGGAACAAACCTCACTGATAACTATCGTCTATTGTAGCGAACAACACCAGGTTCAACTTGTGACTTCAGGCGCTACACGCATCTTTGCAGGGTGTGTGCACAACCTAACGCCATTTTTTGTAGCTACCTTTACGAGTATCATTGGGTATTACGACCCTGTCTACGTGCCTTGAAGTAGCATCCTGATGGCTTTTTTTTTTTTTGTCCTCATCTTGCGATATCTGCATGAATTCGGAGTATCAGGTAACTACCTCTGGTCACTTTTCCGACACTGCCCCACGATCTCTCTTATCTGGGGAGTTTTTATCACCCTCTTGTTGGTATGATTTGAGGCGTTTCCTTTACCCGTTACATACCATTACCTCTGATTTGGAGCGAAGTGAGCTAGTCAGCTTGAATACTGAACAAGTACCATACTTGTTCACCAGAAGATGTATCGCATTAATCATAGGACTTACATTTAGATCTAGTTTGGATTTAGGAAACTCTCGAAACTTTCCCAGAACTTAAATCTCTTACTAGCGTTTCCTGTCCTGTCAAGTTTGTTAATTCTTATGGCCGAGTTCAACCAATCTGCATGGGTCGGGCTAGAAGACCCTATCCAATTAATACAAATTTCCCTCCTAGCAAGAACTATTAATACAAAAAGGAGATTTTCTTGCCCTTTAGTGAGCCCCTCTTCATTACCTTGATCTACAATCCCGAAAAGGGTAAGAGTTGTACTTACAGTTAGTTGCTTGGAGAGGATAATGCTCACGGTCTTACCCACTTGGTCCCAAAATTCTTTCAGTTGGGGGCAGCTTTTGAACATGTGGATGTCGTCTGCTCTTTCTTCTCCACACTTTGGGCATTTTTTTATTCCTGCGTTCTTAAACTTGGAGAGCTTTCTTGGTGTCCAGTATGCGCGATGAATGGTATATATGTGGTTCCTTTTCAAGGCCGCGGATTTTAAAGTTGACCAACATTTCGCCACGGATTTTTCCCAAATTACATCTAGATCTGCTATTAGTAAGTCTTTCCCCCAAATTTGTGCTTCTATGTTGGAGTATGAGTCGTTGGCCATTATCAGCGCCCAGTACCATTTCGCTACTTCTTTTGGGATTCGTGTTGTTTTGACCATCTCCTTTTCCACTTTTTCGTTGATGTTATTAACACTGGGTAGGGTCTTAGACCAGCTTAGAATTTGGTAGTACTTGAATTTAGATAGTGTATTGTTTGTCAGCTCTTGAAGCTCTGACCATGTTTTCAGGTTTGATCCGTTTAGTATTTGCCCCCAATAATTTACATTAGCTCTTTTTAATGAGGAAGCAAGTATGTCTTTGAAGCATTCTGGGGTTCCTGGTGAGTCCCAAATGGGGGCCCATTTGTTGTAATACGGTATTTTCAGGATTCCTCTGATTTGTGTCCACATCTTTGCTGCGTCCCTTAATGTCTTAAGTTTTATTTTTTTGAAGTATTTGGGGTGTCCAAACTTAAACAGTACATGGTCATCTGATTTTGTGATTGCTTGTATATGTTTTGGGTAGTTTTCGTGACTCTTTAGTAGTGCTCTAATGTTCTTGAATTGAAAAGCTCTGCAATACTCCACCAGGTCCGGGCTAGCTATTCCTCCATCTTTCTTCCCCCTTCTAATTTTTTTCCAAGCAATCCTCATGCTTTTTGCTGCCCATATAAAGCTTGTGATGTCTCTCTGGGCTTGTGCTAGCTCCTTTTTTCCAAACTCCAGTGGTATTGCATTGAATAGGAATGTAAACTTTGGTAAGATGGTCATCTTGACTATGTTTGACCTCCCTATCAAACTGAGTGGTAAAGAGGCCCAAGCCTTGAGTAGTTTCCTTATGTCTCCAGCTACTTTGTTTAGATTGCGTTGTGGTATCTTTCCTATGTCGTGATTTACTAAGATTCCTAAATATCTTATTTCATTTTTTATATTGTGACATTGAAAGCGAGTATTCCATGTCATGATCTCTATTTTGGTTTGATTTACAAGGTATCCTGAAACTTTCCCAAATGTTTCAATGGTTTTTCCAATTGTGTCCTTAGCTCTTAGATAGTCGTCCGTAAAAATCATTAAGTCGTCCGCATATAGCGCGATTTTCTTCTCCCATGTATGATGTTTAAATGGAGTAATTTTATTGTTGTTTCTTAACCTGTTCGCTAGCGGTTCAATGTATAAGTTGAAAAGTAAAGGTGAAAGCGGACAACCTTGCCTCGTTCCTCTACTTATCTTTATGTTCTCTGTGAGACTACCATTTATTAGGACCTTGGATCTTGGATCCTTGTATATTTGGTTTATCATATGTATGAAATTAGGTCCTATGTTATTTTTGACCATAACTTTCTCTAGGAAGGCCCAATTGACTCTATCGAAAGCCTTTGCGGCATCTACGGTGAGTATGGTGAGAGGAGTTTTCTCGTGTGTTGCGATGTCTATTGCAGTTATTAATTCTTGTGTGACTTCATGTAGATTCCTCCCTTTAATGAACCCTTTTTGGTCCTGGTGTAGCAATTTTGGCAGTACTTTCCCTAACCGTGCTGCCATTATTTTGGTAAATATTTTATAGTCTGCGTTAAGCAGTGATATCGGGCGATACGACTCGCATCTGGTAGGGTTCTTTCCAGGTTTCAGGATGATTGTGATGATGGCATCATTCCAGGAATCTGGTATTGCTTTATGTTGTTTAAAAATTATATTGATTAGTTTGGTCAGGTGAGGAAGTATAGAATCTTTTATTGCCATGTATAGTTCGTTAGGTAACGCATCGGGCCCCGCTGCCTTTCCTTTTTTCATGCTCTTGATGGCGTCAGCCACTTCGCCTTCGAGAACTTCATTATTTAGAACTTCTCTTTCATCTTCCGTTAGTTTTAGAAGTGCAACATCCTCTAAGTAGGAATTAATCATTTGATCTTGTGGATTTGTATCTTCCGTATAAAGCTCTTTAAAAAATTTCCAGAATTCTTGCCTGATGATATTTTCGTCAGTATTTTGAGCCGTTTGACCATCCTGAATTATGCTTCTCACTTTGTTTCTGGCCACGTCAGTTTTGAGTTTCCATGCCAGCCATTTTCCACATCCTTCACCATATTCGTGTTTTGCTAGCTTGCTAGCATCCCATTTTTTCCTCACTCTTTCTTCTAAGATGTAATCGATTTTCTCTTTTTGCTGCTGTTTTTTTTTTTGGATAATTCTTGCCTCCTAGCCTCTTCTTGCTCCATAGAAATGGCGATATCTAGAGAATCAATATTCTTTTCCAGATCAGAGATCTCTTGTTTTAAATGCTTATTTTTACGAGCCCCTAGACTCAGAAGTTTACCCCTTATAACAGCTTTAAAGGTGTCCCAGGTTGTTTGTTCTGTGGTACCTGAGGCGTTTAATTCAAAGAAGTTGTTTGTTTCAACTTCCAGTTCTCTTATTAACTGTTCATCTTGTAGCAAGGCTCTCTCGACTGTGAATCTTCTTTCCGTTATTTTTACCAAGACTTGCATGTCTAGTTGTACTGCCGAGTGATCTGACAGATGAGCTGGTAATTGAAATATCTTTTCCACGTTCTTTGTTAATTCATTACTGACTAAAAAGTAGTCAATCCTAGACTTATGCCCCAGCCTTTTGTTATGCAGGGTGAAAGGGTGCGTTTTATCTCCTTTTGTTTTCCAGATGTCTACTAGGTCAAGATCTCTTTTGTAAATCCCAATCCATTCTCTCATTTCTTTCAGGTTGGTCTGTCTTCCCGGTGGCAATCTGTCTAGTTTTAGGTCCATCACTAGATTGAAATCGCCTCCCATTATTATGGGAGAAGTGGCTAGTAATAACTTCGAGTATAGTTTTCGCAAGGGATCGGCATCGTCGAGGTTGGGCCCGTAGTAACCCGCGACAGTAAGGGGGGAATTTCCGATTTTGACGTTAGCTATGGCCCATCTGCCTTTACTGTCTACTTCTGAAGAAATTACAGTCGCTTTTAAAGATTTTTTTAAAATTATCACAATTCCCTTGATATTGCATTGTTGTGTGGTGCATACATGGGAGTCTACCCACCATAGGTTCTTAATTATTTGATCCCACTCTTCTTTTAAAAGATGAGTCTCTTGCAATATTATTATTTCACTTTTCTCAGTTCTGATATATTCCAAGATTTTGTTCCTCCTACTTTTTGTCCTTAGACCATTTACGTTCCAAGATAAAATTGTTAAGCCTCTACTTGTACTCCCCATTTATTAGTTTGGTTTTTTCCATTGTTGCGTTTTTTGCGATTTTTTTTTTTTACCAGATATAACTCCAATTTGTTTTTCTTTACCTGATTTCTCGCAGATGAGGTATTTTTTGTTTTTTTTCCCTATTTTGCTCCCCACCCTTTTTCTTTTGCTTGTGATTTTATGTTTTCTTGAATGTGCTATAGAAATACCCACCCCGGGGAAGCCTCCCTCTTCTTTTCCTTCGGTTATCTTCATAACCCTTTTAGCTCCCGTTCCCGTGATTTTTGCTTATGTACATTTAAAAGGATTTATTTGGTTGTTAACACCTTCATGTTTGTTTTATACTTTGCACCTTTTGCACCTTAATATGTTGGATTTACGTATTATTCTTCCATTTTGTGGTATGTTTTTTACTTAAGTTCCCTCAGTTCAGGGGTTTCTCTGAGTGTATTTGGTCCTTCATTCGCTCTATCAGGGCTTTCACCTCTTCTGGATCTCTTATGTTTCGCATTTTATTCCGCCACATGATGCGTAATGATGGTGGGAATTTCATCTGCACCGTAGCACCTAGTTGTTGCAGTTCGGACATTAAGTTTCCCAGTTCCCATTGCCTGGTCTGGGAGGCCTTGGACATGTCAGATCTTATTTTAAAAGTCCAGCTGTCCTTGCTGTAAGTTCCTTTTTTCAAAGCATCTCCCAGTATCCTGTCCTTCAGCGTATATGTTTTGAAATTAACTAAGATCTTCCTAGGGGTTTTTCTTTCTTTGCTCTTTCCAAAGGGGTCTCTATGCACTCTTTGTATATCTTCTTCCAGTATTTCTTTATCCGCCCATGGGAAATGTTCTGCCAGAAGTGCCACTACAAATGTTTTGATGTCCTTGCCCTCTTGATTCTCCGGTACATTTAGAACCCTGATGTTGTTTTTTCTTGCCTGATTTTCCAAGGATTCCATTTTTTCACTCATAACTTTGTTTTCTAACCTTAGGGAGCTTATTTCCTTCCTATTTTTTTCAACTTTTTTGTCTAAAACAACAACTTCGCTCTCTACTGCCGTGACTCTGTCTCCTAATGCGTTTAACTTGTTGTCTAATTTTTCGCATACCTCCTGAATTTTGTTCTGCTTCGCTTCTGAGATGGAGAATTTCTCTTTCATTTCTGCCCATATCTTCTCCAGGAGTTCGTCTGTATGATTTTTTGATATTTCCTTGTGACTCTCTAGAGATCCAGTGTCGTCCTCTTCTTTGTCTTCTTCAGTTATGTGTCCTGCTGTACCAGCGGGCTCAGTACCTCCTTCCGCCATATGTACTTCCTGGGCTTCAGCGCCTTCAGCGCCTTCTACTTCTCTGCTTCCCTTGCTAGTTTTCCAGATATCTTCCAAGCTCTTTGTTTCTGATAGGTTCTTTTTCTTATTTCTGGGTTTCCCCCTTCTCTTTAAATTGCCTGAGCCTATTTTCCCGACTTGGGGGGGAGGTGTCTGCAGGTTTCCTTTCTTCAAAGAAGGAATGTCTGGTAGTTTGTTATCCTCCTCTTTTCCTTCCCTCAGTGATTCTAAAGCAGACTGTGGTTGTATCGAAGCTTAGAGCTCGGACTTCGATCCTTGTTGCTGAATTTTAAAGAAAGTTTTTAATGAGGGAGTGATTTTTATTTTTAATCTTTGTGAGGAGGCCAACTTATCTTTCTCCTTCTCTGAGGTGATCCTGAGATCCTTGGGTATGGTTTTTTCTCTTTTTCTACTCACTCTCGGTGAAATACCCTTCGGAAATTGTTCTTGGCTTAAGAAATTTCTATTCCGCAGACTGTAGGAGGATTTTGCTTGTTTCTCTTGGTTTCTTGATTGCGGAGGTTCTTGTGATTCTTTAGATCCCACTCGATTTTTTCTTACAGGGGTCTCCACTAAGTTTTGATATGCCTCCTCCTTGTCCTCCTGTGCTGGTTTTGTAGATTTACTCATAGGCAGGTAGTTTACAAATATCTTTTGTTTCTGAATATCAGTATGGAGGGATAAAACAGTATGCTGACTGCTGAAATTACTGCGTTTAGTGTTTTTGCATATTGTGTTTTGTGACTTTATACATAGATCCTTGTTTAATGTCCAGACCCTCTTTATTTGCTTAGTTCTTTTCCTGTGAGAGGCTGCAGCTTTGTGTCTTTTCACTCTCCAGTCCCCTGTTGCCTCCTTGCTTGTCTGCCGAAGCTGTGATGCAACCCCAGCACTCTCCAAGCCTTCTTCGGTTAAGGCAATGCTCGCCTCATTCGCTTCATTCGCTTCATTCGCCTCACTGACCGCCTCGGCGATCTGAGCGCGTTCCCCTCTGACACTCCCGCTCGTGCCCCGGAACTGATAGCTCAGTCTTCCGGAGGCACGGCGGCAGCGCGACTTTGCCTCTGCAGCAGCGTCCCACCGATGCCACTGCTTCACCGCTCCGACGCGGCTCCTCAGCTCAAACCCTCCCGGTCCGCAGCTCTCACCTACGCCCGTGAACGTCACCCGGGGCTTCAGACAGCGGAGTTCACACAGGATGTTCACGGCTTGTTCGCTACCTCTACATGGCGGGCACAAAGCTTCCCTCGTTGTCCCGCAGCCAGACGTGGGAGAGAGGAGACCGAGGGAACACACCATTCCCGGAGTAGTCCTTATACAAGGTAGAAGATTATTACCTTTGATGTTACTCTCGTGGTGCTCCGTCCATTTTTTTCCGTTTACAGGCGCTCGCCAACCACTACATTCCGTTTAATCACGGGCGCTCTGGGAGCTCTCCGACTGAGCTTCCTACTCAGCCGCCATCTTCCCCCTCTGGCTGCAAGGCTTATCACTTCACACGGCCGCAGGCCGTGCAACCAGAGCACTTCAGTTGGTGCGCAGCCACCCTCCCAGCACTGCCTTGTTACTCTCGGCACCAACTTTCGTTTCATGGTGGAACAAACCTCACTGATAACTATCGTCTATTGTAGCGAACAACACCAGGTTCAACTTGTGACTTCAGGCGCTACACGCATCTTTGCAGGGTGTGTGCACAACCTAACGCCATTTTTTGTAGCTACCTTTACGAGTATCATTGGGTATTACGACCCTGTCTACGTGCCTTGAAGTAGCATCCTGATGGCTTAAGGCGCTTGCTCACAAGTCCGCACTCGATGCACTCTCTTATCTTCTCCTTCCTGCTACCCAGGCTCCGCATTTCACCCATTGAAATAACTTTAGAGCAGCATAAAAGGGTATACAAACAAAGTAATGTAACTAAACAGAACATATATTCTTAACTAAATGTGGCATATACATGGATAATATATGGAACGTATGTAAGCATAACATACCATATGTAGAGTGCAGAGTGCAGATTCAGAGTGCAGTGTGCAGTGTGCAGTGTGCAGTGTGCAGTGTGCAGAGTGCAGTGTGCAGAGTGCAGTGTGCAGAGTGCAGATTGTGAGTGCAGATTGTGAGTGCAGATTGTGAGTGCAGATTGTGAGTGCAGATTGTGAGTGCAGATTGTGAGTGCAGATTGTGAGTGCAGATTCAGAGTGCAGATTCAGAGTGCAGATTCAGAGTGCAGATTCAGAGTGCAGATTCAGAGTGCAGATTCAGAGTGCAGATTCAGAGTGCAGATTCAGAGTGCAGAGTGCAGCTTTAGAGTGCAGAGTGCAGCTTCAGAGTGCAGCTTTAGAGTGCAGAGTGCAGCTTTAGAGTGCAGAGTGCAGCTTTAGAGTGCAGAGTGCAGATTTAGAGTGCAGATTTAGAGTGCAGATTTAGAGTGCAGATTTAGAGTGCAGATTTAGAGTGCAGATTTAGAGTGCAGATTTAGAGTGCAGATTTAGAGTGCAGATTTAGAGTGCAGATTCAGAGTGCAGAGTGCAGATTCAGAGTGCAGAGTGCAGAGTGCAGAGTGCAGATTCAGAGTGCAGATTCAGAGTGCAGATTCAGAGTGCAGAGTGCAGATTCAGAGTGCAGAGTGCAGATTCAGAGTGCAGATTCAGAGTGCAGTTGCAGAGAGAACTCAGCAGCACCACCACAGCATCACTCAGCAGCACCACAGCATCACTCAGCAGCACCACAGCATCACTCAGCAGCACCACAGCATCACTCAGCAGCACCACAGCATCACTCAGCAGCACCACAGCATCACTCAGCAGCACCACAGCATCACTCAGCAGCACCACAGCATCACTCAGCACCACCACAGCATCACTCAGCACCACCACAGCATCACTCAGCACCACCACAGCATCACTCAGCACCACCACAGCATCACTCAGCACCACCACAGCATCACTCAGCACCACCACAGCATCACTCAGCACCACCACAGCATCACTCAGCACCACCACAGCATCACTCAGCACCACCACAGCACCACTCCGCGACATCACAGCATCACTCCGCGACATCACAGCATCAATCTGTGCAACCATTCAACAACAACTGGTTCAATTATGTTCTCTCCATGTTTCAAGCTTTATTACAAATGTCACAAAAAGATGTTATTTCACTTCTGTTCTTGGATTTTCATCACAATAAAATACACTGAACATAATCTTCACAAACGTTATTTACAAAAGTTTAAGCTATTGCCAATATAAATTACAATTACTTTTATTTAAGTATTAATTATTTTAAAAAATTAAAAGCCGTTGCTATTTGTAATATCAATACATCTAAGTCACGTAAATACAAAACATGTTGCATTACAAATGCTATAGTCGTCACATGTGCGAAAGTTATAACTATTGGCATTGAAAATGACAAAGCTATTAATTTAGCTATTTTCAAAATCAACACATAAATAAAAAAATTGTCATTTACAAGACCAATAGCTCAAACTTTCATAATGCGAGACCTATTGCATTGCAAATGCTTGTTCCTACTTAGTGTTTTGTTAGTTTTTTTCAAAAGGTCCTGTAAAAAATTCAGGGTAAGTTGTAGATTGTTTGTCAGGTGGAATATCATACACTAGGGGAAGATATTTGACAATATATGGTATAGATTTGACTCCGTTTAAGTGGGAAAGTTTTAAATGTTCTATCCCTCATCCAAATTTTGTGATGTTCTAATGTTAGTAAGTTCTTATGAGTTGAGTAAATTTGTATACGTTTGTGCAAGTTGTGTTAATTGTAAAGTAGAAAAGTTTTATTGGTAAAAGTTTTTGGGAGGTATTAGGAATGCTAATGTCATTAAAATTGTTGGGGTGGAGGGGAATCTCTATTTAATTGCCTTTTAATGTTTATAATGTCTTAAATAGATAAATAATTTTGACAGAGCATTCCAATAAGATTTCAAACACCAGTTTTTTGCTATTTTTTTTAAATAAAAGACGCTGGTGCCATGGATGTATGTGGCGCGGCTATCTGCCGGCGTAAATAACACCTGTGAGAAGTTGACCTGGTATATGATGTTCACTATTCTAGTGAACACCTTGCACCAGTCCAAACAACCCTTATGGTGATGGTTGTAAGTCAACCTTATAGACCAGCTATCCTAATGGTAGCGTGGACAGAACAGTCTTAGGCTAAAAGACTCTTGAGGGCGTGTAAAGCCAGCTGTTTTACCATATGTAACCCCTTGAATATCAAATGAAAGGACAACACACAGAATATATATAAAATATATATGTATTTATTTACTAACACACTCCTCTGAACTCTTTATGAGGTCAGAGGCAAAAGCACATAACAAGTTACTCTTAGAAACACTTTAAATAGCACAATTTACAGTTAGGCCCTAGGGGCGCGTAAACCCATATACTAAGTAAGTGGTATAAGAACCACGACTCGGGAAATGGAAAGGCCTAGAGCCTGGAGAATCGCTGGGCCTACACTATCTGAACCTTAGGTTAGGAGTAGGAGGCCCACAAGCGGCGTGTGCAGTGTCTTTACACACACGCATGAGTCAATGTTAAGTCAATGGGAACTTAGAGTTTAGAAAAAGAAGGATTTAGGACACTTCCGGTCTAGCTAGAGGGAAACAACTAAAAACCTAGACACTAGAATAGTCAATACCCTTGGGAGCACCGAAATACTCGTGTTACCTCACCCACAGGAAGCGGGTGCATAGGTGTGAAGATGTGTCGGGTTTCGCCGTTGAAGTCTATGGAGCCTGTGACGAAAGATGCTGCAGGCGACCAGGAGGAAGATGTCCGGGTGGATCCAAGGGCGGATCGAGGATGAAGAGGACCTGAAAGCAGAGGGGACAGAGTCTGGGTCACTAGCCAGTGACCGGGTGCAACCAGGAAGGAACCAGACTACGTCGAGGAGCAATCAGGTGTTGTCGTGAAGCTTGTCTCTTCAGCCACGCAGACCAGGAGGCGTCGAGGACTACCAGATGCTGGAGAGGAGCTGTCCCACGAAAGTTCTCACAGATGGAGTGGTCGACCGCCGGATTGGAGTCAACAAGCCTTGGCAAAGACAACCCACGCAGGATACAAAGAAGGCTACTGATGCAGACCAGCAAGGTCTGAGGTGCCTCACCTTTGCAGGGAGGCAAGGGCCAGTCTGGAGCAACCAGACCAGCGAGTTGGTTTCAAAGGATTGTCGTCACAGAGGCTACTAGCCAACGGGCCAGCAACCGGACAACGCGTCGAGCAGAACACAAGCAGAAGGGCCCCACGCAGAACTCGTGGAGTGTGGAGGGCTGATCTTGGGTGCAGGTGGAGCTCGGATTCGGGGCTTCTCAATCCCAAGTGCACGGCTTCGAGGATACCTCAGGAGCTGCACAGTTAGCAAGTCGGGGACTTTTCAAGATGGCCGGTCCCACGTGATTCTTCGCCTCCACGGATCTCAGCTATGCTGCAGACGTGAAGAGAGGGTCAGAGAGGTCTGGAAGTCTGGGTCTTGTCAGGCTCTGTGCTCGGTTTCCAGTGGGAACGTCGACAAAGCAAGCCATTGATTTGCTGGATGGTGCCTGGTTGCCCAGGGTGGTCACTCCTTGGCCACAAGGGAGATTCTTCAGTCTTCAGCTTCAGCAGAATGTCGAAGGTCCAGAGTTTCGTTCAAGTTTCACTTCAGGATATAATCTAAAGTCCAAGGACACAGCTCCTACCTTTATACAGCTAAAAGGGGCTGGATTAGTCCCTAGGTCCCTCCTATGGGTGGGACCAGGAAGGGGGGTGGTTACACCCCCTTTCCTTTGTCCAGTTTCGCGCCAGAGCTGGGGCTGGAGTGCCCCAGCAACCGGTTTGAACTGGGGTATGCATGAAGCACCTAGTGTGCCTCAGGCAGTGTCTCAATCTATTCAGCCCTCCCTGTCCCAATACACAAAGTCCTGTCTGGGGTGGTGCTCGCACCTCTCCAGTCAGGAAACCTATTGTCCAAACCTCCGTAACTGGAAGGACTCCCAGCAGCAGGAGGTCAGACTTGTGTCTGTGGCAGCAGCGTCCATTTTGTGACGCTGGGGCTCTGGTTAACTTTAACCGGGATAGTCAGCAACAACATGTCTTCTCCCTCTAGAAGGGTGGAATGCTACCCCCATCGCCAGAATTGGCGAGGGGGTAGTATTCCAAAGCGTATGACACCTTACACGACATGTTTGGATAAAGCCAAACCAAAGTTAGCATTTAACCGGGAGGTTCATAATGCACTTAAGAGTATATGGTATGGCAGTATCATAGAACAGCTATAAGGACATGGTTCCGAAAGCTGCAGACAGGCTCAGCTCATGCTAGAGCACCATCTCACACATAACCAAGCACTCTGCCTCCAGGATTGTTAAGGCCTGCCATAGGAGTGACTTATAGGTTACTGTGTGTCTATATATACGGTTAGACATAGGAATACTATACCTAAGCAAGGGGTGATTACATGACCTTGCCCCAGCTGAGTGATCAGCCAGCTGTGTCAGTTTGAGTGGCCAGCCAGTGGTGGCATAATACATGCTGCAGCCCCTAGTAGGCCTTGGTTACACCTATGCCCTGAGTACCTAGGATACACTTCTACAGGAGCTGACAAGGTGAACAAATTCCCAATTGTGGTTGTACCTAGAGTACATGGTGTGAATTTAGAGAGAGTGCATCTGGGCTGTGGGTCTGATTAGCAGGCCCACAGCCACATCCAAGTCGAAAACCAGTAAAGCAAAAGCAAAATGTGGGGGTGACCATAGGGAGCAGACCCTACTCTCCTACAACACCTACATCCGTAAAATGGATGAGCTATCTCTAAGACTATCGACATGTGAATGGCTTACAAACAAGGCACCAGATCTAACTGTAAATTTAGAGTTTTAACATTCTCACAGAATAAGAAGGCAGAGCTAGCCTACTGGTTACACAACGTCACGTACTTCAGACAGCTGGACAACAATTCAGATAAAAGGAACCATACCAGCAATAGCTCACTTTTTATAGACCCTGGCCTCAGGTAGCTGAGATCTCATGTACGTATCACCTATGGTCACACACTGGCTGCAATGCAAGTTTAAAGCCACAGAGGACAGGCTCAACCCTCAGAACACAGAGCTATCCCAAAGACTCAAAAAGTTTCACATGGTCAGAACCAAAGTAAAAGATCTGACCTTCATAAAGCACTCATTCCAGGTACTGGGGACACAGGGAGAAGAGCAGCTGTCACACTGTGGACCCTATTCACAAAAACTATTTTCTCAGAGGCGGCTCCTCCGTTAAGGCGGAAGAGCGTCGCCTCACTCCTCTCTGAGCAGAGCAAGAAGGAACAAGCATTTGGAATGCAATAGGTCTCGCATTTCGCGAGTTTGTTATTGGCATTGAAAATGACAATCCCTTTTTTTATGTTTTTGTATTTAAAACATAAATGAAAGGCATTTCTATTTACAATGTCAATAGCTTAAACTCCTACTGCATTGCAAATGCTTGTTTTTAAACTGCCACCGTCTTAAGACATAATGAAATTGGTTACTTTCAGTATACAAAGCATCATTGAGATGATGATTTTAACGTGTGATAGTTCAGAGAACTTTTAAGGTGTTCAATTGCCCCATAAGCATTACAATGCAAGCAGCCCATAGGATGGCATGAGATGAGGCAAAAATATTCCTCTGGGCGAAGCCAGCTTTCGCTATAAGTATACTTTGTAATAAAAAAAAAAAGTTAACAATAGGTGTAGCGTGCCGTTGCTCTATCAAGCTAGACCTAAAAAATTACCGTTCGTCTATAACATAACATAACGTACCGGAAATAAAGAACTAATTAAATAACATACTGGAAGTAAAGAACTAGGAAGAGTAAATTACGTAAAAGATTACATTCGACGCAGAAATACTGTCTGTAAACAATATACTTAGCTTTGAACAATATCATTTTGTACATGATATACAAGTTTTACAATATTATAAGCGTGTCAATCTTTTATTGAACCATTATGGGGCCGGGCAGATCGCTGCACCAGGGCATCCTGCTAAGTAGGCGGGTCACCCACGGGACGACCTGTACCCGTTCAAAAATTCCGCTCACATTATGAGTGAGGATCCTGGCGTCACCCAAGATCGTTATTTTCCTTACTCATTAGTTTAAGGCATACAAGAAAATGGGCGGAGAAGAAACCATTCAGGAGTAAAACCTCTAGTAAGTGAGAGCGAGAAACTGTCGCCACATACTGATTTAAAAATCCTCTTAAAAGGGTTTCAGTATATAAAGTCTGCAGAGGAAAGGTTTACAGTTTAATCACAACTCACTCAAAAGCGACAACATTCCCCTCTCTGTTTTATGTAAATTAGAATGTCGTGTAGCCTCATGGGAAACGGGGAGGTGCCTTAGGTAAAACATAACTACGAATGGCGTCCTTGGCGGTGACGTGCTCTCATCGTGATCTCGAAACACCACTTGCTGCTGAATTCAGCGCCATCTAGAGTCTTTATAGAGAATTGCATGAGAAAAATGCAAGTACACACACACACACATGTGGGACGCGGGGGGCTTATCTCCTCCAGGTTTGAGGGGGGGAAAGGGGGGGGGGCAGGGTTTTAACGTGCGCCGGGTCTGTGCACCGGCAGTTTTTTTTAAGGGGGCTCGAAATGGGTCTCTATCGGGCTCTGTTTTGTGCCCTGGGACAGACGTTCTGTCTTTTTCCCCCGGACTGCAGTCCGGAAAATCGTGCCAAGGCACAAAACAGCCTGATAGAACGCGACATGTGTGCTGCTCACACTGCTCGCTTCTTCCTAGTAGAGAAGTTACGGCATGACGTGAGAGTTGTCGGGGAAGGGAAATCCTTTAAAGAGAGTCATTTTCTCTCTGGATTTCCCTAATCTTTCTTAGACTCAGGTGCAGCAACATTGTTGTGGTGTCACCAGGGCTTTAAGTGGAAGCTTTCTCAATATTATCTACAAACCAAAGTTGCTGCTTATTTATCTTTTGCAACTAACAACCATTGACAAAGCCAATAGTCCTGACTTGTAGGTATGATGTTACTTGTTGTATCATATATTCGGATGCAATGACAGAACCAGCAGAATTCAAGTCTGGCGGCACACTACGCTAAACACAGATTTTTGGTTTACGTTTTTAAGCCACGCCCCTACTTACATTGACCACGCCCCTTGAGAGAGTTTTTTAGCCCACTTAAAGCCATTGGGGGGGGGGGGGCATGGGTGGAGGGGACTCAATGATTTTCCCCTCTCATCTCCATGATTCACAGGGCCATTGCCTACACGAAGCGCGACGCTGGGCCGTGAGCATCTCAGCGCTTTACAAGAGAACCAGATCCCGGCTTTGCCTCAACAACCTGTTACTCCTAACAAATCACGTTAAAAAAACGCGGGTAATTAATATATATTTAAAAAAATCTGCCCGTGTGTTATGCAAGTAACCTAATGCTTGTGTAAAGCGTTCTACTACCTAGAACAAACCTGCGCTATGAGAGCAACAAAAGAAAACCATGTTACACTCCCGAGGGTCACGTGTGACTTAGAAGTCGTGTCATGTTGTGGGTTGCAGGAGGGTTTATTTGCATACCCACAATCCCCTGTCATTTGTAATCCCTCTTATGTAGTGGATGCAATTTTACTACTTATCCGGATCAGCACCTAAAATATATATATATATTTTCTAGGACATTTTTCAAGTCATTTGTTAGTTTTCAGCCCCACACTGACAGTCCACGGAGTTTTGTTTAGTGCGCTCCCTAACATATCATCGTAATCATATTCTGGTTTCTCTTCAAACCGAATAAATCTTTCGCCTTTTACTAAAGATTTCCGTGGAGAGCAACATCTAAGAGTTTCACTCAATTTTTTGAAGTTCTATCTCTGATAGAGCTGTCCTTTACGGTTAAGGATAGTTACAATGTCGTCAATTCATTAATAAGTGTATTAATATTGTTAGGGCGTCAGTGATTGTTTTATCGATCTACTGCTTCTTGAACAATTTCTTGAATGTACGCTCTGCTCTTAATTGATTAGGATCAGGGAAATATAGTGCACCAATCTCCTTCCTGCTCGTTGTTTTAAAATGAGGCATTTTACAATTGTTTTTCCGAATTGGTATCCGGTTTCAAAGTGTCATTTATTTTAATGATACTGTCAGTGTGACTCAAATTTCATATGTTTTACAGTATTTACATAAATAATGCTAAATCCACAAAATACAAGTTAGATGTTACCTGTGTGAGGAGGGTGCCCCACTCCATAATAAATTAGCATTGGCAAAACCAATAGTTTGCCTATGCGGGAGCTATTGGCTTTGGCATTGTGTGTCAGCCAGGGGAGTGCCAGACATTGCCACAATCCTTAGTTCAACATCTGTGTGCCCCTGTGTGAGGAGAACCCTGAGGACTGAAGATGAAAGCCATACCGGCTTTCTGATTGCATGCTTTTTCCAGTTGCCAACATGGAGGTGCCTTGGATGGGCAGAGTGGGTGAGCTTCATCCACTCACAAGCATTGGCATAGCCAATAGGTCTCGCTTTTGGGACCTTATAAGGATTTAGTTATGCAGCACAATATCCTTGGTGCAACAACATCAACCATTGCATGGCTAAACACTTATAAGGTCCCAAAGGCGAGACCTAATGGCTATGCCAATGCTTGTTAGAATAAAACCAGAGGGCTTGCTTGATTTGATTGCTATAGCTCTTATTTATTGAACCTTTTCTCTTGCTGCTACTTCAATTGCAAAGGCAGACTTGTTATCTTAGAGGTCCTTTCAATATAGGCCCCCAGAGTAACAGCTCTGCCCCTTCAGCACACAGTGAAATATGCAACACGTTTACCATGAGCCAATGGTTCTGTATTCCTTTATTCACTATAAATATGTCCTCTGTGATAAAAGTTTGTTCCCTTGTTTAGAAATAATTTATACAACTGGTTCCATGCTCTCTATTTTCGCTGTTGGGATATGGAAAATGTTGAACAGCATGTTGTAAATATCATTTAATGTTTTTTGTTTTAAAATTCCATTACTTTAATTGTAAAACTTGGTTGTTTGAGGTGTACTTCCAATTCTTCTCACAGCTGATTTTCCTCTCCTGTTGTTTTTTATTCTTTTAATTTTTATGGGTTTTATTGGCAGGGTGGGGCAGAGAAAGAGTATTTGTTAAAATTGCTCTGTATAATTTCTTAAAATTAAGTTTTTTTCTCCTCTTAATCATGAGTATTAAATATTTTTGTGTTTAAAAAATATTATTTTTTAATTGCATTACTATTGTATTCTTGGTTCCGTGAGAAGGGTAGGGTAACATATGTATTAAAACAAATAATACCTGCAGGAAAACATTTTAATTGGTTAATATTTAAAAAATAATTTAGTCAAAATCTGTTGTCTTTCAAAAAGTGAGCCCTCTCTATGTTTAAATACATATGTAGAGTTCTATTATCAGTTGATAAGTTTAAACATTTTCCTTTTACTACAGGCACTGCTCTTACCCTGAGCTGTGTGTAGATGGCACTGTTAGACAGTTGTTGAATGCAATAGCAGGAGTTTCTTGCTGTCTCTCATCGGACTGACTGACTGAATGTAAAATTGGTGACAGTGGTTCATATATGTTGTTTCGTGTAACATGGTTTTTACTTTATAATAAATGCAGATTATTTTATCAATTGTATTGTAAAAAAATGACTAAACTTAATTTGTTTTTGTAACTATTTATAAGTTGTATTTGTTTCCTGTTGTAAATGATGATCCTTACATGCCGCAATAATAATTGGGGAAAAGGTCGTCTTTTTCCCATTTCATTTAATGTCTTAATTTTCATACAAGAAAAGGATTCTCATCCTCTTTTGGTATTATTAGTTTGCAATGTTCTAATAAATAAAAAAAAATGCATCATTGTCGTAGAGTATCTTTATTCGAATATCACACGACCACTTCCCTTGAAAGAAAAGCGCGGAGGCCAGAGGGGAAATCTTTGGAGGTACTTTATTCAAAGGCTGCGCAGGTAGGTGGCGGCGAATGCATTTCGGCTCCAATTGCCTTCCTCAGTGCCCTGCACCCACCAGAGTCTTGATAATAGTCCATTAGTTCTGCTCCGCCTAATGTTATGCTGTCATCACTGGGCTCCTCCCCTGAAGAACTCGGCTCACCTGTTGGTGCTCGTAAACCATTAAACAAACTCCAACCCCCAGAGTGCATCATGTTCATGCATCTGGGTCGGTGTGGGGGTCAACCGAAGATGTTACCGGCTCCAGTGACTTTACCAGGCATAGATGACTCGACTCCTTCCCTCGCCGCCCGGGTCCAAAGCGCCTTCTCGGGTCCCCTCGGACTGTAACAGCCGTGAGGTTGGGAGACTGATAATGCGGGGGCAGCCATACATTGCACAGCACCACGACGGAGGTAAAATACCTCATACCGCATATATCCCACAATCCTGACAGCGGACACCGGAGTTCTTGATTCCTCAACTAAATGAAACACTGCAGGGCAATGTAATACCAGTTCAGTCCGGGTCTTCTTATGTCACAGGGCCATCCGTATTGCGCTCCTGGTATCACGCAAAAAATATCACACGACCACTTCCCTAGAAAGGTGGTCCTTTCCTACAGCAGGCAACTTTGTTTGGATGGTGTTTAGCGGCTTGCCTGAGCCGCGGGAAAGTGACCGGCTGCTGTTTCAGCAGTCCTGTGGGTACGCCACGGGCGTGGCCAAGAAGGACGTCGGGAGCCACATTGGAGGTGTAAGGAGTTGATGCGGTTTAAGACAGTTTAGCACCGCAATCCACTTGGGTTTTATGTTATTTATGTGAGCAGGATTGAACGGCAGCTCACTTGAGAAATATCAAAGCACCAAGTACCAGAGGCCACTGGGGTGGCCACGCCCTCAAAGGCGGAGTTACGAGACAATTTATTTGGTGCCACGAACATTGCCGCTCATTTTGTGTTCAAGCAGCAAACCCCTGAAGAAGTGATAAAACATGAAACGCGTTGGGATGGCTGGTCGATGGCAAGCGGGATAGACTGTCTCTCCGCACCGCTTCCTTCAATAAAATTTGTGGTGAAACCTTACCTGATGGTGGTCCTTTCCTACAGCAGGCAACTTTGTTTGGATGATATATATGAAGAACAAGTCTCCTGTGTTTCCCCGCTGCCTGCCTCGAGAGTCGCGTCGCCACCGGACCCTACCGGAGAAGGTCCACAATATGCAAGTCACGTTATCGTTTCACCCTTGTACAGATAACCACGACGTCTTGTGTAGCTTCAAAATTCAATTTATTTTGGCTTTGTTCGGACGCGTTTCGGCTGTCCTTGCAGCCTTGTTCACCGAATTTACAAAACCAGAAAATCGCCATTTTAAACTATCACTGTTACTTTACACAAGTCACGTGTTGAACTACAGAAACACAGCAATGGTAAACAGACTCGTAGTTCTTGGATACGTTCCGCTCAAATTTGCTCAATAAAGTTATATCGCAAGCATCACAGTATATAATACACTTTTCACAGTTGTACCCGCAATAATTATTCTGGCAATGTATTCAATACAAGGTAGCGCTTGCCCCACCAATTTACAATTTTAGCCTGGAGCAAGAAATACGCTTGCCCATTTTAGAGAGCCTGCTTTTCTACATTGTGGTGGAAATTTTAACTCCCTCTTAATACAAGAGGATATGTATCGCTCAAATTTTGCCCAAGTGGACCAATTTCAAGTGTCAGCTCTACTCCTATTCAGCCCTGGTGGGCAATACCTATGAATATCACATAATATCACCTTAGTTAGTCTCCAAATGGCATTACTTAAATAACCTTTTCTAATTTTGAACAAGTCAAGGGTGTCATTTACATACCTCTGTTTACCAAAAAATAAAACATTCAGCACGTGATCATTAAAACTTTAAAATCATAAAAGCATTGTTGGTAATTGTCAGACAGTAATACACAATTTACAGATGTCTATGCAAATCTTCCTCAATGTTAAGCCCTACCGGTTGCTTAGAGTTTAGTTCTATTATGTACCTCAATTCAAGTTTACGGAGCTGCTTCTCCCTGTTGCCCCCTCTAGCATCTTTTTTTACTGAATCGATGACAAAATAAGTCAATCCTGCTGTCTCTTGATTATGGAATCTTTCAAAGTGGCGTGCCACCGGGTAGGATCTATCTGCATTAGTGATAGCCCTTAAATGTTGTAACACTCTTTTATGGACTTCCAAGAAGGTGCTGCCCACGTACCACAGGCCACATGGGCACTGCTCCACGTAGACAGCGAAGTCCGTCTTACAGTCAAAATTGTCCTTGATTTTCTTCACTTTGTCAGAGGTTCCCACCTTGTACTCTTTTGTGTTTACCCCATGGCGGCGGGCTTTACACTTTGTGCACTTAATAAAACCTCCCTTCTGTACCAACCAGGTTCTCTTCACTTCTTTCTTCTTGATTGAACTTTTCACTAACGATTGCCTTAATGACTTAACTCGTCGGAATGTTATTTCAGGTTTACTTGAGACTGCTTTGCCTAGGACCTTGTTGCCTTTAATCAGGTGCCAATGACGATTTAAAATGCTCCTGACTTTGTCTTGCTGTACACTAAATTTAGTAATGAGTCTACAGTGATTCTTTTCTTTACCCACTTTTTTCGGAGCCCCGAATAAAATGTCTTCTCTTTTTATCTTGTCTATTTTTGCTATTGCTGCCCCTATCCATTTCTTTGGGTAGCCTCTTTTCTTGAACCTTTCCTCGAGGTTGCCAAGCTCCACCTTCACCTGTCCCTTTTCACTACAATTCCGTTTTGTTCGCATACATTCACCATACGGAATACTCCTCTTTAAATTTACCGGGTGGAAGCTCTGCGCATGCAGTACCGTATTGGCTGCTGTGGGTTTTCTATACAATTTGGTTGAAATTTTACCTTCATGGATGTATACCGTCACATCTAAGAAATTTACCTCTGATTGACTGATGGTACTTGTAAATTTCAAGTTTAAATTATTGTCTTGAATCTTATTAATGAAACTCTCAGCTTGTGTTCGTGTTCCCTTCCATACTATAAACAGGTCATCAATGAAACGACTCCAATGCATCACGTGCTCATCCCAGATATCTGGGTACTGCTTCCGTATCACCTGCTCCTCCCACCAGCCCATATGCAAATTAGCATAGCTGGGGGCGAAGCAGGTGCCATCGCAGTACCACAGATCTGATGGTATAGTGTATCCATAAAGAGAAAGAAATTGCTCTTTAAGCACGTTTCTACCATTGTTAAGAGCATGGTTGTATGTGTCCATAGGCGGATTGTCTATTTCTTAAGAAATGTTTGACCGCTCTCAGCCCATCATCATGCCTGATACTCGTATACAAAGTGGTAACATCAATTGTCATGAGTAAATAATCAGCTTCCCATGGTAGATCATACATTTGCTTAAGAAAATCACCCGTATCTTTCAAATACGAAGGTAGCACTTGAGCTTCCTTATTCAAAAATGAATCAATAAATGTTGACGTATTTTCAAACGCACTTCCTATTGCCGATATGATCGGGCGGCCCGGGGGATTTGTTAAGCTCTTATGTACTTTTGGTATTAAATAGAATATAGGGGTAACTGGTTTGTCAATAATCAAGAATTTCAGTTCAACATCAGTAAGCAAACCTTCAATATGCCATGCTTGTAATAGATCATTAAATTTATTATAGCAATTTGTCATTACAGTTTCACTGATTTTAGAATAACACATTTCATTATTCAGTTGTTTATATGCTACGCTTAGATACAATTGGCGATCCCATAGGACCACATTCCCCCCTTTATCAGCGCTACGCACTATGCACTCATGATTATCTGCTAACTTTTTAATTAACTGATGATACTCATTTTGTTGTAGTGCATATGGTGAATTTTTGTTTTTGTCTTTGCAAATTTGTGCATTAAGGAGTTTAAGTTCATTAATAACAGTGTCATTAAATATGTCAATTGCATCCTTTTTTCCTTGAGGTGTAAACCTGGAATTAAGCCTAAATCCAGTGGATACCCTTCACTGATAGCTACACCTTCCTCCTCTATCGTATTCACATCGACTGTGACCAAATTGTCTTCAAGATTTCTTAGGTCTGTACATAGATCCATATCCCCCACCGTTAATTCATCCTGGGTAGTGATTGCAGTTTCAGATAGACTCGGTTTCCTCAGGGGACTGTTCAAAAGAAAATGTTTTTTCAGTTTCAATACACGGACAAACTTAAATAGGTCTATACGTGTTTGTACATAGTCTAAATCTGTGTCCGGACAAAATGATAGTCCCAAGTTCAATATTCTCTCCTCTTTTTCAGTGAGTTTAACATTCGGGAGGTTGATTATGCTTGTTTGATCTCCTATCGTTAGTTCTTCGCTCCCTTCTTTTTCAATTGATTCCCTTCTTCTACAGGCTGCCCTTTTCCGCCTTTGGTGCCTTTGCCTCTTCCCCTTCTTCTTTGCGGCTGGGTTGTCCGTATTTGTTGCCTTGGTCTTAGATTGAACCGGCGCTCGGCGTTTAAATAACTGAATTCATCAATTACTGTGGGAATTGCTTTGTTTTTTTGCACATTCGTGTCTTCCTCTAAGTCGGTGTCGACCTCCGAACTTTGAAGACTGCTCTGACCAGAGTGCACTTGTTTAGGTGGTTTAACTATTTGGGACATATTTTGCCTTCGGATGTTGTCAAACTTTTTAGCAAATGTGTAAATATGTCCTCTTTCATAGTCTAATTTATCTCTTAAGAATGTATGGGTCATATATATATACATATATATATATACATATATATATATATCTTCACACGCCGGTTCCTGGTTTCCCAGCCTTACGAGCGCTCAATGTGGGTGCGTACCCTACGGCGGAACCTCGCCGTTAAGTATTTCTCACTCCTCCGCCAACCGACGAAAGTAATGGGCGCACTCGCAAAGAATTTCCACAGTTGATTTATTGTTTATATCTTTAGCATGAAAACAAACTAATGATCTACGCGTTTCAGTGCTCCTGGCACCTTGCTCACAATCACTTTTTTCACATTTTTTCATGATATTTAAACTAACCAATAATGATGGATGTTACCTCACATCCTGTTTTACTCAAGGCATTGTGGTATTCGTAGTTTTAATTAAAAAGAGTCTTTTTGGTGAAGTCAACCATTACGTGTTACATGGCGATAATCTCAGGTGCCCCCTCATTAACTCATTAATTCATGAACATTTTGTCTGTTATTCTATTGTATATACATTTTAACTGTTTTTCTCCCTCTAGTGGGATTAGTCATTTATAATTCTCTTTGATCGAGCCACAAATGTTCATCTTTGCTGCCTCTTATTACTTTGTATATTTTATAATTCTATTACATCCCTCCAGTGGGATTTGTCGCTTTAGGGTATATTTACAGAGTCATTTGTTTTCTTGATGGTTTAGTTGTTTGATGTAATTTGAACTTCACAAGCTCATTTTCGTCTGTTACAAGAGATGAATATACAACTCCTCCGACTGATTCAGGCCATAAGGATTTAGGGTTCTGAAGTTTAGTATGTGGCGAGATTCTTTTTTGCGCATGATTTTCTCGCGATCTCCTCCGCGTATGTTCTTGGGTACCGTTTCAATTCCAAAGAATTTCAGTTTCAGCCAGTCTCCGTTGTGTTTCTGCTCCATATGTTTTGCCACCGCATTCGCTCTGTCTTTATGTGTTGTGGCTCTGACATGTTCCATTATTCTTTTTTTCAGTTCACCTTTAGTGCTCCCCACATACATCAGAGGACAAGGACACACTATGCCATAGATTGTAAATTCTGTCGTACATGAGATCAGTTGTCGTATTTGCCATTTTTTGTTATTGGGCAATGGTATCTCCTTTGTTGGTTTTGCAATTTGGCACATTTTGCAGTTGTAACATTTTACAAAGCCTGTAGTTTTCAACCAGTCTTTCTTTTTGCTTGTTTTACAGTGGCTGTGAATCAGCTGGTCTTTCAGGTTTGGTGCTCTTCTATACGTTACAACTGGGTGTGGGCCCACTATTTTTCCTACTGTGTCATCCAAATGTAGTATTGTAGGAAGGTAGATCCCTGACTATGGTTGCCCCCAACTTTTTTGCCTGGTGTTTTGCTGGTTTTCTGACTTAGTTGACCTGGGACCCTGCTATTCAGGGCCCCAGGCCTACTGCTCTCTCTGTAAAATGGATTCCATGTACCTTGGGTACATATCTAAATTGGATACTGAGTCACCTTATCAGTCCCTGTACAGTGTACCTTAGGTACCCAGGGCATAGGTGTACCCAGGGCCTACCAGGGGCTGCAGCATGTATTATGCCACCCCTGGCTGGCCATCCAAATCTGACACAACTGGCTGCACGACAGCTGGGGCAAGGTGGTGTACTCACCCTTTGCTGTAGATATAGTATACCTATATCTAACCCTAAAATGGACACACAGATCTCCTATCAGTCACTCCTATGGCAGGCCTTAACAATCCTGAAGGCAGAGTGCTTGGAATCGTGTGAGATGGTGCTCTGGCATGAGCTGAGCCTGTCTGCGGCTTTCGGGATCCATCCCTTAGCCGTTTCCGTGATATCGCATACCATATACTCTTAAGTGCATTATAATCCTCGCGGTTATATGCCAACTCTGGTATCGCTTTATCAAAACATGTCGAGTAAGGTGTCATACGAATTGGAATACTAACCCCTCGCCAATTCTGGCGACGGGGTTAGCATTCCACCCTTCTAGAGGGACACGACATGTATGTAACCCCTAACCCCGGTTAAAGTCAAACAGAGCCTCAGCTCCACAAAATGGATGCTGCCACCGAGACACAAGTCTGCCCTCCTGCTGCTGGGAGTCCTCCCAGAGCAGAAGATAAGGACAAAGGGTTTCCTGCCAGGGGCGGTGCCAGCACCGTCCCAGACAGGGTTTTGTGTATTGTAGGTAGGCAGGGCTTTAGAGGAAGGTGACTGCACGTGGCACCCCGGTGCTCACTGTGCATAGGCTGGCTGGAACCAGTTCCGGGGTCACTCCAGACCCTGTGCTGGGGAAAAGCCCGCCAAGGAAGTGGGTGTAACCACCCCCCTCCTAGTCCCACCCATAGGGCAGGACTTAGTCGCGTGCCAGCCCCCTTTTACAGGATAAAGGTAGGAACTGGCCCCCTTCCAAAGCAGATCATCTTTGAATCCTGAAACTACTATCTACGAAAGGAACTCAAGACTTCTTCCTAAGATTTCTCCCTTGTGACTAAGGAGTAGTCACCCTGCATCCGCAGGCACCATCTAAAGAACACTGCGGTCTGCTGCAAGTCCTTCCTCCGGAATCCGACTGCCCAGCTCGACGAGAACCGGCTTCCCTGGCACCTCTGACCTCTACCCACCTTTACAGCCCAGCTGAGAACCGTGGGTGCGACGAGACCTCGAGGGACCGGCCATCTGCAAGACTGCACGACTTCTGCACAGCAAGCCCGCCGAGTAATTTCCTGGTGAGTGCTTTGGGGTCCGAGAAGCCCCGACCCTGAGCAGCTCCAGCACCGAAGTGCAGCCTCCCAGCATCTCCACGATCTGCGTGGGGCCCTTCTGCTTTTTGCTGCTCACCGCGTTGTTTGGCTACTAGCCCGCTGGCTTGTGGCCTCCCGAACGACGCCCGACGACATTTCTGCTGCTGGTCTGGTTGCTCCAGGCTGGCCCTCGCTCCCTTTCAAAAGAGGAGCACCCCGGACCCTCCTGGTCCACTCAAGACGCTATTTTGAGTCCACCGCGTGGGCTTGAATTAGCCAAGGCTTGTTGCCCAATCCTGGGTAACTTCGACGCCGACAGCTTCATCCATCGTGGGACAGCTCGCCTCTCCATCCTGGTCGCCGACAACGCCTCCTGGTCCGTGAGATCTGCAGAGCCAGCGTCGCCCACTCACCTAGTCGAGGTGACTTCGCCCGGTGCCATCCTGGTGCCCACTTAATCACTGGCTAGTGATTCAAGAACTTGGTCCCCTCTGCTTTCAGGTTTCCTTCTTCCTTGATCCAGGCTTGGATCCAACGAACTTTCCTTCACTGGTCGCCTGCCAGCAACTTCCTTCTTCCAGGCTCCTGGTCCGGCAACGAGATCCCCGACGTCTTTTCAGACCTATGCAGCTGCAGCCCCTGGGCTAGGTAACTTCGGCACTTCGGTGTCCCAGCATAGCCTCACTATCCTAGGGTCAGGATCCACTGTCGTTTTCTTCCTACCAGGTCGGGTTCGCCCGTGAACACTAACTTTGCCTTTACTAGCCTCCATAGACTTTGTCCCGCATCCCGCGTGAGAGTGCACACTCTGCACCCGAGTCCCCTAGGTCTCCTAGAAGTAATCTAACGATTCCCTAGTTAAGTCCTAGCGATTCCAAAGCCTATTAGTACTGTACTTACCTGCTAGTAATTTCGCATTCCACTTTTTAAGTATATGGTTTTTCGTGCCCCTCGGGCATTTGTGTATAACGTGCTAACTTAAGTATTTTCGTAAGAGTTTTGTTGTGTGCCTAGCACCCTGTCCTCATAAAGAGTACAGGGTTGTTGTGATTCTAATAAATACACTGTTTATTTTCATAACACTTGTGTGGTGTCCTTTCACTGGGTGTTCAAGGGGTAATGTGATGGTAAAACAGCTGGCTTAACACGCCCTCTAGAGTCTTAGCCTTAGACTGCTCGTATCCATGCTACTAGGATAGCTGGTCTATAAGGTTGACTTACAACCAATCATCAATAAGGGTTGTTTGGACTGATATATAGTGATCACTAGAATAGTGAACACTGCACATCAGGCCAACTTCTCACATTGGTGAGCAGCGGTTGGGATTTGAGCTTGCTGTTGTTTTACCACACATGCCCTAAGAATATCTTGTGAAAGATCACATAAGTACTAAAGGTACATATAACTTAGCTTAGAATACTCTGAGTTCTACTGAACCAGCTGTTGTAGCTCCTAGGGCCTAGCACACCCTAAACTACAACTCTAGCAAGGGATCAGTAGGCAAACACATAGTGTAGGTAAGTGCACCACTTACACCTCACTAGAAAAGCATGTCTACCCAGGGAGAATCTACTGAGACTCCCCTGGTCAATGTTGACCCTCCACAGGTCACTTCAAGATATGCAGCTCTCAGTTTTCAGGAGATGAGACAAGTCTGTACCTCCAGGAAACTGAAGCAGGGGTCTAACCCCACCATTCCCTTTCTGATAGGTCTCTTAGAGACATATGATGCCAGAAAGATTTCTCAGTTACATGAGAATATGCCAGCCTTAGAGGGAACCTCTGGGGATCCAGACCTCCCCAACACTGCTACTGCAGTTGAGGAGGAGGAGGATCAGGAGGAACTCTCTGGGGATGAGGTAGACAAAGGTCTTGAGGTAGTCAGAAGGCTAACCAGGGCCAACTTAGACTTACTTGGGCTAGGATCTGGGGGACCCCCAGTACTAACCCGAAGTGGGCCTAACCTTGGAGTTAGGAGAGATAGATCTCTTTCTAGGGACTCCAATAGATCTCTGCACTCTAATGCCTCTTCTCAGGGGAGAAGGAATCCTCCACAGAGGAGATTTACTTCCCCTCAGAGAAAGGAGCATGAAGCTAGGATGAGACAAGCTGAACTGAGGATTGAAAGGGAAGAAATTGCCCTGGCCAAAGAGAAGCTTGCCCTGGCAAGAGAGCAGCAGATGAGTGGGTTAGCTCCCACTGGTGGCAGCAATCTCCCAAGAGATAGAGAGAAGGGTTTAGATACTAAACACCTGACTAAAATAGTGCCCCCCCTTTAAGCAAGGGGATGATATCCAGAAATGGATGGCTGCTCTGGAGAGGGCCTGCACTGTGCAGTGCATTCCCCAGAGTCAGTGGGCAGCTATACTGTGGCTCTCCTTTGATGGTAAAGGTAGAGATAAGCTCCTCACTACAAGCGTGGAGGATGCTAATGATTACCAGGTCCTGAAAAATGCACTGGTTGATGGGTTTGGCTTAACCACTGAGCAGTACAGGTTGCTGTTCAGAGACACCCAGAAAACTCAGTCTCAGGACTGGTCTGACTTTGTTGATTGTGCCACTAAGGCTTTGGAAGGCTGGCTACTGGGTAGCAAGGTTACTGACTTCACAGGATTGTATAATCTTATTATGAGAGAGCAAGTCTTAAATAATTGTCAGAACCAGTTATTACACCAGCACCTGGTAGACTCTGATCTGACCTCTCCACAAGAATTGGGTAAGAGGGCAGACAAATGGGTCAGAACCAGGATTAGGCCCAAGAACCAAGGTGGTGACCAGAAAAAGGAATCAACCAAGCCTCAAGAGAAGGGTGGGAATAAATCTACAGATCAAACCACATCAGGGCCCCAAAAATCCTCTGAGGGGGGTGGGTCCCAGAATCCTTCCAACAACCAGAAGAAACCTTATTGCTATCCCTGTAAACAGGTGGGTCATTTAAAAACTGACAGCAGTTGCCCAAAGAATAACAATAAGGAAAACATACCCCCAAGTAACATTCCAAAACCTCCTGTTACTACTAGTAGTAATCCCCCAGGTGGTGGGAGTGCCCCCAAGAATTTGGGTGCATTTACTTTGGGAGTTCCTGGGGACTCTGGCCTAACCAGGTCCCCTGACTTAGATACTCTTGTCTGTGAGACTGGCATGGGGTTTGCCAACTTCACAACTTGTCCCAACACTTTGGGCAAGTACAGACAGGAGCCCCTCATCAATGGTATAAAAGTTGAGGCCTATAGAGATACAGGGGCTAGCATCACTATGGTGACTGAGAGTCTAGTCCCCTCAAGGCAACTTTTACCTGGTGCCACATACCAGGTGACCAATATTGATGGAGTACAGAGAGATCATCCCATGGCAGTGGTCAATCTCAGCTGGGGAGGTGTCACTGGCCACAAGAGAGTGGCAGTGTCACCAAACTTACCTGTAGATTGCCTACTGGGGAATGATTTAGAGCTCTCAGCCTGGGCTGAAGTTGAGCAAGAAACCCATTCTAAAATGGTAAACATCCATGGTAAGGTTAGTGGGGCAGTGATAGCCACAGCCCCAGTCCAAGATATCCTCCCTGAACAGGTCAGGAGGGCTGTGCCAGTCACAACCCAATCTCAGACAACTTCCTTCCCAGAACAGGTTGTCAAGGCTGTGATGGTCACAGCCCACACCCAAACTGAGCCCCCTCCTGAAAAGGTTGGGAGAGTTGTGATGGCCACAGCTCAAACTCAGACAGAGGATAGTGTTGTGAAGCCTGAAACTATGGATCACTCCACTCAGACAGAGAGCATTGAGGAGGAAGAGAAATCTCCCTCCCACCAGACTTTAGGAAAGGATCAGCCTCCTCAGGGAACTGATCTGACCCCTTGTGAAGAAACTGCCACAGAGGTAGTCAGGCCTAGCCTGGCAGAGCCCCTGATGTCAGTGGACCCTTCCAAGATGGGACCCAGTCTGGAGCAGGTAACCTGCCCCTCTCTACCCTGCCTCAGTCAGCCCAGGGCTGTAGAGGTCAGGGAGGCCAGTGGTGGACCCCAAAGGGCCCCCTGTCCAAAAGAATTCCCCAATCAGCAGATTAAGGGCACTGAAGCTAGTAGTCCTAGCCAAGTGAAAATAAAACCAACTCCTGAGGGATCCCCCTTAAATTTAGTTAGGGACCTCCCACAGATGGACACTGTTGGGCACAGCCAAACCTGGGACCTGAGGGCCCCAAACCTGACCTGTCCCTCCAGTAAGCCAAACAGAAGGACCCAACCTCCAGCTGTAGGTAGCCAGAGGTTGACCCTGAGAGCCCAAAACAACTCAGTCTTGGAAAGAAAGGCCTCTATGGTGGAAAATGATTGGAGGAAGCTGAGCCCAAAATTAGTGGAGCCTCACTTCAGTACTCCATTTCAGCACCAGCCTTTTACTTTGCCAAAACACACCACAGGTAGAGATTCCCTATGGTGGAGACCCTCAGACACCCTTAGGGTGAGGGATTGCTTAGTGGACCATGAGATAGGGGGTAACCATGCCAGTGCTGGTACTTCCTTATATGGCCACTCAGGCAATATAGGCTTACCTGGCAAGGCTAGCCTTATCTCCTTTCGTTTGGGGGGGGGTTATGTAGGAAGGTAGATCCCTGACTATGGTTGCCCCCAACTTTTTTGCCTGGTGTTTTGCTGGTTTTCTGACTTAGTTGACCTGGGACCCTGCTATTCAGGGCCCCAGGCCTACTGCTCTCTCTGTAAAATGGATTCCATGTACCTTAGGTACATATCTAAATTGGATACTGAGTCACCTTATCAGTCCCTGTACAGTGTACCTTAGGTACCCAGGGCATAGGTGTACCCAGGGCCTACCAGGGGCTGCAGCATGTATTATGCCACCCCTGGCTGGCCATCCAAATCTGACACAACTGGCTGCACGACAGCTGGGGCAAGGTGGTGTACTCACCCTTTGCTGTAGATATAGTATACCTATATCTAACCCTAAAATGGACACACAGATCTCCTATCAGTCACTCCTATGGCAGGCCTTAACAATCCTGAAGGCAGAGTGCTTGGAATCGTGTGAGATGGTGCTCTGGCATGAGCTGAGCCTGTCGGCGGCTTTCGGGATCCATCCCTTAGCCGTTTCCGTGATATCGCATACCATATACTCTTAAGTGCATTATAATCCTCGCGGTTATATGCCAACTCTGGTATCGCTTTATCAAAACATGTCGAGTAAGGTGTCATACGAATTGGAATACTAACCCCTCGCCAATTCTGGCGACGGGGTTAGCATTCCACCCTTCTAGAGGGACACGACATGTATGTAACCCCTAACCCCGGTTAAAGTCAAACAGAGCCTCAGCTCCACAAAATGGATGCTGCCACCGAGACACAAGTCTGCCCTCCGGCTGCTGGGAGTCCTCCCAGAGCAGGAGATAAGGACAAAGGGTTTCCTGCCAGGGGCGGTGCCAGCACCGTCCCAGACAGGGTTTTGTGTATTGTAGGTAGGCAGGGCTTTAGAGGAAGGTGACTGCACGTGGCACCCCGGTGCTCACTGTGCATAGGCTGGCTGGAACCAGTTCCGGGGTCACTCCAGACCCTGTGCTGGGGAAAAGCCCGCCAAGGAAGTGGGTGTAACCACCCCCCTCCTAGTCCCACCCATAGGGCAGGACTTAGTCGCGTGCCAGCCCCCTTTTACAGGATAAAGGTAGGAACTGGCCCCCTTCCAAAGCAGATCATCTTTGAATCCTGAAACTACTTTCTACGAAAGGAACTCAAGACTTCTTCCTAAGATTTCTCCCTTGTGACTAAGGAGTAGTCACCCTGCATCCGCAGGCACCATCTAAAGAACACTGCGGTCTGCTGCAAGTCCTTCCTCCGGAATCCGACTGCCCAGCTCGACGAGAACCGGCTTCCCTGGCACCTCTGACCTCTACCCACCTCTACAGCCCAGCTGAGAACCGTGGGTGCGACGAGACCTCGAGGGACCGGCCATCTGCAAGACTGCACGACTTCTGCACAGCAAGCCCGCCGAGTAATTTCCTGGTGAGTGCTTTGGGGTCCGAGAAGCCCCGACCCTGAGCAGCTCCAGCACCGAAGTGCAGCCTCCCAGCATCTCCACGATCTGCGTGGGGCCCTTCTGCTTTTTGCTGCTCACCGCGTTGTTTGGCTACTAACCCGCTGGCTTGTGGCCTCCCGAACGACGCCCGACGACATTTCTGCTGCTGGTCTGGTTGCTCCAGGCTGGCCCTTGCTCCCTTCCAAAAGAGGAGCACCCCGGACCCTCCTGGTCCACTCAAGACGCCATTTTGAGTCCACCGCGTGGGCTTGAATTAGCCAAGGCTTGTTGCCCAATCCTGGGTAACTTCGACGCCGACAGCTTCATCCATCGTGGGACAGCTCGCCTCTCCATCCTGGTCGCCGACAACGCCTCCTGGTCCGTGAGATCTGCAGAGCCAGCGTCGCCCACTCACCTAGTCGAGGTGACTTCGCCCGGTGCCATCCTGGTGCCCACTTAATCACTGGCTAGTGATTCAAGAACTTGGTCCCCTCTGCTTTCAGGTTTCCTTCTTCCTTGATCCAGGCTTGGATCCAACGAACTTTCCTTCACTGGTCGCCTGCCAGCAACTTCCTTCTTCCAGGCTCCTGGTCCGGCAACGAGATCCCCGACGTCTTTTCAGACCTATGCAGCTGCAGCCCCTGGGCTAGGTAACTTCGGCACTTCGGTGTCCCAGCATAGCCTCACTATCCTAGGGTCAGGATCCACTGTCGATTTCTTCCTACCAGGTCGGGTTCGCCCGTGAACACTAACTTTGCCTTTACTAGCCTCCATAGACTCTGTCCCGCATCCCGCGTGAGAGTGCACACTCTGCACCCGAGTCCCCTAGGTCTCCTAGAAGTAATCTAACGATTCCCTAGTTAAGTCCTAGCGATTCCAAAGCCTATTAGTACTGTACTTACCTGCTAGTAATTTCGCATTCCACTTTTTAAGTATATGGTTTTTCGTGCCCCTCGGGCATTTGTGTATAACGTGCTAACTTAAGTATTTTCGTAAGAGTTTTGTTGTGTGCCTAGCACCCTGTCCTCATAAAGAGTACAGGGTTGTTGTGATTCTAATAAATACACTGTTTATTTTCATAACACTTGTGTGGTGTCCTTTCACTGGGTGTTCAAGGGGTAATGTGATGGTAAAACAGCTGGCTTAACACGCCCTCTAGAGTCTTAGCCTTAGACTGCTCGTATCCATGCTACTAGGATAGCTGGTCTATAAGGTTGACTTACAACCAATCATCAATAAGGGTTGTTTGGACTGATATATAGTGATCACTAGAATAGTGAACACTGCACATCAGGCCAACTTCTCACAAGTATCTTCCAGTTTTTTCTCATGATTCTCACAAGATCTTTGCTGTTTTCCGAATAATCCATGATGAGTCGGATGGGTTCAGGTTCCGTTTTATCATTATTTTCAACCATTTTTTTTAAGCATTCCTGTCTTGTTTTGTCATTTGCCCATTTCCAACATTTTTCAATGTTTCCCTGATTGTATTTGCGGTTTTTGAACCTTTGTTTAGTTTTGATGCTATGTTCCTGCCATTCAGTGTCTTCACTGCATATCCTTCTGATCCGGAGGAATTCTCCATATGGGATACTGGATATAAGGGAGGCTTGGTGGCCGCTGGTTGCTTCCAGTGTTGCATTGGTTGCCGTCTCTTTTCTATGCAATGTTGTGTGGATGTGGTTGTTTTTGATATAGATCTTGGTATCCAGGAAAGTTACCTCTGTGTTGTTGATTTCGTATGTAAATGTTAGTCCTATCATACTGGCATTCATGATTTTGTAGTAGTCCTGGAATTCATCTTTAGTACCGTCCCAAATTATCAACAGGTCGTCTATAAACCTTATCCAGCACATGATCTTACTTGTGAATTGGTCGTGTTCAGGGGCCCATGCTATTTCCTTTTCCCAATATCCCATTGTGAGGCAGGCATAGTTAGGACTGAATGAAAAACCCATCGCGGTTCCATTGCATTGTCTGTATATTTCTTCACCGAATAGAAAAATGTTTTGTGATAGACATAGTTCCATCATGTCTTGCAGCATTTGATTATGGTTTTTATATTGGATGTCTCTTTGTTGCAGGAAATAGTTGCATGCTTTTATTCCAATGTCGTTTTGTATATTTGTATAAAGGGATACCACATCCATGGATATCAGTTGATAATTTTCCTGCCACGGTGTGTTTTCTAGACGTCTCAAAAGATCGTTGGTGTCCTGAATGTGGGAACTTAACTGCGTTACGTGTGGTTTCAGGAAATGATCTATGTAGTTTGAGATTGGTTCCAGTAAAGAGCCCTTTGCAGATAGAATTGGTCTGCCTGGTGGTTTGTTGCGGTCTTTATGCACTTTTGGCAGGAAATATATTGTTGCCGTGACTGGATGACTGGTGGTAAGATATTTTTCTTCATCACTGTCAATGAGATTATTTAATTTCCATTGTCTCAATTTCTCATCTAATTTTGATTTAACTTCTTGAGTTGGATTGGTTTTTAGTCTTTCGTAAAATCTGGTGTCTTTCAATTAATATATATATACATATATATATATATATATATATATATATATATATGTATATATATATATGTATATACATATATATATATATATATATATATATATATATGTATATATATATGTATATACATATATATATATATATATGTATATATATATATATGTATATATATATGTATATATATATGTATATATATATATATATGTATGTATATATATGTATATATGTATATATATGTATATATGTATATATATGTATATATGTATATATATGTATGTATATGTATATATATATATATAAACACAATTTCCTCCTTGCTGTAGAAAGAAATGCACTGCTCACTGGACTGGTGGGCAAACGAAGGTTTATTTTCAAATGGAACAGCAACGTGACAGCAAAGTCCTTTCGTGAAACCTGACGCGTTTCAGCCGTCTAGCAGCCTTGTTCACAGGTGAGTTCAGGATTGTGGCGTAGTCCGCCTACTGGCACGCCTTTTGAAGACTCCAGAGTGCAAAGTAGTCTTCCTGTACTACAATCCCCATAATGCACAGTAACGCTTTTCCAAATTTGCTTCATAACATATTGCAGTTCGTTTTCCTTTAAGTTCATATTCAGGGACACTGCAGTTTAAATGAAGCTTTAGACGGGATTACTGAGCATGATTATTTCACATATTGCCACGCTGACACAACTGTAAATCTTTTCAAAACTCACGTGAGCCAGTCTGTCCTTGGTGAAACCGACGAACTCAGTTTCACTCCCTTGCCTCATGGCGCTTTTGATTTGAAAGGCTGAAATCCTCATACCTTTATTTTTCATTTTGCTTCATGGAGGCGGGTGGGCTCCTTTTAGACACAGCGTCTGAAATACCAACTTCATTTTCTCCGGAAGGAGCCTCAATCCCACAGGGCAGGCAGTGCTAGGGGACGGAGAACCCCTTGAAAACACAAACACAATTTCCTCCTTGCTGTAGAAAGAAATGCACTGCTCACTGGACTGGTGGCAAACGAAGGTTTATTTTCAAATGGAACAGCAACGTGACAGCAAAGTCCTTTCGTGAAACCTGACGCGTTTCAGCCGTCTAGCAGCCTTGTTCACAAGTGAGTTCAGGATTGTGGCGTAGTCCGCCTACTGGCACGCCTTTTGAAGACTCCAGAGTGCAAAGTAGTCTTCCTGTACTACAATCCCCATAATGCACAGTAACGCTTTTCCAAATTTGCTGCATAAAGATTTACAGTTGTGTCAGCGTGGCAATATGTGAAATATTCTTATTCTACCTAGTTGAAATTTTGTTTGCAACATCCTTTCCCTTGTATTGTCAACATATCGGAGATATGGCTCAGCACCTTTGACCATTTGTAAGTCAATCCGTTTGCTCACACTGGGCTTCATGGCCTCTCATCCCTCCCTTTCGCACACTGCCCTGCACATAAACAAGTCTTTAATATGGCCTATGTCTCTCTTTGAACTAATATGCAGTTTTGAAAATGATTGTGGTATTGCAATAGATTCTTTTGTTTTCAGTATATAATTTGCCCAATGGATTCTTGAGCCATTATCACAGGATTGGCAGCTCTCAATGATTTCCCAATTAAAAGAGGCCACAGGGTTACTCCAGATGGAGGCCCATAGAAGAAGTGCAGCAAGCCCCTCTACATCAATCATGCGGTTTGAACCCAGTTCTTCATGAATAAAGTACTGTGCGCTCCCTGGACCAAGTCCAAGCAGCCGCCTGCAAAAGAGGTTTTCTCCTTCTGAAGTCTACTGCAGTCTCTGAACTCCCATATAACTCAATCAATCAATCATGACATTTGTATAGCGCGCTACTCACCCGGAAGGGTCTCAAGGCGCTGGGGGAGGGGATAAGTTACTGCATGAACAGCCAGGTCTTGAGTTGCTTCCTGAAGGAGAGATGGTCCTGGGTCAGCCGAAGGTGGATGGGGAGGAAGTTCCAAGTCTTGGCTGCCAGGTAGGAGAAGGATCTTCCTCCGGCGGTGGCTCTGCGGATGCGTGGTACGGCGCAGAGGGCGAGGCTGGTAGATCGTAGCTGGCGGGTGGGCGTGTAGAAGGTCAGGCGGTCGTTGAGGTACTTGGCGCCCAGGTCGTGGAGAGCCTTGCGTGCGTGGGTGAGGAGTCTGAACGTGATCCTCTTGCTGACGGGGAGCCAGTGCAGGTCTCTCAGGTGGCCGGAGATGTGGCTGTGCCGGGGGATGTCCAGGATGAGTCGTGCGGAGACGTTCTGGATGCGTTGGAGTCTTTTCTGCAGTTTGGCTGTGGTTCCGGCGTAGAGGGTGTTCCGTAGTCCAGTCAGCTGGTGACGAGTGCCTGGGTGACCGTCTTCCTGGTCTCGGTGGGGATCCAACGGAAGATCTTACGGAGCATACGCTGGATGTTGAAGCACGATGAGGAGACGGCGTTGACTTATCTGGTCATCGAGAGGGAGGAGTCCAGGATGAAGCCCAGGTTGCGTGCGTGGTCTGTCGGCTTGGGAGTGGAGCCCAGGGCAGGGGGCCACCAGGAATCGTCCCAGGCGGAGGGCGATGATCCCAGGATGAGGACTTCCGTCTTGTCTGAGTTCAGTTTTAAGCGGCTCTTCTTCATCCACTCGGCGACGTCTTTCATCCCTTCGTGTAGGCTGAATCTGGCGGTGGCGGGGTCGTTGGTGAGGGAGAGGATCAGCTGGGTGTCGTCGGCATAGGAGATGATCTTGAGGTCGTGCAATGGCTGCGAGGGGGCACATGTAGACGTTGAAGAGGGTTGGGCTGAGTGATGATCCTTGTGGTACGCCGCAGATGACTTCGGTGGCCTCGGACCTGAATGGGGGGAGGCGGACTCTCTGGGTTCTTCCGGCGAGGAACGAGATGATCCACTCCAGTGCCTTCTCTTGGATTCCGATGTTGCTGAGGCGTTGTACTAGGGTGCGGTGGCAGACAGTATCGAACGCTGCCGAGAGGTCCAGGAGGATGAGGGCTGCTGTTTCCCCATTGTCGAGCAGGGATCTGATGTCATCGGTGGCTGCGATCAGGGAGGTCTCGGTGCTGTGGTTGGCTCGGAAACCTGACTGCGAGGGGTCGAGGGATCCATTCGTCTCAAGGAAGGCGGCGAGCTGTCTGTTGACAGTCTTCTCGATGACTTTGGCGGGAAAAGGGAGGAGCGAGATGGGGCGGAAGTTCTTGAGGTCGGTGGGGTCCGCTGTTGGTTTCTTCAGGAGGGCGCTGAGTTCGGCGTGCTTCCAGCTCTCCGGGAAGGTGGCGGTGTGGAAGGAGGTGTTGATGATGTCCCGCAGCTGGGGCGCGATGATGGAGTCGGCCTTGTTGAAGACGTGGTGGGGGCAGGGGTCGGTAGGTGATCCGGAGTGGATGGTGTTCATCGTGCGGGTGGTGTCTTCGGTTTTGACCGGGGTCCAGTTGCAGAGGGTGGTGGCAGGGGGCGTTGGTTCGGCGGGTGGGCGCGTGGTTGATGCTCCGAAGCTGTTGTGTATATTGGTGATCTTGCGGTGGAAGAACGAGGCGAGTGAGTCGCAGAGGTCTTGCGAGGGGGTGATGTCGTTGTTTCCGGCGCTGGTGTTGGAGAGCTCTTTGACGATGCTGAAGAGTTCCTTGCTGTCATGGGCGTTGTTGTCCAGTCGTTCTTTGAATGCTGTCTTCTTGGTGGTGCGGATCAGCTGGTGGTGCTTGCGGGTGGCGTGCTTGAGGGCGGTCATGTTGTCAGTGGTCTGGTCGTGACGCCAGGCTTTCTCGAGGGTGCGGCAGTTCTTCTTGGAGTCCTTGAGTTCGTCGGTGAACCAGGGGGTTTTCTTGCTGCCGGGCCTGTTGGGAGGGTTCTGTAGTGGTGCGAGGTCGTCGGCGCAGGCGGTCAGCCACTGAGTGAGGTTGCTGGCTGCTTCGTTGGGGTCCGTTGTGCTGGCGGGAGGGTTCTGGCTGAGGGAGGTGGTGAGCTGCTCGGCGGTGATCTTGCTTCAGCTTCGGCAGGGGGCCTGTTGTGGGCGGTGGTGGGTGGTGTTTCTCCTGAAGCTGAAGTGGACGCAGCTGTGATCGGTCCAGTGAAGTCCGGTGGAGTGGCTGACGGAGATGTGCTTGCTGGAGGAGAAGACGGGGTCAAGCGTGTGGCCGGCGTAGTGGGTTGGCGTGTTCACCAGTTGCTTGAGTCCGAGGTTGGCGAGGTTGTCCAGCAGGGTGGTGGTGTTGCTGTCGTTGTTGTTCTCCAGGTGGAAGTTGAGGTCCCCTAGGAGGATGTAGTCAGGGGAGGCGAGGGCGTGCGGGCTTATGAAGTTTGCGATGTCTTTGCTGAATTTTGTGCGTGGTCCCGGGGGTCTGTAGATGAGGGTGCCTCTGAGGGTCTTCTTGGGGTCGGTGTGAATCTGGAAGTGGAGGTGTTCGGCGGCGGTGAGGGTGTCGTTGGAGTTGGTCGAGATGCGGATGGTGTTCTTGTGTACGATGGCGATGCCTCCTCCAGTCTGGATGACGCGGTCCCTCCGGGTTGATCTTGTATCCGTCCGGGATGGCTATGTCGATGTCGGGTGCTGAGGAGGCGTTCATCCAGGTTTCCATGAGGAAGGCGACGTCTGGTGATGTTGTGTCGAGCAGGTTCCAGAGTTCGACGGCGTGCCTGTGGACGGAGCGGGTGTTGAGCAGGATGCACTTGAGGTGATTGTTGCTGGTGTCTGGTCTTGCGGGTGCGGTGCAGGTCCGGATGCAGGTGAACTTGCAGGCTTGGCAGGTGAAGGGTTCGTGGGTGCGTTTCGGTGTGGCTCGGTAGCAGGCGGGGTTCCGGCCGGCGTTGAGTGCGTTGAGGGTTGCGACGTCGTAGGTCCTTCGTGAGGTCTGGCGTCGTCGGGAGCCAGGGGTCCTGGCGCTGGGCGCGGTCCAGGCGCGAATGGGTGTAGACGGGCTTGCCTTTGGTGCGCCTTTGGCGCACAATCGGCACACCCGCTGCGTGCGTCCGCTGCGCGTACGCGTGGGCGTCATAAGTAAGGAGCCGGGAGGGAGGGTCAGCTGGGTGGCGGGAGCGGGACGGCGAATGTGCTGGCGGGGGGCGGGGCCGCAGAGCGGCAGCGGCCGGAAGAGTCTGGGGCGGGCGGGCGGCTCAGCGGCGGCTGGGTCGCCCGAAGCAGAAAACAGAAAGGCGCAAAATCAGGAAGCGTGGAGGCTACCTAGAAGGTAGCAGGCAGCAGTGGAGCGTGGGGGCGACCTAGCCTGGTAACTGCACCATAAGTGAGAACAGGTAAGCACTTGGATTAGTACATTTCCAGCAAGGGTATTATGGGTTTGCTTTCTACTTTGGTGGATACATTAAACAGAGCTCCAGCCGCCCAGTTGAAGCGTTAGCAGCGATGGGAAAGAAAGAGCAAAAAGCTATTATTAATATCAAAGATGACTCCTTGATACGAGAATTCTCTCACCCTTGTAATATTCCTTCCCTTGATAGAAATAGGTCTAACCTTAATACGGTGCGACCCACACACCGTAAGATGTGACTTGGCAATGTTAGTGTCTAGTTGCAGCTGATCCATAAATAATAGAGCGGGAGAGCAGGACCACATCCTTGGCATATAATAAGGCCGGCACTGGTTACCATTTATCCTTGGTAGGTTGTTACAGGTCGCCAATAAGGAAGGCGTTCAAATTGTGATGCACAGGTGGATCAGAATTGGTGCCAGAACGCACCACTGACATACACATACACCTCACTTCAGAGGGAAGAGGGAGGTGCATTCCCGTCTGTGACACATCTCACCTATGCTGAAATTCAAAATACATGATTATAATATGTCTGAAGAAATAAAAATGCTATTTAAAGTTGTTGGGTATCGAGGTTATATAGATTGGGTAACATCGTGTATTTACCACGATGCGCATACGCTATCATTCTCACACACAGAGACACATCATCACATCTTCTCACTCAAATGAACACAAATCTATCCAATGTGACGTATTTTTTCTAGACCCCTTTATTCTGTTCTTTTCTTCCTTTGTTCTCATTCTCTTTCACACACGCCCATTCAAATACTTGAAAATACACACACACACACATACACACATACTGACACCCTCCAAGCCCGCCCTTTCTCTCACTTAGAGAGCAGTGGCTTTACAAACGGCCAAGGTGTTCAACTGAAAATGATTTGCCCTGACAAGTTATTGAGCGGCATCCAACAGGTTTGAAAATCTGTTATAAATAAATTTATGCAAATCCAGGTTCATGAGGGTGTTTTTTGGCATTAGAGCAAGAACAAATATATCAATATACAAAGCTTTTCTGTCATAATTTCTGAGAGTGATCTACAGCACTGTTATAAAAATGTGATAGACCAGCACGAATACAGCGACTGTGCCCACTTAGACCACTAACCTCCACCATCTAGCTCTAGCCAGAATATAACCTCTTCTAACGAAATAGCTATTGTCAAATGCATCAGTGACACATAGTGTGTCTATGCAGTAGCATATGTAAGTCAAGGGACCCAACCCAGGATAGTATTCACATCAGTGCTTGCTGACACAGAAAATCCATTAGTGCTGCAATAGGTGGATTTGATGCAACAATGTAAAAATGTTCAGGTCTTACCTGAGATAGTGCATGTACTCTCATTTACAAGGCATTTTATCAACTTAAAGGGAGTCTGGAGCCTGTCCATTTCTTACATTTCAATGACATCATTGGCACTCTTGTTAGCTGGCTCCTGACTGGTCAGTGCATGCCAGTTTTGTTTTCTCTTCGTTTATTTCTCCCTTCTGTGGAGCATGGACCAAGTGCTAATTGTTTTTTGTTTGATTAATGTCCTTCCACTGCTCATGCTGGGATGACATTTTTTTTCTTCTTCTCCCTCTGTCATTGCTTTCTTGTCTCCTCCTCCAGTGTTGTTGCTTGCTCGTTGTTACTTGCCCACCTCCCACGTCCTAGTTTACTCCTTTGTTGCTTGCACCTATATAATTGCTTTCCTGTGTACCCTCCCCAATTTGTTGTTTGTCCCATAACTTCCTTCACCCGTTATTGCTAGCCACATCCAACCTGCCCACCTCTCACCCACTATTGCTTGCCCTGCCACATCTGTACCCCTCCCACCACAAAAACAAAATTGACAAAGCCTAATAGCTCTTGCATATGCAACAACTGCCTGGCTTCAATCACTGTGTTTTAGCCATGTTGTACAGCACTTCGGCCGCTGTGCAGTGTGGTTAAAAGTAAAAACCAACAAAAAGTGGTGCTATGGCCAGCCACCATTGACCGTGACATAGTGCTTTTCTTACATTTCAGTTGGCCTGCTGTACAACATTGCCAAGAAAAACCTTGACAAAGCTTATAGATCTCTCATAGGCGAGCCTAATTGGTTTCGCCAATGCTTGTCTTCACTTTGTAAGAATGTGAGACATGGTTTGGGCATTAAAGACTTCTTCATCTGCTTAGTTTCAAGGGTAGATTGGTTTCTGCAGGACTAAGTAAGCATTAATGTGAAAATGTAATCACATGTCTCACTTCTGTGTAGCTAGGAACGTACAGAGTTCCATGATGAAATGAGTCACATCACAATGACAAATTCAGCAGGCCTGGCTTGCATTTTCAGTTATAAGCAAGAAATATTTGCTTTGCCATTGCTTGTTTTGCTCTTAGCTCTCCAATCTGCAGCTAGATAGTGTCTACCAGATAATGGCTTACCAAAGGTAAGTAACTTGTTTGTTACTGCACACACAGTCCAGAGTGCACAATTGTGACACAGCGCATGTGTATGCATATGCATTGGCAACCTTCTTTGAACGGATTTTCTTTCACAGAATACCCACTTGTTGGCCATGCATCCATGTGCTTCATAATGCGCTCATTTACTTGTGAATGCAAAAAAAACCATTTACAAAGCCACTAGCTCTTTCTATTTAGGGCTGAGACCTGTTACCTTTGCAAGTTCTTATTATGTCTCAAGATTTTTGTCTACTTGTATTTTTTGTCATTTTATTTTAATTTTTTTAAACTGGGCAATATTGTTTTTGGTACTTAGCCACATGTTAACTAAACTGAAAATTAAAATCTCATAGTATTCTGTTGGAATAATCCTCTTGTACAGCCAGGACCTTACTTTTCACTGAGATTCAGCACTCCAGAAATAGTGTATTTTTTATTTTTTAATGCACTTAACCTCAGCTGCATAAAAAGACAAGCATTTGCAATGCAATAGGTCTCGCATTTGCGAGAGTCTAACCTATTGGCATTGTAATTGACAATGCCTTTTATATATGTTTAAAAAACCTACATATAAATAAAAGGCATTGCCATTTACAATGCCAATGGCTCAAACTCTAACAACTACGAGACCAATTGCATTGCAAATGCTTTTTTTTTTTACAGTATGATGGTGAGTAAACAGTGCTGCCGGTATAGAGTTGGAGGCAGCTGGGCTGCAGTTTACCTACTATATTTGAGCCGGAGGCCGGATCTGGTACTGCCAATTCTCCTGCCCGCCCGCCCTCCCCGATTCCATCCTAATGTGTCCTGATGCAGTGTGCGGACACTAAGGCACATTACAGGGGTTCAATAACACACGTTCAGTTTGTTTCACCATGCCAAGCTTGAGCCTGCAGAGTGGAGGGCAGAGTGCAGCCCAGATACACATTACTCACTTCAGAGGACAATGAATAATGCATTTCGTCTAAGTTGAGTGTCCAGCTGGGAGGGATTGTCAACACAGCTGGAACCTTGTCTCCTGATTCAGCACCACTCAGATGTCCCTTCACAAGTTTGAGAGAAATAAAGTGAGATTTAAAAACATTTTTAACTGAAGCACTCTATATTAGGAAGAATGTGTGGTTTGTAAGAATGTCAGTTACGTCTAAGTGTGCGTGTAACTACTTAAACAATAATTTCTCACACAGCATAACATAAGTATTTGTAAAGCGCACGTTCACCCGTGGGCATCTTGGAGCTGAATAATAGATAGTTATTGCGAGCCAACGGTGCTCACTTTCTCGACCTTAGAAGGATGACCGGCTGTGCAAACCCGCCAGGATTTGAACCTGTCACCAGGAGATCAAACACAGGTCCCTAACGTGGACATATTAGTCCACTAAGCCACCAGCCCGAGAGCACAAACAGAACGCTTACAACACTTTTTAATAAGTGTTAATTATCATACCATTTTATCAACCTCAAATAACAAAAGATTGTATTAAAAGTTTGCAGTGGTGCTCGTTGAAAAAGCGGGTGCCCACCCCGCTATTATCTTTAATTTGGAACGGGAGCCTACCCCGTATTGCAGCCACCGTATTAAGGAAATCACCGCAGCCCGGGTCGGACAGGAAGCCAGGCAACCTGTGTTGGGACGGGGGCGGGGCCTCAAGAAGACAGGAAGCATATGGGAGCCTACCCCGTGCTCATGTGCCTGCGAAGCCAGCTGGAAAAATAAAGCGTGAGAGTCAGTGGGGCTCCCGTGCTCGTGGAGAACCCCGCCTGCTGCTGAGCCTGCCCCGCTGACGAGAGAAAGATCCCGGTGAGCAGGGACTCGACTCTAGAGCAGCGGGGGAGTCCTGAGTCAGCCCGGTGAGTGTGTGCCACACCGCATTAAGGGAGACAGGAGATGGGCACAGCACGTGTCTGCACGTGGTGAACGTGCGCATTCACATTTCCAGTCGGGCCTGCGCGTGCCCATCTCTTCTCTCGCATGAGAGGCAAATCAGCGACAATAGGTTTCGCTGGTGACAGAGCTTCGTGCTGCATCGCCAGGCGAGACCTAAAAAAGGCTTCTGATAGATACATCTGCCGTGTGGATTCCTCACCTTGTGAATACCCCTTGCGTCAGCAACATTCGGAAATTCTTTTTTCGTAGCCTCGCGCCGACGTGGACTCCTGACGTCATAGAGACACGACCTCGCTCGCGACTCCGCTGACGTCACCGACGCCTATAATAGGCCCACACCGGCGGGATGACATCAGTTCCCTTTTTTCCGCGTCGTCGACGCTAACGGTTTCGGGATACTCTGTAGCCTTAGTACAGTGTTACTTTATTTCCTCGATTCTCCATTCTCGGATATTTGTGTTCTATTGTCATGTCGACAAAGAAGACCGGGTTTAAGCCTTGCAGAGAATGTGGGAAGATGATGTCCGTTACGGACCCTCACCAGGACTGCATCTGGTGTTTAAGTTCGGATCATGACGTCGATGGATGTTCATCGTGTCAAAAGATTAATCCGAAGGCTCTCCGTGAAAGAGAATCCAAGCTTCTTGTGGCCAGGATTAAGGCGAGTAAGGTGAAAAGATCATCGAAGCACTCGAAGAAGTCGAGGTCGAGATCCAGGTCGAGGTCTCGGGAGGCGTCGGCTTCGAAGTCTTCGTCCGGTCACACCTCTGGTTCTCACAAGAAGCACAAGAAAAGGAGGCATGGTTCCCATCATCATTCTAGATCGAAGTCTCCCAAGAGGATGAGGTCGAAGGTGATTCCTCTTCAGGTGTCAGATCGAGAAGGTGAGGCTTCGCCTTCGGAGTCGGTGGTCCAGTCTCCGATTCCAGTTGCGGATCCGTCCCCGGCTCCGTCCCCGGCTCCGTCCCCGGCTCCATCTCCGGCTCCGGAGGACACTGTTGGGGTTCCTGTTGAGGAGGAGGTTTCGAATCCTGTTGAGGAGACAGATTCGAACGTGCCACGAGGTCGACCTGAGCATCCACCATTCCCGGCTCCAGGTCAGGACCCCTCTGCATTTTTAAACGCGATGTATGGTGTCTTCTCGAGGTCGTGGTACCCCTCTGGAGCACCTTCGGGTCCCATGGGTCCAATGGCTTTCAATTTGGGTGTTCCACACTCATATGCTCCGGCACCCTTCATGCCGTATATGCCGGCTCCGACTCCGTTGTGGCAGTACCAAGCTCCACCGAGGTCGACGCCGGTGTCGACGCCGGCTCGGCCGAAGTCGACGACTCCGGTCCCGGCGTCACCGGCTCCTTTGGATTCTATGGGGCGGCCTTCCAAGCCCTCGGATTCGGTTCCGAAGTCGACTCCGGCGCCGTCGAATTCGGCTTTGGATTCGACCGCACTTCGAGTGAAGATGAGATCTCGTAGAGAAGCTCAACGACTTCTGGATGAACAGAGGGTTGATGAATCATCTTCTGAAGTGGAGGAAGGTGAGCTGGAGGGGAGTTGTTTTGAAGACCTGGCGGATGCTAGTGGTCTCGAGTTTTCTCCAGAGTGGTCGTTGCCTTCAGGACCTGATGCTCCCTCCAGGGATGTTCAACCTTATCATGTTGTCATGAAGAAGGCAGCAGGACTTTTGGGTTTGATTTTGCCTTCTGTCGAGTTTAAGTCGAACTTGTTAACAGAGGTCCTCCATTCTCCAAGCTCGTCGGTGGAACCTTTGCTACCATTTAATGACTCTTTAAAGGATCCCATCATGGAGGTTTGGAAGAAGCCCTTTTCTGCTCCTGCAGTTTCGAAAAGTGTGGCAAGGAGGTATAGAGTGGCTCCTGAGGATCCTGCTTTCTTATCTTCTCATCCTTCCCCTGAGAGTTTGGTAATTCAGGCCGCTTGCTCTAAAAAGTCTGTTGGGGCTTTTCCGCAAGTACCTGCCGACAAAGAGGCCAAGAAGCAGGATCAAGTGGCGAAAAAGGTTTTTTCTTCGGCCAGTATGGCTTTGAAGTCTTCTAACGCCACTTGCCTTATGGGAAGATACATTCATGCTCTTATGGACTCTATGCGTTCATTGGTCCCTAAGGTTCCTGAGGAAAGTAGAAAAGACTTTGAAGAAGCTTTGTCTGACTCTCAGGTGGCGGCTCGTCAGGTCATCCAAAGTGGACTTGATACTACGGATTCTGTGGCAAGGATCATGGGCACGGCGGTTGCCACGAGGCGTTCAGCCTGGTTAAAGTCTTCTGATTTTTCAACTGATGTGCAGTCTGCATTGTTGGATTTGCCCTTCGATGGTGTGGGGCTTTTTGGAAAGAAAGCAGACACGGCCTTGGAAAGATTCAAGGACAGCAGGGCAACTGCTAGGTCTCTTGGCCTTCAGGTCAGGGGCGCAACGACCAGGAAATTTAGAGGATTTGGCCGCTCTTCCTTTCGGTCGTATAGACAAGGCCAGCAGCAGCAGCAACAGCAGCAGCAGCAGAATACCTTATATAGGTCTTACAGAGGAAAGCAGAGGGCACGTCCTCGAGGGCGTCAAGCCTCCTCCTCCTCCACCTCTTCCAACCCCCCAGCCACAGAAAAGCAGCCCTAGATCCGCCATTCAGGATCATGTAGGCCCAGTGGGGGGTCGGCTTACCCACTTTCTACGAGATTGGGAATCGGTTACATCAGATCTTTGGGTTCTCAATCTCGTAGAAAATGGGTATGCCCTTCCCTTTCGGGAATTCCCTCCCAATTACCCTCCTTGCCAGGGGTATTGCTCAGAGGAACATCTGTTACTCCTTCAGGAGGAAGTCCAAACTCTATTGAGAAAAGGTGCGATAGAGGTGGTCCCAGAGCAGGAAAGGGGTCAGGGATGCTACTCCCGGTATTTCCTGATTCCCAAGAAGGATGGCAGGCTTCGTCCAATCCTAGATCTCAGGATCTTGAATTTTTATCTGAAGCAGGAGAAATTCAAGATGCTCACCCTTGCTCAGGTTCTTCAGGCTCTGCTGGAAGAAGACTGGATGGTGTCGCTCGACTTGCAGGATGCGTATTTTCATATTCCGATCCTGAAGTCGCACAGGAGGTATCTCCGTTTTACGGTGGGGTCGCAGCACTACCAGTTTGCGGTCCTTCCGTTTGGACTTACTACTGCACCTCGAGTTTTCACCAAGGTGATGGCAGTGGTGGCGGCGCATCACAGAAGATCGGGGATTCCTGTATTCCCGTATCTGGACGACTGGCTGATCAAAGCGGAGTCGTCAGAGAGAGTGCTTCATCATCTGCAGGAGACAACACTGTTGTTGTTCAGGTTGGGTTTTTCGATAAACTTACCCAAGTCTCACCTGGTGCCCTCCCAGCGCAACCTGTTCATAGGTGCTGTACTGGACACGACTGTATGTCGTGCATTCCCTCCCCCTCAAAGGATTCGCGACATACAGGAGATGATTCCTTTATTCTTCAATGGAGCGGTTGTTCCAGTCCTGAAGGTCCTCCGCCTGCTCGGTCTGATGGCTTCTTGCATTCTGTTGGTCAGTCATGCACGCTGGCACATGAGGGCACTCCAGTGGTGCCTCCGCAGGCAGTGGTATCAACACAACGGAGATCTCAGGGAGTCGGTGAGGATCTCCAGAGAAGCTGCAGCGGATCTGTCTTGGTGGGGCGTGGAAGGCAATCTGTCTCAAGGAAAGCCTTTTCATCTGCCTCCATCAGTGGCCTCGGTGATAACGGATGCATCCACTCTCGGGTGGGGTGCTCATCTGGGGGATCTGGAGGTCAAGGGCCTTTGGTCTCCAGAGGAAAGGTTGCTTCACATCAACCTTTTAGAATTGCGGGCGATACGTTTGGCACTCAAGGCCTTCCTTCCTTCCCTTCGCGGTTGGTCAGTCCAAGTCCTGACGGACAACACGACTGCGATGTGGTACATCAACAAGCAGGGAGGAGTGGGGTCGCAGTGTCTCTGCAGAGAGGCTCTGCGTCTCTGGTCCTGGGTTCAGGACCATCAGATTTGTCTGATGGCAAATCATCTGGCCGGGGTGTTGAACGTTCGTGCAGACAGTCTCAGTCGGCAGTTCTCTGCCGACCACGAGTGGAGGCTTCACCCGGGGGTGGTTCACGACATCTTTCAGATGTGGGGGACTCCTCGGGTGGACCTGTTCGCCACTCGCGAGAATGCTCACTGCCTGTCATTCTGCAGTCTCCAGTATCCGATGCAAGGAGCCTTGGGGGATGCGTTTCTGTTGAGTTGGAGTGGTCAACTCCTTTACGCGTTTCCTCCCATACCCTTGATTCCTCGGGTTCTGAGGAAGATTCGGCAAGACAGGGCCCAAGTCATATTGGTCGCCCCGGATTGGCCAAGAAGGGTGTGGTATACAGATCTTCTCCACCTCTCCTCTCACCCGCCGCTCCGTCTCCCTCACAGGGCAGACCTCCTCTCTCAGATGGAGGGGCAGGTTCTACACCCCCACCTCCAGACATTGCACCTTCATGCCTGGAGATTGAGCGGGGCAACCTGATTTCCTTTTCCCTCCCATCTGACGTTGTGGATGTCATCTTGTCAGCCAGGCGTGACTCCACTAAGTCCATCTATTCTTATAGATGGGCGAAATTTGTCTCGTTGTGTGGGGAAAGGTCTATCGATCCTTTGAAGGCCCATTTGTCTCACGTTCTCCAGTTTGCCCTTTCTCTGGCTCAGCAGGGTCTTGCTGTTGCCACGGTGAAAGGTTATCTTTCTGCACTGTCAGCTTTTCTCTGTTTGCCTGACCAGCCTTCTCTTTTTAAGTCACCTGTGGTTTTAAGGTTTTTAAAGGGACTTATAAATATGTTTCCTCCTGTCCCTTTTATTGTGCCTCAGTGGGACTTGAATCTGGTCTTGACCTTTTTGATGGGTGCTCCTTTCGAGCCTCTCCACAAATGTCCCTTGAGGCTTCTTACCCTTAAAACAGTCTTCCTCGTTGCGATAACCTCGGCAAGGAGGGTAAGTGAGCTTCAAGCTCTTTGTCACAAACCCCCTTTCTTGTCCATACATGCTGATCGAATGGTTCTCAGGACCAGGGCTGCTTTTCTGCCTAAGGTGGTAACTCCCTTCCACCTAGGGCAGTCCATTACTTTACCTTCCTTCTATCCTCCCCCTCACCCTTCTAAGGAGGAAGAGAGACTGCACCGTCTGGACCCTAAGAGGGCGGTGTCCTTTTACTTGGACAGATCCAAGGACTTTCGTTTGGAAGACCAGCTCTTAGTTGGATTTGCTGGCTGCAAGAAAGGAAGAGCGGTCCATAAGAGAACTTTGTCGAGATGGATCGTGCTCTGCATAAAGATTTGCTACTCTTTGGCCGGTAAGGAACCACCAGAGGGTATAAGGGCTCATTCTACTAGAGCTAAGTCTTCTACCTCAGCATTGGCCAGAGGTGTGCCTGTAGAAGATATTTGTAGAGCGGCGACTTGGTCTTCCCTCCACACTTTCGCGAAGCATTACTGCTTAGACTCCGAAGTGAGGAGGGACGGTCACTTTGCGCGCTCTGTCCTTCAGGATTTCCTGGTCTAGAAGAGTGGACACCCTCCTTCGGGAGTGGGGACTGCTGTGGGACTCTATTCACAAGGTGAGGAATCCACACGGCAGATGTATCTATCAGAAGAACAAGTTACTTACCTTCGGTAACGCTTTTTCTGGTAGATACTATATCTGCCTGTGGATTCCTCACTGACCCACCCGCCTCCCCGTTGTCCACTCTTCTATGCCGGAGTTACTGTAATGTAATGTATATATATTTTGTTGTCAAGGAAATGTTCCTATTGCTTTCCTGCTTTTGCTTAACACTGTGTGTTTTGCCTTGATTATTGTGTACTATGTATACTTGTATATTTCTACTGTCATTGGTCCGTCCGTGTGCCTCGATGGCACGGAAAAAAGGGTGGAACTGATGTCATCACGCCGGCGTGGGCCTATTATAGGCGTCGGTGACGTCAGCGGAGTCGCGAGCGAGGTCGTGTCTCTATGACGTCAGGAGTCCACGTCGGCGCGAGGCTACGAAAAAAGAATTTCCGAATGTTGCTGACGCAAGGGGTATTCACAAGGTGAGGAATCCACAGGCAGATATAGTATCTACCAGAAAAAGCGTTACCGAAGGTAAGTAACTTGTTCTACAGCAACCAGTTTCTGACTTCGCGGTTTTACACACACTCCGGTCATGTCGTCTGTATCTGCTCAAGTGAGAAGTAGCCCTTCTTCCTTTATGTCCTAAGTGGTCTTCCAGCAGTGCTATTTTCATGCAAACGTGTATTCCAGATACTTCCTGGTTCAGAAAAAATGGAGGCTTGTCAGGCGACCTTTTTTAGATAATACTTTTTAAAGAAAATGTTCAGCTGAGGATACATTCTGGGTCTTGCATTGCAGCAAAATGTACCTGCAAACTGGAAACAACGAAAATGTGTAATATTATCTGATTCCATTTTTATCTGTGGATAGAACGTTTTGAGTAGGCCCTCATGCGTGCCAATTCAAGGCCCTCTCCTTCAGCCACAATAATATTTTGAATTGCGTAGTTGTAGGGGTGGCTCGACTAAAGAAATTAGCATGTTCATCTCTCCTAATAATTTAACACACTTTTTGGTGAAAAGGTACCCTTTTACAGAGAACATACCTTACACACCAAATATCCATTCCATTTCAACAAACTTTATTTCGGTCAGTATAGACCATAAAAAGTAGATGATACAATTTCATACAAAACTTACATTTTGCAATGCTATAATTTCATCAAAGGCAAGATTGATCCATAAATAGAAAACTGATTTTCGACCTTAAACAATTAACATAGCAATTCTCCTAGGTAAGGGCACAATCATCAAGGGAGAAAAAGGTGGTCACATCTCATTTTAGATTATCAAGGATCATTTTATCAATATTTCCAGATTTTGGGAGGTAAAAAGTAATTAAAGGAAAGTTAAACATGATTAGAATGTGACAGAGTGTACAGTGAGCGGTGTTTATACTTGCAGTGATGAATTTATTAGCACCCTACGACTATGCCACATAGAATTCAAGAATCTGGACACAGTGAATACTATGGGTGGGTGGGGATCAAGTCTCAATATTCTGTATGCCTCCAAACACTGCCTTCACCCCATATTTCTACAGAGTGGTACAAGCCAACTCTGTCTGGCTGTTTTATAGCAGGGGCAAAAAAAGAGGACATGGATGCCTGTCTCTTCTGAGGAGTTACAAGCAGGGCACCCAAGAGAGGGGGCTTTCGACCATTTATTTGTGAATGCACGAAGCGACAAGAACCCTATTCTAAACAGTAAGTATAACTTCCTTGCCCTGATGGGTTGTAGGTCATCTAAAAAAGGCTCAAAAAGATACTCAGCTTTAATATTAAGGAAGTCAGTGGTTAAATGGCCCAGTTAAGTGTTCCCCTGGATGTCATCTAGTTTGTGCGATCATAAAAGTACTAACGAGTTCTAGACATGAGACTGTCGGGCACACGACCTCTGGGTTGCTTCTTAGGTCTGGGATATCTAGCCTGAGGCTAACATCTCTTATATGACAAAACCATGGTAGTTTGCCTGCCCCTAATAGTCCCAGAACCCCTTTTAGTTCAGACTGGTAAACTACTAGTTCTGGGGTTGCCCACAGTCTACGCCAAAAGGTTAACGGTCTGGGTCCTATCTCTTCAGCAATAGGATTAATTCCTAAATCCAGGCGTAGGGGAATGAGAGGGGTGCTTGTTGGTAGGCCCAAGAGCTGTCTCATAAATTTGTTCTCTTTGCCGTAATTACAGCAAAAGTTCCTTTTCTGTGAGTAGTATGCAACTAGAAACTAGAAAAACTTTTTCTTCCGAGAATAGAGCTCGTTCCTTTTTCATAGACTACGGTTATTTCAGCATTTTCATTTGCTGACAGTGAGGATAGTGCCATTTTTGTGGGGTACAGTGGCATTCTGTATTTCTTCGTTCCTCACATCGTTCTACTATTGACAGTCCTTCAGCAGTGTGTCTTAGGCTAATTTAAGTAGTTGATTGTGATCTGGGAAATTATGATTGTCATGCCTCAAGAGAAGAGTGTTCATTGCATTGGTGGATCAGAAGTAGCCAGCCACGTCAATACAGTGTTCCCGTTCCCCAGCCTAAACATTGCATGTAAAACATTTTGAAACTTAACAGTTCACTTTAACCTTATAAGACGTCTTTCCCAGGAATTCTGATACGAACACGCAACTTTAGAATGATGAGTTAACGAAGAAGTTGGTGTTGAGTTCAGGCTAGTCTGCTGAAATGCTTGTACCTTGTTGTAGGAAGGTAGATCCCTGACTATGGTTGCCCCCAACTTTTTGCCTGGTGTTTTGCTGGTTTTCTGACTTAGTTGACCTGGGGCCCTGCTATTCAGGACCCCAGGCCCACTGCTCTCTCTGTAAAATGGATTCCATGTACCTTAGGTACATATCTAATTGGATACTGAGTCACCTTATCAGTCCCTGTACAGTGTACCTTAGGTACCCAGGGCATAGGTGTACCCAGGGCCTACCAGGGGCTGCAGCATGTATTATGACACCCCTGGCTGGCCATCCAAATCTGACACAACTGGCTGCACGACAGCTGGGGCAAGGTGGTGTAATCACCCTTTGCTTTAGATATAGTATACCTATATCTAACCCTAAAAATGGACACACAGATCTCCTATCAGTCACTCCTATGGCAGGCCTTGACAATCCTGAAGGCAGAGTGCTTGGAATCGTGTGAGATAGTGCTCTGGCATGAGCTGAGCCTGTCTGCGGCTTTCGGGAACCATCCCTTAGCCGTTTCCATGATATCGCATACCATATACTCTTAAGTGCATTATAATCCTCGCGGTTATATGCCAACTCTGGTATCGCTTTATCAAAACATGTCGAGTAAGGTGTCATACGAATTGGAATACTAACCCCTCGCCAATTCTGGCGACGGGGTTAGCATTCCACCCTTCTAGAGGGACACGACATGTATGTAACCTGTAACCCCGGTTAAAGTCAGACATAGCCTCAGCTCCACAAGATGGATGCTGCCACCGAGACACAAGTCTGCCCTCCTGCTGCTGGGAGTCCTCCCAGCACAGGAGGCAAGGACAAAGGGTTTCCTGCCAGGGGCGGTGCCAGCACCGTCCCAGACAGGGTTTTGTGTATTCTAGGTAGGCAGGGCTTTAGAGGAAGGTGACTGCAAGTGGCACCCCGGTGCTCACTGTGCATAGGCCGGCTGAAACCAGTTCCAGGGGCACTCCAGCCCCTGGCCTGGGGAAAGCCCGCCAAAGGAGAGGGGTGTAACCACCCCCCTCCTAGTCCCACCCATAGGGCAGGACTTAGTCGCGTGCCAGCCCCTTTTTGCAGGATAAAGGTAGGAACTGGCCCCCTTCCAAATCAGATCATCTTTGAATCCTGAACCAACTTTCTACAAGAAGGAACTCAAGACTCTTCTCAAGATTTCTCCCTTGTGACTAAGGAGTAGTCACCCTGCAGCAGCAGGCACCAACCAAGCATCGCGGTTTGTTGCCAGTCTCTCCTTCGGATCAAGACTGCTCCAGCACGACGAGAACCGGCTCCCCTGGCACCTCTGACCTCAACCTACATCATCAGCCCAGCTGTGATCCGTGGGTGTGACGAGACCTCGAGGGACCGGCCATCTTCAGAACTGCACGACGCTTGTCCAGCACGACGCCTGAGTGACCCGCGACTGAGTGCCTTGGGGTAAGAGAAGCCCCGACCCTGAGCAGCTCCAGCACCGAAGTCCAGCCCCCCTGCATCCACGAGATCGGCGTGGGGCCCTTCTGCTTTTTGCTGTTCACTGTGTTGTCCAGGTCGCTTGCCCGTTGGCTAGTGGCCCCCTCACGACGCTCCACGACAACTAACACTGCTGGTCTGGTTGCTCCAGACTAGCCCGTGCTTCCCTCCAAAAGAGGAGCACCCTGGACCCTCCTGGTCCCCTCAAGACGCCATTTTAGGTCCACCGCGTGGGCCTTGCATTTGCCAAGACTTGTTGCCCAATCCTGGGTCCAGCGACGTCGACAGCAAGAACCTTCGTGGGACAGCTCGCACCTCCATCCTGGTCGCCGACAACGCCTCCTGGTCCGAGAGACTGCAGAGCCCAGCAGCGCCCACTCACCTGACTGCGGTGACTTCGCCCGGTGCCATCCTGGTGCCCACTTAATCACTGGCTAGTGATTCAAGAACTTGGTCCCCTCTGCTTTCAGGTTTTCTTCTTCCCGGATCCAGGCTTGGATCTCTTCAAACTTTTCTTCACTGGCCGCCTGCCAGCAACTTCTTCTTCAGGCTCCTGGTCCGTCAACGTGGGTTTCCGACGCAACTTGAACCCTATGCAGCCGCAGCCCCTGGGCTAGGTAAATCCAGCACTCCGGTGCCCCAGCATAGTCCAACACTCCAAGTGTTCGGATCCACTCCCGTTTTCGTCCCAGCTAGTCGGGTTCGCCCGAGAACAGTGACTTTGTAAATTCTAGCTTCCATAGACTTTGTCCCGCATCCCGCGTGAGAGTGCACACTCTGCACCCGAGTTCCCTAGGCCTCCTGCTAGTAATCCAAAGGTTCAGTAGTCCAGTCCTAGCGATTCTAAAGTCTATGAGAATAGTTACTTACCTGCTAGTAATTCGCATTCCACTTTTGTAATATATGGTTTTTCGTGCCCCTCGGGCATTTGTGTAAATTGTGTGACTTAAAGTATTTTCTTAAGAGTTTTGTATTGTGCTTAGCTCCCTGACTCATAAAGAGTTCAGGGTAGACTTGTTAGAAATAAATATACATTTATTTTCATAACAACTTGTGTGGTGTCCTTTCACTGGGTGTTCAAGGGGTAATGTGATGGTAAAACAGCTGGCTTAACACGCCCTCTAGAGTCTTAGCCTTAGACTGCTCGTATCCATGCTACTAGGATAGCTGGTCTATAAGGTTGACTTACAACCAATCATCAATAAGGGTTGTTTGGACTGATACAAAGTGCTCACTAGAATAGTGAACATTATATATCAGGCCAACTTCTCACACTTGTGATGTGCAGCCCTGAAACAAAACATTTTCCAGACAGCTCTTTTTATTATGAGTTCGGATAAATGCTCATAAGTAGATTCTAAACTGTGATCATGTGAACATCTTTAGTAAATGGAATATCTATTAAAGAGATCCACTCTTTGTGAAACCTTATTTCAGGTTTCACAAACCAAAGCCAGAGGAGAGTAGGCAGTTGATAACCTGCTCAGAGAGATTTATCTTACGCGTTTGGAATATATTTAGTCACCTGCCATCATTTGATATAAATAGTTTCTGTAATATTTAAAGTGATGAAAAATCTTTATGAAGGATTGAGTGAGAATCAGAAACACTGGCACCACAAGGCAAGTAAACAAAGTGAAAAGCTATTCAGGATGTTGGTTTGATTTTTTTGGGATGTATCTCTCTTTCCATTCAACTAGTTTTCAGAATGGCATGCTGTTACATATCTTATGACCACATGTTAAATGTTAGTATTAAATTGCCTTTGCAATGAAGAAGTTAAATGACTGTGGCCATTTGTTTTCTGACAGGGTGCCTTGTATTGCCTTCTTGGAAGCCATGGTGGTGTCTGTCTTGCAAATCTTCATGACTGGGACTGCATAGTACAAACTTGGCCTGCAATTGTGTCTTCTGGACTAAGCCAAGCTATGTCTTTGGAGAAACCATCCATTGTCAGACTTTTTGATGAATTAACTGAAAGGATCCAACGCCAGTTTGAAACAATTGGGCTCGACTTTGCTGTAAGCAAAACGTTTTGTTTGTTTGTTCTGTTGACTGATAATTTGAGAACAAATTTAGACATGTAAAATCTGTTGCTGTGTTTTTAGTCGGCACTATCCTTGTGAGGGTGAATCAGGATTCCAATCACTCTGGAGTGCGTAACGCAGGACAATAACTGTTATTAGAACATTGGAATGTTGGGAGCTCCATCGAAAACAATGGAGTGCTCCAAGCTTATAATGGCTGGTATAAGCCTGGAGCTCCAACATTCCAATGTTTCTTTGTTCACAGCTCTGGCTGTGAACAAAGGCTTCAGGGACCCTGAGGGGATTCCAATCCCCTCACACTCCCATAAGGCTTTGTTTTGTTAGAACATTCTGCCCTCTAGTGGCAGAATGTTCTAATAGCCTTACAGCCCTTCGTAGCTGGGCTTTACCGGCTTTTAAAGTCCCTCTCTCTTGTTAAAGGCCCTCGCCTTCGGCTCGGGCCTTTAACGCTGGAAAGGGCCTTTAATAGCCGGTATAGCCCTCTACGGCGGGCTATAAGGTTATGTTAAGTTTGGATTTTTTTTTAATGTTGTGTAAGATGGTTCCTGAATGCTGAGCTATTTTTATATTATGTGAACTATTTGTGTTTGTAAAGCACTCATCCCCCACCAGTGGTCTATTCGTACATCAATATGTTAAAAGGCTTTTACATTACTCTGAATAGTTGCTCAAGAGTCTAGCTTTCAGTCTCTTGCATAGTTACTCATGGTACAAGGTGTTCCTTACTTAATCTTCTAGTATGTTCCACATTAAAGGAGTCTGAGCATACTAAACACTTATACTGATTCTGACTTTCTTACAAGCTGATATTTCAGAGAACAGTCTGCCTAAGCTGTAGTCTGGAAAGATACTTGATTACTCTGCTTGTAAGGGAGTTTTGGCTGTGTGTCTAATGAGGTAAACAGGTTGGTTAGACTGTAATCTATTCTCTCTCTTTTCTTCTAAAGAAAACCTTTTTATTGCATTTACTATCTCACAGACACACAAGACAGTATTCACTGAGGCCCACAAGTGTATCACAGATGTAGCTTCAACTATTGCAGCCACAAATGAAAGCAATAATTACATGCATTGTCATGATCATATGTGCCCACCACTTACTCACGTATGTGTGCATATTCATAAGAGGTCTGTTTTGGAGTGCCTATGATATCTATACCTTTATGGACTTGCCAATCCACCCATATGTTAGCGTGCTTGTTTGTACAATACTGGGATTGGTTTACATGTAGTTCTAAAGCCATGCAATGGACCAGCCTTTAATGCACCTCTCAAATGGTGGAGGGGACTCGCTCCTCCATTAGGCTGTAATCTTTTCTCCACCTGAAACCAGGTTATTAAGAATCCAAGTGATATGAACAGAGTGTGGTGTTTTGTCAGTATTTTCAAGGTGCTGCTACCAATTCATGCACTGTTTTGAAACGCCTAAGTGCAGCACATTCGCTTAGTCACCTTTAGAGCAGAATGTTTAATCCCTGTGTGGATAAGCCATAGAACTGAGGTATTTCAGGACCTTAAATGGCAAGTTTGCTGTTCATCCAGGACTCATTACATTACACTCAAGCCTGTGCAGGATCAAACCCAAGGCCATCTTTGGTGAGGTTATAATGCAAGTAATTATGTAATTTGCCATGCACAGGAGATTAAAGGAAAATTAGGGATTTTAAAAACCATTTCCATCTCTGGTATGTTCTGCAAAAACTGGAATCTGATAGAGACATCTTGCCGCAGATTCCTTACCTTTGAATTTCTCAGGCGTCAGACTGGATCTGGATGATTATTATTCGAGCAATACCCCTGCAAGCCGATAGGTAGCGCCAATCCCCTCTGTGTGACGTGGCCTGCATCGTCTGCACTGTTGTGACGTCATGGTCACCAATATAGGCACCACCTCGGTGCACTGAAGTCAGTTCTTTTCTTTCCACGCCAGCCAGCGCAGATTCATGAAGAGAGCAACCCTTTGTCATTTTTTGGCAGGCATTTTTTGACGTTTTGTCGACCCTTTTTTAGTATGTAGGTTTTCCTCATGTCCAAGAAGACTTCTGGTTTCAAGCTGTGCGGAGCCTGTCACCGCACCATGTGGATGACGGACCCATGCTTAGTTTGTCTCTGGTGCCTGGAGCAGGACCACAACCTAGTCATTCTCCGATTGCCAGTCATTGCAGCGAAAGCTTTGAGGAAGCGTTCCCTAAAACGACTCGCGATCCGGTGCTAGGCTCGATGTCATTCTCCCTGGAGGTCTCATTATCTGTGCTGGTCGAGAGGACGGTCCAGGCACTGTTCTGGGAGTGCCAAGTCTTCATCCTCCCACTTGAAGTCGACGAGTTGATTTGGTTAGAAACGCACGAAACATAAGAAGTAGAAGCATGCTTCGACGTCTCCCCGCCCGTTGGCCAATGCGACGGAGAGGTTTTGGCGCTCTAGACCTCGTTCCTCATGGCCTGGCTCTGCGCTTCCTAAGCTTCCTGGGAGCTGGAGAGAGACCCACGCCCATCTCAAAGAATTTTATGATGCCATGTGCCTCATATTTGGGTGGCCTGACCCTACCGGCTTATTTCTGCACTTTTTGGGAAACAGTTCCGCAATTGCTGCCACAGGTCCCGAAGGAGACCTGGGCCATCCTCTCAAGCATTATCAGATGGGAGAGATGTGGCAAAGCTCGCCATGTGATGTGGTCTCGACACGACCGACTCGCTGGGCATAGATGTGGCTGTTTGATGCCACACCTGGTTGAGGACTTCTGACTTTTCAGGAGATGTCCGGGCCTCTCATGGTCATGCCCTTTGAAGGTATTCATCTCTTCGACAAGGAAGACATGGCTCTGGATCGTTTTAAGGGCTCACAGGCTACGGCTAAGTCCTTGGGCCTCTCAGTGGCTACACATCCCCCTTCTGCCTTTCACCCATTTTGTGGCTACGGAAGGGGCTTCCAGCCACGCCATCCATACCGCAGCCACAAGACCATGTAAGTTCAACAAGCTCTGCGAGGCCAGAGGCTCAGCTCGTTCCAACCCCGTGGGTAGGTCGGCTAGTGGTTGAGTCAGTCCACCACCTCCCCCTTGCAGGTTCAGCCTCCACACCTTCCTAGTCCATCACCTCTAACACTGGCAGATCACCACCATGGGCAGGGGGGTCCTCCAGATAGTCCGAAGGGGTTATTCCCTCCCCTTTGAGACCACCCCTCCTTCCATACCTCCAATTTTCGACCATCTGATGGAGGATCACCTGACTTTGCTTCAGGAGAAAGTCATGACTCTCTTGGCCAAGGGAGCCATAGAGAGGGTTCTGGCGCTTGAAGTAGGCTTTGCTTGTTATTCCCACTACCTTCTGGTCCTGAAAAAGGGAAAAGGTCTACACCCTATCGTAGATCTGCAAGCCCTCAACTACTTTCTCAAAAAGGAAAAGTTCAAGATGTTCACTCTATTTCAGGTCTTGCCTGCCCAGGAGCCAGGAGACTGGATGGTAGCGTTGAACTTGCAGGACAACTATTTTCACATTCCCGTCCTGGCTCCTTATTGGAGGTACCTGCGGTTTAAGGTAGGCCACGAGCACTTTCAGTTCACAGTGCTCCTCTTTGGCCTTACCAGCACCCCTTAGGTCTTCACCAGGGTGATGGCGGTGGGCGCAGCTCATCTGCACCAGTCTTTTCCTATCTTGATGACTGGCATTTGAAAGCGAGCTCCCCTTTGGCTGTTGATTCCCACCTCCAGCCAGACTATGGCAGATGTCCTGCGTTCACTACCAACGCGCTGAAGTCACACCTTACTCCCTCTCAGATGCGCTCTTTCATCGGAGCTTGTTCTGGACACAATGCTGTTTCGGGCCTATCCTCCCGAAGTCCAAGATATTCAGGCTATGAAAGGGTCCTCACCTCAGGCAATCGTCTCCTACCTTCAGACTACGGCAGACCTCTTGCTTTCCCTGGGGTTCTCTATAAATGTGCCAAAGTCACACCTGACTACTTCTCAGATGCTCCCTTTCATTGGGGCAGTTCTGGACACAGTGCAGTTTCGGGTCTATCCTCTCGAGCAGCGAATCCAGGATATTCAGGTTATGATTCCGACGTTTCAGCTTCTATCCTGGATTTCGGTGAGAATGACTCTGAGGCTGCTGGGCCTCATGGCCTCCTACAGCCTGCTAGTGACACATGCCTGATGGCATATGCGGGTTCTGCAGTGGGACTTCAAGTTCCAGTGGGAGCAGCATCAGGGGAATCACTCTGACATGGTCCTGATCTCATAAATAACTGCACAGCTCCTGCAGTGCTGGTAGACAAGTCATTCTTGTGGCTCTGAACTGGGCACGGAGAGTTTGGTATCCCGAGCTTCTCCAATTGCGCATCGATCCTCCTATCAGGCTGCCCCTTTTGAGAGGCTCGTGAGAAAGTGCCATCTTTCTTGCATGATATGCCCCCACTTGTTGCTGAATTGCTGATGTGCTTTGACTGAGTGTGCCCTGGGCTCATGCCAATAAGGTGCCCAGGGCCTGTGTTCCTTCCCTAAAAACTGTATTGAAGCTGAAACCCAATTGACATCTCTGGCCACATGTCAGCCCCTGGTAAATAGTACCCTAGGTACCCAGGGCCTTGTGACCAGAGAAGACCCCTCAGGGCTGCAGCACTTAGTGTGCCACCCTTAGGGGCCCTGCACCCTGACACCCACACCCTGCCTTGGCAGACTGAGTGTCCTGGTGCAGACCTAAACAAAGAGTCGACATGGCACCTATCTCTGTGTGCTATGCCCACACACCCACTGCCCTGGCATCCATCAGTCACCCCTCTAGCTGGGTGCCCTATGGCAGTGGTGTGGGTACAGGTTCATGAGCCCTGTGCCCCTACAGTACCCAGGGCCATTCCTGGGCACTGTAAGTGCAGTGAAGCCATTAAGAGTATATGGGGCTTGGAGGTTGTTATTACGAACTCCACAGCACCATAATGGCTACACTGAAGACTGACAAGTTTAATATCAAACTTCTCAGCACATTAAACTCACACTGATGCCAGTGTGGTATTTAATGTAAAATGCACCGGAGGGCATCTTAGAGATGCCCCCTGAAACCTAACCTACAATCCACGTCGGGTCTGAGAGGCATGTTGCTGGACCCCTGGGTGGAGAGTCCCCGCGCTCCTGGGCCTGCAACAATGCACATCCTGGGCGAGGGGCTAGGCCTCCTCCCCCAGGATGGGCAGGGGGAAGCTTCAAAGGCATACCGCCTTTGTGAGCTTCTCCAGACCGCTTGCTGTACTCAGCAACTGGCCCCCACCGCTGGCCCCCACTCTGGTGGGAAGACTGGCGGGAAAACCTACGCTAGGAAATGGGGTGTGCCAGCCTGTGCCAACTCCACCCCTCAGGTGGGAGAGGCGAGGTGAAGCACAACTCTTGGCTCCGGCCATCTTGAAATGGGGAGCCCTGCCCAATTAGAGATAGGCTCCTGCCCCCCTCCCACAGGAGAGGAGCAGGATAGGGGGTGTCCTCACCCCAGGACAGGGACCTATTGGTCCCTGCCCTTCCCCTACCTGTAACGCCCCTAAATGTAGTATTTAGGGGCACCCTGAACCTTCCTTCCTCAGATCCCGATTTCGAAACAAGAAAGAAGACCAAGAAGAAGAAGACTTGCCTTGCAGCTGCTAACAAGAGGATGACACCAACTGACTTGGCCCCACCCCTACAGACCTGTTGATCCTTGAACCAGCACCTGCTAATTCCCGGCATCTCCTGCGGACAGCAACCTCGAGAACCCCGGAGGACCTGCCTACCTTGACCCTCTTAGAGACTGGGACTCCCATGAGCAGTGACTCTGCCCAAACAGCAATAACCCTGGTGCCAGCCAGGAACCGCTAATCCAGCCCACTCTGCACCCGCCGAGCCCGGCCTGTGCCCAAGTGGACAGAGACCCTGAGGACGTCCCCTCGGCGATTCTGACCTGGAATCCAGTGCCCAAAGACCCTCCTCGACGACCCAGACGATGCCTGCAGACTCGGAACCAGGGACTCCTCCTACCGCGACCAGCAGAGGGTAAGATTTCCCGACGTCCAAAGACACCCCTGCACCCGGCGCCCCCCGGCCTCCTGTGCCCAACTCCGGGGTGCCTACCTACCCTCCAAGATCCCAACTTACCCCTCGAAGTGTTGGTCGCTCCAGATGATCCACCGTCCCCAGGCCTGCAGCCTTTGTTCCCTTTTCAAGATCTCCATTGAATAACATTGAGCGCTCGACGGCTCAAAAGCACCCTGCACCCAGCCGCCCGAGTGCCCCTGGCAGTGCAACCTGTGTCCTATCGTACTTCTCCATTTGCCCTGAGCAAGTGACCAGGAGCCCAGCTCCCACAGCTGCGTGGCCTGCTAGCCAGCAGCCACCAACCAAAGGCCCCTCTCATTGGATAACATTGGGCCTAACTACCTCTGCACCCGGCTGCCCCTGTGCCACTGAGGGTGTACCAACTGTACTTAACTGACCCTGGGAGATTCCTGAGTCTATGCCCAGAACCTTAACTCTGCCAGTCGAGTACTTACCTAAAAGCCGATAACTCACTTTTCTTCCATAGGCTAACATTGACTGGTTTCACTCAGAAATTCTTCTAAGTGTGGAGTTTTGGAACTTTAAAATATTCACCTAAAATCTGCCAAACAACAAATTCCGATTTACTTACCTGTGATCAGGAGAGACCTCAGTGCTGCACCTTCTAGCCCAGCACAAACCCTGAAAAGTAATTTTAACCGTACTTACCAGTAACCTGAATTTTCATTCATAGGAAACCATTGACTGCTTTTCTGTGAAATTTCTTTTAAGTGTCGAATTTTGCAAACTATAAATATTCCTTAAAAATCGTACCAACTAACAAAACGTAATTACTTACCTGTTGTAGATAAAGTGCTGAACCTAGGAGTCCAGTGCTGGATTACAACAGTAACGAGAACCTACTTTACTTGCAACCTGAATTTCCTTCCGTAGGATAACATTGGTAATTTCAGCTGAAAAAGTTTCTAAGTGTCAACTTTTAAAATATAATAATATTCCTTAAAAATCCCTACTGTAACCAAAACGCTTTTACTTAACTGTTTACGGTTCATGTCCTGGGACTGAATCTAGGGTCCAGTCCAGTGGTTAAAAAAGTAATCTACACAGTAACTAATTACGTTCAACTAGAAATTCCCATTGAGCTCAATGTTGCATTGTGTTTGACATTGTGTTGCCTATTGCAACAAACTGTAACTATTGCATTAAAAAAGTCTATTGCCTATTTGAAAAGTACTTAACAAAAGTAACTCATTCTGAGAAAGTATATTTTGCTACCTTGTTGGTTCTAAAATTAAACAACTGAGGGCCAGATGTAGGTAACTTCCATTCTGATGGATACATCTGCCAGTGGATTCCTCACCTTGTGAATATCCCCTGCGCAGGCAACATTTGGAACCTTTTGTAGCTCTCCACGTAGACGAGGTCACAGAGGCACGACTCCGCTCGCGACCTAGCTGACGTCACTGGACACATAAGAGAGCCTCGTCGGCGTGATGACGTCAGTTCCCTTTTTCCCGCGCCGTCGACGCCAACGGTTTTTGGGACTCTCCGTAGCTTGTTACTTTGTATTTCCCATATTGTATCTTGTTCTATCTCTTACTTCTTTCGAGGATGTCGTCGAGAAAATCGGGATTCAAGCCTTGCAGGGAGTGCGGAGGATATATGTCCATAACAGATCCTCACGACGATTGCGTATGGTGTCTTTCATCGGACCATGATGTCGAGGAGTGTTCTTCCTGCAGGAAAATGAACCTGAAAGCTCTGAAAGAAAGGGAAGCCAAGCTGTTTATGGCGAAGATGCGTAAAGAAAAGAGAGGTCGATGGAGATCAAAGACCAGGTCGAGATCGGGCTAGAAGTCGACGTCGGGTCATGCTTCTAAATCCAAGAAGCATAAGAAAAAGAAGAGGCATGGTTCTCCATGCCGTTCTGATAAAGAGGAAGCTCAGTCGTCTGCTTCGAAGGCTCATCGACATCGGAAGGACTATGTCTCTCCCCGGTGAGAGTATCTTCTCCTATGGCTTCACCGGCGCAGTCACCGGCGCCGAATCCTTCTCCATCTCCGGAGCATTCTCCGGCTCCAGTAGAAGAGGTACCAGTACCTGAAAATCGACTCCGGTGGATCCACCGTCAGCGCCAGCAGGCCCGAGTCCGGTGACGCCCAAGCCTGAGCGCATTCCAGGTGAGTACCCTCCTTTTCCTGGTCCAGGACAAGACCCGATGCATTATCTTAATGCGATGTACGGTGTCTTTGCGAGGGCGATGTACCCCTCTGGTGCACCTTCGGGTCCCATGGCATTCAATTTCGGAGTACCTCGAGCGTATGCTCCAGCTGCCTTCGTGCCATTTATGCCTTCAACTCCATCTTGTGAGTTATGGCAGGTCTACAAACCTGCCTAGGCGCGCACTGTGCACTTGGTGTGTCTTCACCTTAACCACTCCAAAAAGAGATTTCTTTCACATTCTCAACCAATGAGTCTGTTAACTATTTTAATTCATATGCTTCATATTATACTGTACATTTTTAACTCAATATCGATTACTGCATCATATCGACATATACAATGACATTATAAGTTCATTTCAAATCATACATCTTCATCATTTATATTCCTTCAATCAATGTTTGAACATTGCAATTTCCTTATTCGGCCCTATGCATTTCGGTACGCATAGGTACCTTCATCAGGGGGCAATTTCTGAAAAGATTAACAGTAGGGAAATGTAAGAGTACTGGTGCTGGTAGGAAGCCCATGGGTTGTGATATGGTAGTAGTGTCAAATCCTACCTGTGTGATCTGTTTAATGTACTTGAGAGCTGTAATCAATAAAGATGGAAACTTGTGAAGAGAGGCTGTTTTTAAGTTTTCATAAGCTGTTATTACCGATGGACTTTAGATGCTCCCTGTCGCTTATAGTGATTAAATGGTAAAGCTTACCGTTTTTTTATCGTCAAGAAAGCTTTTGGACAGCTATAAAAACAAGATAATCACAGTGGTAAACATTGTCTGCACCACATTATGAACTCATTTTAATCTCTGACGAAGCTTCGTAACTATTAATCAGACATACCTGAACCGTGATCAATTTATTGTTGATCCTGTGAAAATATGAGTATTGGGTTTAATCATCACGTATTTCGAGTTGCTACCGTTAATGATCGAGCCATAGATTGTGTCTACATACCTCGATATACAAGGAAAACGATCTGAAAAATAAACGGAACGAAAAGCGGCAACATAAGTTTTTGCCATGATTTTAAACAGCGATAAGATTGTGAATGACCGCGTTTTGTGCAGTTACCTTGTGCCGTGTGTGTCACCGTCCGTAATGATCCCGTGTGCAATGTTGCGTTCTACTCCGTTGCCATGTCTTCGGTAGTTTTACCTAATTATGCCTGTGTTTGAGCAAAGGACATAAAAAACGGACTATATGGCTATGTTTGTTGGAAATGAGCCTATTTGCGGACGCCATCTTTAGCTGTAAAATAATTTTACTAGCGTCATGGTGAGTGATGGTGTCAACATCACAAACCGAAAATATAAATGCTTTATGCTACCCACACTTTGTTGCAGAGACATGTTCCGTACGACACGGAGAAAAAAACGATAATAAATAAAGATAATAAATAACGCCCTGATTTATCAGCGCATTTCAAGCGCATTCAAAAATTTGATCATATTGTAGCTATTGTGCTAAAGGGCTCAATGGTAGTCTACATCTGATATGATAATACTATTCAATGTAAGGTAAATATATGCCACTGACTAGAACAGCTTGTGTTTGATTAGGTCTATATTATTTGCTATGTGGTAAGACTGAGTTACTTTTTGAATGTTTTGTTCGTAATATGGGCTGGCCAATGACGTGATTATTACTATTGTCTCTATATCAATGTTTAATGATATGTTACTCCCATCGTTTCTCTGTGTCATTACTATTACTATGGTTGTTTACAACATGGTACTATACCCTGGTTTATGGACTATAGACCCTCTGTGTGTGTATTATGTTGTATGAACTGTACCATTAATCAATGCAGTTGTTATTTCATTCTTGATTCTATGCCATTCATAGTGAACATTGTTCATTCTCTTAACAGATCTTATTGTCTTCTCCAACTGATTTTCCAACTCTTTCTGTACATACATCAAATCTAGATTTGTACAATTGTCTCTGCTAATGGCATTCTTACATGATGTGTTCCTAAAAATACATTACTGAAAATACAATGGTTTCAAGTTACCAAAATTCATGTCAGACCTAGGTATTGTTTTGTGGACCTTACTTTGAATTCTGTGAACCATTATCACTAATCCTCTGTGGATGTTTAAAAGTCTCAAGGCTTCTGTGCCCTGTGAATGAATTATCAATCTGATATCTACAAGTGACAAGATAAGTCATACCTGTCATTTAAACCTGTTGGGATCATGGTATTAAGGTATTTAATCCAAAATAGTTCTCGTTGTAGCAGCCTTTGATCATTGTCTATTCCTGGTCGGATGTCGACTTTTTCCATGATAAGAAAACAAATCTGAGATATAGTGTGGCTTGCGCCTTTCCAATGCATCACCAATGGGGAAGCTAAATTCAAGTTGCGTATTCGGCTCTTATGTTCCGTGAGTCTGATTTTTAGCTTGCGTTTGGTTTTACCAACGTACATCTTCCCACAAGGGCATTTAATTGCGTAAACTACATTCAGCGCGTTGCAGTCACTTGTGTGTCTGAGTTTGATCTTCACTCCTGTTGTGGGGTGTGTGAATTCATTACCTGTAATCACATTATTACAATGTGTGCAATTCAGACAACGTATTGTGCCTTTGTGTTTTGGTGTCTGTTGAGTCTTGTCTTTCCGTGGTTTATTCAATATTTGCCTGAGGTTTTGACCTCTTGTATAAGCATGCATAGGTCTGTCTCTAAATATATCTTTGAACTCAGTTTCTGAGGACAATAGTTCCCATCTCTGGTTGATGATGTTTTTAATAGCTTTAGATTGTGTTGTGTACTTCGTTACAAACGCCATTCTATCATTGGCTGTTTTCATTTTCGGTGTTAATAGTCCTTGTCTATCCATCTTCATGACTTTATCTATGTTTTCCTGTAGTTCTTTTCTGGTGTAACCTCTATCCTCATATTTTTGTGCTTGATCTTTTAACAATCTTATGCATGTCTCCGGATTCGAGCAAATTCTCTTAATCCTAATAAACTGGGAAAGTGGAAGATTCCTTACTAGACTTCTGGGATGGAAACTTGTGTAACTCAGTGCATTATTGCGATCCGTAGGTTTTGTGAACAGTTCGGTCTCGAATCCTGTTGTTTGCTTGATGATTCTAACATCCAAGAAATCCATTACGTTCTTGTCAATTATGTGGGTGAATTGTATTCTCGGATTCACCTGGTTGAGTTTCAAGATCATTTCTTGTAAAGCCTCTATTGTGTCATCCCAAATTAGAAAAATGTCATAGATGAACCGACAATACATTCTGATGTTATTCCACGCATCTGTATTCATCAAATTGTCTGCCTCAAATTGGGCCATAAAAATATTAGCATAAGCAGGGTCCCCTGCAAAGCCCATAGAAGTACCAGATAATTGAGCAAAATATTGGTCTTTCCATTGAAAATAACTGTTGTGTAAACAAAAATCAAGAAGTTGCAATAGAAATACTTTATCTGTAGGTAAATCTCCCATTTTCAATAGTGCCCATTCTGTGGATTCTAAACCTGATGAGTGTGGAATTGAAGTATAAAGTGCAACAACATCAATTGTGCACAGAATCCAATGTTCCTGGAAATCCTGTTGCCTTAAGGATAATTTATTCAGGAAATCTGTTGTATCCTTAATGTAAGAACTCCAATTTTGTACAAATTTTTGCAGAAAATAATCCAAGTACCGTCCGAGGGGTTCGAAAATCGAACCACACCCCGAAACAATTGGTCTGAATGGTGGATTGGTTTGGATTGATTAAGATTATCAATTAATTGGGCTTAATTGATAATCTTAATACTCTCGGTATGCGCTTCGCCTTATGGTATTGCACTAGGGTAGATGCGTGCATCCTTTGATTGAGTTGGTGGCGTGTCAAATATTCCAACTGCTTCAGTTGTTGACTTATTGAGCCTCCATGGGCATCCATTGATCTCACCTCTTGTATTAGCGAGTAAATTTCATCCGCTTGCGAAGCGCATACCGAGAGGATTAAGATTATCAATTAAGCCCATGCTGTTCCGATTTAATCTCCACGCTAAATTCATGGAAAAGTGGTACAGCATATTAAATAAGTGCTCATTAGACTTGATCCTTCTCATAGTTGAACAACTATCCAAAACAATTCGAGAACTGGAGGAAGAGATCTTCAATCTTAAAACAGAATTGAAAAATAGGATGGAAATAGACACGTGGAAAATCAGCCTGGAAGGCATCAACCAAAAACTTGACAAATACCGTAAAGAATTGCAAGAGGGGAAACTACGCAAATTCAAGCGCGACACAATAGACTATAAACTGAATGAAGTTTATACGTGGGCAGACATCTACGCCCGACGACAGTTTCACCCTAAAAAAACCACACCTACAGCTCACTCATCCGAAGAAAGTTTGGTAACTGACAAGGAGACATCGATCAGTAGAGGACCAGTGCACACAACAACACCTACCAGCATTGAGGTCTCACAAACAGCAACAACGAGTGGCAATGTGGCTTTTTTGTCCGAGGAACAGAATCAAGGACAACCACCATCACAACGGTTGGAAACAACAACAAATGGCGCAAAACCAGGAGAGGAAGTGGCAGGAAAATCATTACGGAGCGGCAGGACAGTGGTCTGATAATCAACATTTCTTCGGCAACATTGTCACAACGGGAGATTACAGTGTTAAACAAAGGTCTTTCATTTGTACCTACAACAACAGCAAACACTATGGAAACTGAGGGAGCCTTTTACCGGTTCATGAGAAACCTGAGATTGCGGCACTTTTTCACAAATGTGGTTGAACCCTCAAATCAGATTATAGAGGTGCACGAACAACGTTTTAAACCAAAGAGCACATACATACCACCAGTCTCTCTCAAAATGTTGGATACCTTTGAAATTATGGTTAAAAAAGATTTACAAACTCTGGATTTCAAGAAATCAAGACAACACAATCTCAAGCAGGCTGAACTGCACATCATCCAGAACATCGCGAATAATCAAGACCTCACAATACAACCAGCAGATAAGGGTGGAGGTATGGTTATTATGGACACTGTGTTCTATTAGAGGAAAGTCAATGATCATGTCACAGATACTAACACCTATTTGTTATTGGACAACGATCCTACAGCAAATCTCCAACACATGCTGAAGGAACTATTACAAAGAGCTTTCGATCAAGGTTGGATTGACAATAACACACAAGCTTTTCTAACGAAGCCACACCCAAGATGCCCCAAGCTATACATGATCCCTAAGGTTCATAAACACTTAACCAATCCACCATTCAGACCAATTGTTTCGGGGTGTGGTTCGATTTTCGAACCCCTCGGACGGTACTTGGATTATTTTCTGCAAAAATTTGTACAAAATTGGAGTTCTTACATTAAGGATACAACAGATTTCCTGAATAAATTATCCTTAAGGCAACAGGATTTCCAGGAACATCGGATTCTGTGCACAATTGATGTTGTTGCACTTTATACTTCAATTCCACACTCATCAGGTTTAGAATCCACAGAATGGGCACTATTGAAAATGGGAGATTTACCTACAGATAAAGTATTTCTATTGCAACTTCTTGATTTTTGTTTACACAACAGTTATTTTCAATGGAAAGACCAATATTTTGCTCAATTATCTGGTACTTCTATGGGCTTTGCAGGGGCCCCTGCTTATGCTAATATTTTTATGGCCCAATTTGAGGCAGACAATTTGATGAATACAGATGCGTGGAATAACATCAGAATGTATTGTCGGTTCATCGATGACATTTTTCTAATTTGGGATGACACAATAGAGGCTTTACAAGAAATGATATTGAAACTCAACCAGGTGAATCCGAGAATACAATTCACCCACAAAATTGACAAGAACGTAATGGATTTCTTGGATGTTAGAATCCTCAAGCAAACAACAGGATTTGAGACCGAACTGTTCACAAAACCTACGGATCGCAATAATGCACTGAGTTACACAAGTTTCCATCCCAGAAGTCTAGTAAGGAATCTTCCACTTTCCCAGTTTATTAGGATTAAGAGAATTTGCTCGAATCCGGAGACATGCATAAGATTATTACAAGATCAAGCACAAAAATATGAGGATAGAGGTTACCCCAGAAAAGAACTACAGGAAAACATAGATAAAGTCATGAAGATGGATAGACGAGGACTATTTACACCTAAAATGAAAACAGCCAATGATAGAATGGTGTTTGTACCGAAGTACACGACACAATCTAAAGCTATTAAAAACATCATCAACCAGAGATGGGAACTATTGTCCTTAGAAACTGAGTTCAAAGATATATTCAGAGACAGACCTATGCATGCTTATACAAGAGGTCAAAACCTCAGGCAAATATTGAATAAACCACGGAAAGACAAGACCCAACAGACACCAAAACACAAAGGCACAATACGTTGTCTGAATTGCACACATTGTAATAATGTGATCACAGGTAATGAATTCACACACCCCACAACAGGAGTGAAGATCAAACTCAGACACACAAGTGACTGCAACGATTAAATGCCCTTGTGGGAAGATGTACGTTAGTAAAACCAAACGCAAGCTAAAAATCAGACTCACGGAACATAAGAGCCGAATACGCAACTTGAATTTAGCTTCCCCATTGGTGATGCATTGGAAAGACGCAAGCCACACTATATCTCAGATTTGTTTTCTTATCATGGAAACAGTCGACATCCGACCAGGAATAGACAAGGCTGCTACAACGAGAACTATTTTGGATTAAATACCTTAATACCATGATCCCAACAGGTTTAAATGACAGGTATGACTTATCTTGTCACTTGTAGATGTCAGATTGATAATTCATTCACAGGGCGCAGAAGCCTTGAGACTTTTAAACATCCACAGAGGATTAGTGATAATGGTTCACAGAATTCAAAGTAAGGTCCACAAAACAATACCTAGGTCTGACATGAATTGTGGTAACTTGAAACCATTGTATTTCAGTAATGTATTTTTAAGAACACATCATGTAAGAATGCCATTAGCAGAGACAATTGTACAAATCTAGATTTGATGTATGTACAGAAAGAGTTGGAAAATCAGTTGGAGAAGACAATAAGATCTGTTAAGAGAATGAGCAATGTACACTATGAATGGCATAGAATCAAGAATGAAATAACAACTTCATTGATTAATGGTACAGTTCATACAACATAATACACACACAGAGGGTCTATAGTCCATAAACCAGGGTATAGTACCACGTTGTAAACAACCATAGTAATAGTAATGACACAGAGAAACGATGGGAGTAACATATCATTAAACATTGATATAGAGACAATAGTAATAATCACGTCATTGGCCAGCCCATATTACGAACAAAACATTCAAAAAGTAACTCAGTCTTACCACATAGCAAATAATATAGACCTAATCAAACACAAGCTGTTCTAGTCAGTGGCATATATTTACCTTACATTGAATAGTATTATCATATCAGATGTAGACTACCGTTGAGCCCTTTAGCGCGATAGCTACAATATGATCACATTTTTGAATGCGCTTGAAATGCGCTGATAAATCAGGGCGTTATTTATTATCTTTATTTATTATCGTTTTTTTCTCCGTGTCGTAGGGAACATGACTCTGCAACAAAGTGTGGGTAGCATAAAGCATTTATATTTTCGGTTTGTGATGTTGACACCATCACTCACCATGACGCTAGTAAAATTATTTTACAGCTAAAGATGGCGTCCGCAAATAGGCTAATTTCCAACAAACATAGCCATATAGTCTGTTTTTATGTCCTTTGCTCAAACACAGGCATAATTAGGTAAAACTACCGAAGACATGGCGACGGAGTAGAACGCAACATTGCACACGGGATCATTACGCACGGTGACGCACAAGGTAACTGCGCAAAACGCGGTCATTCACAATCTTATCGCTGTTTAAAATCATGGCAAAAACTTATGTTGTCGCTTTTCGTTCCGTTTATTTTTCAGATCATTTTCCTTGTATATCGAGGTATGTAGACACAATCTATGGCTCGATCATTAATGGTAGCAACTCGAAATACGTGATGATTAAACCCAATACTCATATTTTCACAGGATCAACAATAAATTGATCACGGTTCAGTATGTCTGATTAAAAGTTACGAAGCTTCGTCGGAGATTAAAATGAGATTAAAATGAGTTCATAATGTGGTGCAGACAATGTTTACCACTGTGATTATCTTGTTTTTATAGCTGTCCAAAAGCTTTCTTGACGATAAAAAAACGGTAAGCTTTACCATTTAATCACTATAAGCGACAGGGAGCATCTAAAGTCCATCGGTAATAACAGCTTATGAAAACTTAAAAACAGCCTCTCTTCACAAATTTCCATCTTCATTGATTACAGATCTCAAGTACATTAAACAGATCACACAGGTAGGATTTGACACTACTACCTTATCACAACCCATGGGCTTCCTACCAGCACCAGTACACTTACATTTCCCTACTGTTTATCTTTTCAGAAATTGGCCCCTGATGAAGGTACCTATGCGTACCCAAATGCATATGGCCGAATAAGGAAATTGCAATGTTCAAACATTGATGGAAGGAATATAAATGATGACGATGTATGATTTGAAATGAACTTATAATGTCATTGTATATGTCGATATGATGCAGTAATCGATATTGAGTTAAAAATGTACTGTATAATATGAAGCATATGAATTAAAATAGTTAACAGATTCATTGGTTGAGAATGTGAAAGAAATCTCTTTTTGGAATGGTTAAGGTGAAGACACACCAAGTGCACAGTGAGCGCCTAGGCAGGTTTGTAGACCTGCCATAACTCACTATTTGAACAAGGAGTGACTATCCTTATTAGTCGCAGCACCATTATATTAAAGTGACGAACAAGTTTATCAGGAGTGCTCCTCACGCACCCACATAAACGTTTTCAACTCCATCTTGGCATTTCCTGGCGCCGAAAACGTAGATGTTGATTCCTCCATCTCCGGCGTCGTCAGCTCGGTCGACTTCGAATGTGCCCATGGATCTGAGTTCGACGCCGGTTCCGACTCCGTTGGATCCATGTACGACTCCGTTGGCCCCGAAGGTAAAGTCCAGACGGGAGGCACAAAGATTGCTGGAGGAGCAGCATTATAGAGAGGATGAGATGGAAGAAGGAGAACTTCATGAGTCAGAGGACTTTTTTGATGACGTAAGAGAGGCAAGTGGTTTGGAACTTTCACCAGAATGGCAACTCTCTCCTCCTTCAAAGGTTCCTTCCAAAGATGTGGTTCCTTACCACACTGTTATTCGTAAGGTGGCTGATCTTTTGGATTTGCAACTCCAGACTACAGAATTTAAATCTAATATTCTCACAGAAGTGCTTCATTCTACTTCTGCAGTTGTTGAACCTTTACTTCCATTTAATGAAGCCATCACTGAGCCAATTCTGGAAGTTTGGCAAACCCCCTTTTCGACTCCTGCAGTTTCGAGGTCAGTTGCCAGAAGATATAGGACAGCTCCAGGAGATCTGGAGTTTTTATCCTCTCACCCGGCACCTGAGAGTTTGGTTATTCAAGCCGCCTGCTCAAATAAGTCAACTGGAGCTTTTCCACAGACTCCGGGAGACCGAGAATCTAAGAGACTGGATCAGTCTGCAAAGAAGGTATTTTCATCTGCTTCCATTGCACTTAAGTCCACCAATGCTACTTGCCTCTTGGGCAGGGACATTCATGCCTTAATGGATTCTGCTAAGCAGCTGGCTCCAAAGTTATCAGAGGAGGACAGAAAAAACTTTGATGAGGTGTTGTCTGACACGCAGGCGGCTGCAAGACAGGTGATCCAGAGTGGCCTTGATACAGCGGACTCTATAGCTAGGTTAATGGGATCTTCTGTTGCATCTAGGAGGAGTGCCTGGCTTAAATCTTCTGAATTTTCTCAAGATGTCCAAGATATTCTATTGGACCTCCCCTTTGATGTTTCAGGACTCTTTGGAAAGAAGGCAGATGCAGCTTTGGAGAGATTTAAAGAGAGCAAGGCTACAGCTAAGTCCCTGGGTCTGCAATCACAGTTTAGAGGTTCTTCTTATAGGAAGTTCAGGAGCTTTGGAAGGTCGTCCTTTCGGACCTACAAACAGCCTCAGCAGCAGAACACCCTATATAAATCCTATAGGGGCAGGAACAGAGGTCGCCCACGAGGTTGTCGGCCCTCCTCCTCCTCCTCCTCCTCCTCCTCCTCCTCCTCTACCTTTCCCCCTCTTACCACAGCAAAGCAGCCCTAGATCCACCATTCTGGGTCATGCTGGTCCTGTCTGGGGTCAGCTTACTCATTTTCTGCAAGATTGGGAATCGGTCACTACAGACCTTTGGGTTCTCAATCTTGTGAAGAATGGGTATGCCCTTCCCTTTCGGGAATTCCCTCCAAATTACCCTCCTTGCCAAGGGTTTTGCTCGGAGGACCATCTTCTTCTCCTGCAGAAGGAAGTCCTAACCTTGTTGAAAAAAGGTGCGATATAGGTGGTTCCCGAGCAGGAAAGGGATCAGGGATGCTACTCCCGGTATTTCCTGATACCCAAAAAGGATGGCAGGTTATGTCCAATCCTGGATCTCAGGATCTTGAATCTTTTTCTGAAGCAAGAAAAGTTCAAGATGCTCACCCTAGCGCAGGTTCTTCAAGTGCTGCAGCAAGAGGACTGGATGGTGTCGATCGACTTGCAGGACGCGTATTTTTATATCCTGATCCTCAAGCCGCACAGGAAGTATCTCCCTTTCACGGTGGGGTCGTAACATTATCAGTTTGCGGTCCTCCCTTTTGGACTTACTACTGCACCTCGAGTCTTCACCAAGGTGATGGCAGTGGTGGCAGCCCATCTCAGAAGATCGGGGTTTCCAGTTTTCCCCTATCTGGATGACTGACTGATCAAGGCAGAGTCGCCAGAGAAGGTTTGTCATCATCTTCAAGTGACAACCCAGCTGTTGTACAATTTGGGTTTTTCGATAAACGTGCCCAAGTCTCACCTGGTGCCCTCTCAGTGCCACCTGTTTATAGGGGCGGTACTGACACTACTGTCTGCCGAGCATTCCCTCCACCTCAAAGGATTCTCGACATTCAGGAAATGATTCTTTTATTTTACAGTGGAGCGGTTGTTCCAGTCCTGAAGGTCCTACGCCTGCTCGGTCTGTTTGCTTCCTGCATTCTGTTGCTCAACCATGCACGCTGGCACATGAGGGTGCTCCAGTGGCGCTCCTTTGCAGGTAGTGGTATCAGCACAAGGGAGATATCAGGGAGTCTGTGAGGATCTCCAGAGAAGCTGCAGCGGATATGTCTTGGTGGAGCGTGGAAGGCAATCTATCTCGGGTAAAGCCCTTCCATCTGCCTCCATCGGTTGCCGCAGTGATAACGTATGCATCCACCTTAGGGTGGGGTGCTCATCTGGGGGATCTGGAGATCAAGGGTCTTTGGTCTCCAGAAGAAAGGTTGCTTCATATCAACCTTCTAGAATTGCAGGCGATACGTTTGGCGCTCAAGGCATTCCTCCCTTCCCTTCGCGGGCAGTCGGTTTATGTCCTGACGGACAACACTACTGTGATGTGGTATGTCAACAAGCAGGGAGGAGTGGGGTCGCATTGTCTCTGCAGAGAGGCTCTGCGTCTCTGGTCCTGAACCAGATTTGTCTGATGGCAAATCACCTGGCCGGGGTTCTGAACGTACGTGTGGACAGTCTCAGTCAACAGTTCTCGGCCGACCACGAGTGGAGGCTTCATCCGGAGGTGATTCGTCTTGTCTTCCGGACGTGGGGAACTCCTCGGGTGGACCTGTTTGCCACTCATGAGAATGCTCACTGCCCGTCATTCTGCAGTCTCCAGTTTCCGATGCATGGAGCGCTGGGGGATGCGTTTCAGTTGAGTTGGAACTCACAACTCCTTTACGCGTTTCCTACCATAACCTTGATTCCTCTGGTTCTGAGGAAGATTAGGCAAGACCGGGCCCAAGTCATATTGAACGCCCCGGATTGGCCAAGAAGGGTGTGGTACACAGATCTTCTCCACCTCTCCTCGTGCCCTCTCCTCCGTCTCCCTCTCAGGGCAGATCTCCTCTCGCAGTCACAGGAGCAGGTTCCACACCCCCACCTCCAGAGCTTACACCTTCATGCCTGGAGATTGAACCGGGCAACCTGAATTATTTTTCTCTCCCGCCTGACGTGGTGGATGTTATTCTTTCGGCCAGGCGGCATTCCACCAAGTCAATTTATTCTTATAGGTGGTCCAAATTTGATTCATGGTGTGGAGAGAAGTCTATTGACCCCTTAAGGGCCCGTTTATCCAACATCCTTCAGTTTGCTCTTTCTTTAGCACAGCATGGCATTGCACTGGCTACTGAGAAGGGCTATTTGTCGGCTTTGTCGGCATTCCTTTGTTTGCCGGATAAGCCGTCTTTGTTTAAATCACCTATTGTGTTACGTTTTATTAAGGGCCTTACCAACAAATTTCTGCCCACTCCATTTATTGTGCCTCAATGGGACTTAAATCTTGTCTTAACCTACTTGATGCGCTCTCCTTTTGAGCCCTTACTCAAGTGTCCCTTGAGACTATTGTCTATTAAAACAGTATTTCTTGTTGCCATTACCTCTGCAAGGAGGGTAAGTGAGCTTCAAGCTCTGAGTTCGAAATCCCCGTTCTTGACCATTCATGCTGATAGGATGGTACTCAGGACCAGGGCTGCTTTTCTGCCTAAGGTGGTAACTCCCTTCCATCTGGGGCAGTCCATTACCCTTCCTACCTTTTATCCTCCCCCTCACCCTTCTAAGGAGGAGGAGAGGCTTCACCGCTTTGACCCTAGGAGGGCGGTGAGTTTTTTACCTCAATAGGACTAAAGACTATCGTGTGGATGACCAGCTCTTCGTGGGCTTCATTGGCCTCAGGAAAGTCCCTTTCACAAGTGTCTCTTGAGACTGTTATCTTTTTAAACGGTCTTCCTAGTTGCTGTTACCTCGGCAAGGAGGGTAAGTGAGCTTCAAGCTCTGAGTTCGAAACCCCTATTCTTGACCATTCATGCTGAACGAATGGTTCTCCGGACCAGGGTTGCTTTTCTGCCTAAGGTGGTAACTCCCTTCCATCTGGGGCAGTCCATTACCCTTCCTACATTCTATCCTCCCCCTCACCCTTCCAAAGAGGAGGAGCGGCTTCACCGCTTGGACCCAAAGAGGGCGATGAGCTTCTACCTTGACAGTACTAAAGACTTTCGTGTAGATGACCAGCTCTTCATGGGTTATGCTGGCTGCAGAAAAGGCAGAGCGGTGCACAAGCGCACACTTTCCAGATGGATTGTCTTGTGCATCAAAATGTGTTACTCTTTGGCTGGTAAGGAACCTCCAGAGGGTTTAAGAGCTCATTCTACCAGAGCTAAGTCTTCTACATCTACCTTATCTAGAGGTGTTCCTGTTGAGGACATTTGTAGAGCGGCAACTTGGACCTCCCTCCACACATTTTTGCGAAGCATTACTGCTTAGATTCCCAAGTGATGAGGGATGGCCACTTTGCGCGCTCTGTCCTACGGGATTTCTTGGTATAAAAGAGTGGACACCCTCCTCCAGGAGTGGGAACTGCTGTGGGATTCTATTCACAAGGTGAGGAATCCACTGGCAGATGTATCCATCAGAAGAACAAGTTACTTACCTTCGGTAATGCTTTTTCTGGTGGATACAGTATCTGCCTGTGGATTCCTCACATTCCCACCTTCCTCCCCGTTGTCCACTCCTCTATACCTGCAAAGTGTTTATTTTATGATTGTGTCTTTCAATGGATATGTTTAATTGTTCTTGATTTTTGCATTGATTTCACACTATGTGTGTTGGTTTGAATTCTGTGTACTTATACTGTACCTATTTATGTCGGTCCGTCCGTGTGCCTCGGGGGCAAGGAAAAAAGGGCAGACCTGACGTCATCACGCCGACGAGGCTCTCTTATGGGTCCAGTGACGTCAGCGAGGTCGCGAGCGGAGTCGTGCCTCTGTGACGTCGTCTACGTCCTCGTCGACGTGGAGAGCTACAAAAGTTTCCAAATGTTTCAGGCGCAGGGGATATTCACAAGGTGAGGAATCCACAGGCAGATACTGTATCCACCAGAAAAAGCGTTACCGAAGGTAAGTAACTCGTTCTTTAGCGAGTTAATTGCGATTTTTACTGGATCGCTATTAAGGACTGGCTAAATGGAATGTAGGTAGGAATCGCTAAAATATTAGCGATTTCTTAACATTCCTTAATAACGAATAGGTAATTGAGATTCGTTATTAAGGAATACCTAGCCATTCATTCCTATGGGCTAAGAGGCGCATAGGAATGCATGGGAAGAGATTCACTCTTATCAATTCGGTATTACCGAATCGCTAATAGAGGTAGGTATTTCAAGGGTGCCAGGGTGTCCAGAGGACACCCTGTTGCACACCTGAAATGTGCCTGTGTGCACATGTGGCGCACATCCATGCCTTAATGACATGGATGTGTGCCACATGGCACATTTAAAAAAGCAAAAAAGTGCTTTTTTAAAGCAAATCGCTACTTACCACCAACTTCAAGTTGGTGGTAATTAGCGATCCCTTAAGGCTGAAGTGCACTATTTTTAGTGCTACGTACATTGCATTTAAGGAATCGGTGTTTCCGATTCCTTAAATGCAAGAGAAAAATAAGGAATCGCTATTTAGTGATTTCTTATTTTTCAAGTAGGTTTGAACTCACCTACATTGCACATGTCTAAATACCGGTTGGTAATGCAGTAATTTACCGAATTTCAGCCTTACCGACCGGTATTTAGCCACCTACATCTGGCCCTATATCTTTTGATACAAAACAATTGGCCTAGAGTTCAGTTCTTGAGTGTGTGAGACCATTTACTGACTGAGTGTGTACAACAAATGCTTTACACTGTCCTCTGATACTGCCTTACTGCTCGACCAAGCTACATCTTTGGAGAGTAAGGTTATATCTAACTTTAGCCTCTGCCATACCTCTGTGGACACCCTGTACCTTACTTTGGTCCAGTATATACAGAGTCACTTTCCTACAAGGATCTTCTGTCGCAACAGCAGGGGAGGGTCCTTCGCTCAAACCTGTCAAATCGACGCCTTCCTGCTTGGAGATTGAGCGCAACAGTTGATAGCTTTCAACCTTCCTCCTGAAGTCTGTAATTTTATTTTGGCAGCCAGGTGTCCCCCTTTCAAGACCTTGTACGCCTGCCGGTGGAACAGATTTGTAAAATATTGTACAGAAAGGTCTATGTTCGAGGCATATGGGCTGCAGATGGTACATTTATGAATAGATCGCCATCTGGTGTTGGGCTCGCATGATTGCACTTGTTTTTCTTCTGGAGAAGTCTTTGTCGTCATCGATGACTCCTCCTCTAGGTGTTAGTGCGCATGGGCATCGGCTCCATCCTTAGATTGTTTTTTTCCGCCATCGGGTTCGGATGAGGATCGAAGCGCTCCGGATCGACTTTGATAAAGAAAGTTATATTCGGCGCGTAACCCTTTCCAATTCGACGGTATTGGTTATCGAACGCGACTACACTTCCACCTCGACGCGTTTCGAAGAACGAAGACTACGAGAAGACCAGCTCGACTTAGTCCAGCCCGGAGTCCATGGAAAGGACTCCATTCAAAAAATGTCCAGCGTGTGGTGCTAAGTTCCCACACAAGGACCTACACGAGGTGTGCAACCTCTGCTTGTCCCCTGAACACGAATCCAGGGACTGTGAGGCCTGTGCAGCATTTTCCTCAAAATCGACGATTAGAAACCGTCGAGCCCAAAGACACGAGGTATCGAGAATGCAGTCACAAGCAATCCCGGAGCTGTTCGAGGACCAGCACCCAGAAGAGGAAGAAGAAGAGGGCGACGAGGCGGGGTCAGAAGTGGACGAGTCCGACATCGAGGAAATCGACGTCCAACAAACCGTGAGTGACGACGTCCCTTTACCAAAGAACAGACCCCGCACGGTGTCGACCCCGCCCTCGAGCCCGGTCAGACAACCGCAAAAAATTTCCGAGGCCCCGCCTTGGGGCCCGGCAACGAAACCGAAACACTCGGTCTCCCATCATGGTGGTTCCGATAAACGACCCACCCCGACATCGACACCGAAGCTCCATATCAAGGAAAGCTCGAAGTCGAAACAGTCCATGTCGACACAGAAACACGCTTCGACGTCGAAAACAACATCGACACCGAAGACACCCTCGACACCGAAGACATCGGATCCGAATAAAATCTCGATGCCGAAAATACAAATGGACAGTCAAAAGAAAAAACACCTTTCGGACCCGAAAACTGCGGTACCGACACAGGAATATAAAACTGATCCTAAACAAAAGACTCTGTTTATTGATCCACAAACTGGCAAGGTAGTCACAGAACTACCCAAAAAGAGGAAAAATGAACAATCGGACGACAAAACTCCTCCGAAGAAGAGAACAATGGGGACAAATACAACTCCTCCCCCTTCTCCACATCCTAGAGACACACCCTCTTCTCCTATTCCTCACAATAGGCCAGCTATTCCTCCCACACGACCATCTACACCTACAACAGATGTAGAAAGTGACACAGGGGAGGGAGGACATCCTGGGGATGATGAAGACACAATCCCAGAGGACGCAGACCCATGGGAACAGTACAATGTAGGGTCAGATAACAATAACGACCCTGAATTGTATCCGTCAAAACCTTCACCTCCTGATGATAATACTGGGTTTGCGCAACTCATTAATAGAGCAGCAAAATACCACAAGGTAGAACTACATGCAGAACCTCAAATAGAGGATTTCCTATTAGAAACACTACCTGCTGCACAAAGAACATCAGGAACACTACCAATGCTTAAGGGCCTTCTCAATCACACATCAGAGATATTCAAAGACCCGGTGAGGGCTAGGGTACTGAACCCAAGAAATGATAAGAAATATAGGGCAGCTCCAAAAGACCCAATATTCATCAAGGGACACATTCCTCTAGACTCACTAGTGATCACAAACGCTCGTAAGAGAGCAAACTCTTTATCTACAGGGGAAGCTCCACCTCCTGACAAAGAGTCTAAGCTAATAGATGCCTCTGGCAAGAGAGTTGCATCTCAAGCGGCAAACAGCTGGCGCATAGCTAATACACAAGCACTACTTGCAAGGTATGACAGAGCGCATTATGATGAGTTAGAGAAACTCATCACACATCTCCCTAAAGAACATCAAAAGGGGGCAGATCAACTCATACAGGAAGGGAAGTTAATTACTAACACTTCAATCAAGTGCGCCCTAGACGCGGCAGACACTGCAGCAAGATCCATAAACACAAGCATCATGTTAAGGAGACATGCATGGCTCAGGGTTTCAGGGTTCAAACAAGAGGTGCAAACTTCATTACTGAACCAACCTTTGATGAGAAAACACTTTTCGGCACAGGGACAGATGAGGCCTTAGAAAAGATGAAAAAGGATACGGAAACGGCTAAATCAATGGGAGCATTGCAACAGCCGACCCAAAGAGGTTCCTTTCGTAGGTCCACCTATAGTGGAGGATCCAAAAATACAGGTACAAGCCAGCAACAAACCTCTTTTACACCGACATCACCCAGAGGTAATTCTAGAGGTAGTTACAGAGGTAACAACAGCAAGGGTAGAGGACGCGGAAACAACAACAACCGCAACTCTCCAACCCCAAAGCAGTGACTTCATACAGCTCCCCCCAGACCATATAACACCGGTCGGGGGACGCCTATCACAGTTCCTACCTGTCTGGGAAAACATCACATCAGACAGGTGGGTGAGACAAATTATCCAACATGGTTATTGCCTGGAACTCACATCTACCCCACCAAACATCCCCCCAAACAGCGTCCAATGAAACAAGATCACTTAACACTGTTAAAACAAGAAGTACTATCTCTGCTACAAAAGCATGCCATAGAGAAGGTTCCAAAGCAACAACAAGGAACAGGAGTATACTCCCTATACTTCCTAATTCCCAAAAAGGATGGGTCTCTAAGGCCAATACTAGACCTAAGACCTCTCTACGCATACATAAATTCGGAACATTTCCACATGGTCACGCTCCAACAAGTACTTCCTTTACTGAAGAAAGGGGACTTTCTTTCTACACTGGATCTAAAAGACGCTTACTTTCATATCCCGATTCACAAAGCCCACAGGAAATATCTAAGGTTTGTGGTAGAAGGACAACATTATCAGTTCAAAGTCCTTCCGTTTGGTGTCACGACGGCGCCAAGGGTGTTCACAAAATGCCTAGCGGTGGTTGCAGCCCACCTAAGAAGACAACAAATACATGTCTTCCCATACTTGGACGACTGGCTAATAAAGGCCAAGTCACAAGAAGAATGTCTTCAGAACACACAGAAGACAATTCACATGCTGCACCAACTAGGGTTCACTGTGAACTACACAAAGTCACACCTGCAACCAAGCAAGGTTCAACAATATTTAGGGGCTACTATAGACACAGAAAAAGCCAAAGTATACCCCAATCCAGTCAGGATCCAGACAATGCTTACAATCATTCAAACATTTCAGCCACAACACTCATTAACAGCAAGAGTGTTCATGCAGCTGTTAGGGATGATGTCATCCTGCATACTGCTAATACCATATGCCAAACTACAAATGCGTCCGCTACAAGAATGTTTAGCGACTCAGTGGAATCCGGCTCAAGGACAGATTACAGATCTGGTGTTGGTAGACGACCGCACACACCGCTCTCTGAAGTGGTGGAACACAACAAACATTGCCAAGGGGCGGTCGTTTCTAAAACCAATTCCACAGGTGACAATAACAGCGGACGCATCGCTCACGGGATGGGGAGCGCATATGGAGAAATATACAGTACAAGGAAGATGGAGTGTGCAGGAAAGAAGGCTGCACATCAATCATCTAGAACTACTAGCAGTGTTTCTAGCATTGAAAGCCTTTCAAATGCATGTTACCAACAAAGCAGTCCTGATCAGAACAGACAACATGACAGCAATGTATTATATTCAAAAACAGGGGGGGACGCACTCTCTCCAACTATCCAGACTAGCGCAGGAAATTTGGAGATGGGCCATTCCTCAGAACATCTATCTGTTAGCAGAACACCTACCAGGAGTTCAAAACCAGATGGCAGACATCTTAAGCAGACAGTCGGAACAAATACACGAATGGGAACTGCACCAACAAATACTGCAACCATTCTTCCAAAGATGGGGACAACCAGAGATAGACCTCTTTGCCACTCATCAGAACGCAAAATGCCAAACCTTCGCGTCCAGGTACCCACACCACCTGTCGCAGGGCAATGCGTTATGGATAAATTGGTCCAACAAATTTGCATACGCTTTTCCCCCTCTCCCACTAATCCCATTAGTGGTCAGAAAGCTGCAACAACACTCAATGACCATGATACTAGTAGCACCCACGTGGGCACGACAACCGTGGTTCACCACGCTCTTGCAACTCTCACAAGTGCCACACCAAAAGCCAAGAATTCTACCCATGCACCTTACACAGAACCATGGAGAAATAATGCACCCAGATCCCACACAACTGAACCTAGCGATCTGGCTCCTGAAATCCTAGAATTTGGGTACTTAGATCTACCCCCAAATTGCATGGAGATAATTAAGCAAGCGCGACGTCCCACCACCAGAGCATGCTACGCAGCTAAGTGGAAGAGGTTTGCTATATACTGTACCACTAATAATATCAACCCTCTGGACGTATCAACAAAGGAGATTATTTGCTACTTACTACACTTACAGCAATGTAATCTCGCGTACACATCTATCAGAGTACATCTAGCAGCTATAGCAGCGTACCTACAAAACAGGCAGCACATATCCCTGTTTAGAGTGCCAGCAATCAAAGCCTTCATGGAAGGCCTTAAGAGAGTCATTCCACCAAGATTACCACCTTCCCCGGTCTGGAACCTCAACGTAGTACTCACCAGACTAATGGGACCACCTTTCGAACCTATGCATAGGTGTGAAATACAATTCCTTACATGGAAGATGGCCTTTCTTATAGCCATTACCTCACTCAGGAGAGTAAGTGAATTACAGGCATTGACAATACAAGAACCATTCCTACAATTACATCAGAATAAAGTGGTTCTTAGAACAAACCCAAAGTTCTTGCCTAAAGTAATTTCAGCATTTCACATCAATCAACCGGTGGCACTACCAGTCTTTTTCCCAAAGCCACAGACGGTAGCAGAAAGGGCCCTACATACACTAGATGTCAAAAGGGCCATTTTGTACTACATAGAAAGGACACAAAATTTCAGGAAAACTAAACAACTATTTGTAGCATTTTCCCCAACACATAAGGGCAATCCTATCTCTAAAGCAGGCATCGCTAGATGGATTGTAAGATGTATACAAATATGTTACATAAAAGTAAAGAGAACATTAACTGTTCCTCCTAGAGCTCATTCTACACGTAAGCTAGGAGCATCTATGGCATTCTTAGGAAACATTCCCCTAGATGACATATGTAGAGCAGCAACTTGGTCTACACCACATACCTTTACAAAGCACTACTGTGTTGATGTGCAGGCTACACAACAAGCCAGAGTGGGCCAAGCTGTATTAAAAACTCTATTTCAAACAGTTGCGACAGACACGGGTGACCACCGCTAGGGAGGTAACTGCTGTATAATCTATTCATAAATGTACCATCTGCAGCCCATATGCCTCGAACGGAATATGCTACTTACCAGTATGCATCTGTTTTTGGCATAGAGGGCTGCAGAGTGGTACATGCCCTCCCTGTCTCCCCGGAAACCAGTGTCTGTCCCAACATTGTCTTATTTAGATACACTTACAGGGGCATATCTTTATGTATTATACTACACTACTCCATCTAACCCTACTATTGCAAAACAATCTAAGGATGGAGCCGATGCCCATGCACACTAACACCTAGAGGAGGAGTCATCGATGACGACAAAGACTTCTCCAGAAGAAAAACAAGTGCAATCATCCGAGCCCAACACCAGATGGCGATCTATTCATAAATGTACCACTCTGCAGCCCTCTATGCCAAGAACAGATGCATACTGGTAAGTAGCATATTCCTTATCCTCTTTCTGCTTCCATTTCTCAGGTTTTGCTTTTTATTTTGACCCTTGCCTAGCAGGGCTCTGCAGTGGGCACTCTCAAAGGGTATCTTTCAGCCCTGACTGCCTTCCTGAGGCTGCCAGACCAACCCTCATTATTTAAATCTCTTATTATAAATAGATTCCTTAAAGGACTTGTACATATGTTCCCACCTTCCCCTTTCATTATTCCTCAGTGGGACCTTAATTTGATTCCCACCTTTCTAATGTGTGCTCCATTTGAACCTTTGTATAATTGCCCTCTCCAGCTGGTTTCTATCAAAACAGCCGTCTTAGTGGCAATCACATCTGCCAGGAGTGTTAGGGGATTACAGATTTTGTCATCCAAGCCTCCTTACCTGACCATCTTCCCTGATAAGTTGGTGCTTTGCACCAGGGCCTTTTTAGGTCTCGGCCTGCGAAAGACTGCGCACATGCGCAGTCGAGCTGGCGAGATTTAATGAGGTAGGGTATTTTCTACTAGCGAGGTTAAGCCCCGCCCCTGTTCTCCATTGGCTGGCGTCCTAAACGGTGGCCAGCCATTGGAGAAGAGGTCCTAGTGACGTTTTTCTTTTTCGCTAAGCCCCGTCCTTTTCAGACTGGGCTCCTTGACTTACTGCTGCGGTAAAAGGTTTCTTATCTTCTTTATGGGGCCATCTGTTTCGCCCCATAAAGAAGATAAGGAACCTTTTACCACAGCAGTAAGACGGCAGACAAAGAGAAAATGACGACGTCGCGGCCAGTGCTGGTTACTCACAGCGTTACTCTCTAACTTTCAAGACCCACCCACCCTTTGCACTGTAGCCCTTCCACCACCCAAAGCTTCCCATTTGGCAGGTCCTATTCACTTCCCTTAAACTTTTAGTGCCCCCATTTTCACTTAGAGTGCACCGCGCCCCTCGCTCCAGATGTGGAACAGGCCCTCCTCCTCGGGGATGAGGCCGAAGCTTGCGTCGGAGATGTCGATGCTGCCAAGCGCTGGATCTATGGCCCTTGAAGTAGGTAAGGTAGCAGCGTCGCGGGTGGAAGATAAATCAACGGCTCCGGAAGCCTCGGAGGGGCCCCTTCCCACACAGAAGGGACATGGGGCCGCACAGAGGTGCGGGCCTGGGCAGAGCTGGGGCTGCCTCCTCAGGGGCCACACCTGTGGCCGCCTCACCCTCCTCTGCTACGGGCATCTCTGGCGGTCCACGGTCCTATCTTGCCACATGACTCTGGCGCCCCTATCACTTCACACATAACTCTTCTCTCTTTCTCATACACAAGTACGTAGACACGCATTTTCTCTCTCTTATAATGTGCACACTTTCACAACTCGTGCACACACATACATTCACTCTTCCTCAAACAAAGTCACATACTCACTCTCTCCTGTACAGTCCATTTATCACTCTGTCACTCTCTTAAGAGTTCTTTACATGCATAAAGGCAAGTGGGCACCCCCTTAAACCACAAACATCCTAGCACACATGTACCAGACGGGCTGGCACAAACCGTATAGTTCTCCACCGCGTCACCTGTCCGGGGCAGGTGCTGTTAAGAAATAAATAGCCGCCAACAGCGGAGACGGTGATAATATCTATTAGTTTGTCCAATACGCCAAATTGGCAGAGGCAGTTTCCTAGAAATGAGAGGCTTGAGGTCCCTCGATGCTGTAAAAACAATGAATTGGGACTACAAAACAGAAGCTTGTGGGTAGCCGTGATCGGAAGTGTCATGTCCCAGCAAGGGATGCCGGGAATGCGAGCAGTATCTGTGTGCATGTGAAGGAATGAGAAATCAAAAGAAAAGCAGCATGACAGACAAAGGTGGCCCGCAGCAGTGACACCTCCCGGAGAGACCTTGCCTTGGTGAGAGTGAGCCTGTGATGCTTCCCAGTAATACTTATGTGAAGGCCTTCCCATGTGGGGCGAAAAACGAGGAGGGCGGTTTGGAGGTGAGTGCTTTGGCTGCCTGAAGAGTGACAACCCGGGAAATAATTTACCCTCGGCGGTGAGAGCGTCCGCGCCCGAGAGTTAGCCCGCCTCCACGTGGATTTAGAGCTTTGTAGTGGGGAGGGGGCTCTGTGTGTGTGGCTCTGTGTGTGTGGCTCTGTATGTGTGGCTCTGTGTGGCTCTGTATGTGTGGCTCTGTATGTGTGGCTCTGTGTGTGTGGCTCTGTGTGTGTGGCTCTGTATGTGTGGCTCTGTGTGGCTCTGTATGTGTGGCTCTGTATGTGTGGCTCTGTGTGTGGCTCTGTGTGTGTGCTCCTGTGTGTGCTCCTGTGTGTGTGTGTCTGGCTCGCTGTGTGTGTGTGGCTCGCTGTATGTGTGTGGCTCGCTGTATGTGTGTGGCGCGCAGTGTGTGTGTGTGGCGCGCAGTGTGTGTGTGTGGCTCGCAGTGTGTGTGTGGCTCGCAGTGTGTGTGTGGCTCGCAGCGTGTGTGTGTGCGTGGCTTGCAGTGTGTGTGTGGCTCGGAGTGTGTGTGTAGCTCACAGTATGTGTGTAGCTCACTGTGTGTGTAGCTCACTGTGTGTGTAGCTCACAGTGTGTGCGTGGCTCACAGTGTGTGCGTGACTCGCAGTGTGTGTGGCTCGCAGTGTGTGTGTGGCTTGCAGTGTGTGTGTGGCTCACAGTGTGTGTGTGGCTGTGTGGGTGTGGCTCTGTGTGTGGCTCTGTGTGACTTTGTGTGTGGCTCTGTGTGTGTGTGTGGCTTCTGTATGTGTGTAGGGCTCTGTGTGTGTGTTTGTGTCTGGGTCTGTGTGTGTGGGGCTCTGTGTGGGTCTGTGTGTTTGTGTGTGGCATTTGCGAGAGATTAAGCTGTTGGCATTGTAAATGACAATGCCATTTAGTTATCTGTTTTCAAAACCAACACATAAATAAAAATGTTGTCATTTAAAATGCCAATAGCTCTAACTTTTGCACAGGCGAGACCGTTGCATTGTAAATGCTTGTTTATTATTGAATGTGATAACACCATTCCATATGAGGCAATCTGTCACCTTGCCCACTTTCTATGCTCCTCCGCACCCCTTTAAAGAAGAGGAGCGACTCTACCTCCTGGACCCAAAAAAAGTATTTTGTCATTCCACCTTGACTTTAGTAAAAAGTTCTAGGTGGATGACCAACTGTTCGTGGGATACGCTGAAACAAAGAAATGTCGTGCTGTGGTGAAGAGGACTATCTCTTGATGGGTTATCCTCTTCATCAAAATTTGCTACGCTGTGGCCAAATAGCAGTCTCCTGAAGGTTTAAAGACTCACTCCACCAGAGCTAAGGCTGCGAATATGGCGTTGCAACGCTGAGTTCCAGTCCTCAATATTGGTCAGGCAGCAACGGGGGCATCCCGGCACACGTTTACCAAGCACTACTGCCTGGACAGTCAAGTCCACAGTGACTGCCTTTTTGGACACAATGTCCTGCAGGACTTCCTGGTCTAAACCAGCAGTCACCCCACCAGAGATGGTATTGCTTGGGTATCTATTCTAAGGTAAGGAATCTACAACTTGATGTCTCTATCTGATGGACAAGTTACTTCCCTTTGGTAAAGTCTTATCTGGTAGAGGCATGATCTTGCCCATATTCCTTACTGACCCACCTATGCTCCCCGCAATGCAGACAGGTTTCTAGGGTCAGGGCTGATCCCTTTCAGGGCTCTGGTTCAGAAACTCACCAGTGTCAGTGGACTTCATGGCTCCCCACTTCTGGCATGTAAATTTGTGTAAAGTAACTGACATAGTGCTTATATAGGTGACACGGACGTCACAACGACTCACATGACCTAGACGTGCGGAACTGACCGATGCCGTCTACCTGCGCGTTGGGTTATTGCTTGAAGAAAAATCTTCCGGATCAAGTCTGACGCCAGGGAAATTCTGTGGCTAGATCATGTCTATAACAAATAAGGTGTTACCGGGCACAAATGCATGACCTCCCGTGCATTACCTGATCTGTATAACTTGACCATAGATTTAGACCGCAACCAAGCTCTCAGCAGCCCCTGGTAGAAGAATGGCATACAGCTCAAGGTGGAATTGGAGATTGTTTTGGTGCTTTTTCAGCTAATTTCCTACTGCTGTTTTCAGAAATGTATTTCAAAGTATTCCTCTTAGAAAAGCTATTTTATGGACCTTTTTAGTGATGTTCTGAATTTATCGACGTTTTCTTCTTTTTGGGACCATTATTCAATTACTGTACCGGAAAAGTTAGTGAGGGAGATGTTTGTTTGGTATTCCTGTAGTATGTCGGAGAAAGTTGCCACCCAGACAGTTGCTGGCATCCATGTCTGCGAAGCAAGTGTGCAATGAAGGTGACAGTTCTTTTCTCAGAGAAGGACAGATCTCATGGTTTGTACTGGAACGCGCAAGGACCTCCTTTTCCTTACCCAACCCTTTATGGCTGAAGTATGGATCTACTTATGGAATTTCTAGAGGGGTAGGCAATATCCTGCTGGGTATGGTTCATCATTACCCTAAATCATTGCCTAGATGACGGTCACCAGCAATGCTAAGGCCGCTCCAAAAACAACAATACTTTAGACTGATATCTCCATATGTCCTCCAGAGGGAAATAACTCCTCATGTTAGCATGAAACTTCCCATTGTATCTTCTCATTGCTGAGTAGTTCATCCAGGTTGTGTTGTTCATTACCAATGTCAATTTTTACTTTCCTCTGTCTGTCTGCCTCTCCTGTCAATGGGTACAATGTAGTTGATTTCAAGACTATTCAATGTTTTTACTTGTTAGGTCTCGCCTATTAATCCCGCAAGGGATAATAGACGAGAGTATAGAGGGCAAACCAAGGTCTGAAACCATCGCGGTTTCGGACAGTTCGTGTGGTGCACTCGTGCGGAAAGCGCGTCCACATGAAAGCCATCAGCCTCCCTCCCACAGGCATCTGTTGCTTCCCCAGCGTGCGCAGTGCACGCTCGGCCTCACTTCTCCTCCCCCCATAATTACATCCCGCTTTCACTTTCACGGCCGCGAGGCCGTGAGCTTCACTTCAAAGGGGCCGCCAATGCTTGTTCTCCTCTCAGCTTCTCCTTACTTTCACCCCTCCCCCCCACCCAGCCTCTCCAGCTCTTAACGGCTGCTCTCTCTACCCACGTCCTTCCATCTCTCAATCTTCCCACTCCCTCTGCTCCCGCTTCTGACACATGTACATTATATTCTCACAAGAAATAATGCCCGACAAGTTCCCGCAGCACAGCATATGACATAAAACAACACCGCCGCAGCTGCAGTGAATAATTCACGTATTTCCGGCTATTTGAGCGTCCACAATACTGTAAGCAGAACAAGAACATCTGGGGCCGCCGCCATTCTATCAATAATCCCCAAATTCTCCACGGACCACCCTCTGGCGTTTATCACAAAGTAACTGCTCTTATTTCACACTCTCCAGTATCACCCGCTTTCACTTTCACGGCCGCGAGGCCGTGAGCTTCACTTCAAAGGGGCCGCCAATGCTTGTTTGTGCCTTTCTGCCCTCTGTTAGACTCGGTTTTTGTGCCTTTCTGCCCAATGCAGTACATTACCGCACATCACTGCAAGTCTTTTAATCATAGCAGCTTCTCTTTATGACCCCTTTTCTGGGAATCCCCTGCCATTTCACTTCTGTTATCAGTTTAAAGATGGTATCACCATGCAGTCAGCAGGCTACTGCAGACCGACATGTACTACACCTTACACTCTGCCTGCACATCATAGTTCATTTCATAATCCCTGTACCTTACGCACTTCTTACATCTGCATGTGCTACCCTGTACAATCTCAGCCTTTCACACCTGGGTGCCTTTGACAATCCCAGTGTCGCACACACTGCTTACATCGTTGCATGATGACACGCATTCCTCTCCCTGATCAACAGGACAACTCGACTGAAGCCGGAAGCTTGATGCCTGGTAGGCGCTACAAGGATGATTGTTAGTATTTCTGTATCTCTCAGTACCTCTGTGTTTGTGTTTTGAGTCTGTCTGCTTGTATGGAGGGGTGTCTCTTTGAGACTTAAGTGTGTGTTAGGTGTACAACACCTTAGTTGTTCCTTATAACATAATATATTGTGAAGTGGTTACGTGACTTTGTGTGTGTGTGCATCATTTCGCCATCGTGCTTATAGTGCCTCAAGCGGTCACTGAGAAAGGGATGCCAGCCAGATACTCACTGCTCAATATGCATCACTTTCTCCACTCTACAGCACTGGTCTATCCCAGGTCACGGTTCGCGTCCCTACTAAGGTCCATCTCCCACACTCTCATTGCAGGTCCCAGGTTTCAGTGGGAGGTGTAACAAAGCCAGAGGGATATGAGCACTTCTTGGCCCTTTCTGGCAGACAAAGCTGAATGTTGTCCAGTCACACTTCAGAGAATGGACTACCAGGGCTGGGCGCCCTAACCCGCCTCCCCCAGAGCCTCCAAAGTACTTGCTGCCACTTGAAGTAGGTTTGCAAGAGAGCACACGCATAAAAGATGACACTGAGCGACAACTGAGCATGTGCACAGGCCACACACACTCGTCACACACACACACCTTCTGCTCACAATCGGTGCGAATGCTTCTTACACACTAACCTGTGGATATGCATTATACTGCCCGGTCAGACAACACAGATCCACTGTACATGCAGTGTACTGAGTCTAGGGTGTTTCTGTTATCAGATTAAAGTTGGTATCGTCATACATTCAGCAGGCCACTGCACCATCCGTGCAGCGGGGGTCCTGGAGAGAAGCCAGTCTCTGGGAAACCTCTGAGCAAATGGGTTTTCCCAACAAAAAAGTTGCACTGGAGTGGATGCTGCCTGTGTGCTGATAAAGGAGCACTCTAGTTAGTCCCTACTTGTGCCCTGCGAGCACTGTAAAGTGCACTATCCATCGGAGAGAAGAAATGCAGAAAACACACTACAATCGGTCTGCACAGGCTGAGGGAACTGCTGTATGGTGCCATGCTGAGCAAACAAAAGGCGCAATGGTGAAATATGAAAGTGGCCACCTGACAAGATTTAAAGACCTGTTTTCACTCGCGCTGGAAATGAAAAGGCAGGGTGAACAGCTGTGTGTAAGGACTGTGTGTGCGTCACTGCTCGTTCTTTCGGCAATACTCCAGGATGCCGCAAGAACACTTATGCCCTTTGTTAGACTCGTTTTTTGTGCCTTTCTGCCCTCTGTTAGACTCGGTTTTTGTGCCTTTCTGCCCTCTGCATCACCACATCATCACTCAGCGCTACCCCAGCATCACTCAGCACCACCACATTATCACTCAGCACCACCACATTATCACTCAGCACCACCCCATTATCACTCCGCACCACCACAGCATCACTCAGCACCACCACAGCACCACTCATCACCACCACAGCACCACTCAGCACCATCACAGCATCACTCAGCACCACCACAGCACCACTCAGCGCCTCCATAGCATCACTCAGTGCGACCACAGCATCACTCAGCACCACCGCATCACTCAGCACCACCGCAGCATCACTCAGCACCACCGCAGCATCACTCAGCACCACCACAGCACCACTCAGCGCCACCACAGCACCACTCAACGCCACCACAGCATCACTCAGCACCGCCACATTATCACTCAGCACCACCACAGCACCACTCAGCACCACCACAGCATCACTCAGCACCACCACATTATCACTCAGCACCACCACAGCACTACTCAGCACCACCACAGCACCACTCAGCACCACCACAGCACCACTCAGCACCACCACAGCATCACTCAGCACCATCACAGCATCACTCAGCACCACCACAGCACCACTCAGCACCACCCCAGCACCACCCCAGCATCACTCCGCACCACCCCAGCACCACCCCAGCACCACCCCAGCACCACCCCAGCACCACCCCAGCACCACCACAGCACCACTCAGCACCACCCCAGCACCACCCCAGCACCACCCCAGCACCACTCAGCACCACCCCAGCATCACTCAGCACCACCCCAGCATCACTCAGCACCATCACAGCATCACTCAGCAGCACCACCCCAGCACCACTCAGCACCACCCCAGCATCACTCCGCACCACCCCAGCATCACTCAGCACCACCACAGCATCACTCAGCACCACCACAGCACCACTCAGCACCACCCCAGCATCACTCAGCACCACCCCAGCACCACCCCAGCACCACCCCAGCACCACTCAGCATCACTCAGCACCACCACAGCACCACTCAGCACCACCACAGCATCACTCAGCACCATCACAGCATCACTCAGCACCATCACAGCACCACTCAGCACCACCCCAGCACCACCCCAGCATCACTCAGCACCACCCCAGCACCACTCAGCACCACCCCAGCATCACTCAGCACCACCCCAGCATCACTCAGCAGCACCACTCAGCACCATCACAGCATCACTCAGCACCACCACAGCGCCACTCAGCACCACCCCAGCGCCACCCCAGCATCACTCAGCACCACCCCAGCACCACCCCAGCACCACCCCAGCATCACTCAGCACCACTCCAGCACCACTCAGCACCACCCCAGCACCACCCCAGCACCACCCCAGCACCACCCCAGCACCACTCAGCACCACCACAGCACCACTCAGCACCACCACAGCATCACTCAGCGCCACTCCAGCATCAATCTGCGCAACCATTCAACAACAACTGGTTCAAATATGTTCTCTCAATGTTTCAAGCTTTATTACAAATGTCACATAAAGATGTTACTATTTCACTTCTGTTCTTGGATTTTCGTCACAATAAAATACACTGAACATAATCTTCACAAAAGTTATTTACAAAAGTTTAAGCTATTGCCATTATAAATTACAATCACTTTTATTTAAGTATTAATTATTTAAAACAATTAAAAGCCATTGTAATTTGTAATATCAATACATCTAAGTCACGTAAATACAAAACATGTTGCATTACAAATGCTATAGGTGTCACATTTGTGAAAGTTATAACTATTGGCATTGTGAATGACAAAGCTATTAATTAAGCTATTTTTAAAACCAACACATAAATAAAAAAATTGTCATTTACAAGACCAATAGCTCAAACTTTCCTAATGTGAGACCTATTGCATCGCAAATGCTTGTTTTTATTTATCTTGTAATATGGATGTCACTGTCTTTCTTCACATCGGTATGAGTCTCCTGAAGGTCCACAGACTGGTCAATATAACATAGATTTTGATGTTAAGGTTACTATCCTCTGCCCGAGAAGTTCCTATAGCTAAGTGCAGAAAAAGCACCAAAATGCAAAAATGTAGTCAAATTGGTGCCGGAAGAATGAGACATTTGCGTTTTGTCCCGGATTGGCTTTTTCATAGATTTATATGTTTGAATCATTTCCAGTCATTGTGGTGGGGGTTCTACATTAACTTTACAATAGCAGTGTAAGAGGCTGGCTCAGTATAAAGTTTCCACTTTCGGTGAGGCACTGTGCACTGTGTCCAGGCAACCCTTAGTGATAGTGTTTAGGTCCCTGATTACCAAAGCTCTCAAGGAGTAGCTGTGGAGAGCAGCTAAGACTTATTCAGGAGGGTGTAAAGCGGGTGCATTTACGACATAGCTATCACACAAGAAAGAACCACATAAGTGTTTATAGTAGTATTTATTTACACAACACTACTGTAGGAAAGTAGCATCTGCTTTTATGGTTACCCTCACTTTTTGCTTGATGTAATGCTGTTTCTGACTAGTCTGACTGGGATCCTGCTAATTAGGAACCCATTCTCTCTGCTTTCTCCCCTAAATTGGTTTGGTAAGTACTTGGGTACATCCCAAATTGGACACTGGTGTCACCTTATCAGTCCCTAGTATATGGTACTAAGGTACCCAGGGCTTAAGTACATGAGGGCTGCCCTATGGGCTAAGCATGTATTATGCCACTCATGGGAGACCACTATGTAACTACAGGCCTGCCATTGCAGCCTGTGTAAGCTGGTGCTAGCACCACCTACGCAAGATATAGGTCACTTAAAACCTATAAGTCACCCCTAAGGCAGGCCTTTTAATCCTGAAGACAATGTGCTCGGTTCTAAGTGTGAGGGTACCCCTGCATGAGCAGGACACCCCTACAACGTACGGAGTCATTCTTCTGGGTTGTAAGTGAGACAGCCATATGACATATAGAGGGGCACCATGTCATGACGTGTTGACCATCCCAAAATTGGCTGTAACGAATCCTATCATGTTTGGTATCAAACATGTTGGAATCATTTCCCCACACCTTAAACGGTGTGAGATGTATGATTCCATGCACCGTAAAGCTTCTTTGGGAGGCCCTCGGTCTTCCCGGTACCAGTCTTCCAGACACAGACAGCAAGCTTGGGCTGCTGCCGGCCAGAGACACGTTTCTGCCCTGTTGCTGCTGAGCCAAGCTCGGGCAGGGGAAGGCTGAACAATGGGTATCCTGTCACAGGGAGGTGTGACCCCCTCCCAGATAGGGTTTAGTGTATTGGGGCAGGGTGGTGGCACTTGCCAGTGCATGGCGCACATGGTGTCCTCCATGCAGAGTCCAGCTCAAACCAGTTCAGGGAGCTGTTGGCTCCCGCTCTGGCCCGAAACGGGACCTCCCCTCCCCCTTGTCCAGCCCCTCCTTAGGCAGAGACCCCTGAATTGCACCAACACTTTCCAAAGTGATTGTAATGTTGTTCTATAATAAAATGCAAATAAAATGTTTAAAAAAGAAAAAGAAATCTGTGGCTAGGTGTGTCTAGCAGATGAACAAGTTACGTACCTAGCATAGTCTTGCCGCAGATTTCTTGAAGCCACCCTTCCTCACTGCTCTAGAAACGGATTGTTGTATTACGGTTACATACCTTCATAGACCCTTGTTTCTCATCGGTGGTTACTGTCCTCATTCTGTTTGCTTTATGGTGCAGTCGCCCGGCCCCAACTTAGTGGCGGCTGCGCAGCGGACACGTGCTGCCGGCGCGCCTTTGGCACGCCCATCTGCACCGTCCACGACCGTAAACCGCGCCAGCGACCTTGGTCCCCCAACCCCACGTCGATATGACCCCAGCACTCTCCACACTTTAAACCCCAGACGCAGCAAGGACTGCCAGCTCTCAATGCCAAGCAACACCCAAGACCCCTTCTCCTGCCGACACTGCTGCTGCACCTTCACCCACCTCCACACCCCTGCAAAAGCCCACTGGACGCCAGCGCACACAAACCACTGAGCTGCATCCTCCGAAACATTCGATCCCTGCATCGACACGCCATAGAAATCTGGGACCTCCTCAACTGACACATGCCCAACGTTACCTTCCTCACAGAGAACTGGACCAATGCCAGCTCTGGACCCGACATCACAACCGCCATCTCCAACGGATACAAGATCCTGAGGAAAGACCTCCCACCCTCCCAGGAGGAGGCTTCGCCATCATCCACAAAAGCTATGTCTTGCCTCCCAGGGAGCACATCTACTTCCAGATCCAGACCAACCCCAGAATGACGCTCCTCGGAACCCTCATCTACAGACTGCCTGTCCCCTGCTCCAGGACCTCCTCACACCCCACGCCATCACCTCCACAGACTACATACTAATCGTAGACCTAAACTTCCATCTGGACAACCACGATGACCCTAACACCACCGCCCTCCTAGAGAACCTCACCAACATAGGACTGAAGCAACTTGTCTCCACTCCCTCTCACATAACAGGACACACACTCTACCCTGTGTTCACAGGAGGAAACAGCATCTTCTTCAGCCACACCACAGACCAGCTCTGGACTGACCACCTCTGCATTAATTTCTCTTTTAGAAAACCCACCGCTCACAAGCACGCGCACCGCCCCCCATGCAGAATCTAGAACAAAGCCTCTGAAGAACACCTCCCTCCGCCCTCACCTGCACTCCACCCCCCCACTACAACAGACGTCAACACAGCAGCAAATCACCTCCACCGATGAATCACCAACTGTATCAGCACACTCGCCCCACTTCCAGAAGACCACAAGATGACAACAAGAAAGCAAACTGATTCACCACGGCACTCCAATAATCCAATCGCTCCTGCTGATGACTGGAAAAGATGTGGAGAAACAGCAAAACTCCATAAACATGCACCGTTTACAAAACAGAAACCACTGCACATCACGAACTAATCAAATCCACAAAGAAGAATTTCCTCTAAGACAAAATCCTCCTCAAAGCCCACAACACCAAGGAACTCTTCGCCATCATTCAGGAATTTGCCAAACCCAACAGCGAAACAAGAGACGTCCCTTCCTCCCATGACCTCTGCAACAGACTCATCTCCTTCTTTCACCTCAAGATCCAGACACTCTTTGATGACCAAGAGCGCTGCACCACCCCAACCCCCGCAACGCCACCCAACAAACCCTACTTACGTGGGCTCCACTCATGACAGAGGCACACTAAAGACCATGAAGAGCATCCACTCTGGAGCACATTCAGTCCCCTGCCTGCCACACATCTTCCACAGAGCCGCCACAACCATTGCACCCGAGCTATGCCGGGCGATCTACTGTTCCCTCGAGACGGCTACATTCCCTGATAACTGGAAGCACGCTGAAGTCAACCCTCTCTTCAAGAAACCCTCCACGGACCTGACGGACCTCAAGAATTTTAGACCCATCACGTTGCTTCCTTTTGCAGTCAAGGTCATCGAAAAGCCGTCAACACCCAGCTAGCACACTTCAGCTAAACTAACAACATCCTAGACACCTAACAATCCGGATTCTGCAGCAACCAAAGCACCGAGACAACCCTCCTTGCTGCCACAGGCCACATATGCGCTCTCCCCAACCAAGGCCAAATGGCAGACCTCATCCTCCTGGACCCATCAGCAGCTTTCGACACCATCTCCCACTGCACACTAGCCAGCAGACTCCATGACACCGGAATCCAAGGAAAAGCCCTAGGCTGGATACGCTCATTCCTCACCGGCAGAACACAGAGACTAAGACTCCCGCCCTTCCTCTCGGAACCAACAGAGACCATATGCAGAGTTTCTCAAGGAGCCTCCCTCAGCCCCACCCTCTTCAACGTCTACATTGCCCCCTCGCAACCATCGCCAGAAACCATGGGTTCAACATTGTCTCCTACGCCGATGATACTCAACTTATCCTCTACCCTCACCAAGGAACCCGACATCACCAGGCACAACTTTCAAGAGGGGATGAAAGCCGTCACAATCTGGATGAAGAACAGCTGCCAGAAACGCAACTCGGCGAAAACAGAAGTCCTCATCCTTGGCTCCACCCCCTCTGCATTGAACGACACCTGGTGGCCCCCGCCCTCATAAACTCACCCACCCCGACAGACCACGCACGTAACCTCGGCATCATACTGGACTCCTCGCTCACTATGAATCGCCAGATCAACGCAGTCTCCTACGCATGCTTCAACACCCTCTGCATACTATGCAAAACATTCAAATGGATGCCATTTGACTCCAGGAAAACGGTTACTCAAGCCTTCATCACCAGCAGACTGAACTACGGCAACTCCGTCTACGCCGGAATCAACAAAAAACCTCCTCCGCAAACTCCAGACCATCCTGAACCCCACAATCAGACCAAACCTTGATATCCCAAGGCACAACCACATCACCCAACTCCCTGTAGAAAAAAGAATAACTTTCAAGCTGCTCACGCATGCATACAAGGCCCTCCACAACATCGGACTTTGATGCTTCAACAACCGCCTCTGCTTCCACGCACCCAAGAGAAACCTCCGCTCAGCCGACCTCTCCTTAGCCACCGTCCAACGCTTCTACAGGAACAGAGCGAGTGAAAGGTCTTACTCACATACGGGGAGGGAAAGTTGCTCCAACCCTAGGGTGGGAAAATCCTTGCCTCAGAGTCCTTAATAGAATTGAAACTTTCCATTATGATAGCTAGGAAATCTTTTATTCTATGTCAGGACTGGAGGTGAGGATTATGCTAGTTCAAAGCTTGCTCACCACTGGGTGAGCCATATCCAGGACAGATTTGAAGTAGAAACCTTTTAAAGGCTGAGTCTGAGGACCAATCTGCCGCGTTGAGGATGTCCTCTAAACGTGCCTTTGAGGCCATTGCTCCTCGGGTTGAGTGAGCCCGGAAATCTTTGAGGCTATAACCAGCCTCTTGCATAACCCATCAAACCCATCTGGCTATTGTGGGTGATGATTCTGCTCTAAAAGGTTTGCGTAATGGAATAAGGAGTTGACACTCCCCAGGGGGCTGGAATTCTTCCATTGTCTCCTCCTCATATGCTGTCAGATAGCGAACCACACACATTTTCGGAGACACCGGGAATTCGGGGTAGTTGGTAACTCTTGTGTGGCACTTTGTTCGTCTATGAAGGGTGAATGTTACCCCATTCGGAGTGAACATCCTGCTCGTGATATCCAATGCCCGAACGTCAGAGACGCAGTGACACAAAATGAGGCAGAGTAGCATGGCCAGTTTGGCAGACAACTCTTTCTGTGAGAGGAACCGATTAGGTTGCCAAGACAAAAAAAGATTAAGAACCTGATTTCCATCCCAAAGGGCTGAGTAACAGGGCTCCGGAGGAAGTGACAATCTGATGCCTCGCAGTAGCCTACAAACAAGAGGGTGTTCCCAAACAGCCACATTGTTCAGTGGCGCATGACCAGATGAAATGCCTGAATGATCGGCATTAACCGATCTGCATGCCAGATCTTCAGAGGCTAACTGAGCTAGAAACTTCAGAATATGGACTACCCCTGCATCCACGAGATTGATACCACATTGCATACACCAACTGGACCATTTACCCCATGCGGACCTGTACCGTTTGACAGTACTGTCTGCCCATGCCTTGGACATGAACTTGTCAGCTTAATCCGAAAGGCCCGGGACTTCCCAGCGTCTCCTGAAATCCGCCACGCCATGAGCCACAAAGAGTTCTCCAGAATCAAAAGATGAGGTGCTTGCTTGGGACTCCAGAGAAGAGACGGAAACCGGGGGAGTGGGATTGGAGAATCCCAAGAAAGTTCCAGAAGAACTGAAACCAAACTTGCGATCTCCACAGCTGAGTGACCAGAACCATCTCTGCCTGTTGTCTCCTGATTTGGGCAGTCGCCCTCGTTATCACCACAAAGGGAGGAAACGAATATCTGTGTTCCAGACTCCAGTCTTGTTGAAAGGTGTCCATGGCTACTGCCGCCGGATCCAGCCTCCAACTAAAGAACCGTGGAAGTTGATTGTCCAATCTTGAGGCAAGCATATCTATGGAAAAGGGACCCCCAACGGTCGTTCAAGGATTGGAAAACCTCTAAGTCAAGCTTCCAAAAGCTGTAGCCCCTGAAATTGCGGAATTGGAAATCCGCAACCAGGTTCTCCCAACCAGGGAGATAAGCCACCGTGACCGACACTTGATGGTCCAGGCAGTACTGCCAAAAGCTGGCGCCCAAATCGGAGAGGGCCTTGGATCTCGTGCCCCCTAAATGATTGATGTATCGGACGGCTGAAATATGGTCCATCTTCAGAAGGACTGAGGATTGATTTGAGTCCCTCATTCAGTAGCGAACGGCGAAAAAGCCGTCTAGAAGCTCTAAGCAGTTGATATGATACCTCTGTTCTTGAGGAGACCACAATCCTCCTGTGGAAAATTCGCCACATCTGGCGCCCTAGCCTTGTCTGCTGACGTCTGATTCTATCACGAGGTCTGGAGCGGAACCAAATATGGCACGCCTGTTCCAGTCCTCCATTTGCTCTAACCACCATGTGATTTCCTCCTTGGCATCTTCTGACAGGGGAACCTTGAAAGAGTAGGTGACCCGCCTTCCGGCGCTGGAGGGCTCCATAGTGTAGGGGACCCGGGAAGATGGCCTGGATAGAGGCAGAGAGAAGATCCCCAATTTGAGCTATTTGTCACAGGGAAATTTGAGGCTTGGTGAGCAAACATCTTAATTTGTGTCAAATCTTTGAACTTTTTCTGGCTGGAAGGCTGAGAGTGGAAGACCCAGAGTCTATCACAAAACTCAGAAAGGTGAGGGACTAACAGGGAGTTAGGACAGATTTTGACTCGTTGACCACAAAACCCAGACTCTGCAAGAGATCCACTGCTGTTTGTAGGTGGTGTGAGAGCTGGCGAGGACACGTGTCCATGAGGAGGATATTGTTCAGATAGACAACCATTCGGATTTCTTGTGCTCTCAAGAACTCCACCACCGGCTTGAGGACCATAGTGAAGCACCAAGGGGCTGAGGAAAGTCCGAAAGGAAGGGCGGTAAACTCGTAAGCCTGACAGCGCCACAGAAACTGGAGGAAGCGACGATGGGGAGGAAAAATTGAAATCATCAGGTAGGTGTCTTTCAAGTCCAGCCGTACCATCCAGTCCAGAGGTCTCAGGACATCCCCGAGGAGGTGAATCCCCTCCATTTTGAAGAGGAGGTAAATCAGCAACTTGTTGAACTCGCTGAGATTGATAACCGGACGCTTGCCCCCGCCCGGTTTGTCCACTAGAAAAATGTTGCTTATGAACCCCCTTGGGTGAGGTGATGAACGGGCGATAGCCCCTTTAGTTAGCAAGGAAGAAACTTCAGAATCCACAAGACAGGATTCTTGGAGGGAGAACTGAATAGGCCACTGCCTTAGACCCTGCCGGGGATCGCATATGTACTCTATGTGAAAACCTTGAACTGTTTGAAGTACCCAAGCGTCTCCTGTTATGGAAATCCATGTCTGGAAAAAAACTCTGCAGCCTCCCCACTACTTTTAAGTGGGAAGATAGGATTACATTCACCGGGACAAAGGGAAGACGCTGCTCCACGGTAACCACGGCCCTTGCCTCGCTGGCCTCTGGTGGGATAGAAATTCCCGAATCTTGTCCGGTCCTGGGTTTGCTGTTGTCCAGGGCGTTGTCCTCTTGGAGGGACCAGGTTTGAGAAACGGCCAGTCGAGTGACCTCTACCTCGACCCGCCTTGCGGAAAACAAGGGGAAACACCTTTCTGATAGTCGGTTGAGCTTTGTCAAGGGAGGTGAAAGTATTCACAAACTTTTCCAACTTTTCCCAAATGCCTCAGGAAAGTATCCAGCCCTTGGGGACAACCAAATCTCAACCTATTTGCCACACAAACAAAAAATGCCAATTTTACACAAGTAGGTATACACAAGAAGGATCATGTGGGTATATGTTTTTGTTTGTATGGTCAGGACATATGTGCACGCCTTACATCCTCTTCATCTAATTTTGAGGGTCATTGCAAAGCTGAAGCAAGAACCTTGTCAAATGATCCTGATTGCACCAATGTGACCCAGACTGTACTGGTTGACGGGCCTCCTTCATCCACCAACCACTTATCTTACTGGGGTCTCAGCCAACTGTGCTCATCTGAAAGAAACCGGTTAGTGTTAGATTCCTTACCTTAGAATATCCCCAGGCGTCGGACTGGATCCGGAAAGTTTTAGTCAGCAGTACCCCTGCGCGTCGGTAGGCGTCGTCTGCGGCTCCATGTCCGTTGTCGTCGTCGTGATCGCCGGGATGACGTCGTCGTCGGACTTATTTATTTAATTTATTTATTTTCGGATTTGTAACACGCATAGCTGCCCCAGCGCGACCACAGACTCCTCAGCAGAAACCAAAAGGGTAAAGATTACATAGGGAAGAGCCAGGTCTTTATTGCTTTTCGAAAAGCAAAGTGGCTTTGAATGGCTCTAATGGATACAGGGAGCGAATTCCAAAGTTGCGCAGCCAAGCTGCGGAAAGAACGACCACCCGCTCTGGCTTTCCAGACACGAGGGGTGCAGACCAGCGCTAAATCCGCTGATCTCAGGGAGCTCCGTGGCACATAGAGCTCCAACAGGTTAGCCAACCCCGCAGGCGCTTGTGACGTCAGAATCCGATGCGACACACAAAGCGCCTTAAATTGAATGCGCTTCTCAACAGGCAGCCAATGAAGTTTGCGGAGCACATGGGAACACTGAGCAGGATTTCGGGAGGACCACCATAATGCGGGCTGCTGCATTCTGTACTTTCTGTAGACGCTTAACACTGGCCTTATTGGCTCCCAAGTATAGGCAGTTGCCATAGTCCAGTCTGGATAGAATTGCGGCCTGGATAATAGTTTGGCGCACCTTTGGAGGGAAGAAACCCAGCAACGGCTTCAAGCCTCTCAGAAGCCCAAAACACTCCTCAGCCTTTGCTTGGGCGTCAAATGTCAGGCCACTGTCAAACCACACGCCCAGATTTTTCAGTCTCCTTGGGCAAGGGGGCAGGTTTAAGGCGATCCGGCCAGCATTGCTCAGACCACAGTCCCTGATCCTTCCCAAACAATAAGATCTCGGACTTACCGGCGTTCAGCTGCAAGCAGTTAGCGCCATCCAGTCCGCGATCGCTGAAAGGTCCTCTTTAAACTTGTCCTGATTAATGCAGCATTTTTTGGAAAAAGCAATCACCAATTGGGTGTCATCCGCGTACGACACCAGTGTCAAGCCCCTCTCTTTGGCAAGTACAGCTAAAGGCCGGACATAGATGTTAAACAGTAAGGGGCTCAACACTGAGCCCTGTGGCACCCCCTGGAACAAGGCGAACTCCTGGGAATGGAAAGGAAGCACAAGAACTTGAAAAAACCTCCCCTCCAAAAAGGACTTGAACCAATTCAGCGCCGCATCCCTTATGCCAATTTCATATTGGCGACTTAGAAGGATTGTATGGGAAACCGTATCAAAAGCGGCACTTAGGTCCAGAAGGACCAAGGCCGCTGAGTCACCGACATCCAGCTTCGCCCAAATGGCTTCCGTAACTACGAGCAGAGCAGACTCAGTGCTATGACGGGCTCGGAAGCCATGCTGTAATGGATCCAAAATGGCATTCTGCTCAATATGCTTAGAGAGAATGGAGTTCACATAAGATTCTGCCACCTTCGCCAGGAAGGGCAGTTGAGAGATGGGGCGATAGTTGCCTGACTCCATAGGATCCAAGGTGGCTTTTTTGAGCAACAGGATGACTTCAGCATGTTTCCACGCCCCTGGTACAGAAGCTGATGCCAAGCAAAGGTTGATAAAGTCGGTACTCAGCGGAGAGAGGGAAGTGTGAAACTGACGAAAGTCGGCCGGCGTCAAAGGATCAGCCGGTGAGCCCGATTTTATCTTCAAACAGAGGAACTCAAACTCCATATGTGTCCCCGGAGGAAAAGAGGAAAAGATGTTTTCCCTAAAGGGACAGGTGGCCCCCAAAACCGCCCCTTCAACTGACGGAGCCAGAGTAGCTAGCTCAAGATAAATCTTTTCCACTTTGTTCACAAAGTACCAAGCCAGCTCATTGCACTGCTGATCAGAAGAGATCGGTGAGGACCCCATAACCCCACCACTCTTCATATCCTTCAGCAAGGAGAAGATCATTTTGGCTGGCTTAGACGCCGCCCTCACGCGCTGACGTCAGTTCTTCTTTTTTCCGCTCCGGCAAGTGCAGATCCGGGAAGAGCAGTACTCTACTCATTTTTTGAGTAACTTTTTGATCTCTTTTGACCTTCGACTCGCGGTGTCGCTAGGGATGCCTGGTTTTAAACCTTGCGAGGCCTGTCACCGCCTGATGTCGGTGACCGACCCCCACCGTCGGTGCCTTTATTGCTTCGGGCCGACCATAATGACAAGTCGGCCCGACTGCCGGGCCTTGACCTCGAAGGCTAGACGGGAGCAGTCCCGTAAGCTGCTCGAGCTCCGGAAGTCGGCTCCGCGCCGCTCGAGGTCCCGGTCGAGGAGGAAGTCGAGGGACCAGTCACGGAGCCGCAGTCATCGTCGCTCGACGAGTCACCACCACTCGTCGGGCTCCAAGTCCTCGCGGCCGGGGGTTTGGGCGACATTGCCCACACGGCTCCCTCGGAGCCGCAGGCGCCGCGTCCAGGTCCATACCTGCCGGTCCATGGGCTGCACGCGACGCGGAGGAGATAAGTGCTTTCCTCACAGCCATGAGGTCGCACTTCCCTCCATCGGAACCTGCTGAGAAGCCTTCGGGCACCGCGGGTCCGACTGTGAGCCCTAGTGGGCCAGCGGCTCCGGGCCAGTCGCCGACTCCGGTCACGACGCCACAGGGCCCCGCAGGATCCAGTCGACCTCTCAACTCCTCCACAGGCGCCGACCCCGAGGGTGTCGCTCCCGGTGCCGATCCCAGTTTCAGTCCGGGTCTGGCCTCGGACTGGCGCCGCTCGGCGCCGTCTCCGACGTCGATAGGTGGGGCCATCACCTACGACCCGGCTCCATCATTTTTACCTGTTTATCAGGAGATGGATGACGAGGAGGACTGGGAGGGGTCTGAGGAACCTCTGGCACAGCAGTGCCAGTTGAGCCAGGACTGGGCAGAAGCTGGGGGACGCTAGTGATCTGGACACTTCGCCCGACACTGGATTCATCTCTCAACCCTGTGTGGCTTCGGAGGAGGGGGCTGCTTACAGGGTGGTGTTGAACAGGGCGGCCAAGGTCTAGGCCCTTGAGCTCCCTGTTGCGGCGGTGAGGACTAACATCCTCACTGAGGTGCTCAAACCGCAGGCAAGCTCCTCTGAGCCTCTACTGCCGTTTAACGAAACCCTCACTGACGTTCTGATGTGCACCTGGTCCAAGCCCTCCACAGGTCTCCCTGTGGATCGGAACGTGGCCCGGCGCACCGCCCGGCTCAGGGCGACCCCTGCTTTCTGTCCGTTCACCTCACCCCCGAGAGCCTGGTGATCCAGGCCTCTATGTCCCAGACCGCATTCCCGACCGCTCCCCCGAATCGGGAATCCAAAAGGTATGATCAGTTTGGGAAGAAGCTGTTCTCCTCACTGAGTTTGGGGCTGCGGTCAGTCAACACCGCCTGCCTTTTGGGCCGTTACACCCACTCTCTGTGGGATACGGTTGCGGAGGTGCTGCCACAGTGCCCGGAGGAGGCCCAGGCACGGCTCGCCCAAGCCCTGGCGGACGGGCGGGATGCAGCACGCTACTCGATTCGGTGTGGACTTGACACCACGGACTCGCTGGGTAGAGCGATTGCAACGACAGTGGCGGTGCGCCGCCACGCCTGGCTGAGGTCCGCAAACTTTTCGGGGGATGTCCAAGCTACGCTCATGGACATGCACTCCGATGGCCGTCGCCTCTTTGGCGACAAAGCGGATAGTGCGCTGGAGCGTTTTAAGGACTCCAGGGCTACGGCCAAGTCCTTAGGCCTAGGCCAACGCCAGCAAACGTCCTCTTTTCGCACCTTTCGTGGCCAAGGAAGAGGCGCCCCCACACGTCCAGCAAGCCACAGGCCGCAGAACCAGTCTCAACGTGGTCACAGAAGTGGTTACCGCTGTGGCGGTTCCGGGGGACACAGGCAAGGTCAGGCCACATCTGCCCCCGCAGCATCTGCCTCTAAGCCTTCCTAGTCCGGCATTTCAGGCCCATTCGACGCCGGTGAGGGGCAGGGTTCGCCATCACCTCCTCCACTGGCGTACCAACACGTCGGACAGGTGGGTGCTGCAAATCGTCCGAAGGGGTTACTCCCTCCCCTTCGAGGTGACCCCTTCAGCCATGCCGCCGCAGTACCACCGCATGTCTGGGATCACTTGCAACTTCTGCAGGAGGAAGTTACGGCCCTCTTGGCCAAGGGGGCCATCGAGCGCGTTCCTGGGCCAGAAGTAGGACGTGGTTGCTATTCCCACTACTTTCTGGTACCCAAGAAGAGCAAAGGAGGCCTACGCCCTATCTTGGACCTACGGAATGTCAACGGCTTCCTCCGGAAGGAGAAGTTCAAGATGCTGACTTTGGCTCAGGTCCTAGCTGCCCTGGACCCAGGAGACTGGATGGTAGCGTTGGACTTGCAGGACGCGTATTTCCACATCCCTTTCCTGCCGGCCCACCGTCGCTACCTGCGGTTCACGGTAACCACGAGCACTTTCAGTTTACCGTGCTCCCCTTCGGCCTTACCAGCGCCCCTCGGTGTTCACGAAAGTGATGGCGGTGGTCGCAACTCATCTGCGCAGATCAGGGGTTTCAGTCTTTCCTTATCTCGACGATTGGTCGTCTCCCACCTCCGACCTCCTGCACTCGCTGGGGTTCTCCATCAACGTGCCAAAGTCACACCTGTGCCCCTCTCAGAAGCTCCTTTTCATCGGAGCGGTTCTGGACTCGGCGCAGTTTCGGGTTTTTCCGCCCAAACAGCGGGTTCAGGATATTCAGACTCTGATTCCGATCTTTCAGCCCTTATCCCGAGTCTCGGTCAGGTTGACGCTGCGGCTCCTGGGGCTGATGAAATCCTGCATCCTTCTGGTGCATCATGCCAGGTGGCGGATGCGGGCTCTGCAGTGGGACGTGAAGTTTCAGTGGGCAACCTATCTGACCAAGTCCTGATCTCGGAGGGCACTGCGAGTCAGTTGCAGTGGTGTCTCACGAACCGCGATTGGGTCAGCGGCAGATCTCTCTCCCTACCCCAACCGGAGCACGTAGTGGTGACAGATGCGTCCCTCCTGGGATAGGGGGGCCACATGGGAGAGAGGGAGATCAGAGGCCTCTGGTCTCCAGCGGAGTGCCGGCTCCATATCAACCTTCTGGAGCTGCGGGCGATCTGTCTTGCACTGAAGGCATTCCTTCCCTCTGTCCGGGGAAGTGTAGTGCAGGTGTTCACGGACAACACCACCGCCATGTGGTACTGCAACAAACAGGGCGGTGTGGGGTCGTGGACCCTTTGTCAGGAGGCTCTGCACCTCAGGACATGGCTGGAACACCAGGGCGTCACCCTGGTGGTTCAACACCTGGCAGGTTCCCTAAACGCCAGGGCGGACGAACTCAGCTGCCGGTGCATGATGGATCACGAATTGCGTCTGAACTCTGACGTGGCACAAGGTCTCTTTCAGCAGTGGGGAGAGCCTTGGTTAGATCTATTCGCCACCGAAGAGAACGCGCAATGTCATCAGTTCTGCGCGTTGGAATTTCCAAGGCGGCACTCGCTTGGCGACGCTTTTCATCGCGAGTGGAACTGCGGTCTGTTGTACGCCTTTCCGCCTATACCACTTCTGCCCAGAGTGCTGAAGAAGATCAGGCGAGACCGGGCCCAAGTCATCCTTGTGGCTCCAGACTGGGCAAGAAGATACTGGTATCCCGAGCTACTCAGCATGTCAGTCGACCCCTGATTCGTCTGCCTCTTCAGGAGGACCTTCTGATACAGCAGCATGAGACGGTCCTCCACCTGTCCGGTCTCTACCTACATGTGTGGAGATTGATTGGCAACAGTTGAGGCCATTTGACTTGCCTCCTGAAGTTTGTGATGTGATTCTGGCAGCCAGGCGTCCCTCCACGAAATCGGTATACGCCTGCAGGTGGAACAAATTTGTGGCATGGTGCACTGCAAAAGCTGTGGATCCACTCTCTGCCCCCTTTTCAGAGGTTCTCCTCTTCCTTCTTTCTCTTGCCCAGCAGGGCTCTGCTCTGGGCACTATCAAGGGCTACTTCTCGGCCATTTCAGCCTTCTTAAGGCTTCCTGATCAGCCTTCTCTTTTCAAGTCCCCTGTTGTAAATAGATTCTTGAAAGGCATCACACACATGTTTCCTCCTATTCCCTTCGTGATGCCTCAGTGGGACTTGAATCTTGTTCTGACGTATCTGATGTGCGCTCCCTTTGAGCCACTTCATAACTGCCCTCTTCGTCTTCTGACTCTTATGACTGCATTCCTGGTTGCCCTCACATCTGCCAGGAGAGTGAGTGAGCTCCAGGCTCTACTAAACCTCCTTTCCTCTCTGTCCATCCGGACAAAGTTTTTCTGAGGACTGGTCCTTCTTTCCTGCCCAAGGTGGTCACAGCCTTTCATATCGGGCAGTCCATCACCTTGCCCACCTTCTATCCGCATCCTCATCCCTCAAAGGAGGAAGAGAGGCTCCACCGTCTGGACCCAAAACGTGCGCTCTCCTTCTATCTAGATCGCACCTGCCAGTTCCGGGTCGATGGCCAGCTCTTTGTTAGTTACGTGGGCGCAAAGAAGGGACGAGGTGCACAAGCGGACCATCTCTCGGTGGGTCATCAAAGTTTGCTACTCTTTGGCTAAAAAGGAGCCTCCTGTTGGGCTGCGCACCCATTCCACTCGGGCCACGGCGGCTACTACTGCCCTAGGTCGGGGAGTCCCCTTGCAGGACATCTGCCAGGCAGCTACGTGGGCCTCGCTGCACAAGTTTGCTAGACATTACTGCCTGGACAGCCAAGTCCGGAGACATGGCTTTTTCGGCCGTTCCGTTCTCCAGGACTGTCTGGTGTGATCTTGGTTCGCAGACCCACCACCGGGGTTGGTATTGCTGGGGCATATATTCTAAGGTAAGGAATCTTAACACTAACCTGTTTCTTTCAGATGCACACGTTACTTACCTTCGGTAACGATATATCTGTAAGAAACAGTAGTTAGTGTTAGATTCCTTACCGCCCCACCCATCCTCCCCGTTGTGCGAACCGATATCTAGGGTTAAGGACATCCCTTTCAGGGCCCTAGTTTCATGGCACCAGTGTCGATTTCTATCAGGGTTCTGCGTTACTGGTGCGGAAAGCTATATACAGAACTGACGACAGCGCACAAGGGCGGCGTTTAAGTACTCCGATGACGTCATCCCGGCGATCACGACTCCGACGACGGACCCGGAGCTGCAGACGACGCCTACCGACGCGCAGGGGTACTGCTGGCGAAAATACTGCTGACGAAAACTTTCCAGATCCAGTCTGACGCCTGGGGATATTTTAAAGTAACAGTAACTACTGTTTCTTACAGATGTATCGTTACCAAAGGCAAGTAACTTGTGCTTTAGGTGTCACAAACAAGTTCTTCATCACAATCAGTGATCATTAAAGCTGTTGGCCTGAAGTCGGAGAATTTCCACAGTTGGACTTCCCACAGGAATGTAGGAACATTCTAGCTCAGATCAGAAAAGAAAAAACATACAAACATACGCAGACAAATGAAGGTTTTTTGTTTGTTGTTTAACAAAAGAACTGCACCTTTTTTCAGCACAACTTCATCAGGTGTTACCTTACCTGTTGGAGTTTGCTTGTGCAGGCCTTTGGCAAACACCTACTACTGCTAAACCTTAATTATCGCCCCAATAAAGTATTCAATAATTTATGAAGGGTATCTTCAGGGCTTTAACAAGAAACTTACAGACAGAATAAAAGCTCAACACAGTATTTTTTCCAGTTAAAAGTCCCTTAGCGCCAGTCTGCAAGGCTACCTCATACCTCCTATGAAAAACAACTCTTTTACTAACTATTACTTCCGCTAGAAGAGTCGGCAAAATCCAAGCCTTTACTATTTAAGCTCCGAATCTGCAGTTCACCAAGAACAAAGTTAATTTACATATCAACCCAATTATACAAATACTTCTGACAGTCATCTCTGCCAATCTGTTTTTCTTACAGCTTTCTTCTAGGACCCCATACATGCCAGTATTCATTTGACATGCCAAGGTGCCTCAAGCACATTTTGGATAGGACAATAGACAATAGGTAAATTGGTTCAGTTACTGGTTGCATTTTCAAAACTCATACAAAAATGATCAATTATCGAAACAAAGGATTACTATATCAGTAGCAGGAACAGTTAACCACTGCTACATAAGTCTGATGACCATTTGCAGGAACCTGTCATAGGACATTCTGCAAGAAACATGGTGGCTCTTCCTCCATGCATAGAGACTCTGATGTATGCTTCTAACCGCAGATTCCCTACCTTGTGAATGCCACAGGATGCCAAACTGGATCCGTAGATATTTTCACAGCAATTCTGTCAAGCGCTGGTAGATGGAACTTGCGGCTCCATGTAGGATCCGTCCTGTCCGGTAGTGACTTCAGTCCACAAAATAACTGCCACCTCTGCATCCCCAAGTCTGTTTCTTTCTTTCTGCACCTTTGGCCTCAAAATTTACCAGTGTGCAAGGGGCATGGATTCCCCTAAAACTAAGGGGTTTTAACCCTGTAAAATCTGCCACAAATATGATCTGTCTCTGGTGTCTCATATCCTCAAACAACTCAGTTGTGCGACATATGCGCTGAGATAAACCCAAAGGCCATCTGGGATAGTGAAGCTAAACTCTTCACCACCGAGCGTCATAGGAAGGCTTGATCTTGATTGAAGTTGAGGACTTGGTTGTATTTTCGATCTCGTGACCAGAGACTTTTTAAGCATGGGCAAAGTGGGCAATTGCTTAGAGCCTCCATTGCCATTGGCCCTAATGGTAAAGAGATCTGTCTCACAATCTATCACACCGTTGTTGATTTCTCTTTCAGAACCTCTCTGCCTATCTCTACCTTTGACTTTCTCTACCCAGTGTCATTTTTAGGAATTTTAGGCTGCCAGAAAAGACTTTCAGATGTTTTTGTTTGAAAATTAAAGTATAATTTGCTATTGTTCGACATCCTGTAGTCTTGAATTTTCAGAAAATAGTTCAAATGTGTTCAGATTTTGGGGCCCCTAAATATTCTTTCCCCAGGGCGCCGAAAATCCTTAAGATGACATTGCCCACGGCCACTCGAGAGAGATCTTCATCCCACTCCAAATCTTCTGGTTAGTAAAAAATGAAGAAATATAAGAACACAAAACATGGCTCACCGTTTTCCTGCCACTTTCATCAAGAGACGGTGCATGGACATCAAGGTATCTCTGGGTCTCTGCTGCCCACCGCGTAACCAACTCCCACATTAGTCCTGATTGATCCCAAGTTCCAGGGCAGTAAGCGATCGTGCAGCAGATTCAGGCCCTGTGGGAGTTGGTGTTTGTACCTATCACAACTGATATGTTTCCTTATATCTGAGGTTACTGCACTTAAAACATATGTCACCACTATGGAAGGCTCTTCAGTTGTGAGTGCAGGGTGCTTGGTTATAAGTGTGAGGGTGTCTCTACATGAGCAGGACACCCCTACAAACCCTGAGTCGATTCTCCAGGCTTTGTAAGTATAGTCAGCCATTTTAATACATATAGTGGACATCAGTCATTACGAGATGTCTAACTATAAAGTGGATGCCCCGAATCCCGTCATATTTGGAATCAAACATGTTGAAATCATACCCCAACACTGATTTTGGTGTTGAAGGTATGATCCCATGTACTGGGTGGCTCTTAGAGGGCCACCTGTACTCTCAGTAACTGCCTTTCAGGGTCTGCAAGTAAGCTAGTGCTGCTGCCGACCACAGACATGATTCTGCCCTCCTGCTGCTGAGCCAGGATCGAGCAGAGGAAGGGAGAACAATAGGTTTCCTGTCACATAGAGGTGCACCCTCACACAGTGACCTCAGATATAAGGATATCTGTCATGAGGGGTGCAAGCACCATCTCACACAGGCTGCAATGGCAGGCCTGTAGTTACAGTTTAAGTGGACTCCCATGGGTGGCACAATACATGCTGCAGCCCATGGGAGACCCCTGGTGTACCTATGCCCTGGGTTCCATGGTACCCTATACTAGGGACTTATAAAGGTACACCAGTAGCCAATTGTGGAGGTACTAAAGTACTTGCCATGTCAATTTCGGGTAGAAAGCACAGTTGCTGGGGTCCTGATTAGAAGGATCCCAGCAGACTAAGTCAAAAGATCACTGACACCAGGCAAAAAGTGGGGGTAACAATGCTAGAACGATCCTACCTTCCTACAAATCGGTAATAAAATCATATGGATAAGGCTATATAAATCTGATCTAAAAAAATGTATCAACATTGTTATTGCACTATCTTCCCTGACTCTAACACAGTATTGACGGCTTCCACATTTCATTTTGTCTTTTTCCTAGTTAAACATGGGGTGTAAATTATTTTTACTTAAAAGCAACAGTTTAGGGCATAAACTCATATGGATAAGGCTTTATAAGCCTCCTCTAAAAACGTTGTCCCCATTATTATTGCACTATCTTCCCTGAATCTCAAACAGTACCTGACATCTTCCACAGTTGATCATATTTTTTCCTTGTTGGACATGGAGCCTAAATACTTTTTCGTTAAATGCAACAGTTTAGGTCAAATGCATTTGATGTGCAGAAGGGCTTCAATTGCATGCCCACAAAGACAACAGACCATTTTATCTTTAAAAGCTGGGTTCCAATTCCCTTCAAATTCAGAAATTGGAATGTAAAACGATCTAACCCTTAAAAATGTCTTTTTTAACATAGCCAGGCAAATGTGACCATAAATATTCTTGACTCTGGAAGGAGAAGGTATCAGACACTAGGTCCATATGATTGTATTTTTCATCTTATGCCAAGTCTGAGTCCCACTGTTTAACAGTAAAAGTTTCATGGAGTAAGATTTTCCGGGCTGGTAGAATCATCTGCTCCAGTGACTGTGGATCTAGTAAATCATAGGATTCTATGCTCACCAGTACGGGGTGCAACTCGAAATCCTTGTACGTAGTTCTATTTACTTCATGGTAAATTAGGTGTTTTAGTGATGCTGGATCTGCTTTTCTACAGTCAGATGTAATTCATTGTGCTTCTATGGTGGAGTGATATTGGAGATTTCAAACCTAGTAATAGTCTTATGACACAGAGGGGGGTTGCTGCGCGAAGGTGCAGTAGGTTGCGTACACGTTGCATAAAATGTTTATCAAGACTGGAAATGGTCTTGCAGTTCAACACAGGAGATGCATACAGCAGATATGGACTACATTTCTTGTTTAACGCTGTCAGTAATGGTCTAATTGCTTTCCCACTGTACACGTTTGCAAATCGTAGGACCGATTTGGTGAACATCGTTGACTTCAGTTTTCCAATAGCCAGATGGTTTGACCATGATATCTTGCTGTTCAATATCACTCCAAGAAAGTCATTGTTTCACTATTTTATCTCCTAGCACCCACCCCACAATTTAGTTTTCTTCCCAAAAGTCATGACTTTCGTTTTGGACAGATTGGCAATTAGTCCATTCTCTAAGTTATATTTATGCAATTGATTTAATTGATGTTGTCATCCTTTTGACTTTGTGACAGGATCACCAAGTCATTGGCGTATTCCAATTATGTTATTTTTCTACCACCCAACTTTGGAGGAGTAACATGGTCAGAATGTTCACACTGGCTCTGATTTTGTCTGCTCTAGACCCAGCAGACTGGATGGTGTCCTTGGACTTGCAGGACACGTATTCCATACACCCATCATGCAGCCTCACATGCGTTACCTGTGGTTCAAAGTAGCCTAGGAACACCTTTAGTTTACCATGCTCGCATTTGGCCTTATCTTTTGTGTTCACAAAAGTGACGACAGTGGTAGCTTCTCATTTTCGGAGGCTGGGCTTAACTGTATTCCCATATTTTGATGACTGGATGCTAAGGCAGGCTTGCAGTAGTCAGTCGTACACCATCTCCAGACAAAGACTTGAGTCCTGACATTGTCAGGTTTCACCATCAAGAAGCTAAAGTCCCAACTGATTTCCAAGCAAATAATTCATTCCTCAGGGGCAGTTTTGTCCATTCCGGATATGATCTTGATCTATACTGATCAGTCGTGGGTTTCAGTGAGAATGACTCTGAGGCTTCTTAGTCTCCTGGCCTCGTGCATCCTCCTCATTTTGCAGTGGAACCTCAGACCCCAGTGGACCCAACATCGGAGATCCTTCATATCTTGAGGAATGTGTCGTAGGATTTGCTGTGGTGGCTGATGGACACCTACCTAACCCGAGGCAAGTCACTCTTCCTCCCTTACCCAGAATTCAAGGTGGTGACAGATGCATCACTGATGGGTTTCGGTGCCATTTGGGAAAGGTGGAGTTCAGAGACCTATGGTCTCTGATGAAGAGCCAGTTTCATAGTAGTTTGTTGGAGCTTAAGCAGTCCATCTGGCTCTAAAAGCCTTTCCTCTGTCCATCAAATTGAGTTTGGTTCAGGGCCTCACAACCACTATGTGGTAATGCAACACGCAGGGCGGCGTGAGGCCCTAGGTCCTGTGTCGGGAGGTGTTGCGCATCTGGAAGTGACCAGAACATTCCTGCTTGTCAGCCACTTGGTGGGCTCTATGAATAGCAGAGTGGATACATTGAACAGATTCCATCTGGCAGACCATGAGTGGTGTCTTCATCCTGAGGTGGTGCAGTGTGTCTTCAAGCAATGGGGTAAGCCCTGGCGAGATCTGTGACCCCTGGCACTGCATTTGCAACCCCAAATCTCAAACCTAAGAGGTGGCACATCAGTGCCAGGAACACAGGCGCAACTCGTCGTTATGAATATAGATTGGGGCTCCAATCTCCTTGTTTTTTGTCAGTTTTATTTTTACTCCAGTAGTGAATCATAATATTCACTATTAGTGTAGTAAAAATGAAGTATAATTAGGTGGAATAAGACCCTTCCTGGCATCTTAGGTAAGTAACAAATGCTTTTAAATGTATGTTGTGTGCATACGTGCAGGTGAGTGTGTTTGTGTGTTAGGAGTGTGCGTTTGATTGTGTACGTACATTTAGGCATGTGTGTGAGTGAACACAGAGGTCAAAAGGCGTGATATTACTTCCGCTATCCCTGGCCATTTGCTGAATTGACCAGCATAGCTTAATTCACTGTCAATTACCATGCAACTAGTAAGGTAGTATTGTGACCATACTGCCCCCTGAAGGATGTTTGTAACCACTATCCCATCGACATCAATTCTATGAAATGCAGGCCGGTTTCACAACATTCATAAACATTTTATTTCGCTGATCAATTTGATCTGTAATGATCATCTACCTGACATTCATTTCTGCTTTGCGAACGGAGGTGGCTGGACTTAGTCCCAAGAAAAGGTTACGCACATATTGTAACTTCTGTACTGTTTGTCTAAAGCTCCCTCTACTCATGGCACACATTTGTATTGTGGTAGCTCTAGTTCTTGTGAAATATTGTCCTACTGTTCTGCGGGTGTTGATGAACTACTCAATGAAAATTCACATAGGTGACATAGATACAGGCATGAGGTGGTGTTTCCGAGCTAGACCGTTTTTTTGTCCAGTTGTAAAATAGGTTTATCATACCAATCATTAAGTTTTGGAGATTCTTACACGTTCTGAATGCAGAGGGCATAGAACTAACAGCACAGAAGTTACTACAAGTGGGTAATTTGTTCTGTTTTTCATCTACTAATAGATCCCAGAGAAATGTGCAGAGATTGCTGTTTTGATCCAGACGTCAGAAGCACAAACTGCAAACCTGCCAAAGCTCACTTCAGAACAACTGACTCTAGGAATTCAACGACAGAAAGAAAAGAATGCAGACTCCGAGCAGTAAGTGAGCATGATTTGAGCATATTGATTGTATGAGTCTGCAAAGTGTTACATTCATAGATGGACTACAGCACAATCTTTTTCATAAAGGATCCAGCACAGAAACATCCACCAGGTAAACTTTCAGAACATGATATATCACGCATCCTCCTGTGTCCTTATACGTGGACAGTAAAGGTTGCTGACATTGGTTTACATCAGTTGCCTGCCATCATCAAAGTGCATCTTTCATAAGTGGTAGCCTTTTGCTTTTCTTGACTGCAATTTTCTTTTGTGGCACTGTAGTACTCGCAGGGTGTAGAGAGGTAGAATAGCTGTGCATATCTATGCCTGAAACTGCTGTTTTGTACAATGGTGTAGCTGTCAGTAATGCACCAGATGCAGTGGCTCCAAGTCCAGAGGTGTGAGGGCACATTGCACCCCAATTATCTACCCAACTGTGGAGCAAGGGAGTCAGTTTCTTTATCAGTCTCCTTGTCTGCCTTCCAAAACAAGCAAAATGATCAAATGTAATGTGTAATATAGTCCCAGTTTTATACTCCTGTTCTCTTCCTCCTCCCATCCTGGTTTCTCTAATCTGGATTGAGTCGATTCGCCTGAAAGATGTGTCCAATACCTTTTGTATGTGTTGCCTCTGCTGTAATGAAAGCCTGTCACTATAACACTGGCCTGTTATTGAAGCTAGAATTGTGTTATGTCAGATGCCCAAAATAATTAATAAACTATCACCATTGAAATCACATCCAAACAGTTTAACATCCAGGCTGCATTTTGTTTGTGTCTCTTTCTTTCTCTCCTTCTCTGCTCTTAATACATGTCATGGCACAGTAATAACAACAGTGTAGTTCCAAACTTTCCCCTGGTAGCCCACTTGGTGCAACAAGGAGCAAAATCAGTAATTACATATTCCATCCACCCCCACTAACACCCAACACTGCTGTTCTTCCTCACTAAAACTCTCGCTCCACTCTGTAATACATACAGCCATGCTTCCCAAACTGGTCCTCACTAGTCTGGTCTACCTTAGCCTGTACTGTACAGCTTCAGAATACAGAAAATGGCAACTAAGTGTTGGGATAGGAATGTCCCCTGCATTGTAAATGTTTATTTCCCCTGCCCTAGGTGCCTGACTGTATGTGTTCCCCCTGGTATCGTGCTAACAAAGTGTGTGCACAAAGGCTAAGCCCTGTCCATAATAGTGTGAGGTCCAGGACCTATCCTGTGATCTGGAGGTGCGCACCATGTGCGCCATCATGTGGTGGCAGTGGAATACTGCTCATGCCCTGGGTATATCAAGTAAAGCAGTGGTTGCAGCTTGAATTTGTAATATGTTCAGACCTTATTCTCTATATCCTGCAGACCATGGTTCACTGATCCTCTCCTCAAAAATTCTTCTGTTATATGTAACCGAGAACCTTGCACTGACATTCTGTATATATATCAACGGTGTGTATGTATGGTGTGCGTCACATGTAGGGTAGTATGACTGTGTTTGTCTGAGTACTGGGGCCAGTGTGATCTATTTTGGCTGCCCTGGTTTAGCATGCAACATCAACAAGCTGATGAAAGAAATACTTGAATTACTCTCAGCCTCTGGCAGGCACTTACCCACCTCCCAATCCATCATTTTGGGCTACATACTAATCCATCTTTTTTCGCCCACCATGCCTCCTTAGTTGGGACCCAGGCAAATGCAAATCAGACCTGACTCTGCTCCTCGGGGGTAACAGTCCAACCCTCACTGCCAATCCAGGTCCTCCCTGAACCAGAATATAAGCAACCTAAGACTGGTCCTGGGTCCCTAGAATTTAGGGTGAAACCGGTCCTGGGTTGCTTGTATTCCGGTTCAGGGAGGACCTGGCTTGGCAGTTTGGGCTGAAGTGTTCTCATTGGAGCCGTGTCAAGACTGATATACATATAACTGGTTCCAAACTTAGGTGGCATGGTGTGCAAAATAACGATAGACTGGGATGTTCCTTGAGTAATTACCAGCGGCTGAGATTAATTCAAGCATTCCATCCACCAGATTGTTGTATACTTTACTGGTTTAGTGTGGCACAAGATGGAGGACGCCCATAGATTCCCCTGACAGTGGAAAAATATTGCCTGCATTCCTGCGGCTGGAAGGTGGAAACCCAGACACTGAAGTGAGTATGGTGGAGATAGGGCATCCTTTAAAAATTCCATTAGAGCCTTGTTTACAAAGGACTAATGTTGAGTTCTTCCTGACCACTACCTTTTGGCAGTTGTTAGAGGTGGGACTGCAGTTTATATTGTTCAAGGTGACGAAATACCTGATAGAGACTTCTAGCTGCAGATTCCTTACCGTTGAATTTCCCAGGTGCCTGGCTGGATATGGAAATTATTGCAATACCCCTTGTGCACAACGTTGGGTGGCTCCATTCAGCTCCGCGTGACATCGTCGTCATCGTTGGTAGCGTCGTTTATGAAGTTGCGGTGCCTATATAGCTGCCGCCAAGGCGCGCGGACGTCAGTTCTTTTCTTTCCGCGCCAGTTAAGTGGTGATCCGGGAAGAGCTACGCCTCTGCCACTCTTTGGCAGGCTTTTTATCGACTTTTGTGATTTTCCGACTTAGTGTGCGAGGGATGTCTTCGAGGAAGACAGGTTTCAAGCCTTGCGGGACTTGTTCCCGCATGATGTCGGTCACCGATCCCCACCGCGTATGTCTGTGGTGTCTCGAGCGCGACCACAATACGAAGTAGTGTTCGGACTGTCGGGCGATGGGTCTGAAGACCATGAGGGAACGGGCGATGAAGTTACTCGCGGCCCAGCATTAGACACCGTCAAGCGAGACTCGGAGCAGGTCACGATCGAAGCAGAGGTGGTCGTTGGACCGCTCACGCAGCCCGAAGTCCTCTTCCTCCCATTCGAGGTCCTCGGGAGACTCTGGGAAGAGGCATATGAAGAAGTCGTCCAAGCGGACTTCGTCTTCACCTCAACTGTCATTAGTCGTCGGGAAAGGTAAGTAGCACCGACGCTCTAGGCACGGTTCTGCTGAGCCGGAGTCAACTTTGGGTCCTCTTACCCTCTCCACTCCCCCTCCCCCTTTCCAGGAGCTGGGGCGACTCCCGCTGAAATAAGAGTTTTACAAGGTCATGCGCCATGTATTTGAGCGGAACGACCGCGATGGTGAGCCTTCGGGCCCCGCCGAGTAGGAATGGGCCCCATTAGTTTCGACTCCGTCAGCTCCGGCCACAACGCTGGTGGGGCCTCAGGGATCCGATCCCAGATTTAGTTCGCTGGTCGTGCCAACGGGACCTTCCCTGGCATCAAATCCGAAGTTAGGGCCTGCCCATCGGTGGCACAAGCCCCATCCTCATCCCAGACGACACAGAGCTAGAACAGCATTGACCGATGCCAATTCTAATGTCAACAGAACCCTGAGGTTCTATGTTGTCACCTCAGCACTTTAAGGATGTGCTAGGTTCAGGAGAGGAATGGGAGGGGTCTGGGGATCCTATTGAAACCCAGGAAGACTCAGAGGAGAATTTTGACAGGTGTGGGGAACTTGGGGAGGCCAGTGGACTGGATACTTCTCCAGATACTGGCATGCTCTCTCCGCCAACAGTGGCTACGGAGGAGGGGCATCCTATGCCATGGCGGTTAAGAGGGCAACCGAGGTCATTGGACTGGAGCTACTCTTGGTGCAGGTCAGGACTAATCTCCTGACTGAGATGCTTCAACCTAGGGCTTCTATGTCCGAACCCCTGTTGCCCTTTAATGAGGCACTTACAGACGTCCTTTCTGATAGATACATCTGCCGTGTGGATTCCTCACCTTGTGAATATCCCCCTTGCGTCAGCAACGTTCGGAATTTTTCTCCGTAGCACGCCGGCGTGGACGACGTCATAGGAGCACGGCATCGCGCGCGACTCCGTCTGACGTCACCGACTCCTTATTAGGCCCACGTCGGCGTGATGACGTCAGTTCCCTTTTTTCCGCGTCTCCGACGCTAACAGTTTTCGGGATCTTCTCGATACTTAGTATCTGGCTATTATTTAATCTTTACTGTCTCTCTTTTGCGATTTGTTTCTTCATCGAGGATGTCGCCGAGGAAGACAGGATTTAAACAATGTGGGTCTGTGCCCGCATGATGTCAATCACCGACCCACATAGCGATTGTTTGTGGTGTCTGGGTTCAGACCACGACGTCAAGAACTGTCGATCTTGTTTTAAGATGAACCCAAAGGCGCTTCGAGAGCGTGAAGCAAAACTACTTCTCGCGAAGGTAAAGGGAAGAGATGCTGGGAGATCTTCGAGGTCGACGTCGAGACGCTCGAGATCGAAACAAAAGTCTCGATCGAAGTCGAGGTCGACGTCGAGGTCCAGAGCGGAGTCGAGATCCAAAGCGAGGTCGAGGTCCAGAGAGAGATCAAGATCGAGATCGAAGTCGACTTCAGGTCACGCTTCGAGCTCCTCGAAGAGGAAGCACAAGAGGAGAAAGCACAGCTCAAAGCATCATTCGGAGAAGGAATCTTCAGATTCGAAGAAGAAGTCTCACAAACACCATAAGGACTTCGTTTCTCCTTCTCCTGTTCAGTCCATCGGAGGCTCCCCGACTCCGGAACCGGAACCGGATCCGGTATCTTTACATTCTTCGGAACATGAGGAAGAAGAAGAGGTAGTTCCTAAAACTCCGATGGAGACTCCTGTGGACAAGCCCCATCCTCATCCCCGACGACACAGAGCTAGAACAGCATTGACCGATGCCAATTCTAATGTCAACAGAACCCTGAGGTTCTATGTTGTCACCTGAGCACTTTAAGGATGTGCTAGGTTCAGGAGAGGAATGGGAGGGGTCTGGGGATCCTATTGAAACCCAGGAAGACTCAGAGGAGAATTTTGACAGGTGTGGGGAACTTGGGGAGGCCAGTGGACTGGATACTTCTCCAGATACTGGCATGCTCTCTCCGCCAACAGTGGCTACGGAGGAGGGGCATCCTATGCCATGGCGGTTAAGAGGGCAACCGAGGTCATTGGACTGGAGCTACTCTTGGTGCAGGTCAGGACTAATCTCCTGACTGAGATGCTTCAACCTAGGGCTTCTATGTCCGAACCCCTGTTGCCCTTTAATGAGGCACTTACAGACGTCCTTTCTGATAGATACATCTGCCGTGTGGATTCCTCACCTTGTGAATATCCCCCTTGCGTCAGCAACGTTCGGAATTTTTCTCCGTAGCACGCCGGCGTGGACGACGTCATAGGAGCACGGCATCGCGCGCGACTCCGTCTGACGTCACCGACTCCTTATTAGGCCCACGTCGGCGTGATGACGTCAGTTCCCTTTTTTCCGCGTCTCCGACGCTAACAGTTTTCGGGATCTTCTCGATACTTAGTATCTGGCTATTATTTAATCTTTACTGTCCCTCTTTTGCGATTTGTTTCTTCATCGAGGATGTCGCCGAGGAAGACAGGATTTAAACAATGTGGGTCTGTGCCCGCATGATGTCAATCACCGAGGACAAGAGGGTCAGAATGAACCTGTGTCGGATCGACCTCCTTTAGAGCATCCGGTAGGTTCGTACCCTCCCTTTCCTGGTCCTGGTCAGGACCCCTCGCATTTTCTCAATGCGATGTTTGGGGTGTATTCCAGAGCGATGTACCCCACTGGAGCACCTGTTGGTCCCATGGGTCCATTATCATACAATTTGGGCATTCCTCAGTCGTACGCCCCAGCTCCATTTATGCCTTACACCTTGGCTCGGTACGGCACCACCGAGGACTTCGACTCCGCATGCGGCTTCGCCGACTCCGGATCGACCTCGTAGTTTGGATCGAGGTTCCACACCTGTCCGTGAGTCTCGTCCTCCGGTTGCCCTGACTCCTCGCTCGACGTCGAATCCGGCTCCGTCGGAGTCGTTACCGAATCCGTCGACTTCGATTCGAATAGAGTGGTCGAGACGAAGGGCTCAGCGTCTTCTGGAAGAAAAGGGAGATGAAGATTCAGATGTGGAAGAGGGTGAACTTCTTGATCATGATGATGACTTTGAAGACCTACGTGATGCTAGTGGTCTGGAGCTCTCTCCTGAGTGGGGTTTACCTTCAGCTTCTGATGCTCCTTCTAGGGACGTGGCACCCTATCACGTCGTTATTAGGAAGGCTGCAGATCTTCTCAACTTGAAACTGCCCACGGTTGAGTACAAGCCCAACATACTTACTGAAGTTTTGCACTCTCCCTCTTCTATTGTTGAACCTACGTTACCGTTCACTGATGCCTTATCAGATCCAATAAAAGAGATCTGAAAGAGACCATTATCTGCTCCTGCGGTTTCAAGATCTATTGCAAGGCACTACAGGGTGGCTCCTGGTGACCCTGAGTTTCTTTCTTCGCACCCCTCTCCTGAAAGTCTTGTAGTGCAGGCGGCATGTTCTAACAGGGCTGCAGGCTCTTTCCCTCAAGTGCCAGCGGACAAAGACTCAAAAAAGTTGGATCAGTCTGCAAAGAAGACTTTCTCTTCAGGGAGCATGGCTCTTAAATCCACTAATGCTACTTGTCTTTTAGAAAGATATGTCAATGCATTGATGGATTCTGTGAAGCAGTTATCATCTAAGCTTCCTGAGGAGGATAGAAAGAACTTTAATGAGGTGGTCTCAGACACTCAGGCTGCTGCACGCATGGTTATTCAGAGTGGCATGGACACGGTTGATTCTGTTGCCAGGATTATGGGCTCTTCTATTGCGACCAGGAGGTCCGCGTGGTTAAAATCCTCTGATTTCTCTGCGGATGTGCAATCTACGTTGCTGGACTTGCCTTTTGAAGGGACTGGCCTTTTTGGTAAAAAAGCGGATGTCGCCTTGGAAAGGTTTAAAGATAGCCGTGCTACTGCAAGATCCTTGGGTCTCCAGATGAGAGGGTCGACAACTAGAAAGTTTAGAGGCTTTGGTAGATCCTCTTTTCGTCCCTTCAGACAAGGCCAACAACAACAGCAGCAACAGCAGAACCCTCTGTATAAGTCCTATAGAGGTAGACAGACGGGTCGTGGACGTGGGCGTCAAATCTCCTCTTCCTCCACTTCCTCCAATAATACCCAACCCCCACCCGCATCAGCAAAGCAGCCCTAGATCCACCATTCTGGATCATGTGGGGCCAGTAGGGGGTCGGCTTACTCATTTTCTACGAGATTGGGAATCGGTTACATCAGATCTTTGGGTTCTCAATCTCGTGGAAAATTGGTATGCACTTCCCTTTCAGGAGTTCCCTCCCAATTACCCTCCTTGCCAAGGTTATTGTTCGGAGGACCACCTGCTGCTCCTGCAGGAAGAAGTCCTGGCTCTGTTCCGAAAGGGTGCAATAGAGGTGGTTCCAGAGCAGGAGAGGGGTCAAGGGTGCTACTCCCGGTATATCTTGATACCCAAGAAGGATGGCAGGCTTCGGCCAATCCTGGATCTCAGGATTTTGAACCTCTATCTCAAACAGGAGAAGTTCAAAATGCTCACCCTTGCTCAGGTTCTTCAAGCGCTGATGGAAGAAGACTGGATGGTGTCGATCGACTTGCAGGATGCGTATTTTCACATCCCCATTCTGAAGTCGCACAGAAAGTATCTCCGTTTTACGGTGGGATCGCAGCATTACCAATTTGCGGTCCTTCCGTTTGGGCTTACTACTGCGCCTCGAGTTTTCACCAAGGTGATGGCAGTGGTGGCTGCGCATCTCAGGAGATCGGGGATACCTGTGTTCCCCTATCTGGACGACTGGCTGATCAAAGCAGAGTCGCCGGAGAAGGTGCTCCATCATCTGCAGGAGACAACTCAGTTGTTGCACAGGTTGGGTTTTTCGATCAATGTACCCAAGTCTCACCTGGTGCCCTCCCAGCGCAACCTGTTCATAGGTGCGGTACTGGACACTACTGTATGTCGTGCATTCCCTCCACCTCAAAGGATTCACGACATACAGGAGATGATTCCTTTATTCTACAGTGGAGCGGTTCTTCCAGTCCTGAAGGTCCTTCGTCTGCTCGGTCTGATGGCTTCTTGCATTCTGTTGGTCAGTCATGCACGCTGGCACATGAGGGCACTCCAGTGGTGCCTCCGCAGGCAGTGGTATCAACACAACGGAGATCTCAGGGAGTCAGTGAGGATCTCCAGAGAAGCTGCGGCGGATCTGTCTTGGTGGGGCGTGGAAGGCAATCTGTCTCAAGGAAAGCCTTTTCAACTGCCTCCATCAGTGGCCACAGTGATAACGAATGCATCCACTCTCGGGTGGGGTGCTCATCTGGGGGACCTGGAGGTCAAGGGCCTTTGGTCTCCAGAAGAAAGTTCACATCAACCTTCTGTAATTACGGGCGATACGTTTGGCGCTGAAGGCCTTCCTCCCTTCCCTTCGCGGTCAGTCGGTTCAAGTCCTGACGGACAACACGACCGCAATGTGGTACATCAACAAGTAGGGAGGAGTAGGGTCGCAGTGTCTCTGCAGAGAGGCTCTGCGTCTCTGGTCCTGGGTTCAGGACCATCAGATTTGTCTGATGGCAAATCATCTGGCCGGGGTTCTGAACGTTCGTGCAGACAGTCTCAGTCGGCAGTTCTCTGCCGACCACGAGTGGAGGCTTCACCCGGAGGTGGTTCACGACATCTTTCAGATGTGGGGTGCTCCTCGGGTGGACCTGTTTGCCACTTGCGAGAATGCTCACTGCCCGTCATTCTGCAGTCTCCAGTATCCGTTGCAAGGAGCCTTGGGGGACGCGTTTCAGTTGAGTTGGGGAAATCAACTCCTTTACGCGTTTCCTCCCATACCCTTGATTCCTCGGGTTCTGAGGAAGATTCGCCAAGACCGGGCCCAAGTCATATTGATCGCCCCGGATTGGCCAAGAAGGGTGTGGTACACAGACCTTCTCCACCTCTCCTCTCACCCGCCGCTCCGTCTCCCTCACAGGGCAGACCTCCTCTCTTAGATGGAGGGGCAGGTTCTACACCCCCACCTGCAGACATTACACCTTCATGCCTGGAGATTGAACGGGGCAACTTGAGTTCTTTTTCTCTCCCTCACGATGTGGTGGATGTCATTCTTTCTGCCAGGCGTGACACCACTAAGTCCATTTATTCCTATAGGTGGTCTAAATTTGTTTCTTGGTGCAGGGAGAAGGATGTTGACCCTTTGAAGGCTCATTTATCTGTCATTTTACAATTTGCTCTTTCTCTGGCGCAGCAAGGTTTTGCTGTGGCCACGGTCAAGGGGTATCTTTCGGCCTTATCGGCATTTTTCTGTTTGCCGGATCAGCCCTCTCTTTTTAAATCTCCGGTGGTTTTAAGGTTTTTGAGGGGTCTAACAAATATGTTCCCTCCTACTCCTTTTGTTGTTCCTCATTGGGATTTGAATCTTGTGCTGACCTTCTTAATGGGTTCTCCCTTTGAACCCTTGCACAAGTGTCCATTGAGGTTTCTTTCTTTTAAAACGATCTTCCTCGTTGCAATCACCTCGGCAAGGAGGGTAAGTGAGCTTCAGGCGAACAAGTTACTTACCTTCGGTAACGCTTTTTCTGGTAAATACTATATCTGCCTGTGGATTCCTCACATGCCCACCCGCCTCCCCGTTGTCCACTCTGCTATACCTGGTTTTATTGTTTGTATATGTTTTGGGTTTTGATTCCTTTGCTATGCACTGTGTGCTATGATGGTTTGTATGTACTGTGCACATTGTATATATGCATATTTGCTGTCGTTGGTCCGTCCGTGTGCCTCGAAGGCACGGAAAAAAGGGCGGAACTGACGTCATCACGCCGACGTGGGCCTAATAAGGAGTCGGTGACGTCAGACGGAGTCGCGCGCGATGCCGTGCTCCTATGACGTCGTCCACGCCGGCGTGCTACGAAGAAAAATTCCGAACGTTGCTGACGCAAGGGGGATATTCACAAGGTGAGGAATCCACAGGCAGATATAGTATCTACCAGAAAAAGCGTTACCGAAGGTAAGTAACTTGTTCTTTAGGAACATAGTCCAAACCTGTGAATGGGATGATTGCACGCCGCCATCGTCCAGCTCCGGACAACCCAAAATTCCTCAGCCAACCCCCACCCCAGAGAATTTGGTGGTGCAGGCCTCTGCGACCCAAGGCATATTCCCTCCCGCCCCTCCGGATAAGTAATCCATTCATTCGGAAAGAAGTTGTTTTCTGCCTCAAGCCTGGCATTGCAGTCGGTGAATACCGCATGCTTATTAGGCTGTTTCTCCCATCCCCTTTGGGAGACGGTTGGACAAGTCCCGGAGGAGGCTTGGCTGTGCTCTCCCAGACTGTCAAGGATGGAGGTAGAGATGTAGCAAAATTCACCATATGGTGCGGTCTAGATGTGACTTATTCACTGGGCAGATCGATTTCAATGATGGTGGCCTTGATGTACCACGCCTGGCTTCGTACAACTGGCTTCTCGGGCGATGTCCAAGCCAATTTGATGGACATGCAGTTAGATGGAACCTGCCTTTTTGGGGAAAAGGCAGACTCGGCCCTGGTCAGGTTCAAGGACTCTTGAGCTACGGACAGATCCTGAGGCCTCTCCTCCATCCCCGTGGCCAGTCTTCCTTTTGCCCCTTTCGTGGCAACGGAAGGGGTTTCCAGCCGCGTCAGCCAAAATCCCAGCCACCATCCCGCACAGACTACCCAAGCAGTGCGAGGATGCGGTGCATTCAGATCTCGGAATGGAGGCAGGAAGTCATCAACCACACTGCCCCCAGCAGCCGCAGCCTCAAAGCAATCCTAGGCTGATTCTGCAGGACCACACTACTCCAGTTGGTGGGAAAATTAGTCATCATCTCCCCCACTGGAGATCCATAACATCGGACAAGTGGGTCTTGCTGATTGTCCAGAAGGGCTATTCCCTACCTTTTCTTTCTTTTCCTTCTCCTAATCAGGAATGGCTGATGGAGGATCATTTAAAGTTGCTCCAAGAGGAAGTTACAGCTCTCTTGGCCAATGGAGCTATAGAAAGAGTCGCGGTTTCAGAAGTAGGCAGTGGCTGTTATTCTCTCTACTTTCTGATTCCGAACAAGAACAAGGTGCTATGGCTCATTTTAGATCTTTGGACCGTCAATCTCTTCCTCAAAAAGGAGAAATTCAAAATGCTTACTCTGGCTCAGGTCTTGTCTGCCCTAGACAAAGAAGACTGGATGGTAGCATTGGACGTGCAGGACGAGTATTTTCATATTCCCATTCTGCCGGGTCACAGGCATTACCTTCGGTTCAAGGTAGGCCGCGAGCACTTTCAGTTTACCGTGCTCCCCTTCGGCCTTATCAGTGCCCCTCGGGTGTTCACCAAGGTGATGGCGGTGGTCGGAGCTCATCTGCTCATATTAGGGGTGTCAGTCTTCCCCTATCTCGACGACTGGCTGTTGAAGGCGTACTCGTCCCCTGCTATCGTCTCCCACCTTCAGACTAGGCTGAACCTTCTGCATTCGCTGGGGTTCTCTAAAACGTGCTGATGTCACAATTCTGATAGATACATCTGCCAGTGGATTCCCCACCTTGTGAATATCCCCTTACGTCAGCAACATTCAGAAATTCTTTTTGTAGCTCTGCGCCGACGTGGACGACACCATAATAGGCCCACGCCGGCGTGATGACATCAGTTCCCTTTTTTCCGCGTCGTCGACGCTAACGGTTTTCAAGGGATCGTCTGTAGCTGTATAGTAACTTTGTTACTTTGTGTTTCTACTGGTGTTTTCTTGTCTTCTGTCGTGATGTCTTCGAAGAAGACTGGATTTAAAGCGTGCGGAGAATGTGCAAGATGATGTCTATCACTGATCCACACGAGTGCTGCGTTTGGTGCTTGAGCTCCGATCATAACGTTGAAGATTGTCCTTCTTGTAAAAAGATGACTCTGAAGGCACTCCGGGAGAGGGAGACAAAACTCCTCTTAGCAAAGTTGAAAAGCAAAAAGGATAAAAAGAGTTCGAGGTCACGAACTCGGTGTTCGAGGTCGAGGTCTCGTTCGAGGTCGCACTCGGAGTCGTCTTCGGCGCATGCTTCGAGGTCTTCGAGAAAGAAGCATAAGAAGAGGAGTCATGAATCTCGCCATCACTCGAGTTCAAGGCTGAAGTCACAGGTGAAATTACTTCGAAAGGAGGCCGTGGCCTCGGCTTTGGAAGTACAGGTCTCCGAGGGTGAGGCTTCGTGTGCGGATTCGCTTGTGTCACTGAAGCAGTTGCCGAATCCTTCTCCGAATCCATCCCATCCTTCTGGTCAAGAAGAAGAAGATGAAGGTGATGAGGAAGAAGAAGGAGAGGGCGAGGCTTCGTTGCCTGCGGGTTTGTCGACCCCGGTGCACCAGCCTGAGGTGGAGGCCGAGGTCGAGAAGACTCCGCTCCCTCAAGAGCAACCTGGGGGCTTTTATCCATCCTTTCCGGCTCCAGTTCAGGATCCTACTCAGTTCCTGAATGCCATGTTTGGAATTTACGCCAGGGCAATGTACCCCTCTGGAGCACGGGTTGGTCCCACGGGTCCATTAGCATTTAATCTGGGTGTCCCCCAGGCTTATGCTCCTGCGCCTTTTATGCCTTTCATGCCGGCTCCAGCTCCGCATTGGTATTTTCCGGCGCCGCCGAAGCCTTCGACGACGAAGCCTTCGACGCCGAATCCATCGACGCAGATACCCTCAACTCCGATGCCGAATCCAGTTCGTCCTCTGGTTAAGCTGCCTCTTGCGACTTCGAGTTCGGCGTCGGCTCCGGCTCCGGTGTAGTCGGTCCCGGATCCGTCGACTTCGTTTATGAAGGAGAGGTCGAGGCGTGAGGCACAGAGGCTTCTGGAAGAGGAGGGGTATCGTGATGAAAATTTGGAGGAAGGTGAACTGCAGGATTCGGAGGATCCTTTTGATGACCTGAGAGAGGCTAGTGGTCTTGAGCTGTCTCCTGAGTGGGATTTGGCCTCTGTGTCTGACGTACCTTCCAAGGATGTAACACCTTATCACGTTGTTATTAAGAAGGCTGCAGACTTGTTGAATATTACTCTGCCTACTGCTGAATACAAGTCTAACATTCTAACTGAGGTCCTTCACTCACCTTCCTCCGTTATTGAACCAATGCTCCCATTTAACGACGCTTTGGCTGAGCCTATTTATGAGGTGTGGAAAAAACCTCTGACAGCTCCTGCTGTTTCAAGGGCTGTTGCGAGAAGGTATAGAGTGGCACCTGGTGACCCGGACTTTTTGTCAACGCACCCCCTGCCAGAGAGTTTGGTTGTGCAGGCTGCCTGCTCAAAGAAGTCTACGGGTGCTATTCCACAGGTTCCTGGGGAAAAGGAAACAAGGAAGCAAGACCAGGCGGCAAAGAAAATCTTTTCCTCAGCCAGCATGGAACTAAAGTCTACAAATGCAACCTGCCTGATGGGTAGATACATCCATGCTTTGATGGATTCCGTCAAACAATTGGTGCCTAAAATTCCTGAGAACGATAGGAAGGATTTTCAGGAGGTGATTTCTGACACTCAGGCTGCGGCAAGGCAGGTAATCCAGAGTGGGCTGGACACGGCTGATTCAGTGGCGAGAGTGATGGGCTCTTCAGTGGCCACTAGGAGAGCTGCGCGGTTGAATACTTCAGAATTTTCTGTGGATGTTCAGTCTGCTTTGATGGATTTGCCCTTTGATGGGTCAGGGTTGTTTGGAAAGAAAGCTGACGCTGCTTTAGAGCGGTTAAAAGAAAGCAGAGCGACAGCAAAGTCTTTGGGCCTTCAGACCAAAGGCTCTTTTGGAAAGCGATTCAAAGGATTTGACAGATCTTCCTTTCGGACCTACAAACAATCGCAGCAGCAGCCGCAGCAGCAGCAAAATACGCTGTACAAGTCGTACAGGGGCAGACAAAGAGCTCGACCTAGAGGTCACCAAGCATCCTCCTCCTCCTCCTCCTCCTCCTCCTCTTCCCCTTCCCAGCCCCCTGCCACTACAGCAAAGCAGCCCTAGATCCGCCATTCCGGATCATGTGGGCCCAGAGGGGGGCCGGCTTACCCATTTTCTACGAGATTGGGAATTGATTACATCGGATCTTTTGGGTTCTCATGGAGAATGGGTATGCTCTTCCCTTTCGGGAATTTCCCCCCAATTACCCTCCTTGCCAGGGTTATTGTTCGGAGGACCACCTGCTGCTCCTGCAGGAAGAAGTCCTGGCACTGTTCAGAAAGGGTGCGATAGAGGTGGTTCCGGAGCAGGAGAGGGGTCAGGGATGCTACTCCGGGTATTTTCTGATCCCCAAGAAGGATGGCAGACTTCGTCCAAACCGGGATCTCACGATCTTGAATCTTTACCTGAAGCTAAAGTTCAAGATGCTCACCCTTGCACAGGTTCTTCAAGCGCTGCTGGAAGAAGACTGGATGGTGTAAATCAACTTACAGGATGCGTATTTTCATATTCCTATCCTGAAGTCGCACAGGAAGTATCTCAGTTTCACGGTTGGATCGCAACACTACCAGTTTGCGGTCCATCCGTTTGTTCTTACTACTGCACCTCGAGTCTTCACCAAGGTGATGGCTGTGGTGGCTGCACATCCCAGAAGATCGGGGATACCGGTATTCCCGTATCTGGACGATTGGCTGATCAAAGCAGAATCTCCAGAGATAGTGCTCCATCATCTGCAAGAGACAACTCAGTTGTTGCACAGGTTGGATTTTTCGATAAATGTACCCAAATCTCACCTGGTGCCCTCCCAGCGCAACCTGTTCATAGGTGCGGTACTGGACACTACTGTGTGTCGTGCATTCCCTCCTCCTCAAAGGATTCGCGACATACAGGAAATGATTCCTTTATTTTACAATGGAGCGGTCGTTCCAGTCCTGAAGGTCCTTCGTCTGCTCGGTCTGATGGCTTCTTGCATTCTGTTGGTCAACCATGCACGCTGGCACATGAGGGCACTCCAGTGGTGCCTCCGCAGGCAGTGGTATCAACACAGTGGGGATCTCAGGGAGTCAGTGAGGATCTCGAGAGAAACTGCAGCGGATCTGTCTTGGTGGAGGGTGGAAGGCAATCTGTCTCAAGGAAAGCCCTTCCAACTACCTCCATCGGTGGCCACAGAGATAACGGATGCATCCACTCTAGGGTGGGGTGCTCATCTGGGGGATCTGGAGATCAAGGGTCTTTGGTCTCCAGAGGAAAGGTTGCTTCACATCAACCTTCTGGAATTGCGGGCGATACGTCTGGCGCTCAAGGCCTTCCTCCCTTCCCTTCGCGGTCGGTCGGTTCAGGTCCTGACAGACAACACCACCGCGATGTGGTATGTAAACAAGTAGGGAGCAGTAGGGTCGCAGTGTCAGTTGAGTTGGGACTCGCAACTCCTTTACGCGTTTCCTCCCATACCCTTGATTCCTCGGGTTCTGAGGAAGATTCGCCAAGACCAGGCCCAAGTTATTTTGATCGCCCCGGATTGGCCAAGAAGGGTGTGGTACACAGATCTTCTCCACCTCTCCTCGTGCCCTCTGCTCCGTCTCCCTCACAGGGCAGATCTCCTCTCCCAGATGGAGGGGCAGGTTCTACACCCCCATCTCCAGACCTTACACCTTCATGCCTGGAGATTGAGCGGGGCAACCTGATTTCCTTTTCTCTCCCACACGATGTGGTGGATGTCATCTTATCAGCCAGGCGTGACTCTACCAAGTCCATTTATTCTTATAGATGGTCTAAATTTGATGCTTGGTGTGGGGAGAAGTCCATTGACCCTTTAAGGGCTCGTTTGTCCAATATACTTCAATTTGCACTTTCCTTGGCCCAGCAGGGTGGCAGCTATCAAAGGTTATTTGTCGGCCTTATCGGCATTCCTTTGTTTGCCGAACCAGCCCTCTTTGTTTAAATCTCCTATTGTATTACGATTCATTAAAGGCCCTACCAATAAATTTCCTCCTACACCTTTTATTGTGCCTCAATGGGACTTGAACCTTGTTCTTACATTCTTGATGGGTTCGCCTTTTGAACCTTTACACAAGTGTCCCTTGAGACTTTTGTCTTTTAAGGCTATTTTTCTAGTGGCAATTACCTCAGCAAGGAGGGTAAGTAAGCTTCAAGCTCTTAGTTCAAAGCCCCCATTTTTGTCCATTCATGCTGATCAAATGGTTCTCAGGACCAGGGCTGCTTTTCTGCCTAAGGTGGTAACTCCCTTCCATCTGGGGCAGTCCGTTACCCTCCCTACCTTCTATCCTCCCCCTCACCCTTCCAAGGAGGAGGAGAGACTTCACCGCTTGGACCCTAAGAGGGCGGTGAGCTTTTACCTGTACAGGACAAGAGAGTTCAGGTTGGATGACCAGCTGTTTGTTGGATTTGCTGGCTGCAAGAAGGGGAAGGCGGTGCACAAGCGTTCGCTCTCGAGAAGGATTATCCTCTGCATTAAGATCTGCTACGCCCTGGCAGGTAAGGAACTTCCAGAGGGTATAAGAGCTCACTCTACTAGAGCAAAGTCGTCTACATCTGCTTTGTCTAGGGGTGTACCTGTTGAGGACATTTGTAGAGCGGCGACTTGGGCCTCCCTCCACACTTTCGCGAAGCATTACTGCTTGGATACCGAAGTGAGGAGGGAGGGCCACTTTGCGCTCTCTGTCCTCCAGGATTTTCTGGTATAGGAGAGTGGACACCCTCCTCCGGGAGCGGGGACTGCTGTGGGACTCTATTCACAAGGTGAGGAATCCACTGGCAGATGTATCTATCAGAAGAACAAGTTACTTACCTTCGGTAACGCTTTTTCTGCCTGTGGATTCCTCACTGACCCACCCGCCTCCCCGTTGTCCTTTCTTCTATACCTGAGTTACTGTAATGTATATATTTTTATTTTCAAAGGAAATGTTTATTGCAATTTGTTTTCCTGCATTGGTTTCACACTGTGTGTGTTATCTTGACATTTGTGTACTGTGTATACTGTGTATATATCTGCTGTCATCGGTCCGTCCGTATGCCTCAAAGGCACGGAAAAAAGGGCGGAACTGATGTCATCACGCCGGCGTGGGCCTATTATGGTGTGTCAGTGATGTCAGCGGAGTCGCGCGCGATGCCGTGCCTCTGTGACGTCGTCCACGACGGTGCGAAGCTACAAAAAGAATTTCCGAATGTTGCTGACGCAAGGGAATATTCACAAGGTGAGGAATCCACAGGCAGATATTGTATCTACCAGAAAAAGCGTTACCGAAGGTAAGTAACTTGTTCTTTACTCCTTCTCAGACGCTCCCTTTCATCAGAGCTGTTCTGGACACAGTGCAATTTCGGGCTTATCCTCCCGAGCAGCGAGTCCAGGATATTCAGGCTATGATTCCGATATTTCAGCCTCTATCTTGGATTTCGGTGAGACTGACTTTGAGGCTGTTGGGCCTCATGGCCTCCTCATCCTGTTGGTAAGACACTCCAGATGGTGCATGCGGGCTCTGCAGTGGGACTTGAAGTACCAGTGGGCACAGAATCGGAGATATCTCACCGACGTGCCTCAGATCTCGGAAGGGACTGCGAAAGATCTGCAGTGGTGGCTAACGAACCGTGATTGGATCAGTGGCAAACCCCTCTCCCTTCCCCAACCAGACCTCACAGTCATGATAGATGTGTCGCTTCTGCGATGGGGCGGCCACCCTGGAGATATGGAGACTAGGGGACACTGGTCTCTGGCGGAGACTGGGCTCCACATAAATTGGTTGGAGCAACTAGCGATTCGGTTGGTAATTAAGGTATTTACTCCAGTATTGGAACTTTCATAGATTCCCATTGCTTGTATCATTCCCCGTCGTCGGACTGGGAGCCTCGGTAATAATAAATATATATATATATAAATATATACTTAGGTAAATACACCCTAATAGGTGTAAAAAGTAAAAAATTAGGCCTAGGCCTCATTATATTTTGTAGCCTATAGGTGTCCTTATGTAAAAGGACCCAAACTCACATTAGCAACCAATCAGATTAGCCTCACCCTGTGGAACCTTCCTGAGAAAGCTCAGAGCCTCAGATTTTCTACCGCATCGTTGATGACAGGGAGTCTCTTTAGAGCTCTGCTCTAACTTCTACTTTGAGGTACTATTTAAGCTGTTTTTTGACAGGATTCCTTTAAATTCTTACTATGGCTGATAAGGAAAAGAAGAGCCTTTTCAGGCCTTGTGCCACTTGTGGCAAAAAACGACTTTATACTGAGGATAAACATAAGGATTGTATATACTGTTTATACCCTGACCACAAGCCAGAGGGTTGTAAGATATGCAGGATGATGTCTGTTAAGACTCTTCGAGATCGTGAAGGTCGGTTACTTCTTTGGCTGAGAAAGTTGGAAAAGAAGGAAGAAGTGGTTTCTAGTGATGATGAAGATGCCAGATCATCATCTTCCAAGACATCTTTGAAGAGGGGTGTACCATCTGAGGAAGTTTCATCTGAACCCCCCTCAAAGGCTTTGCGTGGGACCTCTGATAGGTCTGGCAAGCCCGGGCCTAGCGAATCTCCTCACGTGAGTGTAAAGGAGAGGGAAAGGCTAGCACCTCAGGTGCTGAAGGCAAAACTGGATGAGGGCTCGGCTGGGCCTTCACATCAGGAGAAAGTTTCTAAGTCCTTCAAGAAACCAACTGTAGAGGCTTCAACAGTGGTCAAAAAAGGCGCTAAAGCCTCTGTGGTGACTTTGTCTCCTCATACATCGACGAGCCATCCATCGACGACGACGACAGCGTCGACGAGGACTTCGACGACGATGCCGTCGACGAAGACTGGGTCGACTACAGCGTCGACGACGATGACTACGTCGACGGTTACCACCTCGTCGACGAAGACAATTCCGTCGACGATGACTATCCCGTCGACGGTGGCAATCTCGTCGACGACGACGATCTCGTCGACGAGGGTGAGCCCGTCGACGATGGCAGTTCCGTCGACGATGACGAACCCGTCGACGATGACGAGCCCGTCGACGATGGCGATCCCGTCGACGGTGAAGTTTGTCTCGTCGACGGTCCCGTCGACGACGGTTCAGACTATGGAGATGCCGTCGACGGCAGGTGATAGAGGCACCAGGAAGAGGAGAATAACGCCGGATATGACTTCACCTAGAAAGGTGTCATCATTACCCCCAGCCCTGTTGTTGGATGAGGATGAGTACTCGGAGAATGAGATGTATGGGGATGCATATAGCCCATCTCAGTTGCATCTGAAATACCACGATTCTGACCAGGATGATGAGTACTATTATGGGCAGGAGCAGCGACATCAACAACAGGTCGCATACCAGGAAACTCAGGCACAACAGGGCACGGTTACAATGCCTATGAGTCTTTTGACGGACTTGAGAGCAATGCTGGAGGAGTATAGAAGCAGGCAAGGGTCGCGACCAGTGGAAGGTCAGGCGCATGTTCAGCCTCAGGTGATGGCAGTTCAGTCTGTGGCCCCTTCACAGGGGGAAGAGGAGAGGGAATATCCTCGGCAGACACAGGTCCAGGATGATACCTCGGATGAGGATGAACAGAACCAGGATCAGAATCCTGATAACGAATGGAACCAGTATATAGCACAGGATCCGGCTTCTCCGGTGCCGGACCCGGTAGATTCACCTCCGGCGGATGTGGGAGGTTTCTTCAGCTTGATGGAAAGAGCCACGGCACGCTTTAAGCTAGCCATGCCGGCAACATCTACGGATTGTTTTTTGTATGATTTTAAAGAGGCATACCGTAAGACAGTGCGTTCGATTCCCATTGTAGAGCACATTTGGGATGAAGGAAAGAAGGTGATGCAGTCTCCAGCGACAGTCATTCCAACACTTCCACGCTTGGAGAAAAAGTATAAAGCTCCGGATGACAGTCCCGCCTGCTTGATTGGACAACCTAGACCAGACTCAGTCATATCGCAGGCGGCGCAGAAGAAATCACGGAATCCTTCGGCCACCCTCACAACTCCACCGGACAAGGAGGGTAGAAGGTTAGACAACGCTGGAAAGCGATTTTCTTCTATGGCTAGTTTGTTGGTCAGGGCGGCCAATGCCTTGGCGATTCTAGCAAGATATGACCGCCAGATGTGGAGTGATGTTGCGCACTATGTGGAATTACTGGCGGATGACCCTAGAGCTGAAGCTCGGAAACTTCTGGAAGAAGGACAACGGTCTTCTTCTGAAATGATTGATTGTGCGATGGACATCGCCACCGTTTCTTTCCGTGCTCTGGGCAGCGCGGCTGTTCTTCGACGGCAGGGGTGGCTACGAGCGACCTATTTTCGACCAGAGGTCCAAAATAAGATTCTGGACTTGCCCTTTGATGGGGACATGTTATTTGGGAAACATGTCGATGACACCCTACAGGGAATAAAGAAGGACACAGAGACAGCAAGGGCTCTGGGGAACCTACAATATAGAAAGACACCATTCCGTGGAGCGAGAGGAAGAGGCTTCACTTCTCCAAGAGGTGGTTATCAACAACAGCGATACTCGCAGCAGTCGCAGTCGTACAGACCACAGTACGGCAATCAATATTATCAGAGACAGTCACAGTCTCAATCGTTCTCTCGTCAGAACGCTCGTGGACGTCAGGGGCGTCAGGGCAAAGACGCTGGCAAGCGTCAATAGCGGCCTCCTGACTCTGCCAACTGTTCCTCCGCCTCTGGTATCTCCAGTGGGCGGCAGGATATCTCAACATCTGAGCAGCTGGGAAGAAATAACATCGGATCAGTGGGTATTGAACATCATCCGACATGGGCATACACTAGAATTCCAGGAGTTTCCACCTACAAGAGCTCCCCACGCCACTACTTCAAAACATCTAAACCTTCTGCAATTGGAAGTTCAACAAATGCTTCGGAAGGGGGCGATCCAACGTGTTCCCCTATCACAAAGAGGAGAAGGTTTCTATTCAAGATTTTTTCTGATCCGAAAAACGAAACTAAAGTGGCGTCCGATCCTGGACTTAAGGGAGCTCAATACCTATCTCGTGAAGCTGTCGTTTCGGATGATTTCACTCCAGGACATATTGCGCCTCTTGAATCCAGGCGATTTCATGGCTACACTAGACCTGGAAGATGCCTATTTTCATATCCCGATCCATCCGGCTCACAGACGTTATCTTCGCTTCACAGTGGGCAAGAGTCACTTCCAGTTCATGGTGCTCCCATTTGGATTAAAATCCGCTCCTCGGATATTCACAAAGGTGCTGGCCCCGGTAGCAGCTTTTCTGAGAAGACAGTCGCTGGAAGTATTCCCGTACTTAGACGACTGGCTGCTGAAGGCACCAAGCTTCCAAGAGGCAACAGAAGCAGTGGACACATGCTTGAGCCTCTTCATTCATCTGGGTTTGCAACTCAACAGAGAGAAATCGGTTCTTCAACCGTCAGGTATGGTGAAGTTCTTGGGAGCGATCCTCGATACTCAGTTGTGCAAAGCCTTCCCATCGGAAGAGAGACAGTTGAAACTCATGTCTTCAGCCGCTCGGCTGCAGAGGAAAACTTGGATGACAGTCAGGATGTACAAATCTCTTCTAGGGTCGATTTCATCCTGTATTCAATTGATTCCGCACTGCAGGCTGCGAATGCGCCCCTTGCAGGAGGAACTGGACCTTCAGTGGAGACAAGTGGAAGGGTCGTTCGACGACAAGGTAACGGTCACCCAGCAGATGAAACGGACGGTTTCATGGTGGATGAAGAAATCTCACCTCGCAGTGGGTCTCAGTTTCAGAGCGGCACCGGCTCCTCGCGTCATTACCACAGACGCCTCCCTTCAGGGTTGGGGAGCGGTCATGCAAGATCTCCAGGTCAGTGGCCATTGGACACCATTAGAACGTCGCTTGCATATCAACGTTCTGGAGCTAAGGGCTATTCGATTGGCAATGTTGGCGTTCCTTCCAAGGATTTCAAATTCGGCCATCCTGGTGCGTACGGACAACACCACCGCAATGCATTACGTCAACAAGCAGGGCGGCACAAGATCACAACTGCTTTCTCAGGAAGCCCAGTTGCTGTGGGAGTGGGTGATCTCACAGAACATCACGCTCGTGGTGGAACACCTTCCAGGAGTATGCAACACGAAGGCAGATACGCTAAGCCGCTTGAGGGCAGTCTCACACGAGTGGGAACTGGACAACACAGTGGTCAAGGACATCTTCTCCCGTTGGGGAACCCCAGCGATCGACCTGTTTGCAACACCGAGGAACAAGAAATGCCGGTGTTATGCGAGCAGGGAACACCATCGAGGGTCACTGGGGAATGCCCTTTTGATGTCTTGGTCCGGCGCATTTGTTTACGCCTTTCCGCCATTTCCCCTGATTCCTCGTGTCCTCAAGAAGCTCAAGCTGGACAAGTGCAGGATGATACTAATAGCGCCTGCCTGGGCTCGCCAGTTCTGGTTCACGGAGTTGCTTCTTCTATCGGAAAAGCGGCCCATTCATCTGCACCCCAACCAGACCCTTCTATCAATGTACAACGGCCAGGTTCTCCACCCGAACCCGAGCTCGCTTCAGTTGACAGCTTGGCTCCTGAACACAGAGAGTTTAAGGATTTAGACATTTCAGAAGAATGCAGGAACATTTTGTCACAGGCACGAGCTCCTAGCACTAATAAGACATATAGAGCGAAATGGAAAAGGTTCTATTTATGGTGCCAGAGGGATGGAGTGCATCCATTCTCATCAGCTCCGCATCAGCTCTTGCCATACATTCTATCTTTGGCACGGGCAGGTCTGGCTCATGCTTCCATCAAGGTCCACTTGGCAGCTATTTCCAGGTACAGAAGGACAAGATCGGGCCCTTCTTTACTATCAGCAAGGGTAATTAAGCAATTCCTGAAAGGGCTGTTTAGAGTTTTTCCGCCAGTCAGGCCCCCACCTCCGGTTTGGCACTTGAATGTGGTCCTGGCTCAACTGATGAGATCGCCATTTGAGCCTATACATAGGGTTGAACTGAAGTTCCTATCATGGAAAGTGGCGCTTCTTCTGGCACTCACATCTGCAAGGAGAGTAGGGGAACTACAGGCTTTAACTATCAAAGAACCTTTCTTGCAGTTCAAGAATGATACATTGATCCTACGAATGAACCCCAAATTCATTCCGAAGGTACCGACAGACTTTCATCTGAATGAACCGGTGGTTCTGAATTCTTTTTTTCCTCGGCCTTCCACTCAGGCTGAGAGGACACTTCATTCTCTGGACGTTCAGAGATGTCTGAAATTTTATCTGCAACGCACAGCTGGATTTCGGAAGACGCCCCAGCTGTTTGTGGCCTTCGGGGCCCCAAGAAAAGGATTTCCTTTGTCAAAGCAGGGAATTTCCAGATGGATATCAAGTGCGATCCGTTTCTGCCACCAGGCGGCAGGCAAACCGTTGGAAGGACAGGTGAAGGCGCACTCCACAAGATCGATCTCATCGTCAACAGCGCTGTTTGCTGGAGTATCGATAAAGGATATTTGCAGAGCGGCCACCTGGAGCAGTACTCACTCATTCACGAGGCACTACTGCCTGGAGGCGGCTGCAAAGGGGGATTCGGCTGTTGGACAAGCAGTCCTGAGAAATCTCTTCCAGTAAGAGGTGAGCTTTCCTCTCTTCCCTCCTCCTGTTTTTTCAAACATTTCGTTTATTATGATATGGTTACTGATTTATATGTTGTTATGATGTATAATATCATTGGTTTATAATGGTTCTATAACTATGCACGAAATGTTTGAGGTATGCTAACTGCTATCTACTCTGATACAAGCAATGGGAATCTATGAAAGTTCCAATACTGGAGTAAGAAACAAGTTACTTACCTGTAACTTTAGTTCTCCAGTATTGGTAACTTTCATAGATTCCCATGCGCCCACCCGCCTCCCCTGGGAAAGCTCACTTCTGGGCTAGGTGATTATGTGGCAAAGCAACGGCTACGAAAATCTGAGGCTCTGAGCTTTCTCAGGAAGGTTCCACAGGGTGAGGCTAATCTGATTGGTTGCTAATGTGAGTTTGGGTCCTTTTACATAAGGACACCTATAGGCTACAAAATATAATGAGGCCTAGGCCTAATTTTTTACTTTTTACACCTATTAGGGTGTATTTACCTAAGTATATATTTATATATATATATATTTATTATTACCGAGGCTCCCAGTCCGACGACGGGGAATGATACAAGCAATGGGAATCTATGAAAGTTACCAATACTGGAGAACTAAAGTTACAGGTAAGTAACTTGTTTCTTCTTCCCTCTGTCAAGGGGAAGTTAGAGCAGGTGTTCACGGACTACACCACCACCATGTGGAACTGCAACAAACAGGGCAGGGTGGGGTCATGGACCCCCTGTCGCGAGGCCCTGCATTTCTGGACGTGGGTGGAACAGCCGGGCACAACCCTGGTGGTTCAACACCTGGCTGGTTCTCTGAATGCTAGGGCGAACAAACTCAGCTGTTGATGCCTAGCGGATCATGAATGGCATCTCCAGTCGGAGGTGACGCGAAGTCTCTTTCAGCAATGGGGAGAACCTTGGTTAGATTTGTTTGCCTCCGAAGAGAACTCGCAGTGTCAGCGGTACTGCGGGCTGGAGGTCCAAGGCGGCTATCGCCCGTCTGCGGTTGTCATTACGAGTGGAGCTCAGGCCTGTTGTACGCCTTTCTGCCCATACCACTCCTGCCCAGGAATCTGAAGAAGATCAGGAGCGACCGGTCCCAAGTCATTCTTGTGGCTCCAGACTGGACAAGGAGAGTCTGGTATCCAGAGCTTCTGAGTATGAGTATTGATCCTCTGATCAGGCTTTCCCTTCGGGAGGATCTTCTGTGGTTGTTCTCCACCAGAACCTGTCAATTCTGCGCCTCCATGCGTGGAGATTGAGCAGCAGCAGTTGATAGCTTTTGACCTTCCCCGTGGAACATTATTCTGGATGGACAATCGGCCCTCCACCAAGACGGTGTACACCTGCTGTTGTCAGAAATTTTTATGATACTGTACAGAAAGGTCCATTGACCCTCTTAATGCTTCTCTTTCTACTGTCCTTTTGTTCATTCTAACCATTGCCCAGCAGGGCTCTGCCCTGGGAACTCTCAAGGGTTACCTTTCTGCTCTGTCTTGTTTTTTGCGGCTGCCAGACCAGCCCTTTCTCTTTAAGTCTCCTATTGTAAATAGATGTTCGAGGCATATGGGCTGCAGATGGTACATTTATGAATAGATCGCCATATGGTGTTGGGCTCGGATGATTGCACTTGTTTTTCTCCTGGAGAAGTCTTTGTCGTCACGGGGTCGATGACTCCTCCCTTGGGTGCTAGTGCGCATGGGCATCGGCTCCATCCTTAGATTGTTTTTTTCCGCCATCGGGTTCGGATGAGGATCGAAGCGCTCCGGACCGACTTCGACAAAGAAGGTTATATTCGGAGCGTATTCCCTTTCCAATTCGACGGTATTGTTATCGAACGCAGCTACACTTCCATTTCGACGCGTTTCGAAGTCAACAACAAGATTTCCAACTGCTACGTCGACGAGACCAAGAAGCCCATCTCGACGTAGTCCAGCCCGGAGTCCATGGAAAGGACTCCATTCAAAAAATGTCCAACGTGTGGTGCTAAGTTTCCACACAAGGACCTACACGAGGTGTGCAACCTCTGCTTGTCCCCTGAACACGAATCCAGGGACTGTGAAGCCTGTGCGGCATTCTCCGAATGCAGTCACAAGCGATCCCGGAGCTGTTCGAGGACCAGCATCCCGAAGAGGGGAAGAAGAGGAGGACGAGGCGGAGTCACAAGCGGACGAGTCCGACGTCGAGGAAATCGACGTTCATCAAACCGTGAGTGACGACGTCCCCTTACCAAAGAACATACCCCACACGGTGTCGACCCCGCCCTCGAGCCCGGTCAGACAACCGAAAAAAGTTTCAGACGCCCCGCCTTCGGGCCCGGCAACGAAACCGAAACACTCGGTCTCCCACCATGGTGGATCCGAGAAACGGCCCACCTCGACACCGACACCGAAGCTCCATACAAAGGAAAGCTCGAAGTCGAAACAGAGACATGCTTCGACGTCGAAGACAACCTCGACACCGAAGACATCTTCGACACCGAAAACATCGGATTCTAATAAATTCTCGGTGCCATAAATACAAATGGACAGTCAGAAGAAAAAACACCTTTCGGACCCGAAAACTTCGGTACCGACACAGGAGCATCAAACAGATCCTAAACAAAAGACTCTGTTTATTGATCCACAAACTGGCACGGTAGTGACAGAACTACCTAAAAAGAGGAAGAATGAACAGTCGGGCGACAAAACTCCTCCTAAGAAGAGAACAATGGGGACGAATACAACTCCTCCCCTTTCTCCACAACCTAGAGACACACCCTCTTCTCCTCTTCCTCACACTAGGCCAGCTACTCCTTTACGCCCATATACACCCATAACAGATGTAGAAAGTGATACAGGAGAGGGAGAACATCCTAGGGATGACGAAGACACAATCCCAGAGGATGAGGATCCATGGGAACAATATAATGTAGGGTCAGATAACGATAACGAACCTGACCTGTATCCCTCAAAACCTTCACCACCTGACGATAATACTGGTTTTGCACAACTAATTAATAGGGCAGCAAAATACCACAAGGTAGAGCTACATGCAGAACCTCAAATAGAGGATTTCCTGTTAGAAACACTACCTGCTGCACAAAGAACATCAGGTACACTACCAATGCTTAAGGGCCTCCTCAATCACACATCAGAGATATTCAAAGACCCGGTGAGGGCTAGGGTATTAAACCCAAGAATTGATAAAAAATATAAGGCAGCTCCAAAAGACCCAATATTTATCAAGGGACAAATTCCTCTAGACTCACTAGTGGTCACAAACGCTCGCAAGAGAGCAAACTCTCTAACTACAGGAGAAGCTCCACCTCCTGACAAAGAGTCTAAGCTAATAGATGCTTCCGGCAAGAGAGTAGCATCCCAAGCGGCAAACAGCTGGCGCATAGCTAATACGCAAGCGCTACTTGCACGGTATAACAGAGCTCTTTATGATGAAATAGAAAAACTCATCACGCACCTACCTAAAGAACACCAAAAGAGAGCAGATCAACTCATACAGGAAGGAAAGATAATAACTAATACTTCCATTAAGTGCGCCCTAGACGCAGCAGACACTGCAGCAAGATCCATAAACACAAGCATCATGCTAAGGAGACATGCATGGCTTAGAGTTTCAGGGTTCAAACAAGAGGTACAAACATCATTATTGAAGCAACCTTTTGATGAGAAAACACTTTTCGGCTCAGGGACAGATGAGGACTTAGAAAAGATTAAAAAAGATACGGAAACGGCTAAATCAATGGGAGCATTGCAACAGCCAACTCAAAGAGGTTCCTTTCGTAGGTCCACCGATAGAGGAGGATCCAAAAATACAGGTACAAGCCAGCAACCAACCTCTTTTACACCGACATCACCCAGAGGTAATTCTAGAGGTAACTACAGAGGTAACAACAACAAGGGTAGAGGTTGCGGAAACAATAACAACCGCAACTCTCCAACCCCAAAGCAGTGACTTCATACAGCTCCCCCCAGACCATATAACACCGGTCGGGGGACGCCTATCACAGTTCCTACCCGTCTGGGAAAACATCACATCAGACAGGTGGGTGAGACAAATTATCCAACATGGTTATTGCCTAGAACTCACAGCTACCCCACCAAACATCCCCCCCAAACAGCGTCCAATGAGACAAGATCACCTGACACTGTTAAAACAAGAAGTACTATCCCTGCTAGAAAAGCATGCCATAGAGAAGGTTCCAAAGCAACAACAAGGAACAGGAGTATACTCCCTATACTTCCTGATCCCCAAAAAAGACTGGTCTCTAAGGCCAATACTAGACCTAAGACCTCTCAATGCATACATAAATTCGGAACATTTCCACATGGTCACGCTCCAACAAGTACTTCCTTTACTGAAGAAAGGGGACTTTCTTTCTACACTGGATCTAAAAGACGCTTACTTTCATATCCCTATTCACAAAGCCCACAGGAAATACCTCAGGTTTGTGATAGAAGGACAACATTATCAGTTCAAAGTCCTTCCGTTTGGTGTCACAACGGCACCAAGGGTGTTCACAAAATGCCTAGCAGTGGTTGCAGCTCACCTAAGAAGACAACAAACACATGTCTTCCCCTACTTGGACGACTGGCTAATAAAAGCCAAGTCACAAGAAGAATGTCTGCAAAACACACAAAAGACAATTCAGCTGCTACACCAGCTAGGGTTTACGGTGAACTATACAAAGTCACACCTGCAACCAAGCAAGGTTCAAGAATATCTAGGGGCTACTATAGACACAGAAAAAGCCAAAGTATACCCCAATCCAGTCAGGATCCAAACAATGCTTACAGTCATTCAAAGATTCCAACCACAACACTCACTAACAGCGCGAGTGTTCATGCAACTATTAGGGATGATGTCATCCTGTATACTGCTAATACCATATGCAAAACTACAGATGCGTCCGCTACAAGAATGCTTAGCGACACAGTGGAATCAGGCTCAAGGACAGATTACAGATCTGGTGTTGGTAGACGACCGCACACACCGCTCTCTGAAGTGGTGGAACACAACAAACATTGCCAAGGGACGGTCGTTCCTAGAACCAATTCCACAGGTCATAATAACAGCGGATGCATCGCTCACCGGATGGGGAGCGCATATGGAGAAATATACAGTACAAGGAAGATGGAGTGTGCAGGAGAAAACACTGCACATCAATCATCTAGAACTACTAGCAGTGTTTCTAGCATTGAAAGCCTTTCAAATGCATGTTATCAACAAAGCAGTCCTGATCAGAACAGACAACATGACAGCAATGTATTATATTCAAAAACAGGGGGATACGCACTCTCTCCAACTATCCAGACTAGCGCAGGAAATCTGGAGATGGGCCATTCCTCAAAACATCTATCTATTAGCCGAACACCTACCAGGAGTTCAAAATCAGATAGCAGACATCTTAAGCAGACAGTCAGAACAAATACACGAATGGGAACTGCACCAACAAATACTGCAGCCATTCTTCCAAAGATGGGGACAACCAGAGATAGATCTCTTTGCCACTCATCAGAACGCAAAATGCCAAAGCTTCGCATCCAGGTACCCACACCACCTGTCGCAGGGCAATGCGTTATGGATAAATTGGTCCAACAAATTTGCATACGCTTTTCCCCCTCTCCCACTAATCCCATTAGTGGTCCGAAAGCTGCAACAACACTCAATGACCATGATACTAGTAGCACCCACGTGGGCAAGACAACCGTGGTTCACCACGCTCCTGCAACTCTCACAGGTGCCACACCAAAAGCTAAGAATTTTACCCATGCACCTTACACAGAACCATGGAGAAATAATGCACCCAGATCCCAAACAACTGAACCTAGCGATCTGGCTCCTGAAATTCTAGAATTTGGATACTTAGATCTACCCTCAAATTGTATGGTGATCATGAAGCAAGCGAGACGTCCCACCACCAGAGCATGCTACGCAGCTAAGTGGAAGAGGTTTGCGGTATACTGTACCAGTAATAACATCAACCCTCTGGACGTATCAACAAAAGAGATTATTTGCTATATACTACACTTACAGCAATGTAATCTTGCGTACACATCTATCAGAGTACATCTAGCAGCTATAGCAGCGTACCTACAAAACAGGCAGCACATATCCCTGTTTAGAGTGCCAGCAATCAAAGCCTTCATGGAAGGCCTTAAAAGAGTCATTCCACCAAGATTACCACCTTCCCCGGTCTGGAATCTCAACATAGTACTCACCAGACTAATGGGACCACCTTTCGAACCTATGCATAGGTGTGAAATACAATTCCTTACATGGAAGGTGGCCTTCCTTATAGCCATTACCTCCCTCAGGAGAGTAAGCGAATTACAGGCATTGACCATACAAGAACCATTCCTACAGTTACACCAGAATAAAGTGGTTCTTAGAACAAACCCAAAGTTCTTGCCTAAAGTAATTTCAGCATTTCACATCAATCAACCAGTGGAACTACCAGTCTTTTTCCCAAAACCACAGACGGTAGCAGAAAGGGCCCTACACACGTTAGATGTCAAAAGGGCAATATTGTACTACATTGAAAGGACACAAAATTTCAGGAAAACTAAACAACTATTTGTCGCGTTTTCCCCAACACATAAGGGCAATCCTATCTCTAAAGCGGGCATCGCCAGATGGATTGTAAGATGTATACAAATATGTTACATAAAAGCAAAGAGAACGCTAGCTGTTCCTCCTAGAGCTCATTCTACACGTAAGCTAGGAGCATCTATGGCATTCTTAGGAAACATTCCCCTAGATGACATATGCAGAGCAGCAACTTGGTCTACACCACATACCTTCACATAACACTACTGTGTTGATGTGCAGGCTACACAACAAGCCAGAGTGGGCCAAGCTGTATTAAAAACGTTATTTCAAACGGTTGCGACAGACACGGGTGACCACCGCTAGGGAGTTAACTGCTGTATAATCTATTCATAAATGTACCATCTGCAGCCCATATGCCTCGAACGGAATATGCTACTTACCAGTATGCATCTGTTCTTGGCATAGAGGGCTGCAGAGTGGTACATGCCCTCCCTGCTTCCCCGGAAACCTGTGTCTGTCTGAACATTATCTTATTTAGATACACTTACATGGGCATCCCTTTCTGTATTCTACTACACTACTCCATCTAACCCTACTATGGCAAAACAATCTAAGGATGGAGCCGATGCCCATGCGCACTAGCACCCAAGGGAGGAGTCATCGACCCCGTGACGACAAAGACTTCTCCAGGAGAAAAACAAGTGCAATCATCCGAGCCCAACACCAGATGGCGATCTATTCATAAATGTACCACTCTGCAGCCCTCTATGCCAAGAACAGATGCATACTGGTAAGTAGCATATTCCTTATAAAAGGGCTGGGTCACTTATTTCCACCCACGCCCTTTGTTGTGCCACAGTGGGACCTTAATTTGGTCCTTACCTATCTAATGTGTGCTCCCTTTGAGCCTTTGCACAATTGTCCCCTCCGACTGTTGAGCATCAAAACAGCCTTCTTAGTGGCGATTACATCTGCCCGTGAGTGAGTTGCATGCGTTATCTTGCTTACCTCCTTATTTTATGTCCTTTCCGGGCAAGGTTGTGCTTTGCACCAGGTTATCATTTTTGCCAAAAGTTGTGACCCCATTCCATCTGGGTCAGTCCATCACTTTGCTCACCTTCTTTGCTACCCAGCATCTCTCTAAGGAAGAGGAGAATTTCCACCGACTGGACCCAAAAAGAGCATTGTCATTCTACCCTGACTGCACAAAGGAATTCCGGGTGGATGACCAATTCTGTGTGGGGTACGTGGGAACAAAGAAGGGAAGGGCAGTGCAGAAAAGGACCATTTCCCGCTGGGTCGTTCTCTGCATAAAGTTCAGTTCATTTTGCCCTTTCAGTCCTGCAAGATGTGAGTCTGCAACCCACCGCCGGGATGGTATGGGCTGGGTATCTGATTCAAAGGTAAGGAATCTGCCGCTAGAAGTCTCTATCAGATGAACAAGTTACTTACCTTCGGTAACACTTTAGCTGGTAGAGACTGTCTAGCTGCAGATTCCTTACAGGCCCACCCATTCCTCCCCGCTTTGTGGACTGATATTGTAGGGCTAGGGTTGTTCCTCTTTTCAGGGCCCTAGTTTTGCAAACAACTACGTCAGCTACTTCGTGGCACTGCGCGACTGGCGTGTAAAAAACAAAAATTACTGATTTCCGCGCATCTGTGTGCGCCTGTATAGACAGCACAACATCATAACCAACGCAAGCGACACCGATGACATCATGCGGAGCCGAATGGAGCCACCCGGCGTCGCGCGCAAGTTGTATTGCTCAGCAAAAGTTTCTGGAACCAGCCTGACACGGGTACATTCAAAGGTAAGGAATCTGCAGCTAGATAGTCTCTACCAGATAATGCGTTACCGGGGGTAAGTAACTTGTTCGACAGGGCCTGCCTTTTGTCAATCTATGATTGCTGCTTCAAGAAGGTGATAGTGGCCATGTGCAGAGAGCTCATAATTCATTGTGCCTATTTTGGCCAATCCTTGTTGGAACTACACCATTGCTACCTGATGTGAGAAGCATCACTTTGTGTAAATGCATTGTGTGGAGGGCGACCTGTAAATGACATTGGAAGACAACCAGTCCAAACCATTTCTGAAGCTAGTGAAGACACTGCATCCATTTTCCCTGCTAGAACAATGTGTATAAAATGTGTGTTTCAAATCACCCTAATTTGTTCCACTTCCAAGTTCTACACGACGAAGGGAGAAAGTTCTCCACAGAGTACTTAAAGGCTTGCTGCTGACTAGGGCTTTGGTGTCTGACAGCTAGTCATACAGAGGTGAGGGACACCACCTGAAGCCTGTACTTTCTCCTTGAGGAACGTAGGTCTGCCAAGAATCCTGCCTGCCTGCTGAGAGAGGAAAGGAGTGTGCCTGCCTCCACAGTAATAGAGACTGCCCAGGAGGAGAATCCCAACAGGTTCCCAGTGTGGCAATAGCCACAGTGTGAGAGACTGCCAGGGAGCAAGCCAAGTGCGACATGTGTGTGGAAGAAATACCCCTGGTCTATCTAAATGTTTTTCATTGTGAACAGCATCCAGTCTTCTACAGAAATCTACCACTAAATGTCCTCAGCAGTTCGCTGCAGCTGAAAGACTATGTAGTGTCTGCTGTCATTGGAGTCGGAGTGCTCCTACATTTACAAGGTGTTCTCCTGATTGGCCTGGAGACTGTAACTACCAGAATCATCTGCAAAGCCACGATTGGCCCAACGACTGCACCAGGAGAACTAGTGTTCCTACAGTTGCTGGCCTACGGAGGCCACGACCTTTGCAGACAGAAGCTGGCAGATGAGGTCCTGGCAGAAAGGTTTCAGAAGTCTCAATTTTCCGATCAAAGCTGCCACCCCGACAGCCCCAAAAATGTTGCGGAAGTGGGACCGCTGCACACATCTGTCCTACACACACCAGAACTCCCAATTGCCAAAAGCATAATTACAGAGCTTCAGAACCATGTGCAAATGAGAGACTGAGAAATGAACTGAAGCCTGCCACATGAATTAAGACGTTTCCCGTGCTAATGTTGGACTTAAGGAAAAGCAAACTGAACTGTTGCCACCAATACACCATGTGGCTGATGGAGTGACTGCACATGCGCCTAGCTAATGTCTCTAATTAGCCTCCAATGAATGCCTTTAGCTGGGTGGATACAGAAGGGATATGAACATAATTGTAACACTATACTGCATTCTTCTAATTCTGATTTGTATTATTGAATAACACTGTGATTATCGTGCTTTCTTTTTGCACATAGTTGGACAAATCCCAGGACACCAGTGGCTTAACCACCTAGTTTTGGGCCAATTAGCCTCTTTTTGCACTATGGCCAACTGAACATAGTCTGAAACCCAGACTCATTAAGAATATTCTAACTGTGTGAGGCGTCGTCAAAGTTGGCAAGCTACTTAGTAGTAGCTTGTCTGGTCACACCAAGTACATCATGAATATGGAGTCCAGCCCAGTACATCATTCAAAGGGCCTGAAGCTGAGTGGTCCATTTCCTTCATATTGCAAGAGACAGCTCAGCTCCCAGCTCACATAGTGGCAGCAAACCAAATAATTGTCAGGGCCCCTCTGCTGTGAAACAAACACACTCTACCTTTTTTCTCTGCTTTCCTCTCTAAATGTCAAACAAATTTTATTAATTTTCTGAAAACGAGCAAAGCAAGCATACAAAATTGCACACAATATCCACATCATCATCATCAGTTTGCAGAAAAAGTTGTACTTTGAATGAACTTACATAGACCGAACATCATGAGCCAACAGTACTTGGAGCGGAGCTCATCAGGCCTACCAGAAGTTGATGTGGTGCTCAGATTAATCCCCAGACCACTCACAACAGGCTCCAATATACCCCTTCTCCAAATGTCTGTCTCCTTTGGGCATTCCTCTATGGGCATCCTGTCATCAGATTCAGATTTTTCCATCTAAATAACATAATCGGTGTATTTGTACAGTGCACGTTCACCTAGAAGGGTATGTTGGTGCAGAATAACAGATTTTTATTGTTACCAACTTAGTGGTACTCTGGTATAGATACACTAGTTAATCCCCATTCTCCAGACTTAATTGGAATCTTTGTGCTACCCAACTCCTGGGCTGTATTCCAACTAGCTAGCATTAGGCCCATTATGTACACGGTCTTATTACATCTTGGCAAGATATCCTTTTTCCAGATATTATTAACAGCCATGTGGAAAGACAGAGCAATTTCAACCTATAGGATTGTAGCCATTTCAACTTTCACCTCTGCCAAGAACCGCTGTATCTTGGAATATTTCCAAAACATACTGTAAAACATTCCCTGTTCATATTGCAACATATGCGCACATGACTGCTTAAGTGACTCCTGACATTATAATATATATAGATGATAGTATACCCTGTTTAAGATTTTAGTTTGTATGAGTTTCATTCTGTCATGTATGGCTAATTCGCTGGGGTCTGCATTCCAGACCTCGTCCTCGTTCAGTCCGAGTCATTCAACAATCACCTCCACGGTTCTTGCGTTTCATAATATGTGTTACTTGATAAAATTCTTCCATCATCATCCTTGCTTCTATTGAACAGTGGTTACGTATATGACTTCATTGTAAGTAATAGATCAGTAGTATATGTCATACCCTTAAATAGTAAAAAACAATTAAATTGTGCCAAAACAGAATCCATTTGTAGTTCAGCAAAGGGTTTTATTCCGGCTCTACCTTGCATGTCCCAGGGTCTGAGAAACTCTCCTCCTCCAAGGGGAAGTAATCCCAGTCAATTATTACACCTGGATGAGCTGCCCAGTAATAGCAGTCAAGAAGTGCAGGGTAATGACCTCCCTTATCCGTCAGCTGACACACTTTTCTTCAACGAGATTTTGGAACAGCTTGATCCCCAAATGAGACTGTGTAACTCAAGGGCAGTCCCACAGAAAGGGGGTTCTGACCCATTACAGGGTATTCTGCAGGGCTCACAAACAAGAGATATCATTTTATACAGCCAGGCCCTACCTAGTTTAGCCCAAATAATGGATTTGGTTTCAGATTTATCCTGGAGTGTCAACACGTCATGGTCCCGAAACATGTTTTCATTATTGATAATATATGAATCAAAATATTTAAAGGTTTCAGCATTGACATTAAGGTGATATAGTGCAAGGAGTCTAATGGACCAGATTTGCACCACAGAAAGAATGGTATTAGTCCAGTTGATATTAAATCCAATAAATCAGCCACACATTTGATTTAGTAGAGTGTACCAATATTCTACAATCAATTAAATGGTATTGTGTATATTTAATGAAATATTGGCCTCACTACCATCCTGCCAGCCCTTTGTCCTAATCCTGCATGCCAACAGTGTAATCACCAGAGCAAATTGCAATGTAGAGAAATAGCAGCCCTGCTTAGTCCCGCAATCTTTTGAAAGAGTACATGAAAGAATTCCATTTATCAGAACAGTCACTGTAGAGTATGTTAACCAGAGGAAACCCCATGGCTCAGACCTTTGAACTAGTGCAAAAAGTCCTCATTGAGCATAAGAACATGACTAAAGACATATTTCCACGCTTGGCATCCTACTCGTGCAAGGTGACTTCAGAACAATACTTTGACATTTCCAGTGACCTAAATGGGACAGTTGAACAGTATTATTATTATTATTATTATTGCACTTTAAAAGAGGATACAGACTTGAGGTTGTGCCCAACGTCTCCCTTGTCTGGATTCCAGCACTTCTCTACAGACATCATTGCAGAAATCAATCAGGCTTGAATTCGATGCATGGATTCAGGTCTTTTTTCAGCCGTGCGAAAGGCTTATCCTTACTTGGCACATTTATGTTCAAAATAGCAAAGGCATTGAACATTCGTCTTTCAATCACAATGTTAAAACAAATCTTCTCACAGAAATCCTATTTTCTAGCAGTTGAGGCCAAAACTCTTGCTTCCTTTCCATGATTCACATTTTTGACTTCGAGGACCGCCCTCTTCTGCTTCAGTAGTGGAGTGATAGGTGGACAGAAACACCATTCTGTCCCTACAGATTTCTCAGAGTTCACCATATTCTGGAAAGGCTGGTCAGGTCTTTCAGCCAAAAGACCACATTGCCATTAGTGCACCTGGACAGGAATTCGAAAAAGTTAGATACTTGAGCAGTAAGATCCTCATCTCTGGGAGTCTGATCATCCATGCCAGCAGTTCAGCCTACCTTTGGGCAAGGACTTTCCTTGCATTGTAGAAGATGACCAAAATGTCTACTGCCTATCTGTGACACAGTTTGTAGCCTGTGTTAGAGTAATTCATTTCAAAAGATATTGAGAGTCCAATGATACGTGGCAATCAACTTTGAACTCAGTGAGTGCAATGGCCTGATCCACGATGCAGGGATTGCTTTTAGATGACATGTTGTATGGGCTCAATAGGTTTCTCAGGACACATTAAGATTTTATTCTGCCCATGCTATATCTGATGTTGCTCTTACGTTTGGAATGCAATGTAATGATAGACTTAAATACAATTACACTATGATATAAATATAAACAATGATTAAATATAAGTAGGGTAGGATGATTGATGGGCCATTAGTATAGGAAGCTCAAAGAGTATTTAATTTAGCTGCTGCACAAGACATCTCTTGAGTTGTCCCTGCCACAACTGCTGATGTCCTTCAGATCTGAAAGTGGCAGGGGGATGTAATAAGAGGGTGTCATTTGCTGCCTTTCATGCCCTCTAAGGCTATGTTATTTAAGACACTTTCATACCATTCCCTTGTCATTTCATGATTCCCCAGTGGAAGGGGGAGCCTCTCACTTTCTGAAAGGCTGGTGGTCTTTCACCCACCAGTAGGACCTGCAGATTTTTCAATGGCTATGGTAGCTTCCTTTCATCTGAAAGCCTCCTCCTATTTCCCCATCGTATTGCCTGCAATCCCGCCTGGACATAGTCTTGACAGAGGTGCAAGAGTTATCCACAAACAAGCAATTGAGCCACTTCCACTTTGGGACTGGGGTTCCTAATACAGTGTCAGGTATTTATTGATTGATTTGTTGTCAGCTTTACTTCGATTTAAGGTAGTAAACCATAATCAAACCATTTATTGATTGAAAACAGACACTAGAGAATAGATGTCGGTTCCATCTTGGACTTATGCTATGTAACATGCTCTTGTGTGATGAATAGTTCTAAATGATCATAGAATCACAGGTTCTTGAAGCTTTGAAACCTCGGGTCTTGGTGTTGTGCACCATTTTGTTCTTGCTCATTGTCTGTTTTTTATCTGCCCCATCTCCTACGTCCACCCTTCTTTAGTTCCTATTTCTCTTGCCATACTGTTCCATTCCACTCCCCCCTGCTTCCTATCTCTTCTAAGTTCCCTTTTAATTCTTCCATCCTCCCTGTCACCGGCCTGCTCTTTCAGCTCTTCCCTTGTCATGTTCCCCTCCTTCATTCGGCCATCTGTATTTGTTTTGCCTCCAGTGCACTAATGAACCTATTCCCTTCAAAGGCAGGGTCAGATTTCTTTCAATGCCAAAGAGACTCATACCAAATAATTTAAGTTGCTTTCCTCACTGTCCTGTGAGTCTAAATCCAAAAGAACTATAAAGAAGAGAACATGGGTGCAGAGTCCATTTTGAGATACTGAGAATTTTTAAAGCATGCATTAAGATGTAAAATGGTTTCTGTTTACCATTTGTGATCTATAGTACCTTATTTTTTATTTTCAGAAAATATGAAAAATTGGTCAATAATTTGTTGGACTGCATTAGTAAAAGAAATCTGTAAGTAATGTTGCATGCTCCACTGTATTCTTTTTCAGTATTTTTTTTATGTTTGCATTTTAAAAATTCTAGTGTATGATGGAGATATGATTTCATTCTTTGCATGTGATTTCGATTGTGGCAAATGTAATATTTTGTGAGAAAAGCGTTAATGCATTGTTGAGGGTGTAATATAGCTGGATTATTCTTGATGTTTTTCGGTATGTTAATTAGAAAAACAGATTTCCTGTGTTAAAATAATGTAACTTTCTTGCCAGAGTAGGGTAATATTCATAAACCTATCTTTTTCGGATATCTAGCTCATGGCACTGTCTTGTTGCTTGGATTACAAATTACTTTTTAAACTATTTGAAACCATTCCTGCGCTGACCTCCACCCCACAGAAGTACACATGCCCTCAGAAATCTGCAAATGGCACCTAATCTTGGGGCCCGGTTTTCCGCTAGATGATGTAAATTGGAATATGATTTGTGCTTACATATTAGGAGGAGGAATTTACTTTTTCCACACTCAATGCATTTTTCATTGCACAATGTGAAAAATTGTAGACAGCTTTTATAAAGGAGAGACAAAGGATCATGTTTCCTATGGATACGTATAACTGCAGATTCCTCACCTTTTGAATCCTCCGACGTGTCAGATTGGGTCCCCAAAAAATCTGCAATATCTTCTGTGCATCATCAGGTGCGCCGTCAGCATCTGTCATGACTCCGACCCGCTACTGGATGTGGCAACACAGAGGCTCGTACAAGCATCACCCCTGTATGGTGATGTCCGTCCTTTTTTTCTGCACTCGTTGGTTACCTGGAGCTCTGCCCCCAACTTTTTGTGGTTTTACCGAATGTATTCTTTGCTAGGATGCCTCCCATTAAAATGCCAAGGTGAAAGCCTTGCTGCGCTTGCAGAAAGCAGATGTTGGTCACGGACTCGCATGCAATCTCTCTTTGTTGCCTCTGCACGAAACACAAATCCAAGTCCTGTAACAAATGCTCTGTGATGCATTCCAAAGCCACTGGCACCGCCAAGCACAAATCCGTCACAGTTCAAGTCACAAAGCCACTTCAGTCCCATTTGCCATCCTCAGGTAAGTCTTGGTGGAAGTCAGTTGACCAGTCAAATACAAGTATAAGAAGTCAAGCAAGGTTCTCCTGCTATCTAAGGGAGTTGCAAAGTTATCCAGGGTCCCAACTCTGACTTCTGCACCCGAATCTGAGCCAGTCTGAGCTAATACTGAGCTTCCTGGGCCATTGTCTTCTCATCTGCAAATTGAGGACTTTAAGGAACCCATTCCTCTTTGAAATCATTCAAGGTCTCTCTGAGATGCCTTTGGGCACCACAGCCTCTGTTGGCAGGCTCTTTCCTGACACAGGCTGACCCCATTCAGCCTCTGTCTGGACCACTGTCAGCGCTAGGCCATGCCTCTACACCCATGCTACAGGCCTCATCAGTTCTTCCTGGTGCTTCCTTGGCTTTTGCTCCATAGACATCAGTATTGATATCCATTTCAACTCTGCCTGTGGATCCTTCAGGTGACTTTGGCAAGAGCTCTCCTTTTGTCACACGATGAAATCTCTAAGGTACAGCCTCAGAATTAGGATGACTCCCTCCTGTTTCTGTGCTCTGACTTCAGTATTACATCAGGTTGAAGGCCTGTCCCATCCAGGGGCTTGAAAAGTTCCCAACAATTTATTTATTTGAAGGTTTTTCTGTAGTGTGGACTATTACCCTGCAAGTGATGTCCGAGAGCTTTACAAATACTACATAGCTTATACAACATATCATTTTTTAACCGTATAAGGGAATCTGTGGGAGAACATTGTCAAATATACATTGGCGTGTCCCAGAGTTCAGGTCAAATTTTTTTTTATTTATTCCAGGATATCCGTGTGTGCCTTGGTGGTTTCGTATGAGATTTGGTCCTGGGACAATGATGAGATGTCAGACAATTTACTTCCTACCCCCTCGTTATAGTGATACTGGTCTATACCTTTAGAAGGCTAGTTGCTCTGACACTTGATCAGAGCCTGAATTGAATGCACCCAGGGGACTGCCTACTCACAAAAGTGCCTCCTTTGCCGTGGTGGTACGCAGGACACCTAAGGTCTTTGACTTCCATCTACCACAGCTAAGACCAAGGCAAATGTATTAACTGACCTTTTGCAGCCTGGGCCATCAACGTCCGCACCCTTGCTGCCATTTAACGAGTCCTTCATGGAGAATTGGTGCAAACTTTGTATCTGAGAGAGACACGTTAGTGATAGATTCCTTACCTTAGAATTTCCCCAGACGTCAGACTGGATCCGGAAAATTGTTCTGCTTAGCAGTTCCTCTGCGAGCCAGTAGGTGGCGTCCTGCGGCTCCGCGTCCGTCACTAGCGTCGTAGGCGTGGAGATTACGTCACGGAGAGTACTAAGGCGCCACCCATGCGTGCTGACATCCGTTCTTTCTTTTCCGTGCCGAAAGCGCAGATCCGGAATGAACACGTACCTCTTTGTCATTTTTTGACTACTTTTTGAGACTTTTGTCTCCTTCTCTTGTCTCCTGGTGCACGTAGGGATGCTCGGCTTTAAGTCTTGTGGGTCGTGCAGCCGTAATATGTCGGTGGCATACCCCCATGATGTCTGCCTCTACTGCCTGGAGACCGACCATGACTCCCGGGACTGTCGATCCATGGCCCGAAGACCTTGCGTGAGCGGCGCCGGAAACTGCTGGAGGCCCGGCACTCCTCTCACCGCCGCTCCGGGTCGCAGGACTGCTCGCGGGATCGGAACCGTCGCTCCTCGTGCTCTAAGTCTTCACCTTCAGATTGCGGTAAGCAATGCCATAAAAAGAAGTTGAAGAAGCGTGTTCGCTCTCCGACATCCCCCTGTCGCTCCTCGGAGGCGGACAAGGGGGACCGGGGCTCTGCCCCTGTGGCTCCTCCGGAGCCTGGGAGTCCCGCGGCCTACCCGCCATACCCGGGTCCGTCGGCGACTCCCGAACAAATGCAAGAGTTTCTTGCTGCCATGGACTGCCTTTTTAGGCCTCGGGCTTCCGCCGGCACGCCTGCGGGCCCCGCCGTCCCGTGTCCAGATCCTGTTGGTCCGGCGGTACCACCTCTGGCGCCGGCCTCGGAGCCACTGGATCCAGCGCCCTTGACTCCGGCCCCGGCGCCACAAGGTGCAGCGCCGCTAGCTCTGGCCCCAGCGATCCCAAAGGGGATGATGGACGGAGCGTTAGAGCAAATCAAACACTCACACCCAGTCAAATGATCTGGGTTTAATCCATCATCATTCTTTAGCTCACTCCAACACCCCAGTTCAGACATGGCCATATGCAAATCAGTCTGACCCTGTGCTTCATGGGAACAGTGCAGCCCAAACTGCCAACCATGTCTTCCCTGGACCGGAAACAAGCATCCTGGGACCGGTTTCGGGTTCATAACCCTCATCAGCTAGGCTATCTTGAATCCAGTGGCAAAGTGAGCAAGGGACCCACGTCTGGGCATACCCTGCCAACTTAGAGCGAACAAAGCGATACCAAAGGTGCCCCGGCGCTGCCCTTGACCCCGGCCTCAGCGCTGCTCCTGGCTCCGCCACAGGCGCCGCACTGGGTGCCGTTAATCCCGCCCCTGCCTCGGTTCCCGGACCATTTTGTTCTGGCCTGGGATCCGCATTGGGAGGCAGTTCTAGCGCTGCCCCGGCTGGTGCCATTCCCAGAGCCGCTGGCCCTCTCTCCGGCCCTGCCGCCTCCGGCTCCTTCCACTCCAGAGCCAGATGAGGACTGGGACAGCTCTGAGGACCCCCTTGCGCGTCAATGTGACCCTGAGAAGGATTGGGGGGCTGACCTTCAAGATACGAACTTGATGTGTCTTCTGACCCGGGGTTCGCCTCCCCTCCCCCTATTATGGAGGCGGGCGCTTCCTACACTATGGTGTTACGTCGGGCTGCGGAGGCTCTCCACCTCGACCTCCCCACGGTGGCCCTTAAGACCAACCTCCTTACGGAGGTGCTCCAGACGGCGTATACGTCGTCGGAACTCTGGCTCCCTTTCAATGAGGCCCTTACCCAAGTCCTCTTGGGCACTTGGTTGCACCCGGCCTCGGGGGCGCCGGTGGATAAGAACGTCGCTAGGCGTCATCGCCCGGCGCCTGGTGATTCTGCCTTCTTAACCACTCACCCCACGCCTGAGAGCCTGGTCATTCAGGCCTCAACGTCGCAGAGTGCCTTTCTCACGGCTCCGCCAGATAAGGACTCCAAGCGGCTGGACCAATATGGCAAGAGGTTGTTCTCCTCTGCCATCTTGGGATTGCGGGCGGTTAACACTGCCTGCTTGTTGGGCCCGAGCGGTTGCGGAGGGCAAGGATGCGGCGAAGTTTGCCATCAGGTGTGGTCTGGACACGGCTGATTCGTTGGGCAGGGCGATTTCCACGACTGTGGCGTTGAGACGCCATGCCTGGTTGCGATCTACCGGGTTTTCGCCCGATGTCCACAGCTCGCTCATGGACATGCCCTCTGATGGTTCCCGCCTCTTTGGCGACGAGGCTGACAATTCCCTGGAGCACTTTAAAGACTCGCGGGCCACGGCCAAATCTTTGGGTCTTTCCATGAAGAGCCCTACTACGTCTGGGTTTCGTTCCTTTCGTGACCAGGGTAAGAACACCCAAGCACGCTCCTCCACTAAGCCTGTGCCCCAGCATGGCCGCGGAAGTAGCTTCCGCAGGGGCGGGTTTGGTAACCAGCGAGCAGGTCAGTCCACCTCCACCCCCGCTGCTTCCGCCTCTAAGCCTTCCTAATCCGAGCTTCAGGGTGCACCCCACGCCGGTGGGTGACAGGGTACGACACTACCTCCACCACTGGCGCGGCATTACCTCGGACAAGTGGGTGCTGCAGATAATATGTCATGGTTACTCGCTCCCCTTTCTTCCCCCCCCCCTCCCCCCCCAGCCATGCCATCTCGGTACCACCGGCTGTCGGGGGATCATTTGGATCTTCTCAGTCAGGAAATCACAGTTCTCCTGGCCAAGGGGGGGGCATCAAGTGCGTTCCCGGTCAGGAAGTAGGGAGTAGTTGTTATACTTCCTGGTCCCATCCTGCGCCCCATCTTGGACCTCTGGTACGTAAATCGCTTCCTCCAGAAGGAGAAGTTCAAGATGCTGACTCTGGCTCAGGTCCTGGCTGCCCTGGACCCGGGAGACTGGCTTGTGGCGTTGGACTATCAGGACGCTTATTTTCACATCCCCTTCCTGCCGGCCCACCAGCGCTACCTGCGGTTCACGGTCAGCCAGGAGCATTTTCAGTATGCCGTGCTCCCCTTCGGCCTTACCAGTGCCCCTCGGGTGTTCATGAAGGTGATGGCTGTGGTCGCAGTTCATCTGCGCAGGTCAGGGGTGTCAGTCTTCCCCTACCTCGAAGACTGGATGTTGAAGGCGGGATCGCCCCAGTAAGTCGTCACCCACCTCCAGACTATGGCCGACCTCCTGCATTTGCTGGGGTTCTCCATCAACGTGCCGAAGTTGCACCTGAGCCCCTCTCAGAAGCTCCCTTTCATCGGAGCGGTTCTGGATTCGACGCTGTTTGGGGTTTATCCTCCCGAGCAGCAATTCTGATGGATACATCTGCCAGTGGATTCCTCACCTTGTGAATATCCCCCTGCGTCAGCAACATTCTGAAATTCTTTTTGTAGCTCCACGCCGACGTGGATGACGTCACAGAAGCACGGCATCGCGCCCGGCTCCGCTGACATCACCGACTCCATAATAGGCCCACGCCGGCGTGATTACATCAGTTCCCTTTTTTCCGCGTCGTCGACGCCAACGGTTTTCGAGGGATCCTCTGTAGCTTTGATAGTAACTTTGTTACTGTTTGTTGGTTTTCGTGTTTCTTGTATCGCTTTCTCCTGTCGATATGTCATTGAAGAAGACCGGATTCAAGCCGTGCGGTGAATGAGGGAAAATGATGTTGATCACGGACCCGCATGAAGATTGCGTTTGGTGCCTGAGCTCAGACCATGATGTCCAAGGGTGTCCATCCTGTAGGAAGATGAATACCAATGCCCTTCGTTAGAGAGAGGTGAAGCTCCTGGTTGCCAAGATGAAAGGTAAAAAGGACAGGAAGAGTTCGAAGTCGCGGTCGAGGAGGTCGAGGTCTCGTTCGAGGTCGCCCTCGAGGTCGTCATCGGGACAGCTTCCAGGTCGACAAAAAAGAAGCACAAGAAGACGAAGTATGGGTCTCGACATCATTCGGAGAAGGATTTGGATTCGAGACCGAAGTCGCTAAGCAGGAGGCATCCTAAGGCTCTGGATCCGTAGGGTGAGGCCTCGCCTCGCCCATGGAGTCGCCGGAGCTTTCACCGGCTCCGGTGACGAATCCCTCTCCGGCGCCGTCTCGATCTACAACTCAAGAGGAGGAAGAGACTCCCCTGCCTGAGGGTTCGACGACTACGGCTCACCAACCTGAAGATGAGACGAATCCGGTGCCTCCTCGAGAGCAGCCTGTGGGTTCATACCCTCCTTTTCTGGGCCCAGGACAAGACCCTACACAGTTTTTAAACGCTATGTATGGTTTCTATACAAGAGCCTTGTACCCCTCTGGAGCACCGGCTGGTCCCATGGGTCCAATGGCATATAACCTGGGAGGCCCCCAGACGTATGCTCCGGCGCCGTTCATGCCATTTATGCAGGCTCCGACACCACCTTGACATTTCTCGGCGCCGCCGATGCCTCCGTCACCGGCTCCGGTCGGACCTCGAGAACAGCGGCCTGGTCCTCCGGCTCCGAGCTCGACGCCGGCTCCGGCGAAGTCGATTCCGGATCCGCCTACGCCGTTCCCGAAGGAGAGGTAGAGACGTGAGGCTCAACGACTTCTAGAGGAACAAAGATACAGTGAAGTCGAGATGGAAGAGGGAGAGCTACAGGATACGGAGGATTTCTTTGATGACTTAAGAGAGGCTAGTGGATTAGAACTGTCTCCGGATTGGGAGTTAGCCTCTGTCTCAGATGCCCCTTCTAAAGATGTGGCTCCATATCATGTAGTCATCAAGAAGGCAGCAGATCTATTGAATTTAACTCTACCTACTGCAGAGTACAAGTCGAATATTTTGACAGAAGTCCTCCACTCTCCATCTTCTGTTGTAGAGCCCATGCTTCCTTTCAATGAGGCTTTGACGGAGCCAATCTTAGAGGTGTGGAATAGACCTCTTACAGCTCCTGCTGTTTCTAAAGCTGTTGCAAGAAGATACAGGGTGGCTCCTGGAGACCCAGACTTTATATCTTCGCATCCTTTGCCAGAGAGCTTGGTGGTACAGGCAGCCTGCTCCAAAAAATCTGCAGGTGCTTTCCCTCAGGTGCCTGGGTACAAGGAATCTAAAAAGCAGGACCAAGCCGCAAAGAAAGTCTTTTCATCGGCAAGTATGGCTCTCAAGTCAACAAATGCTACATGCCTCTTGGGGCGTTACATCCATGCTTTGATGGATTCTGTGAAGCAGCTAGCTCCTAAAATTCCAGAGGAGGACAGACTTTTTTTAATGAGGTGCTTGTTGACACTCATGCTGCTGCTCGGCAAGTCATCCAGAGTGGGTTGGACACAGCTGACTCGGTGGCGAGAGTCATGGGATCTTCAATTGCCACCAGAAGAGCGGCCTGGTTGAAGTCCTCCGAATTCTCTGCGGATGTCCAGGCTGCCTTAATGGATCTACCTTTTGATGGCTCGGGCCTTTTCGGAAAAAAGGCTGATGCTGCGTTGGAGAGATTCAAAGACAGCAGAGCTACGGCCAGATCCTTGGGTTTATAATCCACAGGAACTGTGGACAAAAGGTGTAGGGGATTTGGGAGATCCTCCTTTCGTCCCTACAAGCCGTCGCAACAACAGCAAAATCCGCTGTGTAAGTCATACAGGGGCAAACAAAGAGCTCATCCTCGAGGACGTCAAGCTTCCTCCTCCTCCTCCTCTTCTTCTCCCCACCCCCCTCCAACATCAGCAAAGCAGCCCTAGATCCGCCATTCATGCTGGCCCTGTGGGGGGGTCGGCTTACCTATTTTCTACGAGATTGGAAATCAGTCACATCGGACCTTTGGGTTCTCAATCTCGTGGAGAATGGGTATGCTCTTCCCTTTCGGGAGTTCCCTCCGAATTACCCTCCTTGCCAAGGGTTTTGCTCAGAGGACTACCTTCTACTGCTGCAGGAAGAAGTCCTGGCGTTACTGAGAAAAGGTGCGATAGAGGTGGTTCCGGAGCAGGAAAGGGGTCAGGGATGCTACTCCCGGTATTTCCTGATCCCCAAGAAGGATGGCAGACTTCATCCAAACCTGGATCTCAGGGTCTTGAATCTCTTTCTGAAGCAGGAGAAGTTCAAGATGCTCACCCTTGCGCAGGTTCTTCAAGCGCTGCTGGAAGAAGACTGGGTGTTGTCGATCGACTTGCAGGATGCATATTTCCACATCCCCATCCTGAAATCGCACAGGAAGTATCTCCGTTTTACGGTGGGTTTGCAGCATTACCAGTTTGCGGTCCTTCCGTTTGGTCTTACTACTGTGCCTCGAGTCTTCACCAAGGTGATGGCTGTGGTGGCGACACATCTCAGAAGATCAGGGATACCAGTTTTCCCTTATCTGGACGATTGGCTAATCAAGGCAGAATCCCCAGAGAAGATGCTCCATCATCTGCAAGTCACAACTCAGTTGTTGTTCAGATTGGGTTTTTCGATAAATATACCAAATCTCACCTGGTGCCTTCCCAGCGCAACCTGTTCATAGGGGATGTATGACGTTACAACGCATACTTTTACAACGACTACCATTACAACTAATTTTTTACAACGCAAAAACTTTTACAACGCATGCCATTACAACGCAAGATTTTACAACGCAAGTACCTTTACAACGCATACCATTACAACGTAAATATTGGTAAGTATATAATATTTTTTTTAATATAAATTATTGTAAATTATTAAAATATAATTAAATTGTATTTAATTTTATTTAATTAATTTAATTTAAATATAATTTTAATTTATTTTTACAAATTAATCCTGTACCCCAAAAACCCAAAACTAACCCTGAACCCTAAAAATAATTTTTTTTATTTAAATTATTAAAATATAATTAATTTTTATTTAATTACATTTAATTAATTTAATTTTAATATAATTTTATTTTATTTTTACAAATTAACCCTGTACCCCAAAAACCCCAAACTGTCCCTGAACCCTAAAAATACCCCTTTACCCAAAAACCCAAAACTGACCCTGAACCCTAAAAATACCCCTTTACCCAAAACCCCCAAACTGACCCTGAACCCTAAAAATACCACTTTACCCAAAAACTGAAAACTGACCCTGAACCCTAAAAATACCCCTTTACCAAAAAACTAAAAACTGACCCTGAACCCTAAAAATACCCCTTTACCCAAAAACTGAAAACTGACCCTGAACCCTAAAAATACCCCTTTACCCAAAAACTGAAAACTGACCCTGAACCCTAAAAATACCCCTTTACCCAAAAACTGAAAACTGACCCTGAACCCTAAAAATACCCCTTTACCCAAAAACTGAAAACTGACCCTGAACCCTAAAAATACCCCTTTACCCAAAAACCCAAACATATAATATTTTAAAAATATTTATATACTTACCAATACTTATGTTGTAATGGTATGCGTTGTAAAGGTACTTGCGTTGTAAAATCCTGCGTTGTAATGGTATGCGTTGTAAAGGTTTTTGCGTTGTAAAAGTTTCGTTGTAATGGTAGTTCGTTGTAAAAGTTGCGTTGTAATGGTTGTTTCCCGTTCATAGGTGCTGTACTGGATACAACTGTGTGTCGGGCATTCCCTCCTCCTCAAAGGATTCCCGACATACAGGAAATTATTCCTTTATTTTACAATGGAGCGGTCGTTCCAGTCCTGAAGGTCCTCTGTCTGCTCGGTCTGATACCTTCGTTGCATTTTGTTGGTCAACCATGCACGCTGGCACATGAGGGCACTCCAGTGGTGCCTCCGCAGGCAGTGGTATCAGCACAACGGAGATCTCAGGGAGTCAGTGAGGATCTCCAGAGAAGCTGCAGCGGATCTGTCTTGGTGGAGAGTGGAGGGCAATCTGTCTCAAGGAAGGCCCTTCCATCTTCCTCCGTCGGTTGCCACAGTAATAACGGATGCAGCCACTCTAGGGTGGGGTGCTCATCTGGGGGATCTGGAGATCAAGGGTATTTGGTCTCCAGAGGAAAGGTTGCTTCACATCAACCTTTTAGAGTTGCTGGCGATACATCTGGCACTCAAGGCCTTGCTCCCTTCCCTTCACGGTCAGTCGGTTCAAGTACTGACGGACAACACTACCGCGATGTGGTATTTCAACAAGCAGGGAGGAGTGGGGTCGCAGTGTCTCTGCAGAGAGGCTCTGCGTCTCTGGTTCAGGACAATCAGATTTGTCTGATGGCAAATCATCTGGCCGGAGTTCTGAACGTACGTGCAGACAGTCTCAGTCAGCAGTTCTCGGCTGACCACGAGTGGAGGCTTCATCCGGAGGTGGTACGTCACATCTTTCGGACGTGGGGAACTCCTCGGGTGGACCTGTTCGCCACTCTCGAGAACGCTCACTGCCTGTTATACTGCAGTCTCCAGTATCCGATGCAGAGAGCTCTGGGGACGCGTTTCAGTTGAGTTGGGACTCAAGACTCCTTTACGCGTTTCCTCCCATACCCTTGATTCCTCGGGTTCTGAGGAAGATTCACCAAGACCGGGCCCAAGTTATATTGATCGCCCCGGATTGGCCAAGAAGGGTGTGGTACACAGATCTTCTCCATCTCTCCTCGTGCCCGCCGCTCCGTCTCCCTCTCAGGGCAGATCTCCTCTCTCAAATGGAGGGGCAGGTTCTACACCCTAACTGCCAGACCTTATATCTTCATGCCTGGAGATTGAACGGGGCAACCTGAATTCTTTTTCTCTCCCACTTGATGTGGTGGATGTCATTTTATCGGCCTGGCGTGATTCACCAAGTCTATATACTCTTATAGGTGGTCTAAATTTGTCTCTTGGTGTGGGGAGAAGTCCATTGACCCTTTGAAGGCTCGATTGTCTGACATACTTCCGTTTGCACTTTCTTTGGCTCAGCAAGGGTTTGCTGTGGCTACGGTCAAAGGTTATCTTTCGGCCTTGTCGGCATTTCTCTGTCTGCCGGATCAGCCGTCCTTATTTAAATCTCCTATTGTTTTAAGGTTTCTAAAGGGCCTTACAAATAAATTTCCTCCTACTCCCCTTTATGTGCCTCAATGGGACTTGAATCTTGTGCTCACTTTCTTGATGGGTTCACCTTTTGAACCTTTGCACAAGTGTCCCTTGAGACTGTTGTCTTTTAAAACGGTCTTCCTGATTGCAATTACCTCGGCAAGGAGGGTAAGTGAGTGTACCGGGGTGGGAGTCTCAGGGGAAGGAACGGAGTCGGAAGACTGAAAAAGTGCTTTCAACGAGGGCTTTATTTTTAGATATGCTTTCTTTCTTCTGTTAGAGAGTCTGATACGGGCGAACTCGTCAGTCTCCGTTCTGACGCCTTTAGGGAATGCTGGCAATTCCAGGGTGGTTCTGCGACGTTCAGGTGGAGTTGCCGCCAGAATGACGAAGTCTCCGTCGACCTCCAGCCGGAGTCCGGGAGTACACCACCGGAAAAGGAAACGGACAAAAGAAAAGGTATCAGGGGAGCGTTCTCTGTCACACTCGTAAAGGGACCGGGAGTGAGGGATTCTTTAGTGCCACTGTGTATGTACAACTCGAGGTGACGAAGTGCTCGTGAGGAAGGGGTGCAGGGAGACGTGAGGCGGTATATGCAGTGAGTGGTTCAGCCACTCCAACCCGCCCACCCCGCAACTTTGCCCCGTACCTTTGTCAGCCACGCCCCTCCCGCGGGAGCGTGGCGGGGCGCTTCACGGAAACGTTGGCCTCCTGGCTTGCTGTCTTCCGTTTTGCTGGTCTCTCTCGGCTCCGTCTTCTGCTTACTCTCCTCACCGCTGTCGTCCTCCGGTGAATCGTTCTCCGGCGTCTTCCGGGATCCACCTTCTTTTGGCGTGACGGCCTGTGAGATGGGCGGAGTCTCTGCTATGTTGTTTTCAGAGTTAAAGGCGAAGAGTCCCGATACCGCCTCGCACCCCCAAGGGTACGCATAGTCAGGACTCGACCACTCCTCCTCAGGAAGAGATGAATGTTGCTGGAGGGGAAGAGAAAGGGGTGAAAAGGGCACAGCTGACCACCAGTCCCGGGTAACAGATTCCCCATCCTCGCCCTCCACACAGGGGCGGCCCGCCCCGTCCCACACCTCCCCCCCTGGAATCTCCCGTTCGGGGAGAGGAAAAGCACGGGAGAGGTAATCGGCGTTGCCATGTTCCTTGCCTCTCTTGTGCTGCACCACAAAGGAATAGGGTTGGAGGGAGAGGAACCATCGTAGCACCCTGGCGTTCACAGTCCGATTTTGGTACATCCATTTCAAGGGCGAATGGTCCGTCAGAAGGATGAACGGCTTCCCTTCCAGGTAGTACTGCAGCTTCTCAATGGCCCATTTTATGGCCAGACACTCACGTTCAACAGTTGAGTATTTACATTCCATAGGGAACAGCTTGCGACTGGCATACAGGATGGGATGTTCCACGCCATCTTCCCCTCTTTGTGAGAGTACAGCACCTAGACCCACATTGGAAGCGTCCGTTGCTAGGATGAAGGTTTTTTTGTAGTTTGGAGATTCCAGAACGGGAGCACTAGTTATAATCCGCTTTAGACATTCGAAGGCGTCCTGCGCTTCTCGGGTAGGGGTTTGTATCTCCTTGGTTCTAACGTCCTTCCGTAGCAGGTCCGTGAGGGGGGCAGCGACCGCAGCAAAGTTGGGGATAAAACGCCTATAATAACCGATTAAGCCGAGGAAGGCTCTGACTTCTCTTTTGTTGCCAGGGAAGCAGGTGTTTTTAATGGCCTTGATTTTCTCGGTTTGGGGAGCGATGGTCCCTTCTCCCAGGACGTATCCTAAATAGTTAACTCTGGTGAATGCTGCTCGAGATTTCTTCGAGTTTACGTGTAACCCTGCTTTCTGTAAAGCAGACAGGATGGTTCTTACATGTTGTAGGTGCTCCTCCCAGGTTTTGCTATAGATAACAATGTCGTCTAGATATGCTGAGCTAAAAGACGCATACGGCTTCAGCACACAGTTCATTAGCCTTTGGAAAGTGGCAGGTGCTCCGTGGAGACCAAACGGAAGGACCGTGAATTCAAACAGGCCCTCTTCTGTGCAGAAGGCTGTCTTCTTCCGGTCTTGTTTGCGTAAGGGCACCTGCCAGTACCCTTTTGTGAGGTCCAGGGTGGTGATATATACCGCATCGCCCAGCTTTTCCACCAGCTCGTCGACCCGAGGGATGGGATAGGCGTCGAACGTGGAAATAGCATTCAGGGCCCTGAAGTCCATACAAAATCTTTTGGACCCGTCTGGTTTCGGGACCATCACTATTGGAGACGCCCATTCACTCCTAGAGGGCTGAATAACACCTAAGTCCAACATGTCCTTGACTTCTTTCCGTACGTCTTCTCTCCTGGCTGCAGGGATCCTGTAGGGCCGCTGTTTCACTTTTCTGCCCGGTAGGGTTTCTATACAGTGTTCCACCAAGGCGGTTTTTCCAGGGAGGTTTGAGAAGATCGGTGCCAAGGGGCGAAGGACCTCAAAGAGGCCTTCTCTCATCTTTTCGGTTAACTCCGGGTTGACCACCAGGTCCCTCAGGGTGGAGGGGTCTTCCGCTCCCGCGGAGAGCGTCAGATTGTTGGTCCTAGGAACGGGTCCTATCCATTTCTTCAATAGGTTTATGTGGTAGCTCTGAACTTTTGCTGGTGAGAGTTTTAATCTGTACGTGGTGTTCCCTATGGTGTCTACCACTTCATAGGGCCCCATCCATTCCTTTTTGTTGGCAAGAGTGGGTAGGAGGACCAGCGCCCAGTCTCCTTTCTTGAGTGTTCTCAATTTAGTGCCTCTGTCATAGTACTGTTTTTGTTTTTGCCTTTGTCGTTCCAGGTTAGTGTCTGCAAGGCCTCTCAGCTTCCCGAGCTTTGTTCTTAACTGCGTCGTGTAGTCTAGGAGAGTTTTCTGGTCCTCTGTCTCCTGCGATTCCCATGTTTCCTTGGTGATTTCCAACAACGACCTGGGGAGCCGTCCGTACAACAATTCGAAAGCTGAGCAACCGAGACTACTCTGTTTTTGGGCTCTGAGCACATACAAAGCAAGAGGAAGTAAACGGTCCCAGGATGGACCTTCAGTGGTTAGCATCTTCTTTAGGGTATATTTCAGCGTCTGATTGTATCGTTCCACTAGTCCATCGGTCTGGGGGTGGTAGACCGAGGTTTTTAGGTGTTGTATATTGAAGGTTTTGCACACCTCTCATCATGCGAGAAGTGAATGGAGTCCCTTGATCCGTAAGGATTTCTTTTGGAAAGCCTACCCTGGAAAAGAGCTCAACTAGTCTCTCCGAGACATTGGCTGTTGTCGGGGCTCGCAAGGGAAATGCTTCAATGAACCGGGTGGCATAATCCACAAGGACCAATGCATACAGGTGACCCCTAGAGGACTTTGGTAAGGGCCCGATCAAGTCCATCCCTACCCTCTCAAAGGGCACCCCTATTATGGGCAGGGGCTGAAGCGGTGCCGCTGGTGGTCGGTGAGTATTCTTTCTTTGACAGATGTCACACTTTTTGCAATAGTCCTGCACATCATTGTAGATTCCAGGCCAGAAGAAATGGAGAGTAATATTTTCCGTGGTCTTTTCTTTACCGGCGTGTCCTGCTGTTAGGTGAGCATGGGCAAAAAACAATACCTGTTCTCTGAAGGAGGTGGGGACTAGGAGTTGGGGTTCGCTCCCCGCCTTAGCTTCCCTGTATAGGAGGCCTTTACGTATTATAAACCTGGGGTAAGGGGTATCCTCGTTATCTTGAGTGGTATGGGCTGCCTCCCATGCGTTGTACAAGGTTCTGTCTTCGGTCTGTGCATACTTGAAGTTGCGGTCCATGATCCAAGGGTCGGATGTGATGAGAGCATGCTGGGGTTTCGCCGCCGTCAAGGAATGGTCGTTCAGTTTATTCCTGAACAAAGCGAGAAACTCGGGGTTGTCTACCCCTAATATAACGTCCTCAGGGAGGGAGTCCACTACCCCGACTCTCACTACACAGGCTGCTTTGTCTTTAGGTCGTATCATGACCTGAGCTAAGGGATAGGGTTTCACGTCTCCATGGACGCAGCGTATGTGCACCAGTGTGTTGGGGATGTATTGTCTGGGGTGAACAAGGCGGTTTTGGACCACAGATTGCCTACAACCTGAATCTAGTAATGCTCTTACCACAAAGTTATTTATCATTATACTCACATAGGACGTCCCCATCTCGGCGGAGTACAAAACAGTTCTTGGTAGATAGCCCACTTCCATGGGTTCCTCCACCTGGCGCTTCCTAGGACACATGCGGGCGATGTGGCCCCATTCACCACACTCGAAACATTGCGGTCCACGGGACATCGTAGATTCCACTCTCCATGGTTTGGGTTTGTTGTGTTCCAATGGCGTCAGTATCTTTTTCTCCGGTTTGGGCGGTATCACATGCTTCTCGGATTTGATGGGAGCCGGTGTTTTATGATGCCTCTCTGGTTCCCACCCCAACCCACGGGGCTGGGCTCTTGCATAATTGGCGGCCATTTCTATTGCTTGTTCAACAGTCAGTCCCGAATGTTGCCTCAACCATCGCTGGGACCCGTATGGGAGGGCCTCCATAAACTGCTCCAGATAGATATTGGCCAGTATCTCTTCTTTGGTACTGGTCTCCGACTTTAGCCACTTGTCCGCCATCATTTTGAGACGAAAGAACAGGGTTTTAGGGTTCTCTCCCGGTGTTCCCTTCTCCTTTCGGAAGCGGACCCGGTATGCTTCGGGGTCCAACCCCAAATGGTCCAAAATTATGTTCTTGACATGTTGATAGGGGGCGTTCCCTGCGGGATTGGCCACCTGATAGGCGAACTGGGCTTCACCGGTCAATAGCGGCGCCAGGAAAAAAGGCCACTTTTCTTCAGGCCACCCTAGGGCTCTCGCGGCCCGTTCAAAGTTCATCAGAAATGCATCCGGATCGTCCCCTGGTACATATTTCTGCAGGGCGATCCCTGAGGGGTTGGGCACATGACTCCTGTTCTCCACATGTACTACGCCTGTAGGGGTCGGTCCGGTCCTCTGCATACTCTCCAGTTGGGCCGTGACTGTGTTTTTAAACAGATCCCTGTCGGCCTGAGCGGCATTCCATTGTCTTTCAACAGCCCACTCCAATTTTTCCTGCCCCTGGATAAGGTGTTGGATAACGGCGTCCATCTTTGGTTCACAGACGGACGTTGGTGGCAATCCCACTTCTGACACCACTTGTACCGGGGTGGGAGTCTCAGGGGAAGGAACGGAGTCGGAAGACTGAAAAAGTGCTTTCAACGAGGGCTTTATTTTTAGATATGCTTTCTTTCTTCTGTTAGAGAGTCTGATACGGGCGAACTCGTCAGTCTCCGTTCTGACGCCTTTAGGGAATGCTGGCAATTCCAGGGTGGTTCTGCGACGTTCAGGTGGAGTTCCCGCCAGAATGACGAAGTCTCTGTCGACCTCCAGCCGGAGTCCGGGAGTACACCACCGGAAAAGGAAACGGACAAAAGAAAAGGTATCAGGGGAGCGTTCTCTGTCACTCATAAAGGGACCGGGAGTGAGGGATTCTTTAGTGCCACAGTGTATGTACAACTCGAGGTGACGAAGTGCTCGTGAGGAAGGGGTGCAGGGAGACGTGAGGCAGTATATGCAGTGAGTGGTTCAGCCACTCCAACCCGCCCACCCCGCAACTTTGCCCCGTACCTTTGTCAGCCACGCCCCTCCCGCGGGAGCGTGGCGGGGCGCTTCACGGAAACGTTGGCCTCCTGGCTTGCTGTCTTCCGTTTTGCTGGTCTTTCTCGGCTCCGTCTTCTGCTTACTCTCCTCACCGCTGTCGTCCTCCGGGGAAACGTTCTCCGGCGTCTTCCGGGATCCACCTTCTTTTGGCATGACGGCCTGTGAGATGGGCGGAGTCTCTGCTATGTTGTTTTCAGAGTTAAAGGCGCAGAGTCCCGATACCGCCTCGCACCCCCAAGGGTACGCATAGTCAGGACTCGACCACTCCTCCTCAGGAAGAGATGAATGTTGCTGGAGGGGAAGAGAAAGGGGTGAAAAGGGCACAGCTGACCACCAGTCCCGGGTAACAGATTCCCCATCCTCGCCCTCCACACAGGGGCGGCCCGCCCCGTCACAGTGAGCTTCAAGCTCTTAGTTCAAAGCCCCCATTCTTGACCATTCATGCTGAACGAATGGTTCTCAGGACCAGGGCTGCTTTTCTGCCTAAGGTGGTAACTCCCTTCCATCTAGGGCTGTCCATTACTCTCCCTACCTTCTATCCTCCCCCTCACCCTTCCAAGGAGGCGGAGAGACTTCACCGCTTGAACCTGAAGAGGGCGGTGAGCTTCTACCTGGACAGAACCAGAGAGTTCAGAGTGGATGACCAGCTCTTTGTGGGTTTTGTCAGAGCCAGAAGAGGCAAGGCGGTGCACAAGCACACGCTGTCGAGATGGATTGTCTTGTGTATCAAGATATGCTACTCTCTGGCGGGTAAGGAACCTCCTGAAGGTTTAAGAGCTCATTCCACTAGAGCAAGGTCTGCTACATCTGCTTTGTCTCGGGGTGTACCTGTAGAGGAAATTTGTAGAGCTGCGACTTGGGCTTCCCTCCTCACTTTCGCGAAACATTACCGATTGTGAGGAGGGACGGCCACTTTGCGCGATCTATCCTCCAGGATTTTCTGGTATAGGAGAGTGGACACCCTCCTCCGGGAGTGGGAACTGCTGTGGGACTCTATTCACAAGGTGAGGAATCCACTGGCAGATGTATCCATCAGAAGAACAAGTTACTTACCTTCGATAACGCTTTTTCTGGTGGATAGAGTATCTGCCTGTGGATTCCTCACTGACTCACCCGCCTCCCCGTTGTTCACTTTTCTATACCTGATTTAGTGTAATGTACATGTTTTATTGTCAAAGGAAATGTGTTATTATAATTGCTTTCCTGCATGGACCACACACCATGTGTGTTATTTTGATTATTTGGTACTGTGTAGATTGTGTCTATATCTACTGTTGTTGATCGGTCCGTGTGCCTCGAAGGCACGGAAAAAAGGGTGGAACTGATGTCATCATGCCGACGTGGGCCTATTATGGAGTCGGTGACGTCAGCAGAGCAGCACGCGATGCCGTGCTTCTGTGATGTCGTCCACGTCGGCGCGAAGCTACAAAAAGAATTTACGAATGTTGCTGACACAGGGGGATAGTCACAAGGTGAGGAATCCACAGGCAGATACTGTATCCACCAGAAAAAGCGTTACCGAAGGTAAGTAACTTGTTCGTCTGGGATATTCAGGCTATGATTCCACTCTATCGGCCTCTATCTTGGGTTTCAGTCAGGATGACCCTCCGGCTTCTGGGCCTGATGGCCTCCTGCATCCTGCTGGTGACACATGCAAGGTGGCATATGCAGGCTCTGCAGTGGGACCTGAAGTTCCAGTGGGCGCAGCATCAGAGCAACCTGTCCGATCACGTCCAGATCTCGGAGGGCGCTGCACGGGAGTTGCAGTGGTAGCTCACAAATCGCGATTGGGTCAGTGGCAGATCTCTCTCTCTTCCCCAACCGGAACACGCAGTGGTGACGGATGCGTCCCCCCTGGGATGGGGAGGCCACATGGGAGAGGCGGAGATCAGAGGCCTCTGGTCTCCGGCGGAGTCCAGACTCTGTATCAATCTCCTGGAGGTGCGGGCGATCCGGCTTGCACTGAAGGCATTCCTTCCCTCCGTCCGGGGAAGTGTGCTGCAGGTGTTCACGGACAACTCCACCGCCATATGCGAGTGGAACTGCGGTCTGTTGTATGCCTTTCCGCCCATACCACTTCTGCCCTTGTGGCTCCGGACTGGGCTTGAAGAGTCTGGTATCCTGAGCTACTCAGTATGAGCATCGATCCCCCGATCCGTCTGCCTCTTCGGGAGGATCTTCTGTCGCAGGGGACGGTCCTCCGCCCGAAACTGTCCAGCCTCCACCTCCATGCTTGGAGATTGAGCGGCAATAGTTGAATCCTTTGGATCTTCTTCCCGAAGTCGGTGAGGTCATGCTGGCAGCCAGGCGTCCCTCCACCAAAATGGTATACACCTGTAGGTGGAACAGATTTGTGGCATTGTGCACAGCTAAGACTGTGGAACCCCTTTCTGCCCCTCTTTCTGAGGTTCTTCTGTTCCTTCTCTCTCTGGCCCTGCAGGGCTCTGCTCTGGGCGCTATCAAAGGTTATCTTTCGGCCATCTCCGCCTTTTTGCGGCTCCCAGATCAGCCTTCTCTTTTTAAGTCCCCGGTTGTTAACCGTTTTCTTAAAGGCATTACACATACGTTTCCACCAGTACATTTCATAATGCCTCAGTGGGACTTGAATAATGTCTTCTGATGTGCGCTCCCTTTGAGCCCCTTCATAACTGTCCCTTACGTCTACTTACTCTCAAGACAGCTTTCCTGGTAGCTATCACCTCTGCCAGAAGAGTGAGTGAGCTCCAGGCTCTTTCTTCCAAACCTCCTTTCCTTTCTGTTCATCTGGACAAGATGGTTCTAAGGACCAGTCCTTCTTTCTTGCCAGAGTTGTCACGCCCTTACACATTGGGCAGACCATAACTTTGCCCACCCTCTTTCCGCCTCCTTCAAGGGAAGGGGAGAGGCTCCACCGTCTGGACCCAAAACGTGCGCTTGCATTCTATCTGCAGCATACACAGCAGTTCTGGGTCGATGATCAGCTCTTTGTTGGCTACGTGGGTGCCAAAAGAGGTCAAGCGGTGCACAAACGGACCATCTCCCGGTGGGTCGTTTTGTGCATCAAAACATGTTACTCCTTGGCCAAGAAGGAGCCTCCTGTGGGACTGCGTGCCCATTCGACCAGGGCAACTGCAGCCACTACTGCCTTGGAACGTGGTGTCCCCTTGCAGGATATTTGTCAGGCAGCTTCGTGGGCCTCGCTGCACACGTTTACCAAGCACTTCTGCCTTGACAGTCAGGTCCGGATATATGGCTTCTTTGGCTGTTCTGTGCTCCATGACTTTCAAGTGTAATCCTGTTCGCAGACCCTCCACCGGGATTTGTACTGCTGGGGTATCTATTCTAAGGTAAGGAATTTATCACTAACGTGTCTCTGTCAGATGCACAAGTTACTTACTTGTGTAACGATATATCTGTAAGAGACATTAGTTAGTGATAGATTCCTTACTGCCCCGCCCATCCCCCCCGTTCTGCTAACTGGTTACAAGGGTTAAGGTCATCCCTTTTTAGGGCCCTGGTTTTATGGACCCATTGTCAGTATCTTGCATGGCTCTGCGTTTCAGGGCGGAATAGGTGTGTACAGAACTGACGTCAGGGTGCATGGGTGGTGCCTAAGTATTCTCCGTGATGTCATCTTGGCGCCTACGACGCCACTGACGGAGCCGCAGGACGCCACCTACTGGCGCGCAGAGGTACTGCTAAGCAGAAAAACTTTCCGGATCCAGTCTGACGCCTGGGGATATTCTAAGGTAAGGAATCTATCACTAACTACTGTCTCTTACAGATATATCGTTACACAAGTAAGTAACTTGTGCTACACCCCACCTCCCATAAGCTTCTCAGTTGCTCAACTCAGGCTGGCTGTAGGGAAACCATCCTTTCTAGCACAGTGTTGGCCTCAGGATTGCCTTCTTATGACAAACCGCCACAAGAAAGTTGCAGCCTAAAGCCTTCCCTGCTCTTCGTCCACTCTAACTCTGTGGTCCTTGAGCATTGTGTGTCTCTTTGTCTCCTAAACATATGCCCTCTGGAATATGACAAAGAAGAACTTCCTGCCTTTCCGAGAATTTTTAGGAAGTCCTTTGCTTAGTTTGTACATGATGGCCAGTCCACCGCTAAAGATCGTGAGATTGGTCCTTTATCCCCCCCCCCATACTGTGTCTCTCAGACCATGACCATCAGCATGGCTATTCTGCACCATGCTTTAGGTGCCTGCTACCAGATCCCTGATAAGCTTGCCTTTTTATTGCAACAGGCTGTTCAATGGGAAATTAAATGTGACCTTGGAGTGGTTAAGGACAGTTGAGCTATGGTTCACTCTTTGGCCTAATTTCTCCTGCTCACCAGTTTCTCAACAGTCAGAGAGCGCATTGTCAGCCTCTGCAGCAGCAGTCATTCCAGTCCTTTTGTGCTTTCAAATGAAGGGGCAGTGGCAGAGAGCATGGATTCCAGCATATGCAGCAGTTCTCCATGCTTGCAAAAGCCGCTGCCAAACTGCTTTGTTTCCCCCCTTCAACAACCATCTGGGACTGGTACGGGACAGAATTCAGTATTCGATACCCAGCTGGTGTGCAATTACTTCAGGCTACTGGGACTTTCAAGCTGTTCAGTTTGGTTACACCTTGCTTTTTTGGATGCCCCTCTCATAGTCCTGCTGTTTTTGGACACTTCTGTGGACAGTACCAATATTTTCTCCAGAGACATTCTGATGTTGCGGGCCAAAGGTGTGATAAAGTGGTGCCTGAGGTGGAGAAGGCATATGAGGCTATTCTGAAACTTCCTCCTTCCCAGATGACCGGAAACTGAAACCAATAATAAGACTCAACTTTCCAAACACCATTAATAAGAGGGACAAGTTCAAAATGCTGACACTTTCCCAGGTTTTGAAAGGCTTGCATTCGAAAGACTGGGTGGTATCCTTTGATTTACTGGACGCTTACTGTCATTTGCTGATCTATCTGATAGAGAAGTCTAGCCGCAGATTCCTTATCTGAGTATATCCCCAGGCGTCAGACTGGATCCAGAAAACTTTCCACAGCAGCACCTCTGCGCAGGGGGGCGTCGCCGCACGGCTTTGCCCTGACGTCGTCCACGGACATGACGTCAGCCTAGCCATATATGCCCCTCCCGGCGCGATGACGTCAGTTTTCTCCTTGTCCGCATCCCAACGTGGTTCCTGGAATACCAGCAGTTCCTTGTCCTGGTTTTTAGGCCTTCTTGACACCTTCGGTGTTGCCGGAACAGTGTGCAATGCCTTCAGGCTTTAAGGCTTGTGAAGCCTGTGCGCGTCAGATGTCTGGCACTGACCCGCACCTCATCTGTATGTGGTGCCTCTACGTGCACCACGACTCCAAAGAGTGCGACGCCTGTCAGAGGATGAAGCCCAAGTCCCTGAGAGCACGTCGGATGAAACTGCTGGCTGCACGGCTGTCCGGTCCAGCACCTTACAGTCGCCGCTCTCCCCCTCAGGATCGTGCTAGTTTCAGAGGTCGTTCCCGCGAACGTCGTTCCCGCGAACGTCGTTCGCAGGCAGGTAAGCGCAAACACAGGCGGCAAGCACGGAGGCCTTCCTCCCATACGCGTACTGCTGGCGCCTGCACCTCTCGCTCTATGCCAGGTAAGGTCGCCCGGAGGTCGCTTCCTCCATACCCTCCCTTTATGGGGGTTGGAGCAACGTGTGCCCAAATGGAGGCTTATTCTATTGCACTCCACTCTTACTTTGGGTCCCCCCTCTCCCTGGAGCGCCTTCTGGTCCCAAAGAGGTGGAAGGCACTCATGTCGGGTCCTCGCCAGTGGATTCTTCCTCGGCACCGGCTGTGTGCATCGACTCCGGTTCCGGAGCCGATACGACGCCGACGGGACACGGCCCAGTGGGTCCTCCCAGTCGCCCGTCCAGCCCACCCAATCAGTCATCGCATAGCCCTGAGCGGCTTCCTGTGCTGACGCCAGTGGTGGCGCTGGCTCGGACGCCCGGCTTGCCTAAACTTGCAAATTTTGCAGTGAGATAGACGTCGGACGGCATCCAGGTCGAGTCCCCTCTGGAGGTCTTCGATGTCCAGACGACTCCAACCCGGCATCCATCGGCGCCAGTGCCAACGTCCCAGCTTCCTCAAGAGGTTGCTGCTCCCCCAACTCCTCGGACGTCGCTGCGGCCTCCACACGGTGTTGATCGATGCTGGTGCCGGCAACCACACCTCCTGACGTTTCCCTGGATTCCCCAGGTCGGAGGCCCATGGTGCAAGTGCCTTGTGTTGCCTGGCCTTTGGGTCAGTCTCCGGCTCCTCCACGTTTGTTGTCGAGTGGACGGCTTAGTCTCCAACCGATGGTTTATTATCGCCTAAACGGATGGCAACTGAAACTAGTGCTGCTTACGCACGTGCTATTCACAGTGTGGCTGCTATTCTTGGATTTCAGCCTCCTGTGGTCCGCCTGCTCTCTGATCCTTTAATGGATCTGCTCCATATGGAGCCTATTGAGGTGGAGCCTTTGCTGCCATTTGGTGGCTCTTTATTTGATATTTTGCATGGCACATGGGCAAGCCCCTTTTCTTGCGACCCTGTTGATCGGGCTTTTGCTCGTAGGCACCATCCTGCTCCTGGTGATCCACTCTGCCTGTTCATTCACCCTAACGGCTCAAGGACTTGTTGTTCAGACGGCCTTTGACTTAGTCTTCATCCGCCTTGCCATTATTACCTCCCACTAGGGACTCTAGGTGGCTGGAAGCATGTGCTCACCAGCTTGTTACCTCTACCAGTGCTAGTATCCGCGCATTGAATACTGCGTGTGTGTTCGCGTGTGCATCCTCGACCCTTTGGGACTTGGTCGAGAACCTTCTCCCTTCTGATCCAGAGGAGCCGCTGTCACAGTTGCTTCTGCTTGATGGCAGGGGAATGGTGCAATTTTCGCTCCATTCTTCCCTTGATGCCACTGACTGTGTGGGACGAGCTCTTGCCCGATCTGTGGTTTTGCTCCGCAACGCATGGCTGCGCGACAGTCGTTTCCCGGATAATGTTCGGGATGCCCTCAGTGATCTGCCGTTCAATGGTGTGGACCTTTTTGATCGCCACATGGATTCGGCAGTCTCCCGGCTCTTGTCCGGGTTGCAATAACTCTTGCATGATTCTCTGCCTTATTTTCCTAAACCTATATAACACACGGGTATAGTAGGTTGCCCGGTTGATGTCCACGGCTGTTGAGCCTTCGCTCATTTGTTAGTTCAGCCGTGTGGCTGATCTGATCCTGTGACTGTGACTGTGTGTGTTTGCCCAAGAGGATCCCCTTATCGGGGGTTGACACTTGCCCTATGTGGGGTTTATGCTGGTACTAGGTGACTGCCTTTGCACACTCCTATGGAGTATACCTCGCGAACATCCTTCGGGCAGTCCATCTCTGTCTTTTGTTCTGCGATCCTATTTTTAGCATCGCTCTATCGCACTTCGGGTGCCTTTGGTCCCGCTTGTCTGTAGTGCTTCTATCCTTGCTTTTACGGCTCACACCCTCTCCTCCGCTGTGCCGCAATGCTTAGTACTATTAGTACAGACTTGGGCATGCAGGCCTTATTGGGCTTGTCCTCCAAGGTACTAGATTAGCATTTATATATCTGCTGTATGTGGCCTCGTTTTCTCACCACTTCTCCTACAGTGTTTTTTTCCACATTCCCTGCTGCCCCGCACAGGTTTTTCCACACTTCTGCTTGGATCATACTGTGATCTTTCATGGAGTGTATTTCTTCTGAATACTTGGTTCTTGTGGTCCGGGGCACTTATATTGATCCTGACTGTTTCCACTGTCATGCCTGGTTCTCTCCCACCTAGCTTGCATTGTTCTCCGCTCTCTTCAGAGCTTCATGGTCTAGGAGTTAGCTGCCCTGGAATCCAGTTAGGTTTCTCGTCCTAGATATACACAAAAGGGGTTTTCGTGCTGTTCTTGTCAGCTTGTGGTGCCTTTGCCTTCCATTGTTCTCCCCAAACGTGGATTCTGATGGATGCATCTGCCAGTGGATTCCTCACCTTGTGAATATACCCTGCGCCAGCAGCATTCGGAAACTTATGTAGCTCTCCACACCGACGAGGACGAGAACAACGTCACAGAGGCACGGCTTCACTCGCGACCTCACTGACGTCACCGGAGCCATAAGAGAGCCTCGTCGGGCGGAGGAGATCTAGGTCGAGATCCAGGTCGAGGTCGGGCTCGAAGTCGGGCTCGAAGTCGACGTCGGGTCATGCTTCAAAACCCAAGAAGCACAAGAAGAAGAAGAGGCACGGCTCTCGACGCCGTTCGGATAAGGAAGAGGCTCAGACGTCGATCTCCAAAGTCCATCGACATCGTGAGGACTATATATCTCCTTCTGCTTCTCCAGAGAGAGCGACTTCTCCTGTGGCTTTACCGGCGCAGTCGCCGGCTCCGATTCCTTCTCCATTTCTGTAACATTCTCTGGCTCCGGTAGAAGAGGTACCAGTACCTGAAGGGCCGTCGACTCCAATGGATCCACTGTCGCGCTGGCAAGCCTGAGTCCGGTGATGCCTATGCCTGAGCGTATTCCAGGCGAGTACGCTCCCTTTCCTGGTCCAGGGCAAGACCCATCGCATTATCTTAATGCTATGTATGGTGTCTTTGTGAGGGCAATGTACCCCTCTGGTGCACCTTTGGGTCCCATGGGTCCTATGGTGTTAATTTTGGGGGTTCCTCAAGCCTACGCTCAGGCTCCCTTTATGTCTTTTCTTCCTGCGGCTCCGTCCTGGCATTTCCCGGCGATGCCGATACCTCCATCTCAGGCGCCGTCATCTCGACCTCCTTCAACTTCGATTGTGCCCCTGGATCCGGGTTCGACGCCGTTTCCGAATCCACCAGAGCCATGTACGACTCCGTCGGCGCCGGCCCCGAGGATAAGGTCCAGGCGGGAGGCACAAAGATTGTTGGAGGAACAGCAATATAGGGAGGATGAGATAGAGGAAGGTGAGCTGCAGGAGTCAGAGGACTTTTTTGAAGACTTAAGAGTGGCAAGTGATCTGGATATGTCACTAGAATGGCAACTCTCTCCTCCTTCGAAGGTTCCCTCTAAGTATGTGGCTCTCTACCATACTGTGATATGTAAGGCTGCTGATCATTTAGGTCTACAACTCCTGACAGCGGAATTTAAATCCAACATTCTGACAGAGGTACTCCATTCTCCTTCTGCAGTAATAGAACCTTTACTAACATTCAATGACACTATCACTGAACCGGTTATGGAGGTTTGGCAAAAGCCCTTTTCGGCTCCGGCAGTCTCGAGATCTGTTGCCAGGAGATCCAGGAAAGCTCCAGGAGATCCGCAGTTTCTAACTTCACATCCTTCACCTGATAGCCTAGTTATCCAAGCTCCCTGTTCAAAGAAATCGGCTGGTGCTTTTCCGCAGATTCCGGGTGACAGAGAGTCAAAGAGACTGGATCAGACTGCTATGGCACTTAAGTCCACTAATGCTACTTGCCTTTTGGGCAGGTACATTAATGCCTTAATGGATTCTGCTAAACTGCTGGCCCCAAAGTTATCAGAGGAGGACAGAAAAAATGTTGATGAGGTCTTGTCTGACACGCAGGCTGCTGCACAACAGGTTATCCAGAGTGGTCTTGATGCTGCGGACTCTGTAGCCCGGATAATGGGGCCTCAGTTGCATCTAGAAGGAGTGCCTGGCTTAAGTCTTCGGAGTTCTCTCAGGATGTCCAGGCGACTCTTTTGGACCTCCCGTTTGATGGCTCTGGACTTTTTGGAAAGAAGGCGGATGCAGCTTTAGAAAGATTTAAGGATAGCTAGGCTACAGCCAAGTCCCTGGTTCTGCAGGCACAGTCTAAGGGTTCCTCTTATAGAAAGTACAGAGACTTTGGGAGGTTGTCCTTTCAGACCTACAAGCAGCCTCAGTAGCAGCAGCAGCAGCAGCAGAACGACCTATATAAGTCATATAGGGGCAGAAACAGAGGTCAACCCACGAGGTCGTCAGCCTTCCTCCTCCTCCTCTCCCCCTCTTACCACAGCAAGGCAGCCCTAGATGCTCCTTTCTGGATCATGTTGGTCCTGTGGGGGGTGGGCTTACTCATTTTTTACAAGATAGGGAATTGGTCACTACAGACCTTTGGGTTCTCAATCTTGTGGAGAATGGGTATGCTCTTCCCTTTCGGCAATTCCCTCCAAATTACCCTCCTTGTCAAGGGGTTTGCTCGGAGGACCACCTTCTTCTCCTACAGGAGGAAGTTCTAGCTTTATTAAAAAAAGGTGCGATAAAGGTGGTGCCAGAGCAGGAAAGGAGTCAGGGATGCTACTCCCAGTATTTCCTGATACCCAAGAAGGGTGGCAGGTTATTTCCAATCCTGGATCTCAGGATCTTAAATCTTTTTCTGAAGCAAGAAAAGTTCAAGATGCTCACCCTCGCGCAGGTTCTTCAAGCGCTGCAGCAAGAGGCCTGGATGGTATCGATCGACTTGCAGGACGTGTATTTTCATATCCCGATCCTGAATTCGCACAGGAAGTATCTCCGTTTCACGGTGGGGTCGCAACATTATCAGTTTGTGGTATTCCAGTTTGGACTTACTACTGCACCTCGAGTCTTCACCAAGGTGATGGCAGTGGTGGCAGCCCATCTCAGAAGATTGGGGATTCCAGTTTTCCCCTATCCGGACGACTGGCTGATCAAAACGGATTCGCCAGAGAAGGTGCTTCATCATCTCCAGGTGACATCTCGGCTGTTGTACAAGTTGGGTTTTTCCATAAAAGTGTCCAAGTCTCACCTGGTGCCCTCTCAGCGCAACCTGTTCATAGGGGCGGTACTGGACACCACTATGTGTCGAGCATCCCCTCCTCCTCAAAGGATTATCGACATTCAGGAAATGATAACCTTATTTTACAATGGAGCGGTCGTTCCAGCCCTGAAGGTCCTTCGCCTGCTCGGTCTGTTTGCTTCCTGCATTCTGTTGGTCAACCAGGCACGCTGGCACATGAGGGCGCTCCAGTGGTACCTTCGCAGGCAGTGGTATCAGCACAATGGAGATCTCAGGGAGTCTGTGAGGATCTGCAGAGAAGCTGCAGCGGATCTATCTTGGTGGTGCGTGGAAGGCAATCTGTCTCAGGGAAAGCCCTTCCACCTACCTCCATCGGTGGCCACGGTGATAACGGATGCATCCACTCTAGGGTGGGGTGCTCATCTGGGGGACCTGGAGATCAAGGGTCTTTGGTCTCCAGAGAAAGGTTGTTTCACGTCACCCTTCTGGAGTTACGGGCGATACGTTTGGCACTCTAGGCCTTCCTTCCTCCCCTTCGCGGACAACACTACCGCGATGTGTTATGTCAACAAACAAGGAGGAGTAGGGTCGCATTGTCTCTGCGGAGAGGCTCTGCGTCTCTGGTCCCGGGTTCAGGACCATCAGAATTGTCTGATGGCAAATCACCTGGCCAGAGTTCTGAACGTGCGGGAAGACAGTCTCAGTCGCCAATTCTCTGCCGACCACGAGTGGAGGCTTCATCCGGAGGTGGTTCATCACGTCTTTAGGGCGTGGGGAACTCCTCGGGTGGACCTGTTTGCCACTTACGAGAATGCTCACTGCCCGTCATTCTGCAGTCTCCAGTATCCGATGCAGGGAGCTTTGGGGGACTCACATCTCCTTTACGCATTTCCTCCCATACCCTTGATTCCTCTGGTTCTGAGGAAGGCTCGCCAAGACCGGGCCCAAGTCATATTGATCGCCCCGGATTGGCCAAGAAGGGTGTGATATACAGATCTTCTCCACCTCTCCTCGTGCCCTCCGCTCCGTCTCCCTCTCAGGGCAGACCTCCTCTCGCAGTCGCAGGGGCATGTTCTACACCCCCACCTCCAGAACTTACACCTTCATGACTGGAGATTGAACGGGGCACTCTGAATTCTTTTTCTCTCCCACCTGACGTGGTGGTTGTGATTCTTTCAGCCAGGCGACACTCCACCAAGACTATTTATTCCTATAGCTGGTCCAAATTTGTCTCATGGTGTGGAGAGAAGTCTATTGACCCCTTAAGGGCTCGTTTATCCAACATCCTTCAGTTTGCTCTTTATTTAGCTCAGCAGGGTTTTGCTGTGGCTGCTGTGAAAGGTTATTTATCGGCTTTGTCGGCATTCCTTTGCTTGCCGGATCAGCCATCTTTGTTTAAGTCACCTATTGTTTTGCGTTTTATTAAGGGCCTTACCAACAAATACCTGCCCACTCCTTTTATTGTGCCTCAATGAGACTTAAATCTTGTCTTAACCTATTTGATGGGTTCTCCCTTAGAGCCCTTGCATAAGTGTCCCTTGAGACTGTTGTCTTTTAAGACAGTATTTTTAGTTGCTATTACCTCTGTAAGGAGGGTAAGTGAGCTTCAAGCTCTGAGTTCAAAACCCCTATTCTTGACCATTCATGCTGAAAGAATGGTACTCAGGACCAGGGATGCTTTTCTGCCTAAGGTGGTAACTCCCTTCCATCTGGGGCAGTCCATTACCCTTCCTTCCTTCTATCCTCCCCCTCACCTTTCCAAGGAGGAGGAGCGGCTTCACCGCTTGGACCCAAAGAGGGCGGTGAGCTTCTACCTTGATAGAGCTAAAGACTATCGTGTGGATGACCAGCTCTTCGTGGGCTTTGCTGGCTGCAGAAAAGGCAGAGCGGTGCACAAGCGCACACTTGCGCCAGATGGATTGTCTTGTGCATCAATATTTATTACTCTTTGGCCGGTAAGAAACCTCCAGAGGGGTTAAGAGCTCATTCTACCAGGGCAAAGTCTTCTACATCTGCCTTATCTAGAGGTGTTCCTGTTGAGGACATTTGTAGAGCGGCAACTTCGGCCTCCCTCCACACTTTCGCTCTCAGGTAGGGTCAGGGATCGTTCCACCTGACCCTACCTTCTACAATCTGGATTAATCCTCCTATTACCGGCTCCCGATCAGGGGTCCTTTACATGGAACCCACTGTTGCATTTACTGACCTTCTACCAGGATGGTACACCGTTGCAACCATCCTTCTCCCCCTGATACATCTAGGGCATTACGGGCTCCATGATTGCACCTCCCCTAAGATCACCGTCCTCAATTGGCAACCCGGTCCTGATGAAGATCCTAAACCAATAGGATCGAAACGCCGCCGACCCACGAAACAGCGCAACCTATGGCGCAACACACCCCTTGGTTCCAATACTAATTGTAAATACTCATTCACCAAAGAGGAACCAACTACTTTGTATATATTGTGTATCATTCTTGTTTAATTTGCATCCTTCACTGTTCTCTCACCCATAAGTCACTTGCGCTGTCACCGTTTGTCTCACGATCACGTAGCACACTAAGCCCCCTTGGGTTGCCTTAAACATTTTATGTCTCTGGTGCTTTTTCTTCAAACTGTTGTTTGCAAAACTGGTTCCCAGATTGTTTTGATGAGAATATGTTTCTTAATATATGATGCTATATGCACTTCTAAATCAAATTGAAATCTCGTGTCTCTCTTTCATGTCCAGATCTTGTGTAATGTTTTGTGCATACAAATGTTTCTGCTTTCAAATTAAATCCAGTTGAGATATTGTTGCTCCTTTCACATATGTACCCAGATCTCAATCTGGTCTATGGGCTATACTCCTGTTGTCTTTTCCCCTATTCCTATCTCAGCAATATCTGTCTGGACACTAAATTTTTGGAGAAGTCAGGACTCTGCAGAATGGGAGCTGAGCACATGGCCTTCTTCAAGGTATCAAAGGCCTCTTGAAAGCTAACTGTCCAATTCACCTTCTTAGGCTTATTCTTAGAGATGAGGTCGTTAAGGGGAGTCACAATGGACCCATACCCCTTAACAAATCTTCTGTAGTACCCAGTCAGGCCCAGAAAAGTTCTGCCCTGAGTCTGGGTAGTAGGAGTAACCCAATCCACAATGGTTGGGATTGTGCTCTCCAAAGGTTGATCTTGGCCTCCACCCACCAGGTGGCCCACGTATACAACCTTGCTCTGCATTATCTGACACTTATTGGCCTTGATAGCGATCCCTCCCTTCTGCAGGGCCTCAAGTACATTTCAGCGATGGACCAGGTGATCCTGCCAGGTGGAGCTAAAGACCGCTATAGCATCAACATATGCTGACAGAACTTGATACACCAACCTCTGAAATGTGGTCGGTGCATTCTAGAAACCAAAGGGCATTACAGTAAACTGGAAGTGCCCTCCTGGGATTGAAAATGCTGTCTTGGGTATTGCAGCATCTGTGAGTCTGATCTGCCAATAGCCTGCATATGGTCACAGGTGCTGAGATACTTGGCGGAAGCAAGAATATCTGTCAACTGTTCTGCCCTGGGGATAGGACTGCATTGAGGCCTCTCTAGTCTGCATACAACCTCATTTCTCTTTTTCCTCCCTGGGAATGAGGTTTTGTCACAAGGACTACTGGACTAGCCCAAGGACTATCTGAAGGCGCAATGGACCCCAACCCCAGCATCTTCTGGGCCTCTGTCCTGATGCAAGGCCTGACATGCTCAGGATTCCTGTCGATTTTACTCTTGACAGGCAGACTACCACCTGTGTCCACCTCATGTGCACACCAGGTAGTCTGAATTGGCGTCAGGGAAAATAGTTCTGGAAACTGACTGAGAACCTGTCTGCAGTCAGATTTTTGTTGGTCAGTGAGGCTGTCTGCCAAGACTAATCCATTAACTGAGCCCCAACAAGATTATGTGATAGGTAATAAGGTAAAGGGTCACTCTCTTCCCCTGCACCCCTCAGCAGTAGCCATGACCAAGCTCATGTCAGCCCTTTCAAAGTAAAGCTTTAAGTTCTTCACATGAAGCACCCTGTGGTGGCTTTTTAGGAGTCCTCAGGACTAAACAAGTAGATGACTTCACCTTTCTTTTCCAGGATGTTATGTGGGCCACGCCACATAGCTTGGAGTGCTCTTGGTCCCACAGGCTCAAAGACCCATACTTTCTGCCCTGGCTGGTAAACAGTCAGAACAGGCTTTTGGTCATGCTACAACATCTGAAGTTGTTGGCTGGCCTCCAGGTTTCTGCTGGCCTTCTTCATGTCCTCAATGCCCTGCTTAGGAGGTTTGAGAAACTGCTCTCATCCCTCCTTCACTAGACAAATTGGACCCCTAACTGGATGTCCAAACAAAGTTCAAATGGGCTGTTGCCCACCCCCTTCTGTGGACCCTCTCTGTAGACAGAAAGAAGGCAATGTAATAGGACATTCCATCTCCTCCTGAGCTTGTTAGATAGTCCCGTGATCATACCTTTAAGGGTTTCGTTGAATCGGTCACCCTGTGGATGGTAGAAGTTGAAGTTAAAACATTTATAAAGCGCTCATATACCAAGCGGTTTCTTGGCGCTGAGGACGAACAGGCTGGGAAGAGCAGAGAGAGAGGCCGGTTATTGGGAGAAAGCGCGTAAAAAGAGCTGGGTCTTGAGAGCTCTGCGGAAGATCAGGTAAGAAGCAGCTGTTCTAATGCTATGGGGGAGAGCGTTCCAGAAGACCGGGCCGGGATAGAAAACCTCATGCTGCCATGTTTCTTCTTCCTAAGTATGGTGTAGTGAACTTGTAGTTAACACCATACTCTTTCCACATGGCTTTTAGGTAGCCAGCCATGAAGTGTGCACCTTGGACTCACATCACCACATTAGGAAAGCCCTCTGGAAAAAAGTCCTTAGAGTGCCTTGGCCACTGCAGGGGCTGTAGTGATCCTAAATGGAATAGCTTATGGGTATCTGGTCCACAACGACCAGGATATAACTGTTCCCAGATGCTGTAGGAGGGTCTAGGGGACCAGCAATATTGATCCATACCCTTTCAGAGAAAACCCCAACCACTGGCAGTGGGATTAAGGTGGCCTTTGTAGTGCCACCTGACGTACCACTGGCTTGGCAGGTGACACAGGAGCGAAAAAACTGCTTGGTTTCTTCAGACATGTGGGACCAGTGAAAGTGTGGGACAGGCCTGTCCCAAGTCTTGCTTTGCCCAAGATGCCCTGCAAGGGGTATGTCATGTGCTAGGGTAAAGAGGAACTCCCTAAACTTCCGAGGAATGAACAACCTCCTGGTGGCACCAGGGTTTGGGTCCTTAGCCTCAGAATAAAGGAGTCCATCCTCCCAATAGACCTTGTGGGTCCCACTGAGATCCCCTGCCTCTGTAGCAGCTTGCTGTCTGAGGTTTTCTAGTAACGGACAGGATTTCCTCTCCAGACTCAATTCCTCCCTGGAGGTTCCTCCTGCTCCCGGCTGGTCTGCGCTGTCAGGTCCAAGCTCCTCTGGGGCAGTTCCCTCACAAGGAGCAAGTTCATCTTTCTGAAAAGACTGATATTCACATGAATTCTGGGGGAAGGATAACTTCTTAACCTTCCTACCTCTCTTGTTTGGTGGCAGTCTGAGCCATTATTTCAGGCTTCACTGCTCCTTGTTCTTCCTGCTTCTTGACTTGTGCTATAGATATCACACACCTTCTCAGAGATTACAAGTATGTCATGTTAGAGGATAGCACAACTTTTTTAGGACCAGTAAACCCCCTCCCTCCTGCACCACCCAGCTGAGATTGATCAAGGCCCCCATGTGGCTATTATTTATATTGTCTGCATTGGTTACTTGGTAAATGTGCCCAAGTAAGTATTTCTCAGATGACACCAGTTTCTTAGTGACCATAGTGACACTGACACCTGTGTCCCTTTAAGCTTTTGCTTCAATACCCTTGATGATGGGATGCTGCCTGTATTTCCTCTTATTAGGAGGCCAGGCAGCCCAAGATGCAAGGTCAATGCCACCCTCCCTCTATCATGAGAGCCTCATTGACTTCTCTTACTAGGCCAGAGCTAATTGTGGGACCTATGTTGAACCCAGCTACACCCTGTTGGGTTTTGCTTTTTCTGGTGCTACTGCTAGGGGCACTAGAAAGAGTAGTAGCAGTCTAGGTGCCTTTCTTATGATATCCAGGATCAGACATCTTATGGCCTTTTTGCTTACAAACAAAGCACCAAAGGGGTTTAGTATTAGTAGATGAGGAGGATTGTGATCAGCCAACAAGGAAGATTTTTGTGGACCTGAAGAAGACTCTTTCTTGCTATCTTTAGGTTTCTCCCCATCTTTCGCTTGGACATTAGATTTATCTTTCTTTTTTCTGGTCACCCCCGCCTTGAGACTTATTGCTCACCCTGGTGCATACCCATTTTTCTACCTTCTTTCCCAATTCTTGGGGAGAGTTTAGATCAGAATCCACAAGTTATTGGTGCAGTATCTTTGACACACAGTTATTAAGGATGTGCTCTCTCATGATCAAATTATACAGTCAATTAAAGTCATGCACATTACTACCGTCTAACCAGCCTTCCAGAGCCTTAACTGAACAGTCAATTAAAGCAACCCAGTCTTGTGAGGAGCTTTTCTGGGTTTCCCTGAACATAATCCTGTATTCTTCGCAAGTACATCCTAATCTCTCAAAAGGTGCCTCTTTTAAAACTTTATGGTTGTCTGCAGGCTCTTCTCTTCTCTCGCTCTCAGTAGTTAGTCTCTACATTTATCTGCAAAGGAGAGCCACAGAATAGCTGCCCACTGCTTCTGTGGGACCTTCTGGACTTTACAGGCCGTCTCCGTTGCAGTAATCCACTTTTGGATTTCAGATGGATACGTCTGCCTGTGAATTCCTCACCTTTAGAATGACCCCAAGCGCAGCAATCCACAGACACTTTTTTCCATTGCTCTCCCACGTCGACAACGTCGCAATGGAACGGGTCAGTACGCAACTTCGCGTGATGTCCTCGGAGCCATAAGAAGACCTCACCGGCGTGCTGATGTCAGTTCCCTTTTTTCGCACCATCAACGCGTAACTTTTTTTCCAGGGCTCCATTTCGGGGAGTTTCTTTGTTACAGGTTCTGCCTGTAATTGTATCAGTGCCATGGCTCCCCAGAAGAAGTCCGGTTTTAAGCTTTTCAGGGAATGTGGGGGGTCATATGTCAACTACTGACCCCGATGAGGATTGTTTATGGTGGCCCTTGTCTGACCACAACGTCGAGGGGTGTTAGTCATGCAGGTGCATGAATCCGAAGGCCTTAACCCTTTCGGTGCTCATGACAGAATGGCCCCCAATTCCCCGCCTTAAATCCCCACCCCCCCTACAGCAGAAAGCCCACTAGGCACTGACATTTTTTCTCAATGTGCATACCTGTGGATTTTTGGTCCTAGCGCAGCCGGCACCTAGGAAAACCTAGCAAACCTGTAAATTCTTTAAAGCTAGACACCAAGGGGAAACCAGGATGGGGTGACTTGTGTGCTTCTCACCAGGTTCTGAAGGGAAGCAACAAACTTCCACCATCCAAGATTCCCCCAAGACTCCCGATAAAAATGGTACTGCACTTGTGTGGGTAGGCCTAGTGCCAGCAACAGGAAATGGCCCAAAACGCAACATGGACAAATCACATTTTTCTAGTGAAAACTGACCCTTTTTTGCCAATGTGCCTAGCTGTGGATTTTGGACCCTCGCTCAGCCGGCACCTAAGGAAACCTAGCAAACCTATACATTTTTTTAAAACTAGACACGCAGGGAAATCCAGGATGTGGTGACTTGTGTGGCTCTCACTAGGTTCTGGAAGGTTGTTGCTCCCCTTAGATTCCAGAACTTTCCATCACAGAAATATGAGGATTTTATTTTTCTCTCTAAAGTTTGAGGTTTGCAAGGGATTCTGAGTAACAGAACCTGGTGAGAGCCACACAAGTCACCCCATCCTGGATTACCCTGGGTGTCTACTTTTCGAAAATGTACAGGTTTGCTATGTTTCCCTCGGTGCTCACTGAGCTAGTACCCAAAATCTACGTCTAGGCACATTGCAAAAAAAGGGTCAGTTTTCACTGGAAAAATGTAAGGTGTCCATGTTGCCTTTTGGTCTGTTTCCTGCCATGGGTACTAGACCTACCCACACAAGTGAGGTACCATTGTTATCAGGAGACTTTGGGGATTTCGGGTGGGTGTGATTTTGCGTATCAATGCAGATTACAGAACTTTCCATCACAGAAATGTGAGGGAAATGTGTTTTTTTTTCTTTCAAAGTTTGAGGTTTGCAAGGGATTCTGGGTAACAGAACTTGGTGAGAGCCACACAAGTGACCCCATCCTGGATTCCCCTTTTAAAAAACGTGTAGGTTTGCTTGGTTTCACTATGTGCCGGCAGAGCTAGGGTTCAAAATCCACAGCTAGGCACTTTGCAAAAAAGGGTCTGTTTTCACCGTAAAAATGTGGTGTGTCCAGGTTGCGTTTTGGGCTGCTTCCTGTCGCGGGCATTAGGCCTACCCACACAAGTGAGGTACCATATTTATCAGGATACTTATGAGAACACAGAAATGTAGAGCAACTGCTAATACCTATTGACTTTCTATGCATTTCTGCCTTCCAAATGTAAGACAATGTATAAAAAAAAGTCACTTTGAAAAATGTCCTATAATTCACATGCTAGTATGGGTACCCACAATTTCGGAGATGTGTAAATAGCTACTGTTTCTAAATTCTATATTTTGTTCCCATTTCGGAAATACATAGGTGTCTTTGATACCTATTTTTCACTCTTTAAATGTTACCAAATGAATTGCTATATGCCCGGTACACAATGAAAAACCATTGCAAGGCACAGCTCAGTTATTGGCTCTTGGTTTCTTGGGTTCTTGGTGAACCTACAACTCCTATATACCCCCACAACCAGAAGGGTCCAGCGGGTGTAACAGTATATTGCTTACAAAAATCTGTCATACTTTGAAAAAGTTACAAGTGAAAACGTTGGCACAAATGGCTGTTTTTTTCAACTCATTTTCAATTTTTCTTATTTTCGACTGTTTTCCTTGATGGATCTACCCAATGACCCCTTGCTGAATTCAGAATGTTGTCTACATTTCAGAAATGTATAGCTTTCCGGGATCCATTATTGCTTTCACACCCATTTTACCACTAACTGGAAGGAGGTTTAAAGCACAAAAAGTAGCCAAAATAGGCTATGTCCCAGTAAAATGCCAAAACTGTGTACACATTTGTGGTTTTCTGACTAAAGTCTGCCTGTCCCTGAAAGCTGGGAAGATGGCGATTTCAGCACCACAAACCCTTTGTTGATACCATTTGCAGGGGGAAAAAACAGACACTTTCTTCTTCAGCACTTTTTCACCCACTTAAAAATGACTTTTGGCTAGTTTCTTGCGGGAATCCACAAACCCTGGGTAACTTTAGAATACTCAGGTTGTTGGGAAAAAAGGGCTCAAATTAGGCGTGGCTATCTTATGCGGACAAAAAGTTACAGGGGCCTAAGCCCGAACTACCCCAAATAGCTCAAAAAAGGCTTAGCACAGTGGGGAAAAAGGCCTAGCAGTAAAGGGGTTAAAAAAAGATGGAGGCCAAGTTGTTTTTTGCCAAGGCGAATAAGCAGAAAAGGGGTCGGAGTCCAAGTCGCAAACTCCGCATACCTCGAAGTCATCAAGAAAGCATGAAAAGAAGCGGCGCCATGAACCCAGACGTAGGTCATCGAAGAGGATGTTGGTCACTGGGATTATGGGTGTCCCATTTTCTACGTAGTTGGCGGTCTTTTACTACAGATATCTGGGTGTTGGATCTCCTGGAAAGTGGGTATGCCCTTCTGTGAGAAGCTGGCTTGGTTTATGGTGTACACTTATGTAAGGGGGCACCTTGCACCAATCCAGATAACCCTTATGGTGATTTTAGTGCTCTAAGACAACCTAAGAAAGCTTTCTAAGTGGTAGCTGTGGAGAGCAGCCTTCAGGCTTAGTTCAGAAGGATTGTAAAGCAGCTTGTTTTACCAGATCATAATCTTATAGGTATAGATTAATTGAAAAAGAGCAGCACAGTGTATTTATAAAAATATGTATTTATTATAAGACTCTAATACATACCGATATCTCCTACCCGGAGACATATACAATGCACACAATACTTTTCATTAGAAACAGGTAAGTAGCACGGAATACACAGTGGTCGCCAAGGGGAGACCAAACTATATACTAAAATAGTGGTATGCGAATTAGGACTCGAGTCAAGACTATACCCAGAAGACGTAGAAGTGCCAGGGACCCAAGGTAAGTGACCAGGAGCCCCACGGAGGCCATGGGCAGAGTGGTAACATGACTGCGGGATTAATGCAAGTCAATGGTTAAGTCGCGGTTGCAATTTTAAAGAAGAAGGACCCTTCCCAGTGGACCCTAAAGAAACCCTGTGGAAGACAGAAGGTTGGAGAGCCACCCCACCCGTGAATACTCTAGAAACCAGGATACCTACACCAGGGAAACCGGGTGCATAGGTGTACAGTGGCATTGGAAACCACAGTCAAACCCAATGGAGGACTTCAGGAAGGTGCCTCTGCTGGAGAAGGTGAAAGTGTCCGGTGGAACTCAAAGGTGGATTTAGGAAGAGAAGTACCTGCGAGCAGAGGTGACAGAGTCTATGCCACTCAGGTGTGACCAGGAGGCATGGAAGACGAACACCCACCAATGTTGAGTGTTGCAGGAGAGATGGCGGTGACCTTGGAGCTGCAGCTTTAAGGATCAGGCGACACTGTCGAAGACCAGGAGCCGTTCACGAGCTGACGCACGTTAGGATGTCGAGATTTGAGTGGTCGTGTTCGTCGGGAGCACCAACAAGCCTTGGTAACTTCAAGCAACGTGAAAAGTGAAGAACGTGCATTGTTGCGACCAGCAAGGTCCAGGTGACTAACCACAAGCAGGGGAGTCAGGGCAGGCCCTGAGCAATCAGGGGAGCTCACAGAATTAAAATTTGACCCCCAAGAGGACTCCAGGGGTGTGGAATTTATTAAAATATCTACTTGTCCATGGGCAGGTTGCTTCATAAATCTACTTGTCCTGTAACAAAATCCACTTGTCCCTTTGGTGCCATGTAGTGCTGCCACATATTATGGCAGCAATCTCATTATTTAAGAGCTCTTATATAGCCCCTCGGATTATGCCATGGCATATCCCATAGTAGTGTTTGAATACTAGTAATCATTTTAGGTTGCCACGTTTCCGCTGCTCCACATACTGGGACTGAAGATGGTGGTAAGCAGTCGTTCCAGGCTTGGAATGCCCTATTGTGTCTGTGCAAACCTACTAACTTGCATATTTTAGGGTTTTCAACAAATCTTCTCTAATCTTTCCCATACTGAGAAATGTTGGAAATTTACTCCTGAGAGTGGCATACGTAAACCTTCTTTCAAAGTTGGGAAAAAAAGTAGTTGGAGGGAAAATGAACTTTCAAACATCCATGTTTTCACATGAGCAAATCTACACATGCATATTTGCTCATGCTAAAATGCAGTTGACAAATATTTTGTAGAAGTACAATTTCTTGCACTACTAATGTAAATTCTTGTGAATTCACGAAAGCCATATACCAAAGGTGCACTTTTGAGACTTTCTTTAATAATTAGGCCCCTAATTTGGTCTGGAGTTAACTATGACCTTTTGTGTTTATTAAAATTCTCTCTCTCTGAATCGCCTGACTTCACTGTGAGTGACAGCATTCTGCTCTTTCACAAGGAGCATATCAGTACACAAAGTAGTTTTGTTCAGTGCCAGTAACTAATGTGGCAGTGTGTGCGTTTTTGAGACCAAAAACAATTTTTGCGCTTGCCAATGTTTGTTATAATGGTGAGGGCCTGGCAGCTCTCACATCAATAAGGTTTTACAAAAGCCATGCCAAAACAAGTCACACATTGCCAAAACTAAAAAGCTGACCACCAATGTCAGACCTTCTGGCTTTGCCAAGGCTTGTTTATTTTTGTTTCCCATAATCTTATTGAAACTGGTTACACAAATTTTCCAATATGAATATTTTTGGGAAATACTAGCATGCATCGGCACATTTTACTAAATGATGCTGCAAAGAAATGGTACCTGAAATTTTACAGTAGTTTAGCAAAATGTTATTTCCCTACTCATTTTTTAGGAACATTTTATATTGAAAGCATAGAAGCATTAATCTTGCTTTCAAGCTTCTGCAAATATTTGCATCTAATCAGAGAGCATTCTGTGAGCATCATGCATAGCCTCATGTTGCTAAACTTTGAAACCGTGTGTACACATTTTCATACTGGAACCACTGTCAGTAGTGCAGTCAGAACGTACATTTACTTAGAGCGCGCTCCCTAATAATAAAGGCTTTCCATTAATGAACCATAAATACAGGTTTTGAACAGCATTAACACATGCACACAAATATTAACTAAACTACAGGCAGTACCCTTCCCTGATCCTTAACGTGGTACTGCAAACTGGCAGCCAAAGGGTTTGTGCTGCAGGGGGTTGGGCCTACTTGTCCCAAGGACAAAATACACATTAAAACTTGTTGCCCTTGACCCCAAACAATATGTCCTGGGCGTCGGGCTATAGGAATTCCACATTGCTGGGATTCACAGGCCGGAGGCACTGGAGTCGCAAGAGGACCTCGAGCAGCTCACCAATGATGCAGGCCCACGGTGCAAGTGATGCGGTGAGGACGAAGATCTTGGTCACTGGTGATGCTCGAGGTTGGGACTATTTGGAGCCCGAAGATCTTGGGGGAAGGAAGCCAACAACCTTTGCAACTGCATGTTGACGCGGTGCACAGGGGTTCAGTTCCTGTGGCTCCGACAAGGGATTCTGTCCTCAAACTTGCGAAGAGAACAGGGCAGGCCTCGAGGGATGTGAAGAACCACCACCTGTGTTGCTGAGCTTTTCGGAGTCCGTGGAAGTCCAGGATCAGCGTACTGGTAAGCTCAGTTGAAGTGTCTGCAGATGCAGGGAAGTGACTCCTCCCCTTCAAGGGAGATTACTTCAGATGTGTTGGATGCCCACAGACCTTGGAAGGTTCCTGTATGGTGCACAGGCACGGACGTTGCAGCAGACGAACAGGGCAATGAGATCAGGAGCAGCAGGAGTCTTCCCAGTTGCAGGCTTGATGCCCAGAGCGAAGTCCAGAGTGCCCAGAGGGTTGAAGAAGTGGTGTCTTGAAATTAATCTTGTCCCACGACGAATCTAGTGTCCCACCCTCAGGTAAACCCTTAAGTACCCTAAGGAAAGGGTTGGGGCGATTCAGGGTTCCCTCCCAGGGGAGGGGTTGGACAGTGGGAATGATATTCCCATGTCCTTTGTCCAGTTTCGTGCCAGAGCGGGAGCCAGAGGCTTCCTGAGCTGGTCTGAACTGGACTAGGCAAGGAGGGCACCAAGTGTGCCCTTCTAGCAGACTGAGTGGTGCTGGCAAGCGTTCCCAATCGGCCCCAATACACTAAACCCTGTCTGGGAGGTGGTCACACCTCACTGTGACAGGATAACTATTGTTGTGCCTTCCCCTGCTTGAGCTTGGCTCTGCAGCAGGAGGGCAGAATCGTGTCTCTGGTCGGCAGCAGCCATGTTGTGCTGTCCGGGTCTAGAAGACTGATACTGATAGCACTGAGGGCCTCCTGGAGGAGCTCTACAGTGCATGGAATCATACCTCCCACACCATTTATGATGTGAGGGTATGAATCCAACTTGTGTGATACCAAGCATGATAGGGTTTGTTACAGCCAGTTTCGCGATGGTCATCATGTAATGATGCGGTGTCCCTCTATATGTTATAGGACTGGCTCGCAGCCCGGGAGAATGGACTCCGTAGGTTGTAGGGGTGTCCTGCTCCTGCAGGGGCACCCTCCCACTTCGAACCAAGCAGCCTGCCTTCAGGATTGAAAGGCTTGCCTTAGGGGTGACCTATAGGTTTTAAGTGCAGTGACCTTAGATATAGGGAAACCTATACGTTCGAGGCATATGAGCTGCAGATTACACACTATGCATAGATGGCCACCTAGTGTTGGGCTCGGATGTTTGCAGTTTGTTTTGTTGTAGAAAAGTATTTGGAAGTCACGGGATAGGTGACTCCTCCTTTGGATGATACTGCGCATGGGCATCGGCTCCATCCCCAGATTGTTTTTTCCGCCACCGGGCTCGCATGTGTTTCCAGCGCTTCGTGTTGAAACCGATTTCCTTCGGCACGCAATCCACACCAACTTCCAAAACTTAGTTTCGAACGCTTTCCAGTCGATGCTACTCTTCAACATCGAGGATCTCGATTCCGGTCGTCGTCGACGGCCTTCGGGCCTACCTAGGCCTCGACTCCAGCTCATGGAAAGGACGCCATTTAAAAAGTGTCCTCAATGTGGGTCGAAGTTTCCCCACACCGACCTTCATGAGGTGTGTAACCTCTGCCTCTCTCCGGAGCACGAGGCAAAGGACTGTTCAGCTTGTGCCTCTTTCCGCTTCAAAAAGACTATACGGGACCGAAGAGCGAGGAGGTATTCAGTTCCGATTCCAGACGACATCTTCGAAGAAGGCGTCAGCGTTCCAGAACAACACTACGTCGACAGCAGCTCCGAGGCAGAAGATTCCGAAAAAATCCTCGGAAACGAAAAAAGCCTTGGAGCCGAAAAAGACTCCTGCTTCCCCAGTGAAAGACATTGTCAAGAAACCAAAACAAACCAGTTCGGTGCCCAAGCCTTCCTCCGCACCAAAAGATCACCCTCTTGTAGAGGATTTACCTTATCCAGACCCCGCTCAAAAGACTCTAGCTAAGGATCCAATCACTGGACACTTAATTTTAGCTTCAAAAAAGCGACGACTGGACACACCAGCTCCAGCTCCACACTCAAAGAAGAAGGACATGGCTACCTCTCCCCTAAGACTGCCTTCCCCTTTTCTCTCACCTGTTCCATCACCACATCCTCCCATACCACAGCTTTCCCCAGCATCCTCCATCATACCAGACAGGGATGATAGTTCTGATGATATGGGGGGGTAACATACCTGACCCAGCCACACCTACAGGATCCCCTGACCCGTGGGATGATTATACCACCCCAGATGTCCCAAATGTCCCTCAGGATGACTTATACCCCTCAAGGCCTTCCCCACCTGAAGACACTATAGGGTTTAATGAATTAATTCACAGGGCTGCACAATATCATGGAGTAGGCATGCATACAGACCCTATTGAGGAAGACTTCCTTATGGATACCTTTGAAGATACACAAAGGTCCTCATCCATTTTAGCGATGCTCAAACGAGTGATCAAACATGCCCCTGAAGTCTTCAAGGACCCAGTCAGAACTCGGTTTATTAACCCTCGTGTAGAGAAAAAATATAAAGCTGCTCCCTCAGACCCAGCATATATTAAAGGTCCAGTACCATTAGACTCACTTTTAGTTTCCAATGCACGCAACTGAGCAAACTCACAGTCATCGGGGGAGGCTGCACCACCAGATAAGGAATCCAAGCTACTTGACGCATCAGGAAAAAGAACAGCGTCTCAAGCAGCAAACAAGTGGCGTTTCGACAATACACAGGCATTATTAACCACTTATGACAGGGCACATTATGACGAGGTAGAGTCATTAATGAAGCACCTCCCTGACAAGTACAAGGATAGAGCAAACAAGCTTTTCCAAGAAGGGAAAAACATCACAAACACCTCTATTAGGTGTGCACTCGATGCAGCAGATACTGCCTCTAGGGCAGTTAACACCAGTGTTTTACTACGCAGACACGCCTGGCTACGTATATCAGGGTTCAAACCTGAGGTACAAAGTGCCATTCTTAATCAGCCCTTTGATGAGCAACACCTATTTTGACCCAACGTAGAAAAAAATGAAAAAAGATACAGACACCGCCAAATCTATGGGAGTCCTGCAGTCGCAGGCTCCCAGAAGTTCATTTTGTCGCTCATCCTATCGAGGTTCCACCAGGGGATATACTTCAGACACAGCTTCTACTTCGTAGAAAGCCCCTACACAGTCCACTTACAGCAAGGGCTACCAAAGGGGGGGTTACAGGGGTAACAATAACAAAGGCAGAGGTAAAAATAACAACTCCCGCTCTGCCTCTACCCCTGCCCAATGACTCCCTTCCCCCGTCTATTCCACTCCTGTCAGGGGAAGACTCCAACAATACCTGCCAGCCTGGGAAAACATCACATGAGACAGGTGGGTGCTCCAAATATTTCAATCAGGTTTTTGTCTAGAACTAACATCTACCCCCCCCAAACATACCACCCAAGCAGCGCCCAATGTCACAGGAACATTTAAAGTTTCTCAGACAGGAGGTAATATCCCTCCTGCAGAAAAATGCAACAGAAGTAGTCCCAGAGCATCACAAAAACAAAGGAGTATTTCCATATTTCCTAATACCAAAGAAGGACGGATCTCTAAGACCCATCCTAGACCAGTTGGACACCCCAACAGAAGCTCCACATCAACCACTTAGAGTTGCTAGCTGTGTTTCTAACCCTAAAAGCATTTCAAACTCAAGTGTCAGGCAAAGTTGTCTTAGTCCGCACAGACAATATGACAGCTATGTACTACCTAAACAAACAAGGGGGGACACGCACTCTGCAGCTCTCAATTAGCTCAGCAGATATGGAGATGGGCTATACCACTAAAGATCTTTCTCTTAGCCCAACACGTCCCAAGAGTGCAAAACACTATAGCAGATCTGCTAAGTCGTCAAACACAGCAGATCCACGAGTGGGAACTTCATCCGCAAGTTCTTCATCCGTTCTTTCAAATGTGGGGACACCCTCAGATAGACCTCTTTGCCACTCACGAAAACGCAAAATGCCCAAACTTTGCCGCCAGATACCCACACCCATTATCCAAAGGCAATGCGATATGGATGAATTGGTCAGAACTATTTGCGTACACTTTTCCTCCTCTCCCACTACTTCCTTTAGTGGTAAGCAAACTACAGCAACATTCCCTAACGCTAATCCTAGTCACTCCAACTTGGGCCAGGCAACCGTGGTACATCACGCTGTTGCAGATGTCTGTAGTACCACACAAAAAACTAAACCTATCTCCAGGCCTATTAACACAGAACCATGGAGAGATCAGACACCCGGACCCAGCTCAGCTCAACCTAGCGATCTGGCTCCTGAGGTCATAGAGGTTGGTTACCTTAACCTTCCCCCAGAATGTATGAACGTTATCAAAGAAGCTAGACGCCCCACTACTAGAGCATGTTATGCCGCTAAGTGGAAACGGTTGGTCATATACTGCCAAAACAACCAAATTAATCCTTTAGACGTGTCCATTCAAAACATCATAGGATATCTATTACACCTTCAAAAGTGTAACTTAGCCTACACATCTATCAGGTTACACCTCGCTGCCAACGCAGCATACCTACAACATAGACAACATCTATCTCTTTTTAGAGTACCAGCTATTAAAGCTTTTATGGAAGGACTCAAAAGGGTAATTCCTCCCAGGACGCCACCTGCACCAGTGTGGAACTTAAATGTGGTTCTCACAAGATTAATGGGACCTCCCTTTGAACCATTACATAAATGTGAATTGCAATTCCTAACCTGGAAAGTAGCTTTCCTAGTAGCCATTACTTCTCTCAGAAGAGTTAGTGAACTACAAGCATTTACCATTCAAGAACCCTTTCTGCAAATGCATCATAACAAAGTGGTTTTTCATACTAACCCTAAGTTCCTTCCTAAAGTAATTTCACCATTCCATCTAAATCAATCTGTTGAGCTGCCCGTATTTTTCTCGCAGCCTCAAACAGTCGCAGAAAGAGCACTACACACCTTAGATGTCAAAAGAGCATTACTATACTATATCGAAAGGACACAAGCTTTTCGTAAAACGAAACAGCTTTTTGTGTCTTTCTCACCGCCACATAAAGGCAATCCCATATCAAAACAGGGATTGCTAGGTGGATTGTTAAATGCATACAAATATGTTATCACAAAGCCAAACGTACATTAACAATTCCTCCAAAAGCCCATTCTACAAGAAAAATAGGGGCTTCAGAGGCATTCTTAGGGAATATTCCCCTAGATGATGTATGCTAAGCAGACACATGGTCTACATCGCACACATTCACAAAACATTACTGTGTAGATGTGCAAACTAAACAACAAGCCACTGTGGGCCAGGCTGTACTAAAAACTCTGTTTCAAACAACTGCAACAGATACTGGTGGTCGCCGCTAAAGGTGGGTACTGCTATACAATCTATGCATAGTGTGTAATCTGCAGCTCATATGCCTCGAAAGGAAAAGGCTACTTACCAGTATGTATCTTGGCATGTAGAGCTGCAGAGTTACACACGCCCACCTGCCTCCCTGGCTACCTTTATCTGTTCCAGTATTCTCTTAATTAGATACAAATCACATGGACATCACTACCTCTTGTACATCTCCATCACTTCCCTAATGGCGAAAAACAACCTGGGGATGGAGCCGATGCCCATGCGCAGTATCATCCAAAGGAGGAGTCACCTATCCCGTGACTTCCAAAGACTTTTCTACAACAAAACAAACTGCAAACATCCGGGCCCAACACTAGGTGGGCATCTATGCATAGTGTGTAACTCTGCAGCTTTACATGCCAAGAACAGATGCACACTGGCGAGTAGCATTTTTCCTTTCGTAAGTGGTGCTAGCACCAGCTTACACAAGTTGCAATGGCAAGCCTTTAGTTACAAATTGAGTGGTCTCCCATGGGTGACATAACATTCTTCAGCCCATGGGTGACCCCTGCTGTCCCTATGCCCGGGTAACTCAGTACCATATACTAGGGACTGATAAGTGTACATCAGTGTCCAATCTGGGATGTACCCAAGTACTTTCCATACCAATTTATGGGAGAAAGCTCAGAGACTGGGGTCCTGATTAGCAGGATCCCAGTGAGAAACAGCATCACAGCAAGCAAAAAGTGGGGTAACCAAAAAAGCAGATCCTACTTTCCTACAGTCCTGAAAGCCAGTTTTTCAATACAATATAAGCTACAGATATTGTCATACTGGTGGGATTTCTGTGTTCGTATAGGCACAGTAAATCCGGATTGTACATTTCCTTCTGCAACATGAAACATATGTCCCATCTACATGGTTTTCAAGCCATATATTATATGCCCAGAAATTGAATTCTGTTTAGCCATGTTGAGCGCAGCCAAAAATGTATTAAGAATGTATGCTTAGTTTTGTTTTTTACTTGTAAATCTGTGATCACTTTGGGAATCCTTTTCTAAAGGCAGAAGTTGGTTGAATATGATTGTTTTGAAAGTGGTTAGGCATCCTTTTGCATAGGAATACGTTGGTTGAATATGATTGTTTTGAAAGAAAGAGACATTTGTTTGCTGAGGACTAGAACTTGATTGTAATGGTGTATGTTTTGCCTTTTAGCCCATGGAAATTTGAACATCTGGGTGTTGGCCTTCTGTCCCTTCTACTGAGGGATGATCAAGTGCTTCCCATCAGAGCCGTACGATTCTTTGTGCAGTGTCTCAACCATGAAGCCCTTGTTGTTCGTAAGGTAAAGTCAGAATGCTTTTATTTATTTTTATTTTGTATCTTAAGAAATGGAGCAATGCATTTTATATCGGATAGCCACACAATTTGAAAAATGTTAACAACATAAGAACACTTTTACAGCATTGGCCATAAAAAATGAGAAAGTGGTAAGATATGACATAGCAGCTAGTTTTTAGGCCTGTTTCTTTTTTAACTCATTACTACTTTTTACAATACCAGCAAGTCCGAGAGCTCCAAAGTGATATTTTAGTGACATTGAAGAACATGCATACTTCTTTTGCAAAGCAATCCTCCTTTCTGTAAAGATGTACATGTTCTAACTGTCACCAAGAGGGGTATGTAGACCCTTCCATGCTTTTATCTTGATTCTTGCCTTTCTTAATGTGTTGTCAAAAGAAGATAATGAAAAACAGTCAAAGTATTTGTGTAGAAGAGTGGGAGCACTCCCAGGAGATTGCTGGGAAAAATGGGGTTTTAATAGTGATTTGTATGAAATTTTAATAAGAGTCTCTATTCCTGATTGTTTTCTCAATTTACCAGATTTAGGGTCTGGGATATCCCTAGTTGAAGTTGTAATCCATGTATCTGAAAGAGACACGTTAGTGATAGATTCCTTACCTTAGAATATTCCCCAGGCGTTAGACTGGATCCGGAAAGTTTTTCTGCTTAGCAGTACCCGTGCGCGCCGGTAGGTGGCGTCGTGCGGCTCCGCGTCCGTCACTGGCATCGCGAGCACCGAGATGACGTCACGGAGAGTACTTAGGTGCCACCCATGCACGCTGTCATTAGTTCTTTCTTTTTTCGCTCCGAAAGCGCAGATCCGGATTGAGTACATACCTCGGTCATTTTTTTACCACTTTTTTGAGAATTTTTGTCTCCTTCTCTTGTCTCCTCGTGCATATAGGGATGCCCAGCTTTAAGTCTTGTGGGTCGTGCCACTGTAATATGTCGGTGGCGGACCCCCATGATGTCTGCCTCTACTGCCCGGAGAATGACCTTGACTCCCGGGATTGTCGGGACTGCCGTGCCATGGCCCCGAAGGCATTACGGGAGTGGCACCGGAATTTGCTGGAGGTCCGGCACTCCTCTCACCGCCCCTCTGGGGGCCGTTCGCGGGACCGCTCTCGGGACCGGAGCCGTCGCTCCTCGGACTATAAGTCTTCACCTTCAGGTTCCGGTAAGCGACGCCATAAGAGGAAGTCGAAGAAGCGTGTTCGCTCTCCGACGTCCCCCTGTCGCGACCTGGAGGCGGACATGGGGGACTGGGGCTCCGCCGCTACGGCTCCTCCGGAGCCTGGGAGTCCCGCGGCCTACCCGCTATACCCGGGTCCGTCGGCAACTCCCGAACAGGTGCAAGAGTTTCTTGCTGCCATGGACCGCCTGTTTAGGCCTCGTGCTCCCGCCGGAGTGTCCTTCAAGATGCGGGTGAACTTGATGTGTCTTCTGACCCAGGGTTTGCCTCACCTCCGCCTACTATGGAGGAAGGCGCTTCCTATACTATGGTGCTGCGTTGAGCCGCGCAGACTCTCCATCTCGACCTCCCTACGGTGGCCCTTAAGACCAACCTCCTTCCAGGCTGTCCTTTCCCAAGCGATTGCGGAGGGCAAGGATGTGGCGAAGTTTGCCATCAGGTGTGGTTTGGATACCGCTGATTTGTTGGACAGGGTGATTTCCATGACTGTGGCGTTGCGGCGCCACGCCTGGTTGCATTCCACCAGGTCTCACCCGATGTCCAGAGCTCGCTCATGGACATGCCCTTCGATGGCTCCCGCCTCTTTGGTGATAAGGCTGACAATGCCCTGGAGCGCTTTAAAGTCTCTCGTGTCTTTGGGTCTTTTCTTGAAAAACCCTGCCACTCTGGGGTTTCGTCCCTTTCATGGCCAGGGCAGGGGTACCCAGGCGCGCTCTTCCAGCAAGCCTGTGCAGAACCAGCCTCAGCGAGGCCGCAGACGTGGGTTCCGCAGGGGCGGGTCTGGTAACCAGCGTGTGGGTCAGTCCACTTCAACCCTGCTGCTTCCGCCTCAAAACTTTCCTAATCTGAGCTTCAGGGGGCACCCCACGCCAGTGGATGGCAGGGTTCGCCTCCACGTCTACCACTGGTGCGAGATCACATCGGACAAGTGGGTGCTGCGATAATCTGCCAAGGTTACTCGCTCCCCTTTCTGTCCTCCCCTCCAGCCATGCCACGGAGATCAGAGGCCCAAGTCATTCTTGTGGCTCCGGACTGGGCTCGAAGAATTTGGTATCCCGAGCTACTCAGTATGAGCATCGATCCCCCGATACGTCTGCCTCTTCGGGAGGATCTTCTGTCGCAGCAGCAGGGGACAGTCCTCCACCCGAACCTGTCCAGCCTTCACCTCCATGCATGGAGATTGAGCGGCGACAGTTGCCACCTTTCGATCTTCCTTCCGAAGTCTGTGATGTCATTCTGGCAGCGAGGCGTCCTTCCACTAAAACGGTATACGCCTGCCGATGGAAGAGATTTGTGACATGGTGCACAGCAAAAGCTGTAGACTCCTTTTGGTTACTCTTTCTGAGGTTCTTCTGTTTCTTCTGTCTTTGGCCCAGCAGGGCACTGCTCTGGGCACTATCAAAGGTTATCATTCTGCCATTTCCGCCTTCCTGAGGCTTCCTGATTAGCCTTCTCTTTTTAAGTCCCCGAATGTTAACAGTTTCCTCAAAGGCATTACACACATGTTTCCTCCCGGGCTTTTCATAATGCCTCAGTGGGACTTGAATCTTGTTTTGACTTTTCTGATGTGTGCTCCCTTTGAGCCTCTTCTTAATTGTCCTTTGCGTCTTCTTACTCTCAAGACTGCTTTCCTGGTTGCTATCACCTCTGCCAGAAGAGTGAGTGAGCTCCAGGCTCTTTCTTCCAAACCTCCTTTCCTTTCTGTTCATCCGGACAAGGTGGTTTTAAGGACCCGTCCTTCTTTCTTGCCAAAGGTTGTTACGCTCTTTCACATCTGGCAGACCATCACTTTGCCCACCTTCTTTCTGCCTCCGCATCCTTCCAGGGAAGAGGAGAGGCTCCACCGTCTGGACCCAAAATGTGCGCTTCCTTTCTCTCTGTAGCATACACAACAGTTCCGGGTGGATGATCAACTCTTTTTTGGTTACGTGGGCGCCAAGAAAGGTCGGACTGTGCACAAACTGACCATTTCCCGGTGGGTCGTTCTGTGAATCAAAGCATGTTACTCCTTGGCCAAGAAGGAGCCTCCTGTGGGTTTGCGTGCCCATTCGACCAGGGCGACTGCAGCCACTACTGCCTTGGGACGCGGCGTTCCCTTGCAGGACATTTGTCAGGCAGCTACGTGGACCTCGCTGCACACGTTTACAAAGGACTACTGCCTTGACAGTCCGGTCCAGAGAGACGGCTTCTTTGGCCGTTCTGTGCTCCGTGACTTTTTGGTGCAATCCAGTTCGCAGACCCACCCCTGGGGTTGGTATTCCTGGGGTATCTATTCTAAGGTAAGGAATCTATCACTAACATGTCTCTTTCAGATGCACAAGTTACTACTTGTGTAACAATATATCTGTAAGAGACATTAGTTAGTGATAGATTCCTTACCGCCTCACCCATCCTCCCCGTTCTGCGAACTGATTGCTAGGGTTAAGGTCATCCCCTTTTTAGGGCCCTAGTTTTATGCACCAATGGTCGGTTTCTTGCATGGCTCTGCGTTTTGGCGCGGAAAGTCTTGTACATAACTGACGTCAGCGCGCATGGGTGGCGCCTAAGTACTCTCTGTGACGTCATCTCGGCGCTCGCAACGCCAGTGACGGACGTGGAGCTGCACGACGCCACCTACCGGCGCGCAGGGGTACTGCTAAGCAGAAAAACTTTCCGGATACAGTCTGACGCCTGGGGAATATTCTAAGGTAATGAATCTATCACTAACTAATGTATCTTACAGATATATCGTTACACAAGTAGTAACTTGTGCATTTATTTAATTTTCAGTTTTGCGAAGCATTCCCTCACCATAAGGCGATGAGGCACTTTACAACTTCTAGAATAACTTGGTATTAGAACTGGTGCGTCTGTTAAGGGAAAAAAACCTGTTGGCATTCACATTGAAACAAAACAGATGGGTTTGTAATTTTTTCCCTAAAGCCATAAGTGGTAGCTGTTCTCATTATTATCGGTAGATAGTTGAACAATGATAAGGCTGCACCAGAAACGAATTGGTGTAAGGCTTGGGATGCTTTGTAGCAATACTGGAGCTGCATGAGGCTACCTACAGGATTATTGCTTGAAAGTTTCCAGATCCAGTCTTACGCTTGGGGACAATTCACAAGTTGGGGAATCTGCAGTTAGATAAGAATATCCACCAGAAAGAGTGCAAGCAATGGTAAGTAACTTTTTCATCAACTGCATTCTAGCGATTAGATGCATCTCATTCCTCAAGAATTAAGCTTAGCGGTTCATGGTACAGATGGAAGAGGATAGGCCTCAGGATGGAACTTTGGGAAACTCTGTATACCATGTGTGCATTGTGAGAAATGTGGTCTTTGATCCTTACCACTTGGTAGTGATTTGATAGTAATGAGGGAATCTAGCTCAGGACCTGGACTCTTAGTCTCATGAGGTGTTCCAATGTGTGTAGCAGCCTTTCATAGTCAACTGTATTAAAAGCTCAGAAGTACAAGGAGGCTAGCATCTCCTGCATTTAGCATATGAATGTCTTCCATGATCTTACCATTGTCTTTTTCTGAGCTAAATCCAGAACCAAAACTAGTGTTTTTTAGTGAGCATGTATTTTTTAATTGATGCAGTCTGGAAAGCGATTTGATACTGTCTGTAAAAAAAAAAAAAAAATCCTACTCAGGATGATTGGTTTGAGTTTAGAGAGATCGTTGAAACCCAGGTTTTTGCAGTTTTTGAGTTTAGCAAAAGAGTAATTTGTGTTTTGAGAAAGTCCAGGAAATGCCTTTATGCATGGCATTAGCACAGATGTTGATGTTATATTTTATTTTAATAACTAATAAATGGACTTGATAATAGGTGGTGATGTTCATCTCTTGAACAATTTTGGTAAGATCGTCTAGTACGTGGGAGTTCCATTTAGTTTTTGGTCTTGGAGGAGGGAATACGTCTGTCAATATCATAGGCTACTTTGTACTGTGTTTATTTTCATGTTGTAAAAGAGAGAAGTAACTTATTGTATTTCAGCAATAGATCTTGTCACCAGTCTTCTTGTTTGCACTTAGGAGGGTAGCAAGGTAGATGGGTAAACAAATGGAGCACAGTTTCTCTCCGTTATTTATACATTCTTGTGACCACTGACTTGCTTCTTGTAGTCAAAACCTTGAATAAAGATGGTTTCTTCCATTTTTTTGCAAATCATTTAAGGACTCTTCTCACACAAGCATCCCCAACCCCCCTCACCTCCCTACCCAATACACCTATTCCTGTCTGGGAGGTGGTCACACCTCTCCCTGAGAGGAAGGCTATTGTTCTACCTTCCCCTGCTCGAGCTTAGCTCAGCATCATGAGGGCAGAGACGTGTTTGTGGTCGGCAGCAGCACTAGCTTGCTGGTAGACCCTGAAAGGCTGTTACCGGGAGTACAGGGAGTTCCCTTAAGGAGCACCCCTGTACATGGGATCATACTTCCTGCACTGGAATCGATGTTGGGGTGTGATTCAAACATGTTTGATACCAAGCATGACTGGGTTTGGTGCAGCCACTATATAGTAAGACATCTTGTAATGACTGATGTCCACTATATGTCTTAAATGGCTGACTGCACTTACAAAGCCTGGAGAATCGATTCCAGGGTTTTTAGCAGGAGCAGGAGTCCTGCTTATGCAGGGGCACCTTTGCACTTCTACCCAAGCACCCTGGCCTCAGGACTGAAGAGCCTGCCATAGGTGTGGCTCATAGTTCTAAGTACAGTGCCCTCAGATATAAGATATGTATATCTGTTGTGAGAAGTGCAAGCCCCAACTCATACATGCTGCAATGGCAGGCCTCTAGTCACAATTTAAGTGAACTTGCATGCTTAAGCCCTTGGGAGACTCCTGTGTACCTATGCCCCTTTGTACCTCAGTACCATATTCTAGGAACTTTTAAGGGTACACCAGTAGCCAATTGTGGAGGTACCAAAGTTCTTAACATGTTAATTTAGGGGAGAAAGCACAGATGTTGTGCTCCTGATTAGCAAGAACCCAGCAGACTAAGTCAAAAACAGACTGCCACCATGCAAAAAGTGAGGGTGTAACCATGCTAGAAAGATCCTACCTTCCTACAGTTGTGTATTGAAAGGAACTTAATAGCCCCTGTCTCTCTGACATCTCTTTTAGTTACTAAACACAAACAACCAATATTAACAGACATGGCAGAGGAGTTACTCTCTATAAATGGGAAATCCAGGTTGCAGATGTACAGATACACTCTGGAAGAACAACTGAATTAAAACTGAAAACTCATTAGTTACCAGGACCTCATGGATAGGGGGAGATAAGTACATTGTTGAAGGCTTATATTAAGTTGACCAGTTCTCTCCTTTATGCAGTTACAAGAAAAAGTTAGAATTTGATACATTAACTTTTAAAATTTCTTCACATTGAAACATGCCACTTCCGTATTAAAATATGCAAGTGTGCTGCCCATCATGCTAAAATTGCTATTTCAGGCCAGAGTTCAAGATATGTCTATCATTGATATGTTTATTAATATGTCCAGGACAGAACTTGGGATGAAAATTGCACAAGAGAGCTAAATCTGAATCTTGATGACATAATATAGGGTAAATGTTTTAACTCTCCATTGCAATAAAAAACCTTCCAACTCGTTGCTCAAGCCTTATGTTCGAGGCATATGAACTGCTGATTGTACACTTAGCATTAGATCGCCACCTGGTGTTGGGCTTGGATGATTGCAGGTTGTCTTGGAAGAAGTCTTTGTTAGTCCCGATATAGATGACTCCTCCCTTGGACAATACTGCGCATGGGCATCGGCTCCATCCTAAGATTTTTTTTTTCCGCCACTGGGTTCGGATGAAAGTTTCTCCGCTCCGGCTAGAAAACGACTTTTCTGCAATTTCGAAGCGCAGAACTTCCTCAAACTTCTACAAACTACCTTCGACATCGACCAAAAGACTTTTCAACGCCATCGTTTCCATTCCGGTCATCGAAGTTGGCCGTTAGGCCTATCGACGCCGTGCGGCCTACCCCACATGAAAAGAACTCCGTTCAAAACATGCCCGGTATGTCAAGCAAAGTTTCCACATAGCGACCACCACGAGGTCTGCAACCTCTGTCGATCGCCGGAACACGACGAGTTGACCTGCACAGCTTGTGCATCCTTCCGATCGAAGAAAACTATCCGGGATCGGAGGGCCCGTCGACACGAGATGAAGAGATCACCTCCAGCACCGGAAGATATCTTGGACGACAAGGTTCCGCTCGATCCCGAAGAAGACTCACCTGATCTCCAGATCGTATCAGAGGCAGACGACTCAGATGACTCCATTCCATCGGGTCAGCGCGTGAGTACTACTGCCCCTGCACCACATACACTGCCCAAACAGAAGGCTAAGGTCAGCACTCCGCCCAAAGGGCCCAGTCGAGACCGAACACCTACTTCGAAAGCCCCGCCTTCGAGCTCGGCTCCAAAGAAATTAACTACGCCTTCGAGTGCTTCGACACCGAGCAAGCCTCTTCCATCGGCACCGAAAAATAAAGATGCCTCTGCACCGAAGCCTAAACACCTTTCAGCTCCGAAGACAAAAATAGTATTAACACCGAAACCGAACACTGTTCCGGTACCGAAACCGAAAGGAGCACCGGCTCCGAAGCCGTCTACTTCTACACCTTCGGTGCCGAAAACCACAAAACATGATTCCGAGGTGCCCAAATCCTCGAACATGCCTACAAAGCCGGAAAACGACACCTTCAGCACCGAAAACTATGCCACGGGACGTTATAACACCTACCAAGGCTAAAGAAACCAAACAACCTCCGCTGGCACCGAAAAAATCGACGCCCAAGAAGGTTGTACAGGAGGAAGAACTTTTTCGACCAGATCCTCGACAAAAGAAGATATACATAAACCCAAATACAGGTCATGTAGGCGCTACGCCTCTCAAGAAGAGGCCAGCAGATACACCACCCACCCCTGTGGTTCCTGCCAAGAAAAAGGACTGTGCAACCTCTCCTATGCACCCTCCTTCTCCTATACCTCCCTCTTCACCTGTTTCCCCTCACATATCACCTCAAATCTCTCATGTCCATTCTCCATTATCATCACATTCTCCTCAACACAATGATGATGAATATGATTTGGATGGAGGGGAAGATATAGAAGAGCCTGATTCATACCCTGTACAGGAGGTTGTGTGGAACTTTCCAAACACTAAAAATGTGTCTATATGGGACTTTACAAACCCCCAAAACGTGCCTGATATTCCTGAGCCACAATCATACCCATCAAAACCTTCCTCTCCAGAGGATACCATTGGTATTGGTCATCTGTTAAACAGAGCTGCTGTATACCATGGAGTCCCCATGCATTCAGATGACATTGAGGAAGATTTTCTCTTAGATACCTTTGAGCAGTCCTAGTGTTCTGCTCAAATTCTTCCTATAATTAAAGGAGTAATCAAACATGCTCCAGAGGTATTTAAAGACCCTGTACGCACTAGAATATTGAACCCCAGAATTGAGAAAAAATATAGACCCGCACCCCTCCGATCCAGTATATATTAAAGGACACCTACCACTAGACTCATTAGTTGTGTCCAATGCTAGAAAGAGGGCTAATTCTCAAACTTCTGGCGAAGCACCCCCACCTGACAAGGAATTTTAAAGTAATTGATGCGTCAGGTAAAAGAATAGCTGCGCAGGCTTCCAACATATGGCACATAGCAAATACACAAGCCCTCCTCTCTCGTTACGATAGGGCTCATTATGATCAATTAGAGAAACTACTTGAGCACCTACCAGATCAGTATAAAGATCAAGCTACTGACCTCATACAAGAAGGCAAGCTAATATCCAATGCCTCAATAAAATGCGCACTCAACAGCATCTAGAGCTGTAAATACCAGTGTCATACTTAGCAGACATGCGTGGTTACGCATTTCAGGGTTTAAACAAGAAGTGCAATCCACCATTTTAAACCAGCCATTTAATCAGAACCAATTATTTGGCCCAGAAGTAGACACTACACTAGAAAAAATGAAAAGAGACACAGACACTGCCAAGTCTATGGGGCTGTACAGTCTACACAAGCTAGAGGCTCCTTTCGTCGCTCCTTCTACAGAGGAGGCTCCAAACAAACTGGAGCAGACACTACCACATCTTTCAAGTCACAAACATCCTCTAACAAGGGATATTATAGAGGAGGATACAGAGGCAATAATACCAAAGGAAGAGGTCGCGGTAACAACAACAATCGATCCTCTTCCACCACTAAACAATGACTCCCTCCGCTCCCCCCACAGCATTCCACTCCTGTAGGGGGCAGACTAACACAGTTCCTGCCTGTCTGGAACTCCATTACAACAGACAAGTGGGTAAGTCAGATTATCCAACATGGCTTCTGCCTAGAACTTACAACAACCCCTCCACACAAACCTCCCAGGCAGCGTCCAATGTCTACAGACCATCTAACTCTGCTCCAACAAGAAGTTCTATCACTTCTACAAAAAGACGCTATTCAAATAGTTCCTTTACAAGAACAAGGAACAGGGGTTTATTCGCTGTACTTTCTAATTCCCAAGAAGGACGGGACACTAAGGCCCACTCTCGACCTCAGGCCCCTCAACCATTACATACAATCAGATCATTTTCATATGATTACTCTACAACAAGTGCTTCCACTGCTGCAACAAGGCGATTTCCTTACAACACTAGATCTAAAGGACGCCTATTTCCATATCCCCATACAGCCTGCTCACAGAAAGTATCTAAGGTTTGCACTAGAAGGACAACACTATCAGTTCAAAGTCCTTCCATTCGGAGTGACAACAGCACCGCGAGTATTCACAAAGTGCCTAGCAGTGGTAGCAGCACATCTCAGGAGACAACAAATACATGTCTTTCCTTATCTAGACTATTGGCTCATAAAAGCCAAGTCATTCAATCAGTGTGTCCAACACACTCATGAGACAATTCAAACGTTGCACGACTTAGGGTTTACGATAAACTACACCAAGTCGCACCTGCAGCCTTCACATGTACCTCAGTATCTAGGAGCTACAATAGACAACTCTACAGCCCTAGCGTATCCCAGTCCAGCCAGGATACAGAGCATTCAAGCCTTAGTCACCGTCTTTCAACACCACCATCTCTGCAAGCCAGGGTGTTCATGAGGCTAATAGGCATGATGGCATCTTGCATCTTCATAGTACCACACGCAAGATTGCAAATGCGCCCATTATAGGAGTGCTTAGCACGACAGTGGAACCAAGCTTAAGGTCAACTAACAGACCTGGTGTTGGTGGACAGCCGCACACATCGCTCTCTGCAGTGGTGGAACACCAAAAACTTGACAAAAGGGCAGCCGTTCCTCGAGCCTATTCCACAAGTAGTGCTCACAACAGACGCATCCCTCACAGGATGGGGAGCCCATCTCTTACATCATACAACTCAGGGTCAATGGAACAATCAACCAAAACTGTTCCATATCAACCATCTAGAGCTGCTAGCAATATTCTTAGCACTCAAGACTTTTCAACTTCAAGTACAAAACAAGGCTGTCTTAATCCGGACGGACAATATGACAGCCATGTACTATATACAAAAACAGGGGGGACACACTCTCTGCAACTATCCCAGCTTGCACAGAACATTTGGAGATGGGCCATTCCTCAAAACATACATCTGTTAGCGGAACACCTTCCAGGGGTTCACAATCAGATAGCAGATCTGTTAAGTCGGCAGTCACAACAGATTCACGAATGAGAACTACATCCACAAGTTCTTCAACCATTCTTCCAAAGGTGGGGTCATCCACACATAGATCTGTTTGCCACCCACGAAAATGCAAAATGCCCAGCCTTCGCCGCCAGGTTTACACACCCACTGTCCGAAGGCAATGCGATATGGATGAACTGGTCAGGCAGATTTGCGTACGCTTTTCCGCCTCTCCCACTGATTCCATTGGTGGTGCGCAAGCTCAGACAACAGTCTCTCAAACTGATCCTGATGGCTCCCACATGGGCACGACAACCATGGTTCACCACACTGTTAGAACTATCTCTAGTTCCACACCAAAAGTTACACCTAACTCCATCCCTGTTAACACAGAACCATGGAGAAATCAGACACCCAGACCCGAACCAACTGAATTTGGCGATCTGGCTCCTGAAGTCTTAGAGTTTGGTTATCTAAACCTACCACCAGACTGTATGAACATTATTAAAGAGGCTAGGAAACCCTCTACCAGAGCGTGTTACGCCCCTAAATGGAAAAGATTCGCAATATATTGCAAAAATAATCAAATTGATCCCCTGGATGCTTCCATCCAAAATATCATTTGTTACCTTTTACATCTGCAAAGGTCTAATTTAGCATACTCTTCCATACGCCTGCACCTTGCAGCAATTGCAGCCTATTTACAAAACAGGCAACATCTGTCTCTCTTCAGAGTCCCTGCAATTAAAGCGTTTATGGAAGGATTGAAAAGAATAATCCCACCAGGTTACCACCTTCCCCTGTGTGGAACTTAAATATTGTCCTTACAAGACTCATGGGACCCCCTTTTGAGCCTCTACATAAATGTGAACTGCAGTTCCTAACATGGAAAACTGCTTTCCTTGTTGCCATTACCTCTCTCAGAAGAGTAAGTGAGATACAAGCTTTCACTATACAAGAACCATTTTTTCAAATACATCCTAACAAAGTGGTACTTAGATCTAATCCAAAATTTCAAAAGTCATCACTCCTTTTCACCTAAACCAGTCCGTAGAGTTTCCGGTGTTTTTCCAAAACCCGTAGCAGAAAGAGCTTTACACACATTAGATGTTAAAAGAGCTCTCTTATACTATATAGATAGAACTAAATCCTTTCGGAAAACAAAACAACTGTTTGTCGCTTTCTCTCCTCCGCACAAAGGCAACCCCATCTCTAAAGGCGGGATTGCTAGGTGGATTGTAAAGTGTATACAAATATGCTATATAAAAGCTAAACGTACATTTTCTGATAGATACATCTGCCGTGTGGATTCCTCACCTTGTGAATATCCCCTTGCGTCATCAACATTCGTAAATTCTTTTCGTAGCCTCGCGCCGACGTGGACTTGGACGTCATAGAGACACGGCATCGCACGCGACTCCGCTGACGTCACCGACGCCTATAATAGGCCTAGGCCGGCGTGATGACATCAGTTCCCTTTTTTCTGCGTCGTCGACGCTAACGGTTTCGGGAATCTCAGTAGCCAACTGGTACTTTGTTGCCTTCTTGTTACCACTTTCTGCTTCTTTGTTTCTTGTCTCTTCGACGATGTCGGCAAAGAAGACCGGCTTCAAACCCTGCAGGGAGTGCGGAAAAATTATGTCCATAACTGACCCGCACGAGGACTGTATTTGGTGTTTAAGCTCTGATCACGATGTCGATGGATGTTCGTCTTGTCGGAAGATGAACCCGAAGGCCCTGAGGGAAAGAGAGACCAAGCTCCTGGTAGCGAAGCTGAAGCCTGGAAAAGGAAAATCATCGAGGTCTCGTTCTCGAAGGTCGAGGTCAAAGTCAAGATCCGGATCTCGAGAGGAGTTGTCTTCGAGGTCCGCTTCAGACCATGCGTCGAAGTCGAAGAGGAAGCATAAGAAGAGGAGACATGAGTCCCAACGTCGTTCCGGTAAGGAGTCGGGCTCGAGGTCGAGGTCACCAAATAAGGTACCTTCTAAGGTGGTTACGCTGGATGTCTCAGAACCTGAAGGTGAGGCCTCGCCTTCGGAGTCGCGGGTGCAGTCGCCGACTCCGGCTTCAAATCCGTCTCCGGCGCCGTCTCCGGCCCGTGAAGAGGAAGAGGTTCAGGTGGATGTGGATTCCGCGCCTGCCGAAGAGCCGAATCCGAACCCTCCACAAGACCAGCCTGAGGGTTTACAGCCACCCTTTCCAACCCTAGACCAGGATCCATCGGCGTTTCTGAACGCTATGTATGGAGTCTTTTCAAGGGTGTGGTACCCCTCTGGCGCACCTTCGGGTCCCATGGGTCCGCTGGCTTTCAATCTAGGAGTCCCTCACTCCTATCCTCCTGCTCCATTGATGCCCTATATGCCGGCTCCGCCGCCGCCATGGCAATTTCCGGCTCCACCGAAGCCGTCGACGCCGGTTCCGGCGTCGCCCGCTCCAGATCGGCCTCGAGAGCATCACGCTGGGCCATCGGATTAGATACCAACATCGATCCCGGCTCCGTCGGAGTCGTTGGTGGATCCGGCTGCGAGGCATGTTAAAGAGAGGTCCAGAAGGGAGGCTCAACGCCTTTTGGAGGAGCGAAGGTATATGGATTCACATCCTGATATGGAGGAAGGTGAATTAGAGGAGGACTGTTTTGAGGAACTGGCTGACGCAGATAGCCTGGATTTCTCTCCGGAGTGGGAGTTGCCTTCAGGCTCTGATACACCTTCTAAGGATGTCCAGCCTTATCATATGGTGATGAGGAAGGCTGCAGAACCTCTGCAATTGACTTTGCCAACGGTGGAGTTTAAATCTAATCGAGCCCATTTTGGAGGTGTGGAAGAAACCACTGTCAGCCCCTGCGGTATCTAAGAGTGTGGCAAGAAGATACAGGGTTGCACCTGAAGACCCTGCTTTTTTGACGTCTCATCCATCACCAGACAGTCTAGTCATTCAAGCAGCCTGCTCCAAAAAGAATGTGAGTGCCTTTCCCCAGGTCCCCTGTGAAAAAGAGGCAAAGAAACAGGATCAGGTTGCTAAAAAGACCTTCTCCTCTGCAAGCATGGCGTTGAAGTCGACTAATGCCACTTGTCTGATGGGGAGGTATGTGCATGCCCTTATGGATTCTTTGCATACAATAGCTCCTAAGATTCCTGATGCTAACAGGAAGGATTTTGAGGAGGTAATTTCAGATGCACAGGCAGCGGCTCGCCAAGTGATACAGAGTGGTCTGGACACTGCGGACTCGGTGGCACGTATCATGGGCACTGCTGTCGCCACTAGAAGATCAGCTTAGCTGAAATCCTCAGACTTTTCGGCGGATGTTCAGGCGACTTTGCTGGATCTGCCGTTGGATGGATCTGGTCTCTTTGGGAAGAAAGCTGATACGGCCCTGGAGAGATTTAAAGACAGTAGGGCGTCTGCTAAATCTTTAGGTCTCCAGGTCAGAGGCTCTTCGACCAACAGGAGATTCAGGGGTTTTGGTCGCTCTTCCTTTCGGAATTACCGACAAGGTCAGCAGCAGCAGCAACAACAGCAGCAGCAGCAAAATTCCATGTACAGGTTGTACAGGGGAAAGCAAAGAGCGCGTCCTCGTGGACGTCAAGCCTCTTCCTCCTCCACTTCCTCCAACCCCCCTGCCTCAGAAAAGCAGTCCTAGATCCGCCATTCAGGATCATGTGGGTCCGGTGGGGGGTCGGCTTACCCATTTTCTACAGGATTGGGAATCGGGTACATCAGATCTTTGGGTTCTCAATCTTGTAGAAAATGGGTATGCCCTTCCCTGTCGGGAATTCCCTCCCAATTACCCGCCTTGCCAAGGTTTTTGCACCGAGGAACATCTGTTACTTCTGCAGGAGGAAGTGCTGACCCTGTTACGAAAGGGTGCGATAGAGGTGGTCCCAGAGCAGGAAAGGGGTCAGGGATGCTACTCCCGGTATTTCCTGATACCCAAGAAGGATGGCAGACTTCGTCCAATCCTGGATCTCAGGATCTTGAATCTCTATCTGAAAAAGGAGAAATTCAAGTTGCTCACCCTTGCTCAGGTTCTTCAAGCGCTGCTAGAAGAAGACTGGATGGTGTCGCTCGATTTGCAGGATGCGTACTTTCACATCCCAATCCTGAAGTCACACAGGAAGTATCTCCGTTTTACGGTGGGATCGCAACACTATCAGTTTGCGGTCCTTCCATTTGGACTTACTACTGCGCCTCGAGTCTTCACCAAGGTGATGGCGGTGGTGGCAGCGCATCTCAGAAGGTCGGGGATTCCTGTATTCCCCTATTTGGACGACTGGCTGATCAAAGCAGAGTCGTCAGAGAGAGTGCTTCATCATCTGCAAGAGACAACCCAGTTGTTGTACAGGTTGGGTTTTTCGATAAATGTACCCAAGTCTCACCTGGTGCCCTCCCAGCGCAACCTGTTCATAGGTGCTGTACTGGACACAACTGTATGTCGTGCATTCCCTCCACCTCAAAGGATTCGCGACATACAGGAAATGATTCCTTTATTTTACAATGGAACGGTCGTTCCAGTCCTGAAGGTCCTTCGTCTGCTCGGTCTGATGGCTTCCTGCATTCTGTTGGTCAACCATGCACGCTGGCACATGAGGGCGCTCCAGTGGTGCCTCCGCAGGCAGTGATAGCAACACAACGGAGATCTCAGGGAGTCAGTGAGGATCTCCAGAGAAGCTGCTGCGGATCTGTCTTGGTGGGGCGTGGAAGGCAACCTGTCTCAGGGGAAGCCTTTTCAGCTGCCTCCTCCGGTGGCCACAGTAATAACGGATTCATCCACTCTAGGGTGGGGTGCTCATTTGGGGGATCTGGAGGTCAAGGGTCTTTGGTCTCCAGAGGAAAGGTTGCTTCATATCAACTTTCTAGAACTGCGGGCAATACGTTTGGCACTCAAGGCCTTCCTCCCTTCCCTACGCGGTCGGTCGGTCCAGGTCCTGACGGACAGCACGACCGCGATGTGGTACATCAACAAGCAGGGAGGAGTGGGGTCGCAGTGTCTCTGCAGAGAGGCTCTGCGTCTCTGGTCCTGGGTTCAAGACCATCAGATTTGTCTTATGGCGAATCATCTGGCAGGAGTTCTGAACATGCGTGCAGACAGTCTCAGTCTGCAGTTCTCGGCCGACCTTGAGTGGAGGCTTCACCCGGAGGTGGTTCGTCACGTCTTTCGGACGTCGGGGACTCCTCAGGTGGACCTGTTCGCCACTCGCGAGAATGCTCACTGCCTGTCATTCTGCAGTCTCCAGTATCCGATGCAAGGAGCCTTGGGGGACGCGTTTCAGTTGAGTTGGGGAAGACAACTCCTTCACGCGTTTCCTCCCATACCTTTGATTCCTCGGGTTCTGAGGAAGATTCGCCAAGACCAGGCCCAAGTCATATTGGTCGCCCCGGACTGGCCAAGAAGGGTGTGGTATACAGATCTTCTCCACCTCTCCTCTCACCCGCCGCTCCATCTCCCTCTCAGGGCAGACCTCCTCTCTCAGATGGAGGGGCAGGTTCTACACCCCCACCTCCAGACATTACACCTTCATGCCTGGAGATTGAACGGGGCAACCTGAATTCCTTTTCTCTCCCGTCTGATGTGGTGGATGTCATCTTGTCAGCCAGGCGTGACTCCACTAAGTCCATCTATTCATATAGATGGTCTAAATTTGTCACTTGGTGTGGGGAGAAATCTATTGACCCTTTGAGAGCCCATTTGTCTGATGTTCTCCAGTTTGCCCTCTCTCTGGCGCAGCAAGGGCTTGCTGTTGCCACAGTTAAGGGCTATCTTTCTGCGCTGTCGGCATTTCTCTGCTTGCCTGACCAGCCCTCTCTTTTTAAATCTCCTGTAGTTTTAAGGTTTTTGAAGGGCCTCACAAATAAGTTCCCTCCTATTCCTTTTATTGTGCCTCAGTGGGACTTAAATCTTGTCTTGGCATACTTGATGGGTGCTCCCTTTGAGCCCTTACACAAGTGTCCTATGAGGCTTTTGACTCTTTAGACAGTCTTCCTCGTTGCGATAACCTCTGCAAGGAGGGTAAGTGAGCTTCAAGCTCTTAGTTCCAAGCCCCCATTCTTGACAATTCATGCTGATCGAATGGTTCTTAGGACCAGGGCTGCTTTTCCCCCAAAGGTGGTGACTCCTTTTCACCTTGGTTAATCCATTACCCTCCCTACCTTTTATCCTCCCCCACACCCTTCCAAGGAGGAGGAGAGATTACACCGTCTGGACCCCAAGAGGGCGGTGTCCTTTTACTTGGACAGATCTCAAGACTGTTGTTTGGATGACCAGCTCTTTATTGGGTTTGCTGGCTGCAAAAGAGGAAGAGCGGTCCATAAAAGAACCTTGTCAAGATGGATCGTCCTATGTATAAAGATCTGCTACTCTTTGGCCGGTAAGGAACCACCAGAGGGCATTAGGGCTCATTCTACAAGAGCTAAATCTTCATCCTCAGCTTTGGCTAGAGGTGTTCCTGTAGAGGACATTTGTAGGGCGGCAACCTGGTCTTCCCTCCACACTTTCGCGAAGCATTACTGCTTAGATTCCGAAGAGAGGAGGGACGGCCACTTTGCGCGCTCTGTCCTTCAGGATTTCCTGGTTTAGAAGAGTCGACACCCTCCGGGAGTGGGGACTGCTGTGGGACTCTATTCACAAGGTGAGGAATCCACACGGCAGATGTATCTATCAGAAGAACAAGTTACTTACCTTTGGTAACGCTTTTTCTGGTAGATACAATATCTGCCTGTGGATTCCTCACTGTAGCACCCGCTTCCCCTTTGTCCATTCTTCTATACCAGAATATCTGTATTGTGTTTATTTTATGGTCAAGAAAATGTGTTATTTCGAATGTTTGCTTACATTTGCTTCACACTGTGTGTGTTATTTTGACTATCGTGTACTGTGTATACTATGTACATTACAACTGTCATTGGTCCGTCCGTGTGCCTCGAAGGCACGGAAAAAAGGGCGGAACTCATGTCATCACACCGGCGTGGGCCTATTCTAGGCGTCGGTGACGTCAGCGGAGTCGCGTGCGATGCCGTGTCTCTATGACGTCCAAGTCCACGTCGGCGCGAGGCTACGAAAAGAATTTCCGAATGTTACTGACGCAAGGGGATATTCACAAAGTGAGGAATCCACAGCCAGATATTGTATCTACCAAAAAAAGCGTTACCGAAGGTAAGTAACTTGTTCAACAGTTCCTCCTAGAGCGCACTCCACTCGCAAACTAGGAGCCTCTATGGCTTTCTTAGGAAACATACCCCTAGAAGACATATGTTAAGCAGCAACATGGTCTACACCACACACCTTCACTAAACACTATTGTGTTGATGTGCAAGCCAAGCAGCAAGCTGCAGTAGGCCAAGCTGTCCTTAAAACTCTATTTCAAACCACTGCAACGGATACAAGCGACCACCGCTAGGGGAGACACTGCTGCACAATCGATGCTAAGTGTACAATCTGTAGCTCATATGCCTCGAACGGAAAATGCTACTTACCAGTATGCATCTGTTCTTGTCATGTAGAGCTGCAGAGTTGTACACGCCCTCCCGCCTCCCCGGGACTTGTATCCGTTCCAGTTTTTCATCGTACTTAGATGCACATGCATGGACATTCCTTTCTCTTTACTTCTACTGACTCCATCATTTCCCATAATGGCGAAAAACAATCTAAGGATGGAGCCGATGCCCATGCGCAGTATTGTCCAAGGGAGGAGTCACCTATCTCGGGACTAACAAAGACTTCTTCCAAGACAACAACTTTCCGAGCCCAACACCAGGTGGCGATCTAATACTAAGTGTACAACTCTGCAGCTCTACATGCCAAGAATAGATGCATACTGGTAGGTAGCATTTTCCTTACTAGTAATTTTGTAAAAAGGGTGAGACTAGGCATGGAAGACTTGAGCTGTGCTGACATTACCATAACCCCCCTGAAACTCTACTCATATGCTGTTTGAATATGAGCAAATTGCACTTTTCTTGGACAAAGAGAAAAATTAGAGTATTGTTTAGCCAAGGTTGATATAGAACATGTTTGGTCATGCTTTATCTGGGTATATTTGTCAAACATGGTGACTTAAAAATAGAATTCACTATTGCGCCTTCCGATTGCCCTTGCCTTCAAGTGCATTTTCATGTAATTGGAAAAACTCTTGATAACTTGTCAGACCTCTTATGGCGGCCCTGGGTTTGTTATGTGCATCAAAGTGACTCTAGTTAGTTTATTAACCCAATTTAAAAGAAATGTAATTAAATAAACTACTGAATAAACCTGATCTCTATCTCCAGCAATCCAAACCCCCTTGAACTTGGTTAATTCTATAAAAATTGTATATCACTCATCAATAATATAACGTGATTGAACACTTTGTGAAGAATTAACGTTCATAATTGCTAGTAATCACAGGGGGGTAATTTAGTCTCATGTTCTCCTCTATGCATAACCTCTTTCTTTCTCTCATCTTTTCTTCCTCTATCTTTCTTTCTCGTCTCCTTTCTCACCTTCTGCCTCATTCTTTTTTTTTCTTTAGTTACTGATCTTAAGTTCCTGAGTAAACATTGTTTTGTATAAAGCTTCTGTATCATTTTCCAAGTACTTGTATAATAGACATAACATTTTCAGATCTAATACTTCCTGTGTTCTATAACAGAATTAATATTCTGATGAATATATTGTTATGTAGATTGATACAACTGATTGCTACGTTTTATGGAAGTGTAATGTTTTTGTGTTTAATAATGTTATGAATAAAACCACTCTCTTCAAAGAGAACTTGTAACATTTTATAAAACTCTATTTCTGATAGAGACTTCTAATCGCAGGATCCTCACCTTTTGAATTTCCGCAGACGTCGTCAGAGTAGAACTGGAAACTTTTGCATTACAATTAACTGGTGCTGCTTTGGTAGAGCAAATGGGACCAAGGTGGTGTTGGAATGCCCCAGTTTGATTCTCTCTTCTGGTCTTTTCCACAGACATGCAATTGTCAATGATGATTGATATGCCCTTTGATGGCTCTAAACTGGGCAAAGCTGGTCTCTGCCCTTGAAAGGTTCAAGGACAGTAAAGCTACTGCCCGCTCATTGGAATTGGCTACACAACCTCAGCAGTTCCCCAAAAACAGCAGCCTTTTCAAGACTTTAAAAGCAGTTTCATGCAGAGACCGAGGCAATGTTTGTCTCTCCAACAACGGGCAGCCCACACCTTTAGAGGAAGAGGTCGGGGAGCAGGCTGCCAACATTCTGCTTCCGAAGGACAACATTCCGGCCATTCCTCAGCTCCTCCTGCTTCAGCCGCAGCAAAACTCCTTTAATATTTCGTCTTGTTTGCCACAATCGGCTAGTTACAAAGCAGATCACCTTTTACTTCCCCAAATGAAGGAGCATCGCTTAAGACCAATTAGTGCTCCAGATCGTGTAACAGGGTTACTCTGTACCAGTCCTATTCTCCCTACATGCCACCCACACTACATCTCCCGCAGCAACGCTTGTCTATCTTCCAAGGAGATGTTCTAACTCTCTTGGCCTAGGGAACAGTAGAAAGGGTGTCTGTTTCAAAAATTTGGACTGGTTGGTACCCCCATTACTGTTTGATTCTGAAAAAAGACGGAGGTCTTTGTCCAGTCCTGGATCTATGCCCTCTAAACTTCTTGAGGAAAGACAAGTTCAGTATGCTCTCCCTGGCCCATGTTCTCTCTGCCTTCGATCAGGTAGGCTGGATGGTAGCGCTGGACTTGCGGAATGCATACTTCTAAGTGCCCATCGGCAGTCCCACAGGCACTACCAGCGGTTTTATGTGGGCCAGGAGCACTTTCAGTTTTCCGTGCTTCCTTTTGGATTGACAAGTGCACTGTAAGTGTTCACAAAGGTGATGTTGGTCGTAGACCATAGCTCAACGATTGGCTACTGAAGGCAGGCACGCTTCAAATAGTTGCAAACCATCTCCAGACATCGGCCGGACTGTTGACATTGTTGGGTTTCTTCATCACCATGCTGAAGTCACACCTGACTCCTTCTCATTAGTTCCTCTTTATCTGAGCCATCTTGAATATAATGCAGCCACCTATCTCGTGATACTTCGAAGACTCTTCCAGGACAACAATGTGCAATCATCCGGACCCAACACTAGGCGGCGATCTATGCTATAGATATGAATGTCAGCAGCCCTACATGCCAAGATCTGAAAGAGACACGTTAGTATTAGATACCTTACCTTAGAATATCCCCAGGCGTCAGACTGGATCCGGAAACTTTTGCGTAGCAGTACCCTTGCGCGTCGGTAGGCGTCGTCTGCGGCTCCGCGTCCGTCGTCGGCGTCGTAGGTGCCGTGATGACGTCGTCGGAGTACTTAGACGCCGCCTCCGCGTGCTGACGTCAGTTCTTCTTTTTTCCGCGCCAGCAAGCGCAGATCTGGAAAAAGCGGTAACCCTAGTCACTTTTTGACTAACTTTTTTGATCCTTTTTGATCCTATTTCGAGTCTCTCGACTCCGACACGGTGCCTTTAGGGATGCCCGGCTTCAAACCTTGTGACGATTGCGACCGGCTGATGTCGGTCACGGATCCTCACCGCGTCTGTTTGTCGTGTTTAGGCGTCGACCACGACGACAAGGCCTGCTCCGACTGCCAGGCCCTCTCTTCGAAAGCCAGGCGGGAGCGGTCCCGTAGGCGCCTCGAACTCCGGCAGTTGGCCCCGCGCCATGAGAGGTCCCGCTCCCATAGGAGGTCGAGGGACAGGTCGCGGGCTCGGAGCCATCACAGCTCCGAGAGTAGGCCGCACTCCTCCGGGTCGAAGTCGTCGTCAGGTAAGAGGCACAAGAAGTCCAAGCGGCGTCATCGCTCCTTGGACTCCCCCCGACGCTCGCGCGATGCGGCCGGGGGTTCGGGTGACACCGCCCACGCGGCTCCGTCGGAGTCGCGGGCGCCGCGTGCAGCTCCACACCCTCCGGTCCCTGGGCTGAACGCGTCGCCGGAGGAGATCGAGCGCTTCCTCATGGCCATGAGGAAACTCTCTCCTCCGACGGGCTCCGCGGCGCCTTCGGGCCCAGCGGACCCGTCTGGGGGCCCTAGCGGGTCGGCGGCTCAGGCCCCAACGCCGTCGGGTGCTTTGGCCCCGACGCCGCCGACGCCTTCGGGCCCGGCGCCGCAGGTCCCCGTTATCCCGACGCCGCCGGTGCCTTCGGGCCCGGCGCCGAGGGGTCCAGTTGTTCCGACGCCGCCAGCGCCTTCGGGCCCGGCGCCGCGGGATGCCGCTGGTCCTCCTTCGGGATCTGGTTCGTCGCCGGTGGATCTGACGACCTCCCCGGCGTCGGACCCTCAGGTGTCGCCTCCGGCGCCGGCCTCGGGCGGCGCCGTCCCCGGTTCCACCTTCGTTCCTGTTCCGGCGTCGGGACGGCCCCGATGGGCGCCGCTCCAGACGCCGGTTGGAGAGTTCTCTCTCTACGAGCAGGCCCCATTGGATGAGAACCCTGAATTTCAGGAGATGGGTGATGAAGAGGACTGGGAGGGGTCTGAGGACCCTCTGACCAGGGAGTGTCAGTCTCATGAGGACTGGACAGGAGACCTTGGGGAGGCCAGTGGCCTGGACACCTCTCCAGACACTGGTTTTGTCTCCCCTCCTTCCGTGGCATCGGAGGAGGTGGCAACTTATAGTGTGGTGTTGATGAGGGCTGCCAAGGCCTTGGGCCTTGAGCTCCCCGTCGCGGCCGTGAGGACTAACCTCCTCACTGAGGTCCTTAAACCGCAGTCAAGCTCGGCCGAGCCTCTGCTGCCTTTTAATGAGGCCTTGACCGACGTTCTGCTGGGCACTTGGTCCAAGCCCGCTACGGGTTCGCCCGTAGATAGGAACGTGGCCAGACGCCACCGCCCAGCCCCGGGCGACCCATGTTTCCTGTCCTCCCACCCTACCCCGAGAGCCTGGTCATCCAGGCCTCCAATTCCCAGACCGCATTCCCGTCCGCCCCCCCGGACCGGGAATCCAAGAGGTATGACCAGTATGGGAAGAGGATCTTCTCATCACTTAGCCTCGGCCTGCGGTCTTCTAACACCGCCTGCCTCTTGGGACGTTACACCCACTCTGTGTGGGATAAGGTCGCGGAAGTGCTGCCAGAGTGTCCGTTGGAGGTACGAGCCAAACTCGGCCAAGCCCTTGTGGAGGGCTGGGATGCAGCCAAGTATTCCATCCGGTGTGGGCTGGATACCACTGACTCGCTGGGTAGAGCGATGGCAACGACGGTGGCGGTCAGACGCCACGCCTGGCTGAGGTCCGCCAACTTCTCGGCAGATGTCCAGAACACGCTTATGGACATGCCGTTCGATGGCCGTCGCCTCTTTGGCGACAAGGCAGACCATGCGCTTGAGCGTTTTAAGGACTCCAGGGCTACGGCCAAGTCCTTAGGCCTCTCGGGCCAGCGCCAGCAATCGGCTGCCTATCACTCCTTTCGTGGCCACGGAAGGGGTGCGCCCACACGTGCCGCCAGCCACGCACCGCAGGGCAATACCCAACGCGGTGGCGGCCGTGGGAACCGCCGTCCAGGTGGTCGGGGGCAGCGGCGAGGTCAGTCCACACCTTCCCCCGCAGCATCCGCCTCAAAACCCTCCTAGTCCGTGCTTTCAGGCCCATGTGACGCCAGTGGGGGGCAGGGTTCGCCATCACCACCTCCACTGGCACACTGTCACATCGGACAGGTGGGTGCTGCAAATCGTCCGAAGGGGCTACTCCCTCCCCTTCGAGGCGACTGCTCCAGCCATGCCACCGCAGAACCACCATGTATCGGGGGATCACTTGCGACTTCTGCAGGAGGAAGTTACGGCCCTCTTGGCCAAGGGGGCCATCGAGCGCGTTCCTGGGCCAGAAGTAGGGTGTGGTTGCTACTCCCACTACTTTCTGGTACCCAAGAAGGGCAAAGGGGGCCTACGCCCAATCTTGGACCTACGGAATGTCAACGGCTTCCTCCGGAAGGAGAAGTTCAAGATGCTGACACTGGCTCAGGTCCTGGCTGCCCTGGACCCAGGAGACTGGATGGTAGCGTTGGACTTGCAGGACGCTTACTTTCATATCCCCGTCCTGCCTGCCCACCGGCGCTACCTGCGGTTCATGGTGGACCACGAGCACTTTCAGTTTACCGTGCTCCCCTTCGGCCTTACCAGCGCCCCACGGGTGTTCACGAAGGTGATGGCGGTGGTCGCAACTCATCTGCGCAGGTTAGGGGTTTCAGTCTTCCCCTACCTCGACGACTGGTTGTTGAAGGCGGGCTCGCCCCAGACAGTCGTCAGCCACCTCCAGACTACGGCAGATCTCCTGCACCAGCTGGGGTTCTCCATCAATGTGCCAAAGTCACACCTGTGTCCCTCTCAGAAGCTCCTCTTCATCGGAGCAGTTCTGGACTCGGCACAGTTTCGGGTTTATCCACCCGAACAGCGGGTCCGGGATATTCAGGCTCTGATTCCCATCTTTCAGCCGTTATCCCGGGTTTCGGTCAGGTTGACGCTGCGGCTTCTGGGGCTGATGGCCTCCTGCATCCTACTGGTGCATCACGCCAGGTGGCGGATGCGGGCTCTGCAGTGGGACCTGAAGTTTCAGTGGGCCCAGCATCAGGGCAACCTATCTGACCACGTCCTGATCTCGGAGGGCACTGCGAGACAGCTGCAGTGGTGGCTTACGGACCGCGATTGGGTCAGCGGCAGATCCCTCTCCCTTTCCCAACCGGAGCACGTAGTTGTGACGGAGGTGTCCCTCCAGGGCTGGGGAGGCCACATGGGAGAGGCGGAGATCAGAGGCCTCTGGTCTCCGGCGGAGACCTGGCTCCACATCAACCTGTTGGAGCTCAGGGCGATTCTTCTGGCACTGAAGGCATTCCTCCCCTCTGTCCGGGGGAGTGTAGTGCAGGTGTTCACTGACAACACCACCGCCATGTGGTACTGCAACAAACAAGGCGGGGTGGGGTCGTGGATCCTTTGTCAAGAGGCTCTTCGCCTTTGGCAATGGCTGGAACGCCAGGGCGTGACCCTGGTGGCTCAACACCTGGCAGGTTCTCTGAACGCCAGGGCGGACGAGCTCAGCCGTCGGTGCATGATGGATCACGAATGGCGTCTGAACTCGGACGTGGCGCAAGGCCTCTTTCAGCGATGGGGAGAGCCTTGGTTAGATCTATTCGCCACCGAAGAGAACGCGCAATGTCATCAGTTCTGCGCGTTGGAATTTCCAAGGCGGCACTCGCTCGGAGACGCTTTTCGTCGCGAGTGGAGTTGCGGTCTGTTGTACGCCTTTCCGCCTATACCACTTCTGCCCAGAGTGCTGAAGAAGATCAAGCGCGACCGGGCCCAAGTCATCCTTGTGGCTCCGGACTGGGCGAGAAGGTACTGGTATCCAGAGCTACTCAGTATGTCAGTCGATCCCCCGGTTCGTCTGCCTCTTCAGGAGGACCTTCTGTCGCAGCAGCAGGGGACGGTCCTCCACCCGAACCTGTCCAGTCTCCACCTCCATGCTTGGAGATTGAGCGGCGACAGTTGAGGCCATTTGACTTGCCTCCTGAAGTCTGTAACATCATTCTGGCAGCCAGGCGTCCCTCCACAAAGTCGGTATACGCCTGCAGGTGGAACAGATTTGTGGCATGGTGCACAGCAAAGGCTGTGGATCCTCTTTCTGAGGTTCTTCTCTTCCTTCTTTCTCTTGCCCAGCAGGGCTCTGCTCTGGGCACTATCAAGGGCTACCTTTCTGCCCTTTCAGCCTTTCTCAGGCTACCTGATCAGCCTTCTTTGTTCAAGTCCCCTATTGTAAAAAGATTTCTTAAGGGCATCACTCACACGTTTCCTCCTGTTCCGTTTGTGATGCCTCAGTGGGACTTGAACCTGGTTTTAACATTCCTGATGTGCGCTCCCTTTGAGCCACTTCACAACTGTCCTCTTTGCCTTCTGACTCTGAAGACTGCTTTCCTGGTTGCCATCACCTCTGCCAGGAGAGTGAGTGAGCTCCAGGCTCTTTCTTGTACTCCGCCTTTCCTTTCTGTCCATCCGGACAAAGTGGTGCTTCGTACCAAACCTTCTTTCCTGCCCAAGGTTGTCACGGCCTTTCACATCGGGCAGTCCATCACCTTCCCTACCTTCTTCCCGCCACCACATCCCTCTAAAGAGGAAGAGCGGCTCCACCGTCTGGACCCAAAACGTGCGCTCTCATTCTATTTGGATCGCACACGCCAGTTCCGGGTGGATGACCAACTCTTTGTTGGTTACGTGGGCGCTAAGAAGGGGAAAGCGGTGCACAAGAGGACCTTCTCCCGGTGGATCATCCTGTGTATCCAGGCATGCTACTCCTTGGCTAGGAAGGAGCCCCCGGTTGGGCTGCGGGCTCATTCTACCCGAGCGACGGCGACCACCACTGCCCTGGGCAGGGGTGTACCCTTACAAGACATCTGTCAGGCAGCTACGTGGGCATCGCTGCACACGTTTGCAAGACACTACTGCCTGGACAGTCAAGTCCGGAGGGATGGCTTCTTTGGCCGTTCCGTCCTCCAGGACTTTCTGGTGTGATTATTGGTTCGCAGACCCACCACCGGGGTTTGTATTGCTGGGGTATCTATTCTAAGGTAAGGAATCTAATACTAACGTGTCTCTTTCAGATGCACAAGTTACTACTTGTGTAACGATATATCTGTAAGAGACATTATTTAGTATTAGATTCCTTACCGACCCGCCCATCCTCCCCGTTCTGCGAACCAATATCTAGGGTTAGGGTTGTCCCCTTCAGGGCCCTAGTTTCAATGGCACCAGTGTTGGTTTTTAACATGGCTCTGCGTTTCTGGCGCGGAAAAGCTGTGTCTAAGAACTGACGTCAGCACGCGGAGGCGGCGTCTAAGTACTCCGACGACGTCATCACGACGCCGACGACGGACGCGGAGCCGCAGACGACGCCTACCGACGCGCAAGGGTACTGCTACGCAAAAGTTTCCGGATCCAGTCTGACGCCTGGGGATATTCTAAGGTAAGGAATCTAATACTAACTAATGTCTCTTACAGATATATCGTTACACAAGTAGTAACTTGTGCAACAGATGCATACTGGTAAGTAGCATATTCATTCCCAGCTATCCCTCCACCTCAACGAGTCAACAACATTTGGGCTATGATCCTGATATTCCAGCCTGCAGCATGGGTGTCAGTGAAAGCGACTGAGGCTTCTAGGCCTTTCGGGCTACTGCATCCTGTTTGTGGACCCCACCAGGTAGCACATGTAGGCTCTGCAGTGAAATCTAAAGTCTCAGTGGGCTCAGCACCAAGGAAATCTGTCTTATTCCATCCTGATGTTGGAGGAGACTGTGAAAAACCTACAGTGGTGGCTGTTTGAACACGATTAAACATCGACAGACCCCTCTCCCTACCCCACTCAAAGTTAAGGGTTGTGATGGATGCATCGTTACTGGATTGGCAAGGTCTTCTGGGAGAGTTGGCGATCAGAGGTCTCTGTTGGAGGCTCGACTGACTCAACATCACTTGTTGGAGTTGAGAACGATTCACTTGGCGCTGAATGCGTTCCGCCCATCCATCAAAGTGGAAAGGCTACCGGTGCTCGCGGACAACGCAACCACCATGTGATATTTCAACAACAGGGTGAAGTGGGGTTGTGACCCTATACAAGGATCCTCTATGCCTTTGGAAGTGGCTGAATGATCAGAGTATCTCCCTGGTTATACAACACCTAGCAGCATCTTTAAATGCCAGGGTGGGAAATTTCAACTTACGTTACCTAGCGGATCACAAATTGTGATTACACCGTAAGGTGGGAGCCTTCCAATGATGGGGAGAACCCAGTATCAATCTATTCTGATGGATACATCTGTCATGTTATGTTATGTTATAGGCACTTTTATAGCGCACAAGCTGCCCAAGCAAAGGGGCGTCCCGGCGCTTTGGACAGGCAAAAGACATAACACAAGAGACATCAGAGAGTCAGGTAGCAGAAGAGCGGAATACTAAAGTGCAGAAGGAAACAGATGGGTTTTAATAGCCCTCCTGAAATCAAACAGGTCTGCCAGTGGATTCCTCACCTTGTGAATATCCCCTGCGCCAGCAGCATTCGGAAATTTTTCATAGCTCTCCACGAGGACGACGTCACAATAGCATGGCTCCGCTCGCGGCTCCGCTGACATCACCGGAGCCATAAGAGAGCCTCGTTTGCGTGATGACGTCAGTTCCCTTTTTTCCACGCCGTCGACGCTAACCGTTTTCTAGGACTCTCCGTGGCTGTGTGGTTACATTGTGTTTTTGGATTGCTTATCTTGTTTCCCTTTTGAAGATTTCTTTGAGGAAGTCGGGTACAAGCTCTGTAGAGAGTGTGGGGGTCATATGTCCATCCCGGACCCCCACAAGGACTGTGTCTGGTGCCTGTTGTCAGATCACGATGTCGAGGGTTGCTCTTGCTGTCGCAAGAGGTACCCAAAAGCTTTGAAGGAGAGAGAGGCCAAACTCTTCATGGCAAAGATGAGAAAGGAGAAGAGAGGACGAAGAAGATCAAGGTCCAGCTCGAGATCGAAGTCGACATCTGGTCATGCTTCGAAGTCGAAGAGGCATAAGAAAAAGAAGAGACACAGCTCTCGACACCTTTCAGACAAGGATGCCGCTCCGAAGTCGACTTCACCAGCTCCTCGACATCGTAAGGATTTCGTTTATCCATCTCCTTCAGGCTCTAATCAAGGTTCTCCTGTTCGATCGGCTTCGCCTGAAGGATCACCGGCGCACTCTCCGGCGCAGGCTCAGTCTCCTGTTCCGGTGGATGAAGCTCCAGTTCCTGATGAATCTGCGGCTCCATTGGCTACACCGTCGGCGCCGGCTGGCCCAAGTCTGGTAATGCCTCAGCCGGAGACTGTCCCGGGGGCCTATCCACCTTTCCTTGACCCAGGTACGGATCCATCACATTACTTAAATGCAATGTATGGAGTCTTTACTAGAGATTTGTACCCCTCTGGAGCACCTTCGGGTCCCATGGGTCCTATGCCCTTTAACCTGGGAGTTCCTCAGGCTTATGCTCCAGCTCCCTTTATGCCGTTTCTACCACCGGCTCCGTCCTGGCATTTTCCGGCGCCGGGGACATCGACACCGTATCCTTCATCTCCGGCGCCGTCAGTTCGACCTCGTTAGACTCCGGCTGTGCCTCCGTGTCCAAGTTCGACGCCGGCTTCGGATCCGTCGGAGTCGTGTCTGGCGCCGCCGCCGCCAGTTCCGAGGATGAGATCGAGGCAAGAGGCGCAGAGAGTTTTAGTGGAACAACGCGATCAAGCAGAAAAAGAAATGGAGGAAGGTGAGCTTGAGGAGTCCGAAGACTTGTTTAAGGGATTGAAGAAAGCTAGTGGACTGGATAAGTCCCCAGAGTGGGAACTTTCTCCTACTACAGATGCCCCTTCTAAGGATGTGGCTCCTTACCACATGGTGATTAGAAAAACTGCTGAGCTTTTAGATCTACAGCTTACAACAGCTGAGTTTAAATCTAATATTTTAAATGAGGTTCTGCATTCTCCCTCTACTGTGATAGAGCCATTGCTGCCTTTTAATGATGCTATCACTGAACCAGTGTTGGAAGTCTGGAAAATCCCTTCTCAGCTCTAGCGGTATCAAAGTCCGCTCTCAATTCCATTAAAAAAACTTGGCAATTACCCCCATTCCAAACACTGATATCCTCACGCTGAAATTCACCTCCCTCAAATTATCTTTTATATGCGTCCTTGTTTATCGTCCTTCTGATAATATGCCTCTTTTTTTCCCTACAATTCGGCGACCTTGTTTCCCAGTTAGTTATTAATTCTGCAAAAATCCTTATCATTGGTGATTTTAATTATTGGCCACTGGACCCTCGGGAAAGCAGCCTGTCTGCTGAATTCACAGATTTGCTACATGGCCTAAACTGTAAACAGCACATTTCAATAGCTACCCACACTAAAGGTCACATTCTCGACCAAGTCTGGACGGCCAATCTCGACATCTCCCCTTCCTTAGTTTACCCCTGTTCCTGGTCGGATCACTTTTTTATTTCTTTCTCACTGAAACTTACTCTGCCCACTTGTCCTCCATCCACTACCAACTTTACGGCACGCAACTGGAAGCGAGCCGATATTCCCCATTTTCATTCTATTCTGTCTACTACAACCCCCAGGGATATGACCCTGATAAATACTCAAACAGCCATCCTTGATCAATGGTTGAAACAGGCGAGCGATGTGGTCGCCCCGATGAGATCTATTAAAACCAAACGCCCGCAAGATGCTCAGCGCTGGTTTACTGACCAACTTAAAATGGACAAATTAGTCCTCAGACAAGCTGAGCGCCGGTGGAGGCGCAACTATGATCCCCTACAAAAAATTGTCTTTACTGACCTTCTAAAACTGTACAAAAAATCCATTCTATCGGCCAAATCCCTCTATTTCTCCCAGAAAATCCTCAGCTCAGCATCTAAAACAAAGGACATCTTCTCAATCGTAGAAGAACACTCCCTGCCTGACCGTGTTACTGCACAACCTCAACCATCACAGGTTCTTTGTGATTCCCTCAATTCGTATTTTATTGATAAGATCACCTCCATCAAAAATAACATCCCCTCCCCTCCCTCATCCATGGCTTGTCCCTTACCTCCCATGAACCCTTGTTTTCTGCACGAATTCCCTCCCATATCCCAGTCCGAATTCACCTCCCTATTGCACGCGGTCAGCTCAGGCTCCCCCAATGACTGTTGTCCCCCTCAAATTTTGAAAGCAGCTTTCTTGGCCTGTCCGGGTCCCCCGCTAGCTCTTCTTAACAATTCACTCGCCACAGGCTCTGTGCCCGATGCTTTCAAACAAGCAGTTGTTGTACCTATACTCAAAAAGCCTGGTGCTGATCCATCTGTTCTGAGCAACTATCGGCCGATCTCCCTCCTCCCCTATCTGGGGAAAGTTTTAGAGACTTATGTCACCCGATGCCTCAGTGCGTTCATTGAAAAATCTTCCTTTCTTGACGACCAGCAGGCCGGGTTTAGACCGGCTCACTCTACGGAAGCTGTCATCGTGGCCGTAATGGATGCTCTGAGACAAGGTGCCGATAAGAACTTGGCCCAAGCCCTTGCTCTATTAGATCTGTCGGCTGCTTTCGACACGGTCGATTACGTCATCTTGATCGACCGTGTCAGAAACGCGGGCATCCAGGGCATGGCCCTAAGATGGATCAGCTCCTTTTTGCATCAATGCTCTCAATCGGTTCATCTATCCACCTTCTCTGCCCCCTACTCTTCACTCTCCTGTGGTGTCCCCCAGGGTTCTGCTCTTTCGCCCCTCCTATTTAATCTTTATATGCAACCCCTCTTAGCCTCTCTCCGTCACACCACTGTTACCATTTTCAATTATGCGGATGGCTTAAAGTTAATTTTCCCCATCGACTCCTCTCCTTCTTCTTGTACCAACTTCCAATCCACCATGCTTGCCATCTCTGAGTGGATGCATTTTAGGCAGCTGAAGCTCAATCCCAGTAAGACGGAGCTGGTATTGACAGGTGGGTTCTCCAACCCTTGGTGTTCCAGCTTTTGGCCCCAGTCTCTTGGGCCCCCACCCTGTCCCGTCAATACTGTGAGGAGCCTTGGCGTTATTATCTCTAGTGACTTATCCATGAGACCTCAAATTAACGCCGTCACTTCTGCTTGCTTTTACCATCTGCGCAGAATCTGTAAAATCCGAGGGTTCCTCACCATAGAGGCTCTCACACTTGTCATCATGGCCCTTGTCATCTCCCGTATTGACTATGCCAATTCCCTATATGTGGGGATCCCTGCTTACCATCTTCATCGGCTTCAGCTGGTGCAAAACCAGGCGGCCAGACTGGTCTTTCAACAGCCTAAGTACCAACATGTCTCGCCCCTGCTGAGGAGACTGCACTGGCTCCCGGTAGCCTCTCAATGCATTTTCAAACTGGGCTGTACTGTTTTTAAGTCACTCCTTGCCCTTGCCTTCACTTCCCTCAGCCTTAAACGTCACATTCCCTCAAGGAATCTCCAGCCTTCGGCTCACAATCTTTTAATTGTCCCCAGATTCAAACGGAAAAAACATGGTGGCTCCTGCTTTTCTTTTCTTGCCCCCTCAACCTGGAACTCCCTTCCCTCTACTATACGACTCTGCCCCGATTACACTCGCTTTCGCAAACTTCTCAAAACCCATCTCTTCCAGCTAGCCTATGATTAAACCTTACTGCCTAACCTCTCTGCTTTGTCTATGAGCGCCATGAAACCGACTGGTGACCGTGCGCGTTAAAAATTCTTTTAACATAACATAAAGTCTGTTGCTAGGAGGTACAGGACAGCTCCAGGAGATCCGGATTTCCTTACATCTCATCCTTCTCCTGAGAGCCTTGTGGTGCAAGCTGTTTGTTCTAAGAAATCTTCTGGGGCTTTTCCTCAAGTCCCTGGGGACAGAGACTCTAAGAGACTAGAACAATCTGCTAAAAAGGTCTTTTCGCCAGCAAGTATGGCCTTGAAGTCTACGAACGCCACCTGTCTTTTGGACCGTTACATACATGCTCTTATGGACTCTGCAAAGCAGCTTGCTCCTAAATTGTCTGAAGAGGACAGACTGAATTTTAACGAAGTCTTGGCGGATACTCAGGCAGCTGCACGCCAGGTTATACAGAGTGGTCTGGACACTGCGGACTCTGTTGAAGAATTATGGGTTCTTCTGTTGCCACGAGGAGAAGTGCTTGGCTCCGGTCATCGGAGTTCTCTCTGGATGTGCAGGCAACTCTTCTTGACCTCCCTTTTGATGCCTCCAGGCTGTTTGGCGAGAAGGCCGATTCAGCCTTGCAGAGGTTCAAAGACCGCAAAGACAGCAAAGCCACCGCTAAATCATGTGGGCCTGCAAGCGCAGCCTAAAGGTACCAATTACAGAAGATACAGAGGTTTTGGAAGGTCGTTCTTTCAGACCTACAGGCAGCCTCAGCAGCAGCAACAGAATTCTCTGTATAAGTCATACAGAGGCAAGAACAGAGGACGTCCACGAGGTCGTCAGTCCTCCTCCTCCTCCTTTACCTCCACCCCTCTTGCCACAGCAAAGCAGCCCTAGATCCACCATTCTGGATCATGTGGGTCCTGTGGGGGGTCGACTTACTCATTTTCTACAAGATTGGGAATCGGTCAGCACGGACCTTTGGGTTCTAAATCTTGTGGAAAATGGGTATGCTCTTCCCTTTTGGGAATTTTCTCCAAATTACCCTCCTTGCCAAGGGACATGTTCAGAGGACCACCTTCTTCTTCCGCAGGAGGAATTCCTCACCCTAGCGCAGGTTCTTCAAGCGTTGCAACAGGAGGACTGGATGGTGTCAATCGACTTGCAGGATGCGTATTTTCATATTTCAATCCTGAAGTCACACAGGAAGTATCTCCGTTTTACGGTAGGGTCGCAACATTATCAGTTTGCAGTTCTCCCGTTTGGACTTACTTCTGCACCTCGAGTCTTCACCAAGGTGATGGCAGTGGTGGCAGCCCATCTCAGGAGATCTGGGATTCCAGTTTTCCCCTATCTGGATGACTGGCTGCTCAAGGCGGAGTCGCCAGAGAAGGTGCTTCATCATCTGCAAGTGACAACCCAGCTGTTGTTCAAATTGGGTTTCTCGATAAATGTTCCCAAATCTCACCTGGTGCCCTCTCAGCGCAACCTGTTTATAGGGGCGGTACTGGACACTACTGTGTGTCAAGCATTCCCACCTCCACAAATGATTCTCGACATACAGGAAATGATTCCTTTGTTTTACAATGAAGCGGTCGTTCCAGTCCTGAAGGTCCTTCGCCTGCTCGGTCTGTTTGCTTCCTGCATTCTGCTGGTCAATCTTGCACGCTGGCACATGAGGGCACTCCAGTGGTGCCTCCGCAGGCAGTGGTATCAGCACAACGGGGATCCCAGGGAGTCGATCAAGATCTCCAGAGACACTGCAGCGGATCTGTCTTGGTGGAGCGTGGAAGGCATTCTGTCTCAAGGAGAGCCCTTCCATCTTCCCCCATTGGTGGCCACAGTGATAACGGATGCATCCATTCTAGGGTGGGGTGCTCATCTGGGGGATCTGGAGATCAAGGGTCTTTGGTCTCCAGAGGAGCTTCACTTCAACCTTCTAGAGTTGCGGGCGATACGTTTGGCGCTCAAGGCCTTCCTCCCTTCCCTTCGCGGTCAGTCAGTTCAGGTCCTGACGGATAACACTACCGCGATGTGGTATGTCAACAAGCAGGGAGGAGTGGGGTTGCATCATCTCTGCAGAGAGGCTCTGCAACTGTGGTCCTGGGTTCAGGACCACCAGATTTGTCTGATGGCAAATCATCTGACCGGAGTTCTGAATGTATGTGCAGACAGTCTCAGTCGGCATTTCTCTGCCATCAAACGAGTGGAGGCTCCATCCCGAGGTGGTTCAGACGTGGGGGACCCCTCGGGTGGACCGATTTGCCACTCACGAGAACGCTCACTGCCCGTCATTCTCCAGTATCCGATGCAGGGAGCTTTGGGGGGACGCGTTTCATTTGAGTTGAGGCTCACAACTCCTTTACGCGTTTCCTCCCATACCCTTGATTCCTCGGGTTCTGAGGAAGCTTCGCCAAGACCGGACCCAAGTCATATTGATTGACCCCGGATAGGCCAAGTAGGGTGTGGTACACAGATCTACTTCACCTCTCATCACACCCTCCGCTCCATCACCCTCTCAGGGCAGACCTCCTCTCGCAGTCACAGGGGCAGGTTCTACACCCCCACCTCCAGAGCTTGCACCTTCATGCCTGGAGATTGAACGGGGCAACCTGAACTCTTTCCCTCTCCTGCCTGATGTGGTGGACGTTATTTCATCTGCCAGGCAAGCCGTAGTACTAAGGCAGTCAATGTATTACAAGCATACTAAACAGTGGCGCAAGTATTCTAAACAGCGTATCCAGTATCAGTCCCTCAGCCCACCCCTTCCGGCACTATGCCGTTATCTACCTGTGCAACAGCAGTTTGCTTGGTAGCGCCCAGATATACCCTGAGCGGTCTTCATATGTCTTTGGGTCGGGATGTCGGTTGCATAAGACTGGCGTACAATTCTGCATTGGTGTTGCAAAATACTAAGCTGTTCAGCCAATCGTGTAGTTTGGGGGCTGACATCCTGCCCCAGTAAATGGCCACCTCCCTCTTTGCTAGCAATAGAGCCAGAGTCGCCAATCTCCTTATTTTCTTGGGAATCTGAACTGTGTAGCCCATGAGGGCAATTTCAGGAAGGGGGACAAGTGGCATCTCAATTATTTTCCCTAGGGTCTCATGTACCGCCGCCCAGTAGGATCGTAGGCGAGGACAGGTCGTCTTCGTCAATGGAAAAAATATGGCCCCCCCGGGAACAAGTTTCGTATCTTTCCAATTTCAGCTGCCGCCAGAACATGCTGTACTATTCCTTCCCCAGTGAGTGGGAACCATCTGGCATTGGGCAATGGCAGCGCAGAAGAGTATAGGGATGTAGCACCCATATGTATCCTCAGCTTGTCCCAAGCAGTAGTCGACACCATCTGAATGTCCCACCTGACTCGTGGGAAAGCCAACCGGCAACACCTCACTCAATTTGCCCGGTAGAACTAGGTCCGCCTCTGGTCTAAAAAATGGGATGCGGTCGTCAGGGTGAAACCAGGCATGTGCATAGCGGTATTGGGCCACCAAATAGTACAATTGGAAATCTGGGACGTTAAAACCCCCTCTGTCGTATGGGAGGGTCAGGACGGACCAGCGCACGCAGGGGCGCTTACCACCCCATACCAGTCTGATCAGGAGTGTCCGTATAGTGCGAAAGAAACCTCCGGACAGAGGCACAGGGATATTGTTAAAGAGATATCAAAATTTGGGGAGCACCACCATTTTTAAAATGGCCACCCTGCCAGCTAGCGACAAAGGTAGCTTCAGCCACCTGTCTCCCTGTTCCTACCGCTTTTGAAAGGTCTCTCCATAGTTTAAGCATATGATCTGAGAGGTGTCCAGGTGGATATGGATGCCGAGATACTTCACTGAGTCCTGGCACTATTCAAGAGGGAATTCACGATCCCATTTGACTCTGCTCTCCGTTAGCGGAAATATGATGGACTGATGCCAATTGATGCCCAGCCCCGAAAACCTACCAAAAAGACAATTTCACCGATCAGAGGGGCCAGGTTTAAGTGGGGTTCACAGCCATACAGGATTGTATCGTCCGCGTAAAGGGATGCTAAAAGGGAGCCCGTCTTGAATTGGAGGCCTCCGTGTAGATGACGCTCTTGGAAATGTCTAATTAGTGGGTCCATTGCTAGAATGAACAATAGGGGGGACAGGGGACTCCCCTGACTGGTCCCACGATGCAACCGAAACGGCCTTGATAGAGTGCCATTCAAGCGTAGTCGCGCAGATGGGCCGCTGTATAGTAAGGAAACAGTTGCAATGAAGCCGTAAGGGAGACCCATGCGCTGCATAACCTCAACCAGGAATGGCCACTCCAAAGAGTCAAACGCCTTCTCTGCGTCAAGTAACACCGCTGCCGCTGGTACTTCGGGCTGTATTCTGTGCAGCACAGTGAACAATGTTCGGAGGTTCAAGGATGTGGAGCGTCCGGGGACAAAGCCAGACTGCATTGGGGAAATGATGTACTCCATCAGCTGTGAAAGCTTGTTGTCAAGTACTTTCGCTAAAATTTTGTAGTCCAAGTTTAACAGGGACAGTGGCCGATACGAGCCGCACTGTTTGTGGTCCTTTCCTGGCTTTGGTAGGAGGATAATGACAGCTTCACGCATTGTTGGGGGGAGACTTTGCCTCTCCAGAGCTTCCGCACATACCTCAATTAGCTGGGGGGCTAAGATGTCCTTTAACTCTTTATAGAAGTCTCCAGTAAAGCCATCTAATCCCGGGACAGTAGATCCCCGCAGGGTATCTATGGCTAGAATGACATCGGCGACGGATATTGATTCGGCCATTAAATCTAGCATATATTTCTCCAAGAATACCAATGCAATTTCATCTAGGTACGCAGTCTGGGCCGTACTGTCTGGATCCGCTCTAGAAGTCTAAAGTGTGATATAGTAACCTAAGAAATCATCCTGTATGGCCACCATGGATGTGAGAGTGTTGCCGGTTGCGGAATGCAGTTCAGTGATGACGTTTTTACTGTAAGGCGGTCTCAGAATTTGCGCAAAAACTCTGCCAGGCCGTTCGCCCTCCCCATACCGTCTAGCCGTGTGGTATTTACCCATGTACAGAATTTCGCGATCTGCTGTGTCTCTGTAGTCCGCCAGTAGGGCAAGTCTCGCCGCCTGAGCCGTCGTATCAGGGAGGGTCACCTATTGGGAGTCTTATCTCTGCTAATTCACGTTCAATACGGGACATCTCCTGCCTAAGTTCTTTGAGCACACCCCCTTGTTTGGAGATGCACACTCCCCTGATAACGGCCTTAAATCCCTTCCACAGTACAGCCACCGTGTCCACTGAGCCGGTGTCAAGATCAAAATAGTCCTCGATCGCTTCCCAGATCTCAGCCTTGAGCAGATTGTCTTGGAGGGCCCTTCCTGGGAACCGCCACTGCCTCTCGTACCCTTCCGGCCTTGGAATCTTTAAATGCAACACGATCGGTGAGTGGTCAGAATATGTGCTGGGGAGTGTAGTATGGGAGTCAAACCAGTCCGAAACCACAGGAGAAATCAGCCAATATTCTATCCTGGACCAAGTACCGTGTGGGCCGGAGTGATGAGTGTACGCCGTAAGGGTAGGGTTTTGCCTGCACCAAATGTCAATTAATGTGTGGTGTTCACAGAGGTCTCTCAGTGCGTGCCCCGCTCGCTGCTTGGTGTCAGGTGCCTTAGAAGTGCTGTCCAGGCCGGGGTGTATTAGCAAATTGAGGTCTCCTTCCATGAGCAGTGCTTGGCGGTCATGTTTTATGATCCGCGTATTTAGAACATGGAAGAACTCAGGGGCATCGATATTTGGAGCATAAACATTTGTGAAGGTAACTTTGTGGCCATAGAGGTTACCTGTGACTATCACATACCTGCCCTCAGGGTCCATGACTCGTCAATCAGTGTAAACTGGACTCTTTTGTGGACCAATATAGCAGTGCCCCTGGTGTAGTTGCTATACTTAGCAAAGAATCTGTGTACACCCCAGCTAGAGCCAAAACGGGCCGAATCTGTAGTAGGAAGGTGTGTCTCTTGTAGAAATGCTATATCGGCCTAATGGCGAATAAGATAATGGACCACCTGCCTCCTCTTACGGGTATTATTAAGCCCTCTAACATTCCAGGACATGAAAGTGACGTCAGAGGGTCCCTGCATGTTACCTAACCGCGACATCTGGCCAGTGTGTAGTCTCTTGATAGTCAGGACCTGTATGCAATGGTGATACGATAAGCAATGCTATAATAAAGTGTAAACAGTAATTCAAATAACACGAATGTCCAGCCCCTGCCCCCCCTCCCCCCACCCAGCCATCTTCCAACCCGAAGGTGGCCATCCCCCTCAAAATTCTCCAGCCTGTGGGTCATAGGGACCGTGAGGCTAACAATTGAGGCCCAAAAAGTGGACCCCAATATTGCAATGAACCAACACAAAGGATACACCCAAGTGAGGGTGGCCGCCCGCCATCAGACCTGCCAATTGGTATATCAGTCAAGTACGTTAATCAATACGATGTCCCCAAAGCATAGTAGCCATGCAAACCAATACGATCGAACCATCACCCCGTCCCGGGGTTTGAAAATAGTTCAGCGCTAGCGTCCGATCCGCTGTGTGGCGGAGAGGCGATCGCGCTGTCCGCCGAGTTCTGCGTGTTCCGAGTCTTTTACATGCGACAAAATTCCTGGGCTTCCATAGGAGTATCAAATATTTGGGACTTGCCGCCAAAGTCTACCTTCAATCTCGCTGGATATAGCATTCCGTATTTGAGACCCAGGTTACGGAGTGTGGCCTTCACACCAGGAAATGTTCGTCTCGCCTCCTGGACCATTGGAGTAAAGTCAGGGTTGAAGGACAGTTTCAATCCCTGCCACTCAATTACTCCACGTTCTCTCGCCAGTCTCAACGCCGTGTCGCGGTCTCGGAAGTTCAAGAGTCTCGCAATGATGAGTCTCGGGGGAGGGGGGGGGGCTGGATTCGGTCTGGGGCCAAGGGACCGATGTGCTCTTTCAACAACAATGCCCGGCTTGAAGGCTTCGCTGCCAAACAGGTCCGTAAGTATCTTCTCCACGAAGAGGTCCATCCGGCCCGTGGGCGTTGTCTCCGGGACCCCCATTATGCGAACATTGTTGCATCGCCCATGCTCTTCTAAGTCCTCGTTCTTGATTGCGACTTCTTTTAGTAGGCGTTCCGTTCGTTCCAGCCTCTTCAAAGATTGGGCAGTCCCATCTTCCAGGTCCGACACACGTGCTTCCACCACATCCAGTCTGCGGTCGTGGGCCTGGACTTTGGCGCCCAAGGATGCAATAGTTTGATCCAGGGAGTCAAAATGGGAGTCTAGCGCTGTGAAACCTGCCCTCATCTCGAGCAGTAGCGATGCAACCGAGGCCTCAGGAGGCTCCGGCGCCCCATCAGCAGGTGCCCTCTCCGTCATCTCAGGGGGGGAATGCCGCCGTTCCGTCAGTCGTCTTTCCGAACTGCTGGGTGCTCTGCTTGGGGTCCCTGCGACCCATATTTTCGAGGTGGCGCTATGGATAGAGAGGGCTCAAACAGTCCCGCGAGCACCAGGTGGAGCGTGTAGGAATTAAGCCAGCTATGCACGACACAAGTGGCTCAGGGTAACAGTGGCTGAAGGCAAAAGTTTGTGCATGCAGATTTAAGCAATGGCCCCCAACAGCAGCTGAGTTTAAAAGGACTGCAGATGCAATTTCTCAGGCGTCTGGGCAAGTGGAGCAGATTCTCAACAGGGCTGGGTCACCGAGATGTGCCACGTAGCAGGTGGCGAGCAGGTAACGCGGGGAAGATTCAAATCCCCTTCAGTGCGCTTCAGGCGCCTCCCTCCACACTTTCGCAGAAGAACAAGTTACTTACCTTCTGTAACGCTTTTTCTGGTGGATACAGTATCTGCCTCTGGATTCCTCACTGACCCACCCGCCTCCTCTTTGTCCACCCTTGTAGACTTTCAATAGTGACAATGTTATAATGTTTATCTGTTACTTTCAAAGGAAGTGTATTGTTCTATTTGCTTTCCTGCATTGTTTTCACACTATGTGTGTTGGTTTCAATACTGTGTACTGTAGGCACGGAAAAAAAGGGCGGAACTGACGTCATCACGCCGACGAGCATCTCTTATGGCTCCGGTGAGCCATGTTATTGTGACGTCGGCCTCGAGAGCTACGAAAAATTTCCGAATGCTGCTGGCGCAGGGGTTATTCACAAGGTGAGGAATCCACAGGCAGATACTGTATCCACCAGAAAAAGTGTTACTGAAGGGAAGTAACTTGTTCTTTGCAACTGCAGAGACCATACAGTGTCACAACATTTGCACATCGGAGTTCCCAAGGCAGTCTTAATAGATGTTTTTCACCTGCATTGGTTGCTTTTCCACCGCTCTCTCTCATGCCCAGAGTACAGAAAAAAAGTCTAGAAAGACCAGGCCCGGTCATCCTAGGGTCTCCGGACTTGGCAAGGAGATTGTGATACACAGAACCTCTAGCCATGAGTAGCTGTCCTTCATTTCGACTGCCCCTAAGAGAGGACCTCCTGTTGCAGCAACAGAGTTTGAGTGGTGACAGTTGATGGCTTCCCAAAGTAGTTGGTGTAATCTTTGCAGGCATGCGTCCTTCCTCCAAAACTTTATGCAGGGTGCTGGGATAAGTTTGTGGTGTGGCGTTCCTCTCATCATAACTAACCCAATTATTTATCTGCACTTGCAGCCTTTCTACGTTTACCAGATCAACTACCTCTCTTCAAATCACCTGTTGTGAATCCTTTCTTGAATGGTTGGATCCACATGTTCCCACCTGTCCCATTTGTAATGCCACAATGGGATGTGAATTTAGTCTTGATTTATCTAATGTGCTTACCTTTCGAGCCTATGCACAGTTGTTTTTGGTGGTTGCTTGGTCTCAAAAGTGTGTTCCTCATTGCCATGACATCGGCAAGGCAAATGAGTGAACCTCAGATCTTACCAGCGGGGCTTCCTTTCTGAACAAGTTTGTCTTTCGCACAAAGGCAGCATTGCTTCTCAGGGTAGTCACGCCTTTTCATGAAGAAGAATTCATCACTTTGTTATCCTTTTGTTCACCACCTCATGTCTCAAAGGGGGAAGAAAAACTACATTGCCTTAATCCTAAAAGGGCTCTAAATTTTTATATCAAGAGAACCAGGGAATTATGAACAGCTGTTATAGATGATTTGTCTTCTGTATTTAGATCTGATATGGGCTACCCAAGAAGCAGCCTCCTGTAGACTTATGTGCTCATTCTTCTAGAGAAAAGGCTACTACCACAGTGCTAGTGTGTGGTGGGCCATTTTGTACATCTGCTACATGGGCGTCCCTCCACACGTTCGCTCAGCACTACAGCCTGAGTAGCCCATGTCTGGCAGGACAGATGTCTCACCTGTTTGATCCTACAGGATTTCCTGGTCTGAGCCAGTAGACAGGCACACCGTCTGAAGGGTACTGCTTTGGCATGTTTTCTAAAGTGAGGACTTAGCGGAGAACAAGTTACTTACCTTGGTAATGCCATTTCTGGTAGAGATTCTATGTAACTGCAGATTCCTCACCTACCCTTACCGTTCTGTACGATGGACTTACACAAGACATATCGAACAAGATGCCAGTATTTCAATTCTGCATATTGTCTATTACTGGTTTGTAAGGCTCAATTTCTTTTAGCACTACTGTAGTACAAAAATAAACTGATGCTAGGCAAGCAGGTGGCATCGATTTGCAGACCTATCAAGCAGAGCAAACACCAACACACTCTGAACATCTGTGTTTGCCCCACGGTGATAGCTGTTTTTTAGAATCAGGTAGTACCCCCTGTACCCCTTCCTCCTTCCCCACTTTGCCCTTGGGCATCTTGCCTACTGCAGAGCAGGTGGAGCAGTGCCAGTCGGCATTACCAACATGGCACAAAATGCACATACCGGTAGCGTATATATACTGTTTCCCACATCACATCCATGTGGGGCGGAGTGGCACGAGGTGGAACAATACTGCACAACGGCACCTATTAGCACGTGAGGGAATTGCTAAGCAAAAGTTTTTGAATCCAGTCTGACGCCTGGGTATATTCAAAGGATGAGGAATCTGCTATCAGAGTCTCTACCAGAAAAGGAGTTATTGAAGGTAAGTAACTTGTCCTTAGTTACTTCTCATTCGATTGTGGTTTATGTTTCATAACTCAATAAAGACATTGAAATAAAAACAAAAATATTTCCATGTGTCTTTCTTTGTTTGACAAACATTGTTATGGACTTGTAGGGAAGTTGTTTAGAGCTCACTTGACGCTACTCAGGGATGTGTCCGCCTGTTTATTTCGGCCTCTCAGCATTCTTTCTCTAAATGCTACTAATTTGACTGGTTAGAATAAAATCCGAATTTGTGAGTGCTAGATTGTAGAGCTTTCTTCAGATGGATTATAACAATTTGACCTCAACCCACTACTTTGATGCAGAAATAACTTTTGGAATGGATAACAAAAGGAATACACGGGAACAAGAATTGATAAAAGAAGTATAACTTGCCTGCCTTCTATAACATTCTTAATGATGCATATAAAGGTTTTTGCAGATTCCTTCCACCTCTTCTTGTTGAGAAAGGCAATAGGTTATTACGTTTGTTTTGTATGATTTAGATTTACTTGGCTCTGCCACATTCTATCTTGAACCTCTGCCATGCCCCCAACAAATGGCAGAACTAAGGTCACTAGCTTTTGTGGCTTCAGATATTGGACCTGTTACTTCACTATGAAAGTGCATGCATAACATGGCGTCACAAAGCACTTCCTGGTGCTTTAGAGCAGTTATTGCTACAATATAAAATTAGAATCCAGTCTAACCTCAGAAGAGATTCATAAAAAAAATCTACTGAAATCTATGTATCTATCAAAAAGAAGGATACCAAAACTAAGTAATTTATCTTTTATTCTATGAACTATTTATTGTCTCCCTAAATTATGTAAGCTCTTACAGTGCTCCTTACCTAAAATATATTATAACCCACATCTGTCACAGAATTCACTTTTCCCACAACATTTTGCCCACAACTTTGACTATTTGAAATTCCTATTCACCAACTTTCTTACTCCAGCAGTGACACATTTTCTTTTTTATTAATTCTAACTTTATTTCCCTTTCTCTGCCTATTACGTCCCAGCATTTAATGTGAGAGATGTTATGAAATCATTCTGCAAATGTTCCTGCTAGGAATTGTTCTAGGGTGTCAAATGAGGACATGGTTGTATTAGTTACTGAAGGATAAACATTCAATTTGTTGTCTTCTAGATGGCTATTGCTGCTGTTGCTGGAATCCTAAAGCAGCTCAAGAGGCCTCATAAAAAAGTATCCATCTGTCCCTACAAAGTCAGTAAGTGAAAATACATAATTATAATGTTCTCATTGTGACATTCCTAGTTATCTTGAATGCTGTCATTTGCGTAGTTTAACTCATTGAACCTTTGCTTCTTTCCGTTAAGTTGTGACATTTGAGAACTTTTCATTAATGGCAACCCTTTAATTTTTTTATTTTTTTTATTTAAGAGTTTTATATAGCTGGAACTAGACCCGAAGATATCCGGTATCAGAGCAATTTACATAGCACCAGTTTCGTTACATGAGGACACATTATTTTTTTGTTAGGCATGGGGAGATTAAGTGATTTGCCCAGAATCACAGGATGTTGAGCGTCCTTGCCGAGACTCGAACCCGGTTCCCGAGCTTCGACGTCAACCGCTCTCGCCGTAAGGCTACAGCCTCTCCCCAATCCTCTATTTGTGTCCCAGGATAACTTGTCTATTTTGAAAAGGATCGTCTGTTGGGAGTGGGGGGAGGACAAAATGTAAAATAGTGATCACATAATGACACCAGTCCCGTTCAGACACTAAAACTTCCCCCTTACTTTTTAAAGTATGTTTTACATTTTCTGATGGTTAGGTAGGCCATGTACATCTTGACCATTCACTTTGTTGAGTTTCCTAACAAATATGACTTCAGAAAAGCAGTATATGTTTTCGCTGAATAACATTGACCAAGATAATTCCACTAATTTCTCTTAATTTATTTTTCTATTCATTATGGCATTAAGTATGGAATTTTAAGTATCCTTCGTTTTTTAAAAAAAATTAATCTTTATTGGTCTGTGAGTATTAAAAATGCTGAATTACAGCAGGGTAGCTTTCTTTGCATAAAAATTAAGCCATTCATATCTGTAAGTTTGCCACTTTACTACCTCCTGCTCTGATCCCCTACCTCCTTCACGTCCAGACTCCACTTGTCCCATGTTTAGGATAATTGGTTGTATGTAGTCCAGGTCACTGACATAGGTTTGATTTATCTTTTGTGGCCTGACTAGCACAAAAGTTGACTTCTAAACAGTAAATATGACTTGCATAATATAAATATGACTTACAAGCACTTGGCCATCAATGAAACAATTTGTTCTAGTAAAGTTTCTTATCTGTCTTGACCTACACCACCTTCATCATGTAGTGATATCAGACTCATCAAGGCTTCTGCTTTTGCCTGATCGAGGAAAAGGAAAATCTTCTCACCCCAGAATGCCTTCTTCTTTGCTGGGAGTAATAGTCCTGTTCCGTAACTGTGTGGCAGTAACTGCTGCATGATGTAGTTCAGATTTGGCCTCCCCCTTATGTTCCCTAGTACCAAGTCATGAAAGAGCTCACCTTCATGTGTTAGTCCCTCGTTCTTTTCGATAAATCCTTCTGTATCTCCCACCTAGTCCAGCAGCTTAATGAAGCATTCAATGTAGGTTGGTCCTTGTTCTTTCTTTCTGTTATCCCATGATCTTTTGCTCTTTAAATCCTCAGATGACCATTCTGTGGATCAGTCAGAAGTGCCTTGATGGGCTATTTTGGCAAAGAATGTCCTGCATTCTGGCCCGTCAACATTTGGAGAAAATATAATTGCTGTTATTGGCTTTGTCCTTTCATAATTGTATTTCAGTTCCATCAATAAATACATAAATAATAAATAAATCCATAAGGCCAGTACTTTCTTTTCCTTAATTAGCGCTTCTGGCATAGCACAAATGGATGCAACAGCTCTTCTGGCTTCCCCCTGCTTCTTTTTCAGGCTATGAACCCATTTCCCGAGCCCCCATCCAAGGTTTAAATACATTCACGTATGTTGGGTGTCCAGCTTGTAAGTGGGTCTCTATTTTGTGTAACATGCTGTTGTATTTCTTGATAATGTCTTCAGCACAGGATTACTTGTCTTGAATGCGATCCTTCTCAGGGACTCCTTCGTTCTTTGATTTGATTTCATTATGCTGGATTTGAAGAAGAGGGTGGTGTACCTTGCACATTCCTGTTCTTTTTATTATCCCACATCTAATTTTGAAGATCAGGGCCCCAAATACAGGCTTCCCAGATAGTGGGGGAGTTGATGTCATTCTCCTCGTCAATATGTTGCCTTTGAAGATTGTCAACTGAATCCACAGAGCTCACTGTGCAACCCATCTGGGCCCTTTATAAGATGGACAATTCTTTGTTTATGTTTATGTCTATGTTTTTGGGATTTTTATTGCGCGCAAATACCCGAGGGTGTCTCGGCGCATATCGGACTACCTGGGACGGAGAGCTGCCAGATGAATCATTGATTAAATAACCAGGTTTTCAAGAGTTTACGGAAGATGATAAGAGTGGGACTGGTTTTGATGGACAAAGGGAGAGAGTTCCACAGCCTTGGGGTCACTACTAAAAAAGTCTGTCTCCCCAGCTAGTGGTTCTGGTACGTGGGACAGAGAGGAGGTGGGTGCAGGCTGAGCGAAGTGATCTTTGAGGAGCGTAGATCCGAAAAGCATCCTTGAGGAACCTGGATCCTGAATCATGGATGGCCTTGTAGGCAATACAGAGTGCCTTAAACTTTATCCGACTCTTGACTCTTAGCCAATGCAGGTGACGTATGGCCGAAGAGGTGGGGCGGCGACTGGGGATGCCGAGCAGAATTCTGGCTGCAGCATTTTGCACCGATTGTAGTTTGGTTAAGATCTGTTCTTGCGTGCTGAGGAAGAGGGCGTTGCCATAATCCATTTTAGAAAAAACAAGAGTGGTGATCAATGTTTTCCCTGCACCTGGAGGGAGATATGGCAACAGCTTCTTGATCTTCCTCAGAGTATAGAAGGAGGATGAGACCACTGCATTCACATGGTGTTTAAACAACAGCTTGTCATCGAACATGACACCGAGGTTTTTGACCTTGGCAACTGGAGTGGGGGGTGGACCGATTTTAGTGGGCTACCAGATGGAGGACCATTCCGGTGAAAGGTTGCCAAAGGTCATCACCTCGGTCTTGTCCGAATTTAATTTCAAGCAGTTGCTTGACATCCATGAGCTAATGGCCAACATCCCCTCCTGGAATCTTGCAGCAACGGCTGGTCCATCCTTATGAACCGCCAACACCAATTGGGTGTTATCCGCATAGGTGGTTAAGCGGAGTCCGTGTGCTTTAATGACTCTCGCCAGATCCGCCACATATATATTAAATAATGTGGGGCTTAGCGAGGAGCCCTGGGGCACCCCGCACGGAAGGGTGAAGGTGGGCGAATAGAAAGTGCCCAGTTTCACCGCCTGAGTGCGGTTAGCTAGAAACGAAGCAATGAGGTCCCTGGCAAGATGGGTCACCCCCAGGGATGTGACACGGTCGATCAAGATGGAATGATCGACCGTGTCAAAGGCAGTGGACAGATCTAGGAGTACAAGGACCGCTGCCCCCCCAGGTCCATTATAGTCCTGATCTCGTCCAAGGCTTTTATCAAAGCCGTTTCTGTGCCGTGGCCCTTCCTGAACCCGAACTAGGTGTCATCTAAAAGTTGGTGACAGTCGATGAACCCCGAAAGCTGTTTATTCATGATAGCTTCAAATATTTTGGCTGGGAATAGGAGGCAGACGATAGGTCTATAATTAGCTGAGTCAGCAGGGTCCAGGGATGTTTTTTTTAACAGGGGCTTGATGACTGCCTTTTTCCAAATTTCAGGATAAATGCCTTTCTGGAAGATGGAATTGCATAAGTCAGTGAGCGGAGAAGTAATGACCTCAGTTAGAGCACTCAGTATAGAAGGGGGGCAGGGATCTAACGAAGACCCAGACTTAATAGAGGTGATTAGCTTGCTGATCTGGTCTGTCGTGACCATGCGAAAGTTGGAAAATGAAGGTGTGAGTGAGGGGGACAAAGGGAGAGGGTCAGGACAGTCCGAGCATATAGGGGAGGAGAAAGATGAGTAGATGTTCATGACCTTGGTGAAAAAGAAAGTTGCCACGGCGTTACACAGGTCTTGAGATGGCTCAATGAGAGGCCCTGTCGGAGGGTTGGAGAGAGAGTCGACTACTTGAAATAGCTTTCTAGCAGAGTTCTGGGCAGACTCAATCTGGGCAAGAAAAAAGCGCTTTTATGCTTAATGATAGCTTTCTTATATAACGCTAGCACATCTTTGTAGGTTTGCTTATCCGAAAGCCTGTAATGCTTGCGCCTGCGCCTTTCTAAATTTCTGCAATACTGCCGTTGTAGCCTAAGATCCTCTGTGAACCATTGGGCAGATGGCGTAGCCCGGTTGGAAATAATGGATTTAACCGGGGCTACTTGATTAATAGCATCCAGAATCCATTCCTGGTATCTGCTGGACAGTAGACTGGGGTGCGGTGATGCCTCATAAGAGGATCCAGCCAAGATATTGGACAGTAAAGGATAGTCCAGGTTTTTCCAGGCTCTGGTACTAATGGGGGTACGAGATGTGGATTGAGGAGGGTTGGGGTTATGAGCCAGGATAGTAAAAGTAACTGCCGAATGGTCTGACCATACTACGGGAAGAACTGTAGACAGTGAGATGTTGGGGTTATTGGTGAACAAGCCATCAAGCATATGGCCTGCTTGATGAGTAGGGGCTACCACCAGCTGCTGTAATCCTACCGCGAGTAGGTCGGAAGTGAGTTGAGTGATGTCTTTTCTACCCTGGTTTCTGACTGCTCCTGCCTAGATCATTTGTCAGTCAGTGGCAAGCAAGCAAAGCATGCCAGGGCTGGGTGCTGAGCAGGCAAAAAGGAAACTTCTCCATGTGCATGTGGCTGCCTTCCATATACTTGGGAGCACCCATTATGTCATGTTAGAGCAATAGAGCCCGACATGCCACAACAGGGCCTAATCTTAAAGTCTTGACCTCACCTACAACTTTTCTTCTCTAATGCAAATCCTCATCAGGTCTTCCTCATAAGTGGTTGCTTACTTGTGAGTGATGCTCTGATCCCTCACACCTAAACCTATATGGTCTGATCCACCTCTCTTTTAGCCAGATCGGAGATGCTGCAGTTTAGCCTCTAGAAGATGTTTTACCTTGGTGATCTGATAGAGACATCTAGCCGCAGATTCCTTAACTTAGAATATCCCCAGGCGTCAGCCTGGATCCGGAAAACTTTCCGCAGCATCACCTCTCCGCGCCGGGGGTGGCGCCGCACGACTTCACCCTGACGTCGCCCACGGACGTGACGTCAGCGGAGCCATATATGCCCCTCCCGGCTGATGTCAGTTTTCTTTTCCGCATCCCAACGCGGAACCTGGAAAACCAGCGGTTCCTTGGCCTGTTTTTTGGGTTATCTCAACGCCTTCGGCGTCCCGGAACAGTGTGCAATGGCTTCAGGCTTTAAGGCATGTGAGACCTGTGCACATCAGATGTCTGTAACAGACCCGCACGCCAACTGTATGTGGTGCACCACGACTCCAAAGAGTTGGACGCCTGTCAGCGAATGAAACCGTAGTCCTTACGGGAGCGTTGTATGAAATTGCTGGCCACACGACTGTCCGGTCCTGCACCTTCACATCGCCGCTCTCCCTCTCGGAACCGGGCCCATTCCTGAGGTCGTTCCAGCGGATGTCGTTCGGAGGCGGGTAAGCACAAGTGTAAGTCGCGGAGGTCTACCTCCTATATGTGTGACGCTGGCGCCCACTCTTCTCGCTCCTTGCCGGGCATGGGCGTCCGGCAGTCGCACCCTCCGTGCCCTCCCTTTCTGGTGTGGGACCGACGCGCCCAAATGGAGGCTTATTCCAAAGCACTCCACTCTTACTTTAGCCACCCCCTCTCCCTGGTGCGCCTTCGGATCCCATAGAGGTGGAAGGCACTCATGTTAGGTCCTCACCGGCGGATTCCTCCTCTGCGCCGGCTGTGTGCATCGACTCTGGTTCTGGAGCTGATACGACGCAGACGGGACACGGTCCAGAGGGCCATTCCAGTCGCCCGTCGAGCCCACCCCTTCAGTCTCCGCATAGCCCTGAGCGGCTTCCTGCGCTGACGTCGGAGGAGGCGCCGGGCTCGACGCCCTGTTCCCCACATGTTGCAGTGGGGTCGACGTCGGACGGCACCCAGGCAGAGTCCCCTTTGGAGGCCGTCGACGCCGGTGCCGACGTCCAAGCCTCCTCTATCACATGGGGTTGGTGTCCCACCCGACTCCTCGGACGTCGATGCGACTCCCATGCGGCGTCAGTCGACACCGGCGTCTAAGCCTCCTCTAGTGGAGGAGTTTGACGCTCCTCTGGACTTCCCAGATCTGAGGTCGTTTCGATCCATGATGCAGGTACCTTGTGTGGCGTGGCCTCCGGTTCAGCCTCCGGCTCCTCCACTTTTGCTGTGTAGTGGATGGGTTAGTCTCCAGCCATCTCCTACCAATGGTTTATTATCACCTCCCTGGATGGCAACTGAGGCTAGTGCTGCCTATGCACGGGCTATTCACAGGGCGGCAGCTATTCTTAGTTTTCAGCCCCCTGTGGTTTTCCTGCCTTCTGATCCCTCGTTAGATCTTCTTCACAAGGAGCCGGTTGAGGTGGAGCCTTTGCTGCCCCTTGGAGCATCTTTGTTTGACATCCTGCTGGGTACATGGGCGAGGCCTTCCTCTGGTGACCCTGTTATTCGGGCCATAGCTCGTCAACACCGTCCTGCCCCGGATAGTCTGCTCTGCCTATCCCTTCACCCTAGAGCTCAGGGCCTAGTTGTTCAGGCGGCTTTTGACTTAGTCTTCCTCCGCCTTGCCACTGTTACCTCCCACCAGGGAGTCTAGGTGGTTGGACACGTGTGGTCGCCAGCTTTTCGCCTCTGCCAGTGCTGGCATCCGCGCATTAAATACGGCTTGCGTGTTCGCACTCGCATCCTTTACCCTTTGGGACTTAGTCGAGTACCTTCTTCCTTCTATTCCAGAAGGCCCGCGGGTAGAATTGCTTCGCCTTCTGCATGATGGCAGGGGAATGGTGCAATTTGCCCTCCGCTCTTCCCTTGACGCCTCTGACTCGGTGGGACAAGCTCTTGCTCGGTCTGTGGCTCTGCGCCGCCATGCATGGCTGCACGACAGTCGTTTCCCAGACAATTTCGGAATGCTCTTAGGGATCTTCCATTCTATCGCGAGGACCTTTTTGACCACCAGGCGGATTCAGCAGTCTCAAGCCTCTTGTCTGGGCTAACGTAAATCTTGCGGTGCGACTTCCTGCCCTATGTTTTTCTTTGGCATAGGCAATGATGCCTTATTGGTTTGATTTAAAAAATAAAAAATGGGACACGTACACGTGTTCTTGCATAGTGCCTGGATAGTGTAAGCGGTTGTTCTGCCATTTCAGTATTAGTTCAGTACATCCGGATGGCTGGTTCTGTCATCCTTCCACTCCTCTGAATGTGTGTTTTATGCAAGAGGACCCCCTTCGCAGGGGTTGAGACCTACCCTATGTGGTGTATTTGCTGGCTATAGGGTGACTGCCTTAGCCTTGGTACGCTCCTATGTAGTCTTCCTCACGGACATCTTTCTGGGGCTCAGGCTGTCCTATTTTTCTGCTGCGATCCTCCCGTTAGCATCGCTCTATTGCACTTCGGTTGCAATTGGCTCCAGTTGTCTGTAGTGCTTCTAGGCCTAGGCGTGGGTTCCTTGCCGTGCGGCCTCTCACTCGCTGTGCCTTGAGGAGGTCCTTATGTTTTTTCAGCATTGCAGTGATCCTCTGGTCTATAGTGGCTGCTCCTCTTTTGATGGCCACTATCTTTCTCTTCACTTCAGGCTCAGTTCTTTCACGTCTGACGCCCTGTCCTCGCTTTGCGCCAGGGACAAAAGCCGCTGTGCGGCATGCTTATTACTACTGGGGCAAACCTGGGTACACAGCCCTTACTGGGCTTGTCTTTCAAGGTAGTGGATTTACCATGTCCTCTCTGCTGTACATTGTCTTATGGCCTTGTTTCTTGACCACTTTCCTAAAAGCAGTTTTTCCACATTCCCTGCTGCTCCCGCACAGGTGTTTTCCACGCTTCTGCTTTGGGTTCATTCTATAACACTCTCAAGGGGAGTGTTCTCTTAAAGATACTCGCTTCTAGGGGCCCGGGACCTGTAGGTTGGTCCCGACTGTTTCCACTATCGTGCCTAGCTCCATCTCCTCCTCTGTCTTGCACGTGTCCGTTGTCCCTCCCGGGAGAGGGACCGATGTTGCTTCTGGGTCTGGACATTGTCTTGCCCGGTTCTGCTTCCTCATGTCTGTTGGTACTGTTCGCATGCCCTAGTCTATTGTTATTACGCTTCATTTTTAAGCTTCTTCTTCTTCGATGTCTGCTGTGCTCTTACACAGTAGTATCTTGCTGGCAACGTTCCTTCATGTGGTGTCCGTGGTCTTTGACCCGGTCTGCTTGTGCTACAAGTTCTTATATGTGTGTTTGGCTTGCCTGGTCCCCTTTTTGCTGGTTGCCTTCTTGCTGTCGCGTCTCACTTCTGGGCTGTTCACACTACCCTATGGGAGGGTCTTTGCTATACTTCGTGTGGTTCTAACGTCTACACGGTCTATTTATGTACCTTTCAGTCTTCCGCTTGGCTATCATTCTTACTGTAAGTCCTGTTTTGGGTGCATCTGCTGGGTGCCATCGACCCTTTCACATATCTGTGACAGACTGACTATGTACTCGCATGTCTTCTGTTTCTCATACCACCGGCTGTTTCTCGTACCACCGGCTTTTTCTGGCCGTGGGTTGGCATCCTGTCACTGCTGTCGCACGTATTTTTGCTGGTGCAGGTTTCAACAGTGCTTCTTTCCGCTGTTGTACGTACTGCATCAGTATGCCCTAACTCTGTCATACCAGTTGCCATCTCTCTGGGTCTTACTGATGATTGGCACGCCGGAGCCCGCGGATCTATCCGACCCTAGGTTCAGTTCCATTTCTTGCGAAGTCCTGCACTGTCCTTTTCACTCCTACATATCTAGTATCTGTTTTCTTTGTCTCACCTGGTGTGCATATGGGGGTTTTCATGCTGTTCTTGGACGGCTTGTGGTGCCTTTGCCTCCCCATGTTTTCTCTCTTTATGAGCTTCATGGTTTGGTGTGGCTGCTCTGGCTTGCGGTCCCCCTGGGTTTCGTCACCTTGTTGGCGGCTACGTTCCCTCGGGAACTTCATGGGGTTCAGTCGCAGAACTGCCTCCTCTATGGGTATGGCTTTAGTATCTGTTAAGGAATCTACGGCTAGATGTCTCTATCAGATGGATGAATTACTTACCTTCGGTAACAATGTATCTGGTAGAGACACAGTCTGGCTGCAGTTTCCTTAACGCCCGCCCGTCCTCCTCGTTCTGCGAGGACCTTTTCAGGTGGGGTTTTCTATACTCGCCTCCCTCCGAGTGGCTTGCTTTTCTACAGGGTGACTTTTCTCTTCACTCTAACACATTGTGTTCATTCTGTTTCACTGCTCTACTCCGCCCGTTCACGTGATTTTGGCAGTATGCTCATATGTCATGTGTCCTTTCCAACCTTGTACCTGGATTGTACGGTATGGGATCTATTCAGGTTTTTTCCCACTCTCCCCTTCTCTGTCGCCTTGGGGTCTCTTACCACACTGCGACCCATTGGTTCAAGTCTATCGGCTCTGCCACATTCTATCAGTCTTTTCATGGGTTTGTGACGTCTCTTCTGGTGACGTCTTATGGTGAAATTGTCCTTGATTCTATGTTCTGGACTCGTGGTCCTTCATGGTTATACATTATAGTTACAGGCTTCTGTCATCTGCTGTGCTGTTTTTTAACATCTTCCTCTACCTCCACAATGGGTTTGGCCTTCTACTGGTTTACAGGATACAGTGCCTGGCACTGTCTTTTGTGTTTCTATTTTTCTTAAGTTTTTGCACACTGTTCCCATATTTTCACATTTTTTGGTGGTGTCTCCGCGTTGTGGCGTGGAAAGTTTCTCCGTCGAAAACTGACGTCGCCAGAGGCACAGGACTCACTATTGAGCTATAGCTCCTGGTCCAAAGAGGAGGAAAGGAACAAGAAACAAGACGAAGCATCCAGTCAAAAAGAGCGAAAGGTTGCACTCACAGAAGACATAGCCACCCCCCGGGAGGCGAGTGCAGAAGACCAAGCCAAAGGTCCTCGCAGAATGGGGAGATAGGGCGGGCCGTGAAGGAATCTGCGGCTAGAATCGTTTCTACCAGATACATCGTTACCGAAGGTAAGTAACTCGTACATCTGATAGAGACTACTAGCCGTAGATTCCTTAACGTAGAATAGATACCCTAGCCATACCCACGGGGGAGGAGGGTCTGCGAGAGGAACCCACCAGCCTGGACATAAGTGGGTCCCACTGGGGACTAGTCCAACGGACTGGGCGAGGAGCCCCGTCCCCCCAGGCAGGGGGAACCCCTACAAGCAGAACACCACGGATCCCACGGGGGGTGTGGGAAGAAGAGAGAAGAGGAAGCCCGGTCACACTCAACAGAGAAAACAAGGGCAAGACAAGGAGAGGCCAAAGCACCCACGCCCATACAAGGCAACAGAGCCTCCATCCAAGGCCAAAGCAAGGAAGAGGAAGAAGATCAACCTAGAGGCTCCAAGGTGACCAGGAAAAAGAAGGCAAGCCCCCCCACCGGGAACACTCCCCTTGAAGAGGGCAGCTGAGCCCACCACAGTCAGAAGTCAAGAGACCAGACAGAATGGCACCAACAGCTATAAAGCAGTCGGAAGCAGAAAGAGTAGTACGAGGCACCAAGGGAAACCGGGCAGGCTGCGCCTGAAAGAGGGAGGAACACAAAATCCATTTCCGCCCCCAGGACAGAGAACATTAAGGCGAAGAAGGGCCCGGACACGCCTCAGAAAGGGGCCCGCACACACAACCCAACAAGAAGTAGAACCAAAGCCACGACGCCAGGCCGCAGAGAGCAGGCAGACCAGGTGAACAGTGCAGCGACCCTGGAGAAGGACACCCCGAGGCACCACCAAGGCATTCCAAACCAGCAATATGGGAATTGCACCTGCAACGGATGAAACGCCATGGAGAGCAGAGGCCCGAAGGCGACCACAACTCCCCAGAATAGAAAAAGCTATATAACAGCTACCACTACCCCACATAGGGTATGTTAAGTCCCAACACATGGGAACTGTCTTAGGAAGAAACTTCCGCAGCAGAGGACAACAGAAAGAGCCGCGGGTAAAAACCCCTGCGGAAGGCTTGTCAACAGTCAAAGAGAAAAACCAGAAGGCCTAATCTCACGGCCAACCTGGTGTAGATAACCCAGAACAAAACCACAACGGGAAGAAGGGCCGGCCAGCAGCCAACAGAACCACAGTCCCAACATGAGGACTCGAATGCACATGAAGCGCACAGATCACACAACTGGGGCGACCCTCCCCAATGAAAGAATAGCACCCAAAGACCAAATCAACTCACAGGTCACTGAGGGGGAGAAGAAGGAAGACGAGGAGGTGGAGGAGGCCAAAGCCCCGCCAAGAACCTCCGGAAAACCGAGTCTGCCGGGGCATGAAACAAAAGAGTGCCATCAAAGGGAAGATCCACCAGCCGTTCCCGCACATTTTCCGGGAACACACTGTCCCGAAGCCAAGCGCGGCGGCGAAGGGCAACCGAAAAAGCCATGGCATTACCAAGCACCTCCGAGATGTCCAGAGTGGAGTGAAGAATAAACGCCGCCAGCTCCTGGCCATCCAACGCAGGGTGCCGCAAATCAACTCCGACATCCTCCTGAGAAGCGGCAGATCCAAGGGACTCCACCGAGTCCAACAAGCAAGAGGTGGCCCTAGCCAACACACATAAAGTGTTATGGGACCGCAGGGCCGCACTGGTCTAAGCGAACATATTGAGCCCCCAGGAGTCCAGCCAGCGTGCCTCCCGTGATGGCTTAGACAACAGTGGCGGCAGGGATGGAAAGGCAGTCCGCAAAAGGGGACTCGAGTCAGAGGGATGGAGGGAAAGACACACCGGGTCACGCGGTGCTGGAAGGTGCCGGTACAGAAGGTGTTGGGGCACCGGATCCCCCGTGGTGGCACCCCCAAGTCCCCGTCAGAGAAGAATGGAGCAAACCCTCAAAGGGAAGCAGCAGCTCCCTACCACCAGAGCCCTGGTGGAGAACTTCCAGAAGATGATCCGCTGGGAAATGTGCAGCCGGATCACCCATGCGCAAAATACCCACAGCTGTGGAAACAGCGCAAGCGAAGGCTGCACCCGCCTCCATAGGGCCCCGTGGGGGGAAAGTAGCTCCTCCGTAGGCGACGGCTGCAAACTAAGGCAGCCGTCCCCTAAGCCAATCGGAGTGGGGAAGGGCCAGGTCTGGAAAGGAGAAAGAGGGACCTAGGAATGGGGGACCTGTGGCTCCAGCGAAAGCCGCGGCAACGGCGAGGAGCCATCCTTTGATAACGTCGGTGAAAAAGCCACGACTTGCCGGCCCGTCTCTGGCGAGGAGGACACCAACAGGCAACCAACCTCCGGGGAAGAGGGGGCGTCCGAGGACGAGTCCACGACCCGATGCCTGTCTGGTGCCGTAGATTCCATAACCTGAGGCAGGACATCATCGTCGTCCAGCGCCAAAGAAGACGACGGACAGGCCTCCTCCACACCACACGGCGCAGGAGACCGGGGCTGGGCCGAAGCCGAGGCGGGTAAAGGCGCCGACTCGACCTCTGACGAAGCAGCCGCTTGTGTGGAGGGACGAGAGGGACCCGGGGACTGACAAGGAGTCCCCCACCAGCCTTGACCCATGAGGAGGCGAGAGGGGTCAGCTGCCCCCAGCGGCGCCAAGGCCGACTCGACCGCCGACTCAACCTCCGACAAGGCAGCCGCCTTCGTGGAGGGACGAGAGAGGCCCGGGGAGGGACGTAGGGTCCCCCGCCAGCCTCGACCCATGACGGGACGAGGGGGGTCCGCCGGCCTCTGTGGCGCCGCCAGGGCCAGCAGCCGGCGGCGCCAAAGCAGCGTCACCTCAGCCTCAGACAAGATCGACGCATGCCCATATGGCCGAGATGGGCTCGGAGATGCGACCCAAGCCCAGGCGACCTCCCGCGACACCACAGGGACTCCCGCGGGAGTTTGCGGCAAAGCAGAGGCGCCATGGTCCGAAGGAGGGAACCCTGAAGGGCCACACCCCAACGGCACCACATCATCCGAGCCTGGAACCGAGCCAGTCAGCGCCGGGGCTGGCAACGCCGCGGAGGGCCCCGCTTAACGCAAGGGATCCGTCGATGTCCCAGGAAGGGAAGGAGGAGGAGGAGAAGCCAGCGAGGCCTTCAAAGCCACCGCTCATGTCTCCATCTGGGCTCTTGACGCCCCCTAACCGGGAAACGGTGGATAGGGGGACGATACGTGGGTCCCCTTCACCCGTGGAGAGCCCACGCCCCCAACAGGTGGGAAACCAGCCCTCGGGGACAAACTGCGACACTTATCGACAGGGGAGCGACGCTCTTGCGGCTTAGGAGAAGGATGAGGATGACGACGGCTATTTCGAAAACCTTCCGCAGAAGCTGATCGAGGTGACAAAGCCAATCTGGACATGCAAGCCGAGAGAAGTTTCATCCGGCGCTCCAGCCGAGACTTTGGTTTCAACTGTTGGCACGCCTCGCAATCAGCGGAGCCGTGATCTTCCCCCAAACACCACATGCAAATGGTGAGGGTCCGTCGCCGACATCAGACGTCCACAAAACGAGCAAGTCTTAAAACCCGAAAGCATCCTCACACTGTTCCCACAAACACGCACAATAGTGAAAGGGAAAGGCCTAAACAAGCCCGGAGCACGAACCGGATCCACGTTGCATGCGGAAAAGGAAAAAAACTGATGTAGGCGCACCGGGGTGGGACTTATGTGACCTCTCTGACGTCACGTACGCGGACGACGCCTGGGCGGAGTCGCGTGATGCCGTCCCCCCGGCGCGCAGGGATGCTATGCAAAGGATTTCCGGATCCAATCTCACGCCTGGGGATAATTCTATGTTAAGGAATCTGCGGCTAGTAGTCTCTATCAGATAAATCGTTACCGAAGGTAAGTAATTCTACACAGGAGCGCCTTATAGATCCTCAGCTCCTTGCATATTCTGGGAGTATAGTTTTCAGCTGTTAATGGGTAGCCACGCGAAACAGACCTGGGATATCAACGGTGGAGCAGGTCCTCATCTCCCTTTAGCGAGGCCTCACCCCCCCTCTGTTATAATGTTATATTCTGGAAGAAAATCAGGCACTTTTTTGGTATGAGAAGATCCAATGTGTCTGTCGCGATTTTCTTATCTTGTTCTCTAGTTAGTCCTTGTGGGGGGCGCTAGTGATTCATAGCTTTCCCGCTCTATTTCTTACTTTCAATGGTACTTCCTTCCCAAACTTAAATGGAGGATTCCTTTTCACTCTGTTTGAAGCCTTGTAGAAAGCTGGCTCTGTATATACTATACCAACATGAGGTATAGTGTGTGCAGAGTCCAGGGAGTCCACAGAGGTATAGCAAAGGCTAAATTAGGTAAGTACTAACAGCTCTTTTTGTGGTAGTGGAGTCGAACAGTTAGGCTTATCCAGAGGGTGTGTTAAGCATTTATTGCATTCACTCAATCAAGGACTGATTACACACACTCAGAGACAGAATCCAGACCAATTAGGTAAGTATAACAAGCATTCGCAATGCAATAGGTCTCGCATTACTAAAAGTTTTAATGAGTAAGGCAAACACCGGGAGGGGAGAGGGTTATAAGAGAATGAGAGAAAGGCAGTTAGGGAAAAGAACGACGGTAAAGAAGATAGTGAGGAGTAGAGACAAGGGAAAAGAGAAGATAGGAGGTCAAAACAATAAAGAAATGGGAAGGAGACAGGAGTGAGAGAGAAGGAAAGGGAAATAAAAAAGGTATGAACGAAAAGGGGAAAATAAACAGGTGGAGAAATTAGTGGAATTTAGTACTCTCTTGCAATAAGCTTCCAGCAGAGGTTGATGATGGCAAAAGTGTCCTGTCTAGATAGAGTGCGATGAATCATGAGGAAAAAATTGAGTTTTTACATTTGTACTGCAGGGTTCTGATATAGTGTGAGTGTATCATTTTCTATGCTAACTCCTTTCTTTGCATAATGGCAACAAGGGACTTGTGCCTGGCCCTACACACAGGAGCCTTCACCACAGTGTGAACAAATATTACGTGCAAATATTAAAACTGTGATGGTTATTGTATAGTTTCAGTAAAATGGTTTTTGGCTGAAATAAATAGGCCAAATTGCTTTTCAAACATTGTTTCAGTCAGTTGGTTTGTGTACTTTTATAGGTTTACATCAAAAGATTGAATACTATTCGTTAGACGCAAGGATATTTAGCCATCTCTACATTGTGCAGGGATTATCACATTTCTCTACATGCCCATGAGGTTTCAAGACATTTCAATGTGAATTTTCATTAATAATATTGTACGTGTTTTAGGATTTGTAGACATTCGTGGTGAAGCACTGAGTGGCTTTTATACTTTGTTACATAAAGCGGTTGGTTATGGTGCCAACCCAAAACTTTATTTTTTTTGCCTTTCTACCAGAGTTGGACGTTTCTAGATTTTTTTCACACTTGATGTTTTTTTTAGATGTGTTTTTTTAATCTGTATGTACATGAAGGAGGCTCTGCACTTACATTTTTTATAAATATGCCTTCTTTCAATCTCACCATGTTGTCTTCTATTGTTTCTAGTGCTTTGATTTGTATTTTCGTCACTCGACTCATAATAAGTTTTGCTTGCAGTATCAGCTTCGAGTCTAAGAATATGCTGACATTAGGTAGTTATTTAGGACACACACCTTAAAATATCTCTATGACTTGAAATACTTCTAATATTTTTGTACTTAAGGCCACAGTAAGAGACAGACGAGACACGTTTGTGGCAATTCCACAGTGGTTTGTCATCCTTATTTTAAATGTGTATAGATTTCACCTCCAAAGAAACATACAAAGGGCTCCTTTCTGAGTGTGGTACTTTCTGCAATGCGCTTTACAGAGAGGCACAATGGTGGAAGTGTGCTGGTTGGGCGTTGCCTACTGCAGAGAGATGGGGGTTTAATCACACTTGTATGATGGTATTTGAAAGCTGTTGTAATGTGCAAGGAATTATGCACTGGTGTTTAAAATACTCGCTTTCTTTGCAGTAAACCGGGCGGCCTTTGTCAATGGCATTAAGTTTAGGGTGACCAATTGGCATGGTTGCAAATTCAGGAGGGTGAGAGTAAAAATTCAGGACAAAAAATCAGGACAGAAGGTCAAAATTCAGGACAAAACACCGGGACAAAATCTACTTTTTCCAGACACATCAGAGGAGGTTGCCCAATAGTGTATGCCCATCCTTATCCAAACTTTTTCAACCATTTGCAAACCTATTCATCATGTATCCTTCCATCCATCATTTCACTCATCCATCCCTCCATCCACCCTCTCACTCATCCATCCATCCACCCTTTCACCCTATCCATTGGTACACTCATCCATCCACTCTTCCATCTATCTATCCATTCACTCACTCATCCATCCAGCCTTTTAGCCTTTCACCCATCCAGCCATCCTTTCACTTACTCATCCATCCACCTAGTTACTCATCCTTCCACCTATTCACCCTTTCAGTCATACATACATCCTGCCTTTCTCTCTCCATCGACACTTTCACTTAGCTATCCTTCCTTCCACCCATCCAACTACTCATCCACTCATGAATCCATCCTTTGACCCTACCACTCCTCCATCCTTTCTCTCATCCATCCACCTTTTCACTCCTTCACTCATCTATCCATCCTTTTGTTCATCTACCCTCCCTTTCACTCACTCACGCATCCTTACATCCGCCCTTTCACTCATCTGTCCATCCATTCACCCTTTGACATCAATTCATCAAGCCATCAATCATTTCACTCATCCATCCACCCATTCACTCGCCCATCATCCACCCATTCACCTTTTCATATTAATTATGAGCTGAGCCTTTGTCTGCAGAGTTGCAGACAGAAGAGGCCCATCAAGAATGTCACCCTTGCCGTAGTTCCTAAAGCAAGGAATGGGGTGGGGGTAGGGTTCACTATGCCCTTGCACATAGGCAGTCTGAAAAAGTAGAAGTCATGAATCATGCTTGATGCACAGTGCTAGGGCATGATATGACTGTGACATGGTGTTGTTTCCAGGGCTTTAAGTGGGATGAAAAAACTGGGAGGTCTCCCCAAAGGGGGTGTTCAATGTAATTAAGGGCGTGGCTTAAAACGCCTAAGCTCAAAATCTGTGCTTAGTATAGTGTACCGCCCGACTGGTATTTTGCCTCTTCTGTCATTGTATTCAGATATATAACATAACAAGTAACGTTACACCTGCAACAAGCTAGAACTATTGGCTTTAACAATGGTTGTTAGTTGCATAAAATAAAAAAGCAGCAACCATGGCTTCCTTGAATATAATATTGAAAGTGCATCAGTGCTAAAATGATGAGACTGTGAAAGAACTCTAGCCCCTTCTTCATACCTTCTTTCACCAGCTTCTTTTCTTGAACTGGATTCTCACGTAGCAGCATGGCGCTTTTGCACATTTCTTCTGTCTGGCTGAATGCCCTTTTTTAGACCGACGCTGGGGAAGGCCCACCACATGTTTTGCAGCCCAGACTGGCCCATTGTCATTCTGTATGTGGCAATCAGCCTCATGCAGAATGAAAATGGGCGCGTTTGGCTGCGCTTGTACTCCAAGGAGAAGTGCGAGGTGGCCCCATCAGGGGGCTGAGGCTTCAAGCAGGGGAACAGTACTGTTCCCTGCAATGCCTAAAATTACGGACAAAAGGCGTCCGTAAAAGAGATCCTCACGGACAACAGACGTGAGACCCAAATTACGGACCGTCCGTGAAATTTACGGACGGTTGGTCACTAGTTGTTTCTAGTAAATTGTGGCGAGAGTCCGCATTGTAGGTCTGAATGGCTTTACAAGCCATCCCGATCACTGGTGCAATCAAGGGATAATGACAGGTGTTCTACAAAACACGTGTGTGCTCACATTTCTGACCAGGGTAACATGCTTTGAAATAACAAAATGCCAGAACTCAGCTCGCCCCCTCGCATGTACCACGACACCTAGCTCTGCCTGACCTAAAACACACTTCAGGCAGGGCTTTAAGTGGAATGAAAAAACTGGGGGTGCTCTCAAAGGGGCGTGGCCAGTGTAATTAGGGGCGTGGCTTTAAAACACTTATGCTAAAAATCTGTGCTTAGCTTAGTGTGCTGCCCGCCTGGTATTTTGCTGTTTCTTTCATTGCATCCAGATATGTGATACAACAAGTAACATCATACCTACAACAAGTAAGGACTATTGGCTTTGTCAATGGTTATTAGTTGCATAAGATAAATAAGCTGAAACTATGGCTTGTTATATATAATACTGAAAAAGCTTCCAATTAAAGCCCTGGTGACACCACGACAATCTTGCTGCTGCAGAGTTTCAAGAAGAGAAGGGAAATCCATAAAGAAAATGACTCTTTAAAGGATTTCCATTTCCCTACATCGCTCACCTGGCATCACGTCATGCCGTAACTTCTCCACTGGTGAGAAGCGAGCAGTGTGGGCAGCGCACATCGATGTGTTTGCTGTCACCAAACGGGTCTATATCGGGCTGATTTGTGCCCTGAAACTTTTTTCCGGACTGCAGTGACAGCAATTTGCTGCCACTGCAATCCTGAAAAAAAAACGGACCGCCTGTGCCAGGGCTCAAAACAGAGCCCGATAGAGACCCGTTTCGAGGCCCCCTTTAAAAAACTGCCAGTGCTCAGACCCCTTGAGACCCGGCCCACTTAAAGCCCTGACTTCAGGCTGGAGGGAAACAGCTAATTAGAACCCCATGTCAAGGCGAGGCCTGGCCACATCAGCATTCTTTTTATTCTGACAACGGCAAATGTGATATAAACATAACATTCATTTTTATGTTCATCTTGACAGAAGTGAAGGATTCCATTGCCCTGGACACGCACGCACTCACACACACACAGAGGCACGCACACACACACGCACACGCTTGCACATACACAGGCAAACACACACAGATGCTTTCACATACACAAGCAAACATACACAGGCATGCACACACACACAGATGCGCACACACGCCCAGATACGCACACACACAGATGCGCACACACGACCAGGCATGCATACACACGCCCAGGTATGCACACACATGCAGATGTGCACATAAACAGGTACACACACATAGGCATGCACACATACACAGGTGCTTTTACATACACAGGCAAACACTCACACATACACACAGATGCTTTCACAGACACAGGCAAACACACACAGATGCGCAGACACGCCCAGGCACGCACACACACACACTGATGCACACACACAGATGCGCACATACGCCAAGGTGCGCACAAACACACAGATGCGTACACATACACAGGCACATACACATAGGCACGCACACATACACAGATGCCCACACACACACATGCATTCACATACACAGGCAAACACACACAGGCATGCACACATACACAGATGCGCACACACTCCCAGGCACACACACACACACACACACACACACGCACACACACACACACACGCACACATTCATGTTTCCATCTGCGAGAAAGACTTAATTCCAAACTGCCTGAGTGTTGACATCTGAGACCAGAGCAGAATGTTATAGAACAAAACTGCCCAATCAGAGACTCCGGCAGGAAGTAGTGTCAGAGTTGGGAGGGACTGAAAACAGCATTTCTGATAGATACATCTGCCGTGTGGATTCCTCACCTTGTGAATACCCCCCTTGCGTCAGCAACATTCGGAAATTCTTTTTTCGTAGCCTCGCGCCGACGTGGACTCCTGACGTCATAGAGACACGACCTCGCTCGCGACTCCGCTGACGTCACCGACGCCTATAATAGGCCCACGCCGGCGTGATGACATCAGTTCCCTTTTTTCCGCGTCGTCGACGCTAACGGTTATCGGGAATCTCTGTAGCCAACGGATACTTTGTTGTCTTTATTATTAACATTTTCTGCGTCTCTGTATCCTGTCTTTTCGACAATGTCTTCAAAAAAGACCGGCTTCAAGCCCTGCAGAGAATGCGGCAAAATGATGTCCATTACCGACCCACACAGCGACTGCATCTGGTGCTTGAGCTCGGACCATGATGTGGAGGACTGCTCTTCGTGTAAGAAAATGAACCCGAAGGCCCTGAGGGAGAGAGAGGCGAAGCTCCTGGTGGCTAAAATGAAAGCTGGAAAAGGAAAATCGTCGAAGTCTCGTTCTCGAAGGGCGAGGTCGAAGTCGAGATCGAGGTCCAGGTCTAGATCTAGAGGAAGGTCGTCTTCGAAGTCGGCTTCGGACCATGTTTCGAAGAAGAGGAAACATAAGAAGAGGAGACATGAGTCCCGACGTCGTTCTGGTAAGGAGTCGGGGTCGAGGTCGAGGTCACCGAAGGTTCGTTCGAAGGTGGTGACCATTGAAGTTTCGGATCCAGAACCTGAAGGTGAGGCTTCCCCTTCTGAGTCACGGGCGCCGTCTCCGGCTCCGTCTCCGACTCCGAATCCGGCTCCGAATCCATCTCCGGCGCCGTCCCCGGTCCGAGATGAGGAGGAGCCTCATGAGGATGAGGGTTCCGTGCCCTTAAGTGAGCCGAATCCGAACGCTCCTCGAGACAGGCCTGAAGGTTTTCATCCACCATTTCCTGCCCCAGGCCAGGACCCTTCTGCGTTTCTCAACGCGATGTATGGAGTCTTTTCGAGGTCATGGTACCCCTCTGGTGCACCTTCGGGTCCCATGGGTCCTTTGGCGTTTAACTTAGGAGTCCCTCACTCCTACCCTCCGGCTCCGTTTATGCCTTACATGCCGGCTCCGACGCCGCCGTGGCATTTTCCGGCTCCACCGAAGCCGTCGACGCCGGTTCCGGCGTCACCAGCTCCGGGTCGACCTAGAACACATCCCTCTGAACCTGCGGATTCGATCCCGACGTCGATTCCGAATCCGTCGGAGCCGATGGTGGATCCGAGGGCAAAACGGGTCAAGATGAGATCCAGAAGAGAGGCTCAGCGCCTTCTGGAGGAAAGGAGGTTTTTTGACTCACAGTCTGATCTCGAGGAGGGTGAGTTGGATGATGATACTTTTGAAGATTTGGCAGAAGCAGGAAGCCTGGATTTCTCTCCAGAGTGGGAGTTACCATCAGGTTCTAGTACTCCTTCTAAGGACATTCAACCCTATCATTTGATTATGAGAAAGGCTGCCAGTCTGCTTAAGTTGACTTTGCCTACAGCAGAATTCAAATCTAATATTCTGACTGAAGTACTCCATTCTCCGAGTTCAGTGGTGGAACCTCTTCTTCCTTTCAATGAAGCTCTAACAGAGCCCATTCTGGACGTGTGGAAAAAACCTTTGTCTGCTCCAGCTGTCTCTAAAAGTGTAGCCAGAAGATACAGGGTTGCCCCTGATGATCCTGCCTTTTTAACCTCTCACCCTTCACCGGAGAGTTTGATCATTCAGGCTGCATGCTCCAAAAAGAACATTAGTGCTTTCCCTCAGGTTCCTTTTGAGAAGGAAGCAAAGAAGCAGGATCAGGTGGCAAAGAAGTCCTTCTCCTCTGCCAGTATGGCATTGAAGTCATCAAATGCCACTTGCTTGATGGGGAGATATTTACACGCTCTGATGGACTCTTTACATGTTCTGGTTCCAAAAGTTCCTGATGACAGCAGGAAGGATTTTGAGGAAGTCATCTCTGACGCTCAGGCAGCGGCTCGCCAGGTCATTCAGAGCGGTTTGGATACTGTAGACTCTGTGGCGCGCATTATGGGCACTGCTGTCGCTACTAGGAGGTCTGCCTGGTTGAAATCCTCTGACTTTTCGGCTGATGTTCAGGCGACATTATTAGATCTTCCTTTCGATGGTTCAGGCCTTTTTGGGAAGAAGGCTGATGCGGCCCTTGAGAGGTTTAAGGATTGCAAGGCGACTGCTAAATCCCTGGGTCTCCAAATGAGAGGTTCTTCAACTGGCAGAAGATTCAGAGGTTTTGGCCGTCCTGCCTTTCGGAATTCCCGGCAAGGCCAACAGCAGCAGCAGCAACAACAGCAGCAGCAAAACTCCTTATACAGGTCCTACAGGGGAAAGCAAAGAGTGCGTCCTCGTGGACGTCAGGTCTCTTCCTCCTCCACTTCCTCCAACCCTCCTGCCCCTGAGAAGCAGCCCTAGATCCGACATTCAGGATCATGTGGGTCCGGTTGGGGGCCGGCTTACCCATTTTCTACAGGATTGGGAATCGGTTACGTCAGATCTTTGGGTTCTCAATCTTGTAGAAAATGGGTATGCCCTTCCCTTTCGGGAATTCCCTCCCAATTTCCCTCCTTGCCAAGGGTATTGCTCCGAGGAGCATCTGTCTCTTCTGCAAGAGGAAGTTTTAACTCTGATAAGAAAGGGTGCGATAGAGGTGGTCCCAGAGCAGGAAAGGGGTCAGGGATGCTACTCCCGGTATTTCCTGATTCCGAAGAAGGATGGCAGGCTTCGTCCAATCCTGGATCTCAGGATCTTGAATCTCTATCTGAAACAGGAGAAATTCAAGATGCTCACCCTTGCTCAGGTTCTTCAAGCGCTGCAAGAAGAAGACTGGATGGTGTCACTCGACTTGCAGGATGCTTACTTTCACATCCCAATCCTGAAGTCGCACAGGAGGTATCTCCGTTTTACGGTGGGATCGCAGCACTACCAGTTTGCGGTCCTTCCGTTTGGACTTACTACTGCGCCTCGAGTCTTCACCAAGGTGATGGCAGTGGTGGCGGCACATCTCAGAAGGTCAGGGATTCCGGTATTCCCTTATTTAGACGACTGGCTGATCAAAGCGGAGTCGTCAGAGAGAGTGCTCCATCATTTGCGGGAGACAACCCAGTTGTTGTACAGGTTGGGTTTTTCAATAAATGTACCCAAGTCTCACCTGGTGCCCTCCCAGCGCAACCTGTTCATAGGTGCGGTACTGGACACAACCGTATGTCGTGCATTCCCTCCCCCTCAAAGGATTCGCGACATACGGGAGATGATTCCCTTGTTTTACAATGGAGCGGTCGTTCCAGTCCTGAAGGTCCTTCGCCTGCTCGGTCTGATGGCTTCATGCATTCTGTTGGTCAACCATGCACGCTGGCACATGAGGGCGCTCCAGTGGTGTCTCCGCAGGCAGTGGTATCAGCACAGCGGAGACCTCAGGGAGTCAGTGAGGATCTCCAGAGAAGCTGCAGCGGATCTGTCTTGGTGGGGCGTGGAAGGCAATCTGTCCCAAGGAAAGCCTTTTCAACTTCCCCCATCGGTGGCCACGGTGATAACGGATGCATCCACTCTCGGGTGGGGTGCTCATCTGGGGGATCTGGAGGTCAAAGGCCTTTGGTCTCCAGAGGAAAGGTTGCTTCACATCAACCTTCTAGAATTGCGGGCGATACGTTTGGCGCTCAAGGCCTTCCTCCCTTCCCTTCGCAGTCAGTCTGTTCAAGTCCTGACGGACAACACGACTGCGATGTGGTACATCAACAAGCAGGGAGGAGTAGGGTCACAGTGTCTCTGCAGAGAGGCTCTGCGTCTCTGGTCCTGGGTTCAGGACCATCAGATTTGTCTGATGGCAAATCATCTGGCCGGTGTGCTGAACGTTCGTGCAGACAGTCTCAGTCGGCAGTTCTCTGCCGACCACGAGTGGAGGCTGCACCCGGAGGTGGTTCACGACATCTTTCAGATGTGGGGGACTCCTCGGGTGGACCTGTTTGCCACTCGCGAGAATGCGCACTGCCTGTCGTTCTGCAGTCTCCAGTATCCGATGCAAGGAGCCTTGGGGGACGCGTTTCAGTTGAGTTGGAAAGATCAACTCCTTTACGCGTTTCCCCCCATACCCTTGATTCCTCGGGTTCTGAGGAAGATTCGCCAGGACCGGGCCCAAGTCATATTGGTCGCTCCGGATTGGCCAAGAAGGGTGTGGTATACAGATCTACTCCACCTCTCCTCTCACCCGCCGCTCCGTCTCCCTCTCAGGGCAGACCTCCTCTCTCTGATGGAGGGGCAGGTTTTACACCCCCACCTCCAGACATTGCACCTTCATGCCTGGAGATTGAGCGGGGCAACCTGAATTCCTTTTCCCTCCCGCCTGACGTTGTGGATGTCATCTTGTCAGCCAGGCGTGACTCCACTAAGTCCATCTATTCTTATAGATGGGCGAAATTTGTCACGTGGTGTGGGGAAAGGTCTGTTGATCCTTTGAGGGCCCATTTGTCTAATGTTCTACAATTTGCTCTTTCTTTGGCGCGGCAGGGTCTGGCGGTTGCCACGGTAAAGGGTTACCTGTCGGCGCTGTCGGCTTTTCTCTGCTTGCCTGACCAGCCCTCTCTTTTTAAGTCTCCTGTGGTCTTAAGGTTTTTGAAGGGTCTTACTAATATGTTCCCTCCTTCACCTTTCATTGTGCCTCAGTGGGATTTAAATCTTGTATTGACCTTTTTGATGGGGGCTCCCTTTGAGCCTCTCCACAAATGTCCCATGAGGCTTCTTACCCTTAAGACAGTCTTCTTGGTTGCAATAACCTCGGCAAGGAGGGTTAGTGAGCTTCAAGCTCTTAGCTCCAAGCCCCCATTCCTGACCATTCATGTTGATAGAATGGTTCTTAGGACCAGGGCTGCTTTTCTGCCTAAGGTGGTAACTCCCTTCCATCTAGGACAGTCCATTACCCTACCTACCTTCTATCCTCCCCCTCACCCTTCCAAGGAGGAGGAGAGACTGCACCGTCTGGACCCTAAGAGGGCGGTGTCCTTTTACTTGGACAGATCCAAGGACTTTCGCTTGGAGGACCAGCTCTTCGTTGGATTTGCTGGCTGCAAGAAAGGAAGGGCGGTCCATAAAAGGACTTTATCGAGATGGATCGTCCTCTGCATAAAGATCTGCTACTCTTTGGCCGGTAAGGAACCACCAGAGGGTATAAGGGCTCATTCAACTAGAGCTAAGTCTTCAACCTCAGCATTGGCTAGAGGAGTGCCTGTGGAGGATATTTGTAGGGCGGCGACTTGGTCTTCCCTCCACACTTTCGCGAAGCATTACTGCTTGGATTCCGAAGTGAGGAGGGACGGCCATTTTGCGCGCTCTGTCCTTCAGGATTTCCTGGTTTAGAAGAGTGGACACCCTCCTCCGGGAGTGGGGACTGCTGTGGGACTCTATTCACAAGGTGAGGAATCCACACGGCAGATGTATCTATCAGAAGAACAAGTTACTTACCTTCGGTAACGCTTTTTCTGGTAGATACTATATCTGCCTGTGGATTCCTCACCGACCCACCCGCCTCCCCGTTGTCCACTCTTCTATGCCAGAGTCACTGTAGTGTAATATATATATATATTTTATTGTCAAGGAAATGTTTCAGTTGCTTTCCTGCTTTTGCTTAACACTGTGTGTTTTGCCTTGAGTACTGTGTACTGTGTATACTTGTATATTTCTACTATCATTGGTCCGTCCGTGTGCCTCGATGGCACGGAAAAAAGGGCGGAACTGATGTCATCACGCCGGCGTGGGCCTATTATAGGCGTCGGTGACGTCAGCGGAGTCGCGAGCGAGGTCGTGTCTCTATGACGTCAGGAGTCCACGTCGGCGCGAGGCTACGAAAAAAGAATTTCCGAATGTTGCTGACGCAAGGGGGGTATTCACAAGGTGAGGAATCCACAGGCAGATATAGTATCTACCAGAAAAAGCGTTACCGAAGGTAAGTAACTTGTTCTTCACACCAGCAGAAAAGACTTAACCAGAACTACACCTTGAAAGAGAGGCCCATCAGTGTTTTTGTTTTCTGACTACCGCAAATGGGATACAAACAGAACATTCCTTTACAGTTAATAATGACAACAGTCCCTACTATTTTAGATTCCGCCCAATCCCCGTCATGCTGTTCCACGTGATTGCTTACCCGGGCATGAGGGCAGGCGGGATGTAGGTGGCATTGTTGTGGGTGACGCGGGTGCCAGCGCTCCTGGAGGCCATCTGCGGCAGCCTGTAGTGCACTGCGACCCCTACTGCCTCTGCTGGCCGTAACGAGTCTGCCGGGGCTGCTGCTGAGGCGCTGGAGAGGGTCTCGCGGCTGATCCAGGTGATCCTGCCAGCTGCACGCGCACCTGCACTTTACTTATAACATTAAAAGTAAAGCGTGGGTGCTGCGATTATACCACAAGTAAAGAAATAGAAAACAAAAATCTATTTCTTTACCTTTGGTATAATCGCGGCAGCCGCGCTTTCCTTTTAATGTTAAAAGTAAAGCACCGGTGCGCGATTATACCAAAAGTAAAGAAATAGATGTTTTTTTTCTATTCCTTGGCTTTTGGTATAATCGCGGCACCCGCGCTTTACTTTTAATGTTATAAGTAAAGCGCGGGTGCCGCGATTATACCAAAAGTAAAGAAATGGATGTTATTTTCTATTACTTTACTTTTGGTATAATCACGGCACCAGCGTTTTACTTATAACATTATAAATAAAGCGTGGGTGCCTCGATTATACCAAAAGTAAAGAAATAGAAAACAAAATCTATTTCTTTACCTTTGGTATAATCGCGGCACCTGCGCTTTACTTTTATTGTTATAAGTAAAGCTCGGGTGCAGCGATTATACCAAAAGTAAAGAAAAAACAAGTGGCAAACGTGTCACGCCTGTGTCTGGGCACGATCATTGCTCCTCCCACGGCCTATTGGTGTCTATTACGTGCTTGGTGCGCGTAATAGACACCAATAGGCCATGGAAGGAGCTATGCGCACGCCTCGGGCCAATTGCGTGCAGTCTTTTAGAATAAGACGCAAGCAAAGGCCAATGGGGGAGCTCAAAAGGAAACGCACACGCACGAGTGTGTGCGTTTCCTAAGTGAGCTCACATTCCCCGTTTGACAGCTTCAAAATGCCTCACGCTGCGCGAGCACTGCTGCGCAGTGCACCACATGGCGCGAGACCTAAAGAAGGTATACTTAATTTTATATTTTCGAACCAATTAGGAATTGCCACAGGTAAGTAAAATATACTCTCAAATGCAAGACCTTTCAAGGAAATGCAGTTGTAATTGAAGTTGCAATTCTTACAGGGGTGTATATGCTTTGGAAACAGTTTAAATTACACAGTAATTACCTTTTAGTTACTTTTGGATACTTTGAATACTGGGGGTGGTATACCTAGATACCACACCTTAGGATCTCACAATACAACATAAGACTTTCTATACATTTGCTGTTTAGTTCTCTTTTCTCCATACAAACATCAGTTCAACACAGTACTTTTTAGGCCCAAAATCTCTTAACATGGGTTCCGAGGAGAGAAAAGTGTTAGCGGTTTCTCAGGTAAGTACACAACTTACAAGTGAGAGTATTGGGGTTTAGGACCAAGGTTCCACAAGGTCCAGATGGGCAATCTAGTTGCACCACCAGTGGCACTGGGGCAGCCGGGTGCAGAGTGCAGGGGCCCAATGTTAGCCAGTGGGATTAAGGGGGCCTTTGATTAGGGACTGCTGACGAACAGTCCACTCAGGTGTGGAAGCCAAGCGCCTGGGGCTAAGGTAGCAGCACAGGGGTGGTCGGGTGCAACGTGGTGTGGGTGACCCTGTGCTTGTCAATGTGAGAGACCCTGTGCTTTTCAATGGAGACCTTTGGTTTTTCAATTTTGCTAAAGGCTCGGGCAGGGAGACTTCCTGAAGGCGACTACTGGCTGGAGAGGTAAGTTGGGACCTTGGGGGATGCCTGGACACCGTCGGCTGGGCCACTCACAGCTGTGGGGTGTCAGGTGCAGGGGTGTCTTATGGCATCAGGTTTTCTTACCAGCTCCGGTCCTGGTCCGGGGAAAACCTTCAGGTTGAGGCTGCAAGCATTGTCTTGAAGCACGGAGAGTTTGGGGATTGCCAGATTCCAGGTCAGAATCGCTGGGGAGATCTACCTGTGGTGTTGGGCCAATTGAACGTGGGCATTGGGTGCAGAGTGGTGCGGAGTTGCGGTGTCACCGGAATCCAGATCCTGTGGTGTAGTCTTTGCTTGAGCAAATCCGGTGCTCACTGGAGACGAGGGATGCAGGGCAGGTCCTCCAGGCTCTAGCGGTTGCTGGCAGCTGGACTCACCGGGGTTCTTGCTGTAGGCAGGCCGTATACGGGACAGGCAGTAGGCTGGGGCCAAAGCAGTTGGTGTCCTCTTTTATTCCTGGGTCAGCATAGCTCTTCGGTCCTTTTTCTTTCTTCCTCGAATCTGAGGAGGCAAGGTTCAGAGTTGCCCCATAAATACTAAATTTAGGGGTGTTAAACAGGTGTGCAGGTTGGGACTAATGTGTCCCTTCCTTGGGGTGGGTACACCCCCTATTATGCCACCCTCCAGTTTGAGTTGGCATGAGCCTCTCCCTAATTGACTGAATCCCCCCATCTTCAAGATTGAGAGGACAGAGATGTGTGCTTCACCTCGCCTCCCCCACCTGAGGGGTGGGGTTGGCACAGGTGGGCACACCGTTCTTCCTAGCTTGGTTTTCCCGCCGATTCTCCCGCCCAAAGTGGGGGCCAGAGCCGGTGGGAGACAGTTGCTGGGGGCAGCAAAAGGCAGGGACAGCTTCTAATGGCAGCAGGCCTTTGAAGCTTCCCCCTTTCATGGATCCAGCCTATCCTGGGAGTGGAGGCATGGCAGCTGCCCAGGATGGCCTTTGTTTCTGATGGATACATCTGCCAGTGGATTCCTCACCTTGTGAATATCCCCTGCGCAGCAGCCATTCGGAGTTTTTTGTAGCTCTCCACGCCGTCGAGGTCATGGACGACGTCACAGAGGGTACGACTCCGCTCGCGACCCCGCTGAAGTCACTGGATCCATAATAGGGCCTCATCGGCGTGATGGCGTCAGGTCCTTTTTTTCCCACGCCGTCGACTCCAACGGTTTCTTTGGGACTCTCCGTAGTAACTTTGTTTCTGATAGATACATCTGCTGGTGGATTCCTCACCTTGTGAATATCCCTTTGCGTCAGCAACATTCGGAAATTCTTTTTGTAGCTTCGCGCCGACGTGGACGACGTCATAGAGGCACGGCATCACGCGCGACTCCGCTGACGTCACCGACACCATAATAGGCCCACGCCGGCGTGATGACATCAGTTCCCTTTTTTCAGCGTCGTCGACACTAACGGTTTTCAAGGGATCGTCTGTAGCTGTGCAGTAACTTTGTTACTTTGTGGTTTTTCTCTGTGCTCCATTGTCTTCTGTCGAGATGTCGTCGAAGAAGACCGGATTTAATGCTTGCGGGAAATGTGGCAAGACAATGTCAATCACTGACCCGCATGAGTGCTGCGTCTGGTGTCTGAGCTCCGACCATGACGTCGAGGATTGCCCGTCTTGTAAGAAGATGACTCCGAAGGCCCTTCGAGAAAGGGAGACGAAGCTCCTCGTGGCAAAATTGAAAAGTAAGAAAGAAAAGAAGTCGCGAACTCGGCGTTCGAGGTCGAGGTCTCGTTCGAGGTCACGCTCGGAGTCGTCTTCTGCTCATGCTTCGAGGTCTTCGAAGAAGAAGCACAAGAAGAGGAGCCATGAGTCCAGACATCATTCTGAGAAGGACTCGAGTTTGAGGCCGAAGTCGCAGGTTAAGCTGCTTTGGAAGGAGGTGGCTTTGGCTTCGGAAGCTCAGGACTCCGAGGGTGGGGCTTTGCGTGCTGATTCGCCTGAGTCACCGAAGCAAATAGTGAATCCATCTCCGGTTCCGTCCAATCCTTCTGGTCAGGAGGATGAAGGTGAGGTGGAGGAAGTTGGTGAAGGCGAAGTTCCGTTGCCTGCGTGTTCCGTTGCCTGCGGGTTCGTCGACCCCGGTGCATCAGCCTGAAGAGGAGGTCGACGTCGTGACGACTTCGCTCCCTCGAGAGCAACCCGGGGGCGCTTATCCAGCCTTTCCGACTCCAGGTCAGGATCCAACGCAGTTCCTGAATGCCATGTTTGGCGTTTACTCCAGGGCAATGTACCTCTCTGGTGCACCAGTTGGTCCCACGTGTCCTTTGGCGTTTAGCCTGGGTGTTCCCCAGGCTTATGCTCCTGCGCCCTTTATGCCATTCATGCCGGCTCCAGCACCGCATTGGCATTTTCCGGCGCCGACGAAGCCTTCGACGCCGAAGCCGTCGACGACGAATCCATCGACGCCGATACCCTCGACTCCGATGCTGAATCCGGTTCGACCTCGGGTTAAGATGCCTCGTCCGACTTCGGTTTCGACGCCGGCACCAACACCGGCGGAGTCGTTCATGGATCCGTCGGCTTCATTTATGAAGGAAAGGTCGAGCCGTGAGGCCCAGAGGCTTATGGAGGAGGAGAGGTATCGGGATGAAGGCTTGGAGGAAGGTGAGCTACAGGATACAGAGGATCCTTTTGATGATCTGAGGGAGGCTAGTGGCCTAGAACTGTCTCCTGAATGGGATTTGGCTTCTGTCTCTGATGTACCCTCTAGGGATGTGACTCCTTACCATGTCGTTATAAAGAAGGCGGCGGACTTGCTGAATATTAATCTGCCTACCGCTGAATATAAGTCAAATCTTCTTACAGAGGTCCTTCATTCACCTTCCTCTGTAATTGAGCCAATGCTTCCATTCAATGAAGCTTTGGCAGAACCTATTTATGAAGTGTGGAAGAAACCTCTGACGGCTCCTGACGTGTCTAGGGCGGTTGCGAGGAGATATAGGGTGGCGCCTAATGACCCAGACTTTTTGTCTACACACCCTCTGCCTGAGAGTTTGGTTGTGCAGGCTGCCTGCTCAAAGAAGTCTGCGGGTGCTTTTCCGCAGGTTCCTGCGGAAAGAGTCGAGAAAGCAAGATCAGGCGGCAAAGAAGGTCTTCTCAGCCAGCATGGCTTTAAAATCTACTAATGCAACTTGCCTGATGGGACGGTACATCCATGCTTTGATGGATTCCGTGAAACAATTAGTGCCAAAAATTCCTGAAGGAGATAGAAAAGACTTTCAGGAAGTAATTTCGGATACTCAGGCTGCTGCAAGGCAAGTAATTCAGAGTGGGCTGGACACGGCTGATTCGGTGGCGAGAGTCATGGGCTCTTCTGTGGCCACTAGGAGAGGTGCATGGTTAAAGTCATCGGAATTCTCTGCAGATGTTCACTCTGCCTTGATGGATTTGCCCTTTGATGGGTCAGGATTGTTTGGCAAGAAGGCTGACGCTGCTTTAGAAAGTTTTAAAGACAGCAGGGCTACAGCAAAATCTTTAGGTCTTCAGACCAGGGGTACTCCTGGAAGGCGTTTTAGAGGATTTGGCAGATCTTCCTTTCGATCCTACAAACCATCTCAGCAGCAGCCACAGCAGCAGCAAAATACGCTGTACAAGTCGTACAGGGGCAGACAGAGAGCTCGTCCTAGAGGTCGTCAAGCCTCCTTCTCCTTCCCAGCCCCCTGCCACCACAGCAAAGCAGCCCTAGATCCGCCATTCCGGATCATGTGGGCCCAGTAGGGGGCGGCTTACCCATTTCCTACGAGATTGGAAATTGATTACATCAGATCTTTGGGTTCTCAGTCTCGTGGAGAATGGGTATGCTCTTCCCTTTCGGGAATTTCCCCCAAATTACCCACCTTGCCAGGGTTATTGTCCCCAGGACCACTTGCTTCTCCTGCAAGAAGTCCTGGCTCTGTTCAGAAAGTGTGCGATAGAGGTGGTTCCAGAGCAGGAAAGGGGTCAGGGGTGCTACTCCCGGTATTTTCTGATCCCCAAGAAGGATGGCAGACTTCGTCCAATCTTGGATCTCAGGGTCTTGAATCTTTACCTGAAGCAGGAGAAGTTCAAGATGCTTACCCTTGCACAGGTTCTTCAAGCGCTGCTGGAAGAAGACTGGATGGTGTTGATCGATTTACAGGATGCGTATTTTCATATTCCCATCCTGAAGTCGCACAAGAAGTAGCTCCGTTTCACGGTTGGGTCGCAACACTACCGGTTTGCGGTCCTTCCGTTTGGTCTTACTACTGCGCCTCGAGTCTTCACCAAGGTGATGGCTGTGGTGGCTGCGCATCTCAGAAGATCGGGGGTACCGGTATTCCCGTATCTGGACGATTGGCTGATCAAAGCAGAATCTCCTGAGATAGTGCTCCATCATCTGCAAGAGACAACTCAGTTGTTGCACAGGTTGGGTTTTTCGATAAATGTACCCAAATCTCACCTGGTGCCCTCGCAGCGCAACCTGTTCATAGGTGTGGTACTGGACACTGCTGTGTTTCGTGCATTCTCTCCTCCTCAAAGGATTCGCGACATACAGGAAATGATTCCTTTATTTTTCAACGGAGCGGTCGTTCCAGTCTTGAAGGTTCTACGTCTGCTCGGTCTGATGGCTTCTTGCATTCTGTTGGTCAACCATGCATGCTGGCATATGAGGGCACTCCAGTGGTGCCTCCGCAGGCAGTGGTATCAGCACAGCGGAGATCTCAGAGAGTCAGTCAGGATCTCCAGAGAAGCTGCGGCGGATCTGTCTTGGTGGAGCGTGGAAGGCAATCTGTCACAAGGGAAGCCTTTTCAACTACCTCCATCGGTGGCCACAGTGATAACGGATGCATCCACTCTAGGGTGGGGTGCTCATCTGGAGGATCTGGAGGTCAAAGGTCTTTGGTCTCCAGTGGAAAGGTTGCTTCACATCAACCTTCTAGAGTTGCGGGCCATACGTTTAGCGCTCAAGGCCTTCCTCCCTTCCCTTCGCGGTCGGTCAGTTCAAGTCCTGACGGACAATACGACCGCGATGTGGTATATCAACAAGCAGGGAGGAGTAGGTTTGCATTGTCTTTGCAGAGAGGCTCTGCGTCTCTGGTCCTGGGTTCAGGACCATCAGATTTGTCTGATGGCAAATCATCTGGCCGGGGTTCTGAACATACGTGCGGACAGTCTCAGTCGGCAGTTCTCTGCCGACCACGAGTGGAGGCTCCATCCGGAGGTAGTTCGTCATGTCTTTCGGACGTGGGGAACGCCTCAGGTGGACCTGTTTGCCACTCACGAGAATGCTCACTGCCCGTCATTCTGCAGCCTCCAGTTTCCGATGCAGGGAGCCTTGGGGGACGCGTTTCAGATGAGTTGGTACTCGCAACTTCTTGACGCGTTTCCTCCCATACCCTTGATTCCTCGGGTTCTGAGGAAGATTCGCCAAGACCTGGCCCAAGTTATATTGATCGCGCCGGATTGGCCAAGAAGGGTGTGGTACGCAGATCTTCTCCACCTCTCCTCGTGCCCGCCGCTCCGTCTCCCTTTCATGGCAGATCTCCTCTCTCAGATGGAGGGGCAGGTTCTACACCCCCACCTCCAGACCTTACACCTTCATGCCTGGAGATTGAACGGGGCAACCTGAATTCCTTTTCTCTCCCACATGATGTGGTGGATGTCATTTTATCGGCCAGGCGTGACTCCACCAAGTCTATTTACTATTATAGGTGGTCTAAGTTTGTTTCTTGGTGTGGAGAGAAAAGCATTGATCCTTTGAGGGCTCGTTTATCTGACATACTTCAGTTTGCGCTTTCTCTGGCTCAGCAAGGGTTTGCTGTAGCTACAGTCAAAGGTTATTTATCGGCATTGTCGGCATTTCTCTGTTTGCCGGATCAGTCGTCTTTATTTAAATCTCCTGTTGTCTTGAGGTTTCCAAAAGGCCTTACGAATACATTTCCTCCTACTCCCTTTATTGTGCCTCAATGGGACTTGAACCTTGTACTTACTTTCTTGATGGGTTCACCCTTTGAACCTTTACACAAGTGTCCTCTGAGACTGTTGTATTTTAAAACGGTCTTCCTGGTTGCAATTACCTCGGCAAGGAGGGTAAGTGAGCTTCAAGCTCTTAGTTCTAAGCCCCCATTCTTGACCATTCATGCTGAACGAATGGTTCTCTGGACCAGGGCTGCTTTTCTGCCTAAGGTGGTAACTCCCTTCCATCTAGGACAGTCTATTACCCTCCCTACCTTTTATCCTCCCCCTCACCTTTCCAAGGTGGAGGAGAGACTTCACCGCTTGGACTCGAAGAGGGCGGTGAGCTTCTACCTGGACAGGACCAGAGACTTCAGAGTGGATGACCAGCTCTTTGTTGGTTTTGTTGGAGACAGAAGAGGCAAGGCGGTGCTCAAGCGCACTCTGTCAAGATGGATTGTCTTGTGTATCAAGATTTGCTACTCTCTGGCGGGTAAGGAACCTCCTGAAGGTTTAAGAGCTCATTCCACTAGAGCAAGGTCTGCTACATCTGCTTTTTCTAGGGGTGTACCTGTAGAGGACATTTGTAGAGCGGCGACTTGGGCCTCCCGCCACACTTTTGCAAAGCATTAGTGCTTGGATTCCGAAGTGAGGAGGGACGGCCACTTTGCGCGTTCTATCCTCCAGGATTTTCTGGTTTAGGAGAGTGGACACCCTCCTCCGGGAGTGGGGACTGCTGTGGGACTCTATTCACAAGTTGAGGAATCCACTGGCAGATGTATCCATCAGAAGAACAAGTTACTTACCTTCGGCAAAGCTTTTTCTGGTGGATACAGTATCTGCCTGTGGATTCCTCACTGGCCCACCCGCCTCCCCGTTGTCCACTCTTCTATACCTAAGTTATTGGCAATTTTTTAATGCATATGTGTTGCTTTCCAAAGTAGTGTGTTATTCTACTTGATTAACTTCATTGTCTTCACACTATGTGTGTTATCTTGACTATTGTGTACTGTGTATACTGTGTATATATTTCTACTGTGATCGGTCCGTCCGTGTGCCTCGAAGGCACGGAAAAAAGGGCGAAACTGATGTCATCACGCCGACGTGGACCTATTATGGAGTCGGTGACTTCAGCGGAGCCGCACGCAATGCCGTGCTTCTGTGACGTCGTCCACGTCGGCGCGAAGCTACAAAAATAATTTCCGAATGTTGCTGACGCAGGGCGATATTCACAAGGTGAGGAATCCACAGGCAGATACTGTATCCACCAGAAAAAGCGTTACCGAAGGTAAGTAACTTGTTCTTCTGTTCCAAGTCTTGGAGAGGAAGAACATAGGGCTGCGCTTTCTCACCTACATCAGACCTTTATACAACAACACGGATGCACAGATCTGGGTGAATGGTGTACTGTCATTGCTGTTCTCAGATGGGCCCGGCACCCAGCAGGGCTGCCCCCTGTTTCCTCTCCACCCTGACTTAGAAGCCCTTTGAGGAATGGAAGCATCGAGACACCCAGCAAACAGGATTTTGTTGCTCTAACAATGGTGGATAGCAATTGAGTTGTATCCCGATGATGTACATATTTTCCTCGCACATCGCAAACCTCAATTCAAGAATAAAAGGAGAAGCTGCATATACACTGAGAACCCCCCGGGCTAAAGGTTATTTGGCCCAAGTCCACGTCAATTCCCATATCTGGTCCTCTGTGCAGTAGATCTCTCTTTCTACCCTTAGAGTAGCCACTTCACAAATACCTATGGGCATAATACCCCCAGGGTTTCAATAAGAAGTGTACCCAGTCCATGTAAAAGGGTGGCCTCATGGTCCTTGATCTCAAATCATATTACAGGGTAGCCAAACTAATTCCAGTTGAAGACTGGTTCTTTGTTGATCGCAGTGATTCAGAATTTAGGCTGGAGCTGGATACCCTGATGTGACAAGGGCTGGTGGCCCTATTATATGGAGGGGCTCCCCTCTTCTCCCCGTGCATTTCCGTAGGTCACAAGGATCCCTTTTCTGTGTCTGGGATTCAGACCATATAAAATCCTTTCAGCAACTTAGCGACAAATTCCAGTTACACAAGTCCCTATTTCACATATATCTGCAACTTAGCCATTGCCGTGGCGATGCATGCTGTGGAAATGGGTGGGATCTCAGTTTAATCACCTTGAGGCAAAGATGGAGGTATAGCCCCTGGGTCACAAGCAGATTTCTGATAGAAAATTATAGCTCCAGATTCCTTACCTTTTAAATCTTACCCAGAAGTCAGCCTGGATTGACAAACATTTTAGGAGTTCTTCTGTGTGCCGGTAAGTGGCTGGAATGGAGCTTCACACTGATTCTTTTCTGGTCTGGAAATCACATGCAGGCTTATATAGGCACCATCCCTGCAAGCTGACATCATTTCTTTATTTCCGCACCTCCAGACACAAATCTGGAGTTTCCCCTCATCTCTTTTTGTGACCTTACCTCAGTTACAGTTCTTTTTCAGTCTGCAATGGATTTGTCTCCTCCGAAACGGATATGGATATGCTTTAAGCCCTCTAACAAATGTCTGTGACACATCCTCATAAGATTTTCCTGTGGTGCCTTGGGTCGAGCCACAACTCTGTGGCTTGCAGTGGCTGCATGCCGATAAACCTAAAGGCAGTACAAGACAGCTAAGCAAAACTCCGCATTGCCAAGCACAGGAATACTCAGCAATAAGACCATCCAAGTCGCAGTTTTGGTCACAGTCCTATTTGAGATCTAGAAGTTGCAGGGGTAAAAAGAAAAAAAACTATTTACTTATCTTCGGTGATAGTTTTCTGGTAGAGACTTTATCTAGCTGCAGGTTCCTAAACTTTTGAGTATTCCCCAGGCTTCAGACTGGTTTCAGAAACTGTTCAGCAGTACCTGTGTGCCGGTAAATGGTCCTGTACGGCTCCTCACTGACGCCATTCCACTCCGAAAATGACGTGTGGGGCATATATAGCCACCACTTCTGCATGCTGATACCAGTTGCTTTCTTGAGGGACTGCACCCCAGGGGACTGAGAGCCGCAAAAGTGATTTGATGTGGCCAGTGTGTAGTTTACAAGACTTGGGATCTTATTAATGGATAGAGTTCAATCACAGAATGGGAAGTAATGGAGGGTTGGTGAGGGATCTGCGGCTAGAAAATCTCTACCAAAAAGAGTTTTACTGAAGGTAGCTTGTTTTTCTGAATGAGACTTCTAACTACACTTCACCTTTTGAATAGCTACCAAAGCAGTACCTATTTGGAGGTGAAGTCAAACTAGAAGGTCCTACAGGACCAAGTGAGCAATTGCCCCTCCTGGCAAATCTGACTATCCAGACAATAATTATTTTTGAAAGTATGGAGGGACTCCCTCATAGCTGCCTGGCAAATGCCCAGGACAGGGACTCTGTGCTCTAACTCAGCAGTAGCAGCTATGGCTCTGGTACAATGAGCATGCAGTCCTTCCTTAGGCTGCTTTTTGGCCAGTATGTAGCAGATCTTAAATGCAGAGCACGAACCAGCGGAAGGGTCATCCTTGACTTTTTCACTAATGAGAAACCCACAAAGAGCTTATTGTTCACCCTGTGTTCTTTTGGAATGATCTATTTAAAAGCTCAGAGCTCTCTTAGGGGCCAAAAAGAATGGGTCCGTCCTCATTAGAGGCGTGATGTGGAGCATAAAACTGTGGCAAGGTGATGTTTTGACCGATGGGGTGTGGCACCACAACTTGAGGAAGAAAGATGCTGTGTCCACACAACCAGCTTGTCTGGGAAGAAGGTTGTGTACAATAGGTTGATACAGAGCTTGAAGCTCACTCACATGCCACACTGATGTTATGGCGATGAGGAACACTGTATTGAGGGTGATCATTCCCAAGGAGCAGCTATGAAACAGTTTGAAGTGCAAGGACCAAGTTAGGGAGCTACTATGACATGACAAAGGGAGAGGGAAGAAACAAATGTTACTCACAACTGGAAACTAAAAAAAAGAGGGCTCTCCCGGAAACTGCAAAACAGCCTAAATGTACTCTTTACCTGTGCCCGGATAAAGCCTTGCTAGGCTAGTGGCAAAAGAAATAACAAAACATCTGATAACCTTGCGTGGATGGAATCTATCTGCTGAGTGCCACACCAAGCCACAGATGTTTTGTAATGACTGAGCTTTTAGTCAAGGGATGCCTGGTTGCTAAGAGGACATCAACCACCTCTGGAGGAAAGTCAAATGTTGTCAGCTGTTGCCACTCAATCTCATGAAGATAGAGATTGCAAAGGCATAGGTGCTGAAACCTACCTTGCTGCTGCAACAGCAGATCCTCCGAGAGGGGCAGCCTGATCGGAGGATCGGGATTTCTGGATATCATACTCTCCAGGCCCAATCTGGAACCACTAGGATGACTGGGGTCTGGTCAGCCCTAACCTTCTTGATAACTCTGGGCAGGAGTGGTATTGGCAGAAAGGCACACAAGAATTCCACTCAAGGCAGAGCATGTCTCTGAGCGAGAGATGCCTTGGAAAGTCCTGCGTGCAGAAGTGCTGACATTGCGCATTCTCTGTGGTGGCAAATAGATCAAACCAAAGTTATCCCCATTCGCGGAAGCAACTTTGCGCCACCTCCGGGTGTAACTGACACTCGTGATCCACAAGGCATAGACAGTTGAGTTTGTCCATCTTGATATTCAGCAAGCCTGTCTGATGGTTCACCAACAGGAAAATTCCTTAGTCCAGCCATTCCCAGGCCTTCAAGGCCTCCTAGCATAGGGTCTGTGTCCCCCCCGCCCCACCCTGTTTGTTGCTGTACTTCATTGTAGCAGAATAGTGCATGAGCACCTGAACCAGCCTTCCCTTGATGGATGGATGGAAGGAAGTCTATCTGATAGAGACATCTGGCTGCAGATTCCTTACCTTTGAATTTCCCAGGCATCCGACTGGATCCAGAAACGTTTGCTGAGCAGTACCCCTTGCGCGCGACGTTGGGTGGCTTAATTCGGCTCCGCGTGATGTCGGCATCGTCGGTGTCTGTTATGACGTCTCAGTACCTATATAGGCGCAATCCAGGTGTACGGACATCAGTTCTTTTCTTTCCGCTCCAGTTAAACGCCGATCCAGGTCTACCCCTCAGCCACTTAGTGGCAGGCTTTTTCACGACTGCAGTCGAAATTTTGGTTTGGATTTTTTCCGACTTTGTGTGCGAGGGATATCTTTGAGGAAGATAGGTTTCAAGCCTTGCGGGATTTGTTCCCGCATGATGTCGGTCACCAATCCCCACCTTGTGTGTCTTTGGTGTTTTGAGCGTGACCACGATACAAAGCCGTGTTCGGACTGTCAGCCATGGCCTTGAGGGAGCGGGCGATGAAGTTACTTGTGGCCCAGCAGTCGACACCGTCCAGCGAGGCTCCAAGGAGGTCATGGTGCCGATCAAAGAAGAGGAGGTCGTGGTACCGCCCCCGGAACCCTAAGTCCTCTTCCTCTTATTCAAGGTCCTCTGGACACTAGGGGATGAGGCATAAGAAGAAGAAGAATTCCAAGCGTACTTCGTCTTCACCTCAACTGGCATCCGTCGTTGAGAGAAGTAAGGAACACCGACGCTCTAGGCACGGTTCCGCAGACCTTGAGTCGACTCCGCACCCTTTCTAGAAGCCGAAGCGACTGCCGCTCGGATTAGAGTTTTACGAAGTCATGCGCCGAACATTTGACCATTATCTGGTACAGAATCTATCCAGCTCCAGATTCCTTACAGCCCCACCCAGGCCTCCTCGCTTTGCTGACCGATATTGTAGGACTAGGGTTGTTTTCCCCCTTTCAGGACCCTAGTTTCACACACAACTACGTCAGTTACTTCGTGGCTCTGTGCTTTTGGCGTGGAAAAAATGAAAATTACTGACGTCCGGGCGCCTGGGTGGCGCCTTCATAGGCACTGCAACGTCATAACCGACGCCGTCATGTGGTGCCGAATGGAGCCACCCGACGTCGCGCGCAAGGGGTATTGCTCAGTAAATGTTTCCGGATCCAGCCTGATGCCTGGGAATTTCAAAGGTACGGAATCTGCAGCTAGATAGTCTCTACCAGATAATGCTTTACCGAAGGTAAGTAGCTTGTTCTTCAATATCAAGCGGATGGCCCACCGCTCGGAAGGTTAATGTGGAGCCAAGACTCCACCAGGGACCAGAGGCCTCTAATCTCCACCTTTCCGAGATCGCCACCCAAATCCGGAAGTGACACATTAATCACCACTGTCAGCTCTGGGTAGGGAATGGGGAGGGGCCTGCTGCTGACTCAATCACTGTACTGTAACCACCAATGCAGGTCTTTTGCAGACTCCTCCAATATCTCAACGTGGTTGGAGAGGTTTCCTTTTATGTTGGGCACACTGTGATGTCAGATCCTCCTGCGGAGCCTGCATATGCCACCTGGCGTGTTCTACCAGCAGGATGCCATCAGTCCCAGCAGCCTCAGTCGACCTCACTGAAATCCAGGACGAGGTTGAAAGCTCCGTATTATGTCTTGAATGTCCTGGATTCTATTTCCTGGATGAAATGCACAAAGCCAAACTGTGACTAGAATGGCTCTGATGAAGGGGAGCGTCCGAAAAGTAGTGAGGTGTGACTTCGGCATGTTGATAGTAATGCCAAAGATGTTAGGAGGTTCGCCGTAGTCAATGAGTGTTTGACAACTGCATGTGGTAAGCCCAGCTTCAGCAGCCAGTCATTGAGGTATTGAAAGATTGGTATCCCTGACCTCCAAAGGTGCACTGCTACCACCACCATCGCTTTTATGAACACCACAGGGTTTTGAGACCAAAACGGAGCACAGCGAATAAAAATGCTCCTATCCCACCAGGAACAGCAGGTTGCCCCAGGGTGTACCCATGAGGAAATGGCTGAAAAAATAGAGAAGGGCAAAGCTGTTAGCAGAACCTTCAGCTCAGATGAATGGAGCAGTGATGACGAATTTAGATGCCCTCAAAATTTTACAACTACCATATGGGTCCCTTCCCTGTTCAGCAACATCAACCAATGTGGCAACACAGTTGCCTTTTTCCTCCTCTCACACCATGGCAGCATTTGCCTCATCTTTCTTAGGCAGGGGCAGGGGCAGGGGAAGAGGAAGTAGACATCTTATCAAGGGGAATTTTGAGGAGTCCTAGATGATAAAACAAAGCCAGGGGAAGAAGCTCAAGAAGTTCACTTGTTGTAAACCTATCCAAGAGAGAGGTAACGGAGGGTGAGAAGAAGGTTGTCAATAAAGGTATAGGTTATGTTCCCACCCGAGGAGGATCCTTTCGGACTAAACTGTGAGCTATTTTTTTTTTTTCTGTACCAGCAGGCGCCGAGCTTTTTTTAAGGATAACCCTATGGAAGAGGACACCATGGTTTCAAGCCTAATAAATCTCTCAATATTAATTTCCTCTTCGGGGGCCTTACCCAATGAGATTCCTACATTTGAACAAGCAGTTCTAAATGACATTCAGAAATTGGGTGCCCTAAAACCATTCTAGAATCTCACTAGGAGCGAGAGAGATAGAGAAGCGATAAACATTTCAGAGGTACATTCTGCCTCAGCCCAGTTTGAATGGCTTTGAGCTATCTGGTTTGGATGGAAGAGTGGGAGCCTTCAATGCCAATGTTATGGTTCTGCGAGCAATTATTTGAGTGAGATTTAGGAATTTGGATCCACCTCTGCTCTTTTTAGAATGCTTTTTCCAGCCACTTGGTCTATCCGTTGATGTCTTATATGCTGCTTCTACCTGTAGTTGCGATATGGGTATGAAGATCAACACGTGTACGAGACCTGCTGATGCTACATGATAGCATGGACACATGCCTGACACCCCAGAGTAAGCGTTGCTAAGCCTACTTGAGTTTAGTTACGCCCTGTGCAAAAAGTTGAATTGTATGTATTTTAATCTGGTGTGATACTTTTCGGGTAGAATAGAGCCCCTTCCTTTAATCGTCATTGCATCCTCTTCCAACCTCTGTTTCCCATTTCTTCTAAAGAGATGTTCGTGATGAAGCTGCTTATTTAAGTTGCGGCTTATATGCCAACGTAATTCGTTTTCTTTTGATTTTAAAATAATTAAATAATAGTTTTCTGTCTGACCTCATTGTGTGCAGCATTTGTATTAGTGACAGTGGCTGCGGTTCACGACCAGTAATCTCCCAGGCATCACAGTGAGTATGGTGCACAGAGACCACAGGCAGTACTAGTTACAGGATTTGGCCAGTTTCTGCTAGGTTCAGTAAGCTCTGGAGGAATGCCTTTAATTGCACCCTTAAGACAATCAATGTGTGTTCAACAAGATCTGGGATACCAAATGGGTTCTTTAAAAAATGTATCGCACTGAAGACTGAATAGTATCCCTCAGAGCAGTTTAATATAAATCAGGATAATGACAAACTGTATATTAGTATGGTAAGGCGCTTGCAACCAGTAAACGTGGTCTTGTAGTTTTGGATGAAATAGTTTCCCTGGTGTCAACTCAACTGGGATGTATTGGATTTTGGAAAGTGTATGAGGGTACATCTGGAAAAGTGGGAGAGGAGAGTGCAGAATAGTACAATCTATTTGGAATTCCCTAAAATAAGTTGCACCGTCATTAAGAGTCATTAAAATGATTACGGAACAGGACATATGTGATACTGTTTTGGAATCATACACTATAGGTAAAGTATGGTGAATGCGCCTGTTTGCTAACTTTGTGTTTTGTTTTTTTATTAATGTGTGTAGATTCCCTCTGTGTCAAGTTATGGAAGCAAGATTAACATCATTACGTTGCTTTCTAATGAAGAAATTGTTTTAGTTGATAAAGTACACTTTAAGTTTCATTATACCAATAAACAATCAATCCTGCCATGCACTATGTTTAGTACATATCAGATTGCAGTATATTTGATATTGAGTTTAGTCCCTTATGGAATGACATGTGAATGTCAGGAATGTGTGTTGTATAGTCGATAACTGCGGTATAATTGTTCCTAGTCTTGATTTTTCTTGTTGGTAAATAGATGTCTTTTTAAAAAATAATATGTTAACTGATTGTATCTTTGATAAAAGGTGGACATGAAAAACCTTTAAATTTTATGGTTGGCGACAGACCTGATAATCAGTGGCTGCAATATAACAGTGGGAGTTTACCAGTTACCAAAGAATCTTGGGAAGCGTGCTTGTTTGTTGAAAAAACTCACTGGGGATACTACACTTGGCCAAAGTAAGTGACTGTTTTATTTAATCTAAACCAGGAAATTTAAAAATCAAATGCAGTTTCAGCACTATTATACTGAAAAGTAATTTTTGATACATTATTGAGACCTAAATTATCAGGTTTCTGACTGGTTCCTGTTTTCTCTTGGTATTTTGTAACTTTAGCCCCTTGTGTCTTCCTGATCCCCTCCCATTTGAATGCAGAGCCTTATACTATTCATTTCTTTTCACAAGGAAGTGTGTTGCATACTTTTCTCTTAGTTTGTAATCATCACTAAAAGCCCTACCTCCCCTTTAAAAGGCAGGAAAGGCTTTATTTTAACTTGCAAGAAGGAGCTGCACCTTAAAGTTTTTTTTTATCAGGGGAAAAGAGCATCTCTCCAGGCAAAATAAATATTTGAAGTATTTGCATTTGTTGTGGCATGCTGCATGTTTTTTTGTTTTAAATTACCTTATACAGCAAGTTAGGAGAGGTGCGTGTTAGAGAATCTGCTTTACCATTAATGTTAGTTAATGCCTGAAGCATAAAAAACATCAACTGTGCTATGGGTCTTAACTTGTTCACTAGTGAATTTTAAAAAGCTTGATTCTTAAGAAAGCTACTTATATTGTTAAATGGGATGCGAGGACTGATAAGTCTTTCACATATTTCTCATTTCTAATGCATGTCTTGGATAGTACATCCCTTGCAGTTTTGCATCTTTTCTGTTTGCAGTCCTCTACAGGTTCTCGCTTTTTAAAATTTCTGCAGATAATATATTCTGGAACCCTTTTCTAATGCAAACAGAGATACCCATTGATGTGGACTGCTATGCAAACAGGAAGCAAGAACACCATGAGTTATCTCTGGCACTGTAATGCGTGCACCGCCAGTTTCTGTTTATTCTAAACTCTGAAGATGCCCAGTGGACTGTGTGCAGCTTGGTAACAGCCAGTTGACTTTGCTCACTTTTATCCTGGTGTGGCTCAGTGGTTTTCCTGCAGGAAGGGTTCAGACCTAGATTGCAGCCTGTTTCCCTTTCCTGTTTTGCTTTTTAGGAAAGACTTTCCTTATACTGTGTTGTTCTGGCCTACAGATATGGTGATTCCGCTAGAAAACTACAGCATATGGTGACTTTGCTTTAGGAAATGACGCAACATTTCAAAACACAACACACCAGTACTGAATTGTTTTTGTAAACATCCTTGAACTCAACTCGCTAAATGTGTTGAATTCTTGCAGAGCTTATGGGAATATATTCTTTTGTGGAGTTTTATATAGCGCGTGTTAGAAATGGGGGTCTCTGGTTGGCAATAGTTTGCACCTTTGTACAAATAGGGACCCTTGCTTCTAGTCAGGGAAAGGGGATACACTCCTAAAGTAACCCCTGCACACCCCCTTGGTAGTTTGGCATGAGCAGACAGGCGTATCTCAGAGGCAGTGTGTAAAGCATTTGTGAACACATACAGTAACACAGTGAAGACAAATGGACACCACACCAGTTTAGAAAAATAAGTAATCTTTATCTAAACAAGACCAAAGGGCAAAAATCCACAATACAGTATCGAAAATAAGGCTCTTAAATGGTAGAAATATCAGTTCAATGCAAGTTGTAAATACAACACTTTTCCCACAAAGTACCTTAGATGCGTTACGCAAAACAAACAAAATGGTCGCAGGGAAGGTGATGCATCAGTTCCTTGCTGCGGGGGAGGTGATGCAACTGTTCCTTACTGCAGCGCAGGGAGACGATGCGTCTGTTCCTTACTGGAGAGGAGGGGATCCGTCTGTTTGTTACGGCGTTCCGGGGACGCTGCGACAAGATGGCGCCTCGATGCGTGGCGACGATCCGGTGCGATGCGCCGAAATGTTGGCGCAATGGGACGATCTGGACGATGCGTGAACGTTCCCAGCAAGGAAATTCAGGGGAGCTGGTGGTGAAGTCTGAAACTTCAGAACAGGAGGCAAAACAGTTTCAAGCCCTTGAAAGCTTCCTCAAGATGACAAAGCAAACAGCAAAGTCCTTTTTCTCCTTTCCTTGGCAACAAGTAACCACTGCAGGCCAACCCCAAACAGCAAACAGCACAGGGGCAGTAATCTTCCTCAGCTTCTCCGGTTTTTCTCCTTGCCAAAGGTCCCTCTTTATTTCCCAGAAGTGATCTAAAAGTCTGGGGTCTGGGTCCCACTTGTTATACACATAAATCCTTTGTTCTCTGAAGGCAGAGAGTGTCTGTACCCAGCCAAAACCAGTTCTGTCCTCTCTGGTGCAGCTTTCTGGCAGGAGGTAATGATAATGATAATGATAATTACGCACTTGTATAGCGCACGATTACCCGGAGGCATCTCTGCGCTTGTACGAATACCGCTGAGGAACCCTTCCTGGCCTTTCCCTGTGAGGTGCCCACTCTTGGGCACCCCCATGGTGAAGCCAGGCATCCTAGCGTTGTTGGGGCCATTGTGGAGATTAAGCAAGCTATTGTCCAGAGTTGCAGAGTGGGACTCATGATGAGAATAGGCACAGAGGCGAGAATGATCAGGTCCGAGGAAATTGAGCCCAAGACCCGCCGAGGCGGGAATTGAACCCTGGTCCCGGGCCAGACTTCTGCATCAGGGTCTGCCGCTCTAACCATTGAGCCACACTTCTCCACGGTAGAGACAGCATTGTTGAAAGCAGACCTGGCCCAGGCAGGTGAAAGGAAATCTCCTCCTCCTACTCTAAATTCAACCCAGGTCTATTCAGCCCAGCCCTGACTCATCAGACTGCCGGAGCCGCTGCCCTCTTCCAGTCCCTGTCACCCACAAGCAAGACATGCAATACAGAAACCTAGCAGAGGCACACTGGATGGTTAGGCAAGAAAATACCTACTTTCTAAAAGTGGTATTTTCAAACACTGAATGTAAAAATCACCCACACTTTAACATTCGGAGTTCAGGCATACTAAACTTTATTTTCCTATCTTGTTCCTAGGGTCAGTTATGTTTATAAGATGTTTTAAGCAAACTGCCCATTCTTGCCTACGGGAACAGATAGCCTTGCAATAGTGAAAAACAAATGTGGCAATATTTCACTGTCAGGACATGCCACCCACATCAGGGCATGTCCTACCATTCACATACAATGCATCCTGCCCACAGGGGTACCTTGGGCCTACCTTAGGGGTGACTAACATGTAGAAAAGGGAAGGTTTAGGGGCTGGCAAGTGGATGCACTTGATAAGTCGACATGGCAGTCCCAGACTGCACACAGGCTCTGCAATGGTAGGCCTGAGCCACATTTTACAAGCTTCTTCTGTGGGTGGAACAATCAGTGCTGCAAGCCCACCAGCCTCATTTTTTACAGGCCCTGGGCACACATGGTGCACTGTACCTGGGTCTGACAAGTAAATCAAATAACCAATCATGGAATCACTAATCCATACTCCAATTTTTTCAAAAGGGAGCACTTGCACTGAACAGCAGTGGCCAAGTGCCCAAATCATCTAGACCAGCAAAAACATAGGAGGCAACAGCGAAATTGAAAGGGAGACTCACACGAATGTTGCCAAGTCTAACAGCGCAAACTAGACCCGGAGGTATCCGAGCGCTTTACATGAGCACCACTTATTTTACAGATGGACACATTCATTTTTTGTCAGGCATGGGGAGATTACGTGATTTGCCCAGAATCACAGAATGTTGAGCGTTCCTGCCGAGACTCGAACCCGGATCCTCAGCTCCGAGGTCGACCTCCCTAGCTGTTAGGCCACATTCTCTCCCCTTATTGATGAAGTGTCTCAACTTTTATAGGAGATCCACGCGGGCCGTTGGGTGGGCCTACCCACGCCGTGAGGCCTACACCTCATGGAAAAGACGCCATTCAAAAGATGCCCCGAGTGTGGAGCAAAATTTCCACTCAGTGACCATCACAAGGTCTGTAACCTATGCTTATCGCCAGACCACGACGAATCCAGCTGCACAACCTGTGCATCCTTTCAATCGAAAAAGACCATTCGGAGGGCCCACCGACGCGACATGCAGAGATCAGCACCGGAACCAGTGGATATCTTCGAAGAAGGTCCATGTGTCCCGGAGGAAGATTCCGAGGCAGATGACTCCGATGACTCCATACCTTCAGGTCAACGTGTGAGTACCACTGCCCCTATCCCATCCCAAACTCCAAAATTGAAGGCAAAGGTCAACACTCTGCCTGCAGGGCCCAGTCGAGACCGAAAAAACACTTCCAAAGCCCCGGCATCGAGCCCGACTCCGAAGAAAATAATGAAGCCTTCCAGTAGCTCCATACCGAGCAAACTCCATGTGCCGATACCACCTGCTCCCTTGGCACCGAAACAAAAAGAAGTCCCGGTTCCGAAAGATACTCCGAAACCGTCGACTCCGAGAGACAAAGCGGTTCTGAAAACAACGAAGCCTGTTTCCGATCCCTCGAAAACAGCTTCCACTCCGAAGCCGATACCCTTGATGCCGAAACAAACAAAGCCTGCTTCCGATCCTTCCAAGTCCACGAAACAGGCTTCGGCTCCAAAGACAATACCTTCGGTGCCAAAATCTATCCCAAAGGACTCAACATTAGCTTCTAAGGCTAAAGATAAGCAACAAACAGGTTCAGAACCGAAAAGATCGGCGCCGAAGGCTGTGCCTCAAGAAGAGGAGCTTTTCCTACCAGATCCTTTACAAAAAAGGATCTACATTGATCCAGAAACAGGACATGTTTCCACCACAAAACACAGGAAGAGCTAGTCAGATACAGCACCTAAACCTCCAGTGCCTATCGAGAAGAGGGACTTTGCAACATCTCCTATGCACCCTTCTTCTCCGGTATCTCCTTCACCTGCTCTTCCTTTAAACATTTCACCTCAAAATTCTCCTCCTCATTCTCCACAACATACACCTCCTCAGGATGTTGATGATGAGGAGTATTTGCAAAAAACAACAAGTGATGGACTGAATGTGGATCAATGTCACACACTCCCCCAGTCAAAAGATCTGGGCCCAAATCCATCGTTTTTTTGCACTCCACACCACCCTGGGTCAGATAATGGCTTTATGCAAATCAGCTCTGACCCTGTTGCCCCATGGGAACAGTCCAGTCCGAACTACAACAGCCATATCTTTCCCAGACCGGAATCAAGCATCCGAGGACCGGACCGGTTTCGAGGTAACACCTCTCTTCAGCCCGGCTAGCTTGACTCCAAGTGGTGTGGAGTGCCTGGGACCCACGTCTGGGCATCCCCAGCGCACTTAGGGCGGCAATTGCAAAAAACAACAAGTGATGGACTGAATGTGGATCAATGTCACACACTCCCCCAGTCAAAAGATCTGGGCCCAAATCCATCGTTTTTTTGCACTCCACACCACCCTGGGTCAGATAATGGCTTTATGCAAATCAGCTCTGACCCTGTTGCCCCATGGGAACAGTCCAGTCCGAACTACAACAGCCATATCTTTCCCAGACCGGAATCAAGCATCCGAGGACCGGACCGGTTTCGAGGTAACACCTCTCTTCAGCCCGGCTAGCTTGACTCCAAGTGGTGTGGAGTGCCTGGGACCCACGTCTGGGCATCCCCAGCGCACTTAGGGCGGCAATTGCAAAAAACAACAAGTGATGGACTGAATGTGGATCAATGTCACACACTCCCCCAGTCAAAAGATCTGGGCCCAAATCCATCGTTTTTTTGCACTCCACACCACCCTGGGTCAGATAATGGCTTTATGCAAATCAGCTCTGACCCTGTTGCCCCATGGGAACAGTCCAGTCCGAACTACAACAGCCATATCTTTCCCAGACCGGAATCAAGCATCCGAGGACCGGACCGGTTTCGAGGTAACACCTCTCTTCAGCCCGGCTAGCTTGACTCCAAGTGGTGTGGAGTGCCTGGGACCCACGTCTGGGCATCCCCAGCGCACTTAGGGCGGCAATTGCAAAAAACAACAAGTGATGGACTGAATGTGGATCAATGTCACACACTCCCCCAGTCAAAAGATCTGGGCCCAAATCCATCGTTTTTTTGCACTCCACACCACCTTGGGTCAGATAATGGCTTTATGCAAATCAGCTCTGACCCTGTTGCCCCATGGGAACAGTCCAGTCCGAACTACAACAGCCATATCTTTCCCAGACCGGAATCAAGCATCCGAGGACCGGACCGGTTTCGAGGTAACACCTCTCTTCAGCCCGGCTAGCTTGACTCCAAGTGGTGTGGAGTGCCTGGGACCCACGTCTGGGCATCCCCAGCGCACTTAGGGCGGCAATTGCAAAAAACAACAAGTGATGGACTGAATGTGGATCAATGTCACACACTCCCCCAGTCAAAAGATCTGGGCCCAAATCCATCGTTTTTTGCACTCCACACCACCCTGGGTCAGATAATGGCTTTATGCAAATCAGCTCTGACCCTGTTGCCCCATGGGAACAGTCCAGTCCGAACTACAACAGCCATATCTTTCCCAGACCGGAATCAAGCATCCGAGGACCGGACCGGTTTCGAGGTAACACCTCTCTTCAGCCCGGCTAGCTTGACTCCAAGTGGTGTGGAGTGCCTGGGACCCACGTCTGGGCATCCCCAGCGCACTTAGGGCGGCAATTGCAAAAAACAACAAGTGATGGACTGAATGTGGACCGCTTTGGCCGCCATAAGTGTGGCAGGGTATGGTATGCTCAGACGTGAGTCCCTTGCTCACTTTGCCACTGGATTCAAGCAAGCCGGGCTGAAGACGGCTGGAATGCCAGAAACCGGTCCTCGGAAGCTTGTTTCCGGTCCAGGGAAGGCATGGCTTGGCAGTTCGGGCTGGACTGTTCCCATGAGGCACAGGGTCAGACTGATTTGCATATAGCCATGTCTGAACTGGGGTGGCAGAGTGGGCTAAAGAACGGTGATGGATCAAACCCAGATCTTTTGACTGGGTGTGAGTGTTTGATTGGTTCAGATGCTCCGTCCATCACCACCCCCTTTTGTACCGCTTTGGCCGCCATAAGTGTGGCAGGGTATGCTCAGACGTGAGTCCCTTGCTCACTTTGCCACTGGATTCAAGCAAGCCGGGCTGAAGACGGCTGGAATGCCAGAAACCGGTCCTCGGAAGCTTGTTTCCGGTCCAGGGAAGGCATGGCTTGGCAGTTCGGGCTGGACTGTTCCCATGAGGCACAGGGTCAGACTGATTTGCAAATAGCCATGTCTGAACTGGGGTGGCAGAGTGGGCTAAAGAACGGTGATGGATCAAACCCAGATCTTTTGACTGGGTGTGAGTGTTTGATTGGTTCAGATGCTCCGTCCATCACCACCCCCTTTTGTACCGCTTTGGCCGCCATAAGTGTGGCAGGGTATGCTCAGACGTGAGTCCCTTGCTCACTTTGACACTGGATTCAAGCAAGCCGGGCTGAAGACGGCTGGAATGCCAGAAACCGGTCCTCGGAAGCTTGTTTCCGGTCCAGGGAAGGCATGGCTTGGCAGTTCGGGCTGGACTGTTCCCATGAGGCACAGGGTCAGACTGATTTGCATATAGCCATGTCTGAACTGGGGTGGCAGAGTGGGCTAAAGAACGGTGATGGATCAAACCCAGATCTTTTGACTGGGTGTGAGTGTTTGATTGGTTCAGATGCTCCGTCCATCACCACCCCCTTTTGTACCGATGATGAGGAGTATAGCATAGGGGAGGGAGAGACCCAGATGACCCTTTTCCATACCCAACAGGTTCACCAGACTGGGAGTATCCAAACCCACAGGATGTACCAGATATTCCTGACCCACATATATATCCATCTAAACCTTCTCCTCCAGAAGACAATATTGGGTTTGGACACTTAATTAATAGGGCTGCCATCTATCGCAATGTCACCATGCATTCTGATGAGGCAGAGGAAGATGTTTTATTAGACACTATTGAACACTCTCAAAAATCTGTGCAAATACTGCCAATGATTAAAGGAGTCATTAAATATACACCAGAAGTGTTTAAAGATCCTGTAAGAGCTAGAATTATAAACCCAAGGATAGAGAAAAAGTACAGAGCGTCTCCTGGGTATCCTGCCAACATTAAAGGACAGCTACCCTTAGACTCCCTAGTAGTTTCAAACGCTAGGAAAAGAGCCAATTCCCAAACATCAGGTGAAGCCACCACCTCCTGATAAAGAATCAAAGATCATGGATGCTTCAGAAAAAAGAATAGCTGCCCAAGCTAGCAATACATGGCGCATCGCTAACACACAGGCCCTCCTCGCAAGATATGACAGGGCTCACTATGATCAGCTAGAGAAGCTCTTACAACATCTACCTGACCAATATAAGGCACAAGCAGATGACCTCATACAAGAGGGTAAGCTTATATCAAATGCCTCCATTAAATGTGCACTAGATGTAGCAGACACTGCATCCAGAGCTATAAACACCAGTGTCCTCCTTAGACGTCACGCGTGGCAACGCATTTCAGGATTAAAGCAAGAGGTGCAAACTACTATCTTAAATCAACCATTCAACCAACAACAATTGTTTGGTCCAGAGGTAGACACAACACTTGAAAAAATGAAGAAAGACACTGACACAGCCAAGTCTATGGGAGCTCTGCAGTCCACCCAAGCAAGAGGCTCCTTTCGTCGCTCCTTCTACAGAGGAGGCTCTAAACAAGCTGGAGCAGACAACTCAACTTCTTTTAAAACAAATATATAAACATCCTCTAATAAAGGATACTTTAGAGGGGGCTACAGAGGCAACAACAACAAGGGAAGAGGTCGAGGAAATAACAATAATCGAACCTCTCCCAACACAAAAAAGTGACTTCCTTCTGCTCCCCCAACAGCATTCCACTCCTGTAGGGGGCAGACTAACACAGTTCCTACTTGTCTGGAATTCCATCACAACAGACAAGTGGGTAAGACAAATTATCCAGTATGGTTACTGCCTAGAGCTTACAGCTACCCCTCCACATATACCACCCAGACAGCGTCCAGTGTCTACAGAACATCTAACGCTGCTCCAACAAGAGGTTCTCTCATTGCTGCAAAACAATGCAATAGAGCTAGTTCCGTGAAAACATCAAGGAACAGGGGTTTACTCACTCTATTTACTAGTCCCCAAAAAGGACGGAACACTAAGACCAATTCTAGACCTAAGGCCTCTCAATCTGTATATACACTCAGGTCATTTTCACATGATCACTTTACAACAAGTGCTCCCATTGTTGCAACAAGGCGATTTCCTAACCACACTAGACCTCAAGGACGCCTACTTCCACATTCCCATTCATCCTTCTCACAGGAAGTATCTCAGATTTGTACTAGAAGGACAACACTATCAGTTCAAAGTCCTTTCTTCGGGGTCACAACTGCACCACAAGTGTTTTCAAAGTGCCTAGCAGTAGTACGGGATAATCTCCCTTTTGGTCAATTTTTACGAATAAGACGTAATAGTACCAAAAGGGAAGATTATTTCAGGGAGGCAAAGTTGCTGTTAGCAAAATTGATCCTGAGGTCATATATACAGGTTGCTGAAACAAGCCATGTAGAGAGCATGGTGCTATGACAGATAGGCATTGGTTCACAAAGAAGACAATCCACAAGACAAAATGCAGGTCACACAACCTATAACATGTGTAACTACTTTTGGAACTGAGTTCAACGTTATCACTAAGATAATAAAAAAACAACTGGCACCTCATCAGAAAGGTTGAACCACAGCTGGAAATACCTTGTTTCGCCTTCAAAAGGGCGAGAAATCTGCGCGATCATCTAGTGAGGGCTTACAATGACCCAGTACCCACGACAATACAGAATCTTTGGGGTTTAACCCCAGTGGTAGGACATTACCCCTGTGGTAATTGTACTGCTTGTGCCACCACTGTTACGGTCAAGAGTTGTAATCTAAATGGGAAAGAATTTGTTTTACGTCACCATTCTAATTGTTTAACAAAAAATACAATATACTGTGTACAGTGTCCATGCTCTTTATCGTACATTGGCAAAACAACTCAGGAAGTTAGAAAGCGCATTTTACAACATCAGTCGCGAATTCGTTGTAATGTGTTGAATGAGCCTTTAGTTGAACATTACCATCAGATGTCCCATATGCCTACACAAATGAAATGGTTTGTTTTGGAAGTAGTGAAAAATACTAGAAGGCATACCAATGTGGATCGTTTGCTGACACAGAAAGAAAACAAATTGATATGGACTTGCAATACAGTTGAAAAGGGATTGAATTGGTTCATTGAATGGCATACTTTAGCGACTTTATAATAGAATAACTAGTTGCCATCTGATGTAGTTGTGGTATGTCACCATACGACTTGGGACACAACAGGCCTCGTTTGATATTCCAGCTTGTTTGTTTATACGGTCTGGTTATTCAATATCCTAAGCTTTTGGTTTCAGGAATAGTAATAGTATGTCCACTATGTGACCTTTAAGAATTAATGATACATGACACATCGATCTATCCCATTTTGGCCCGTGTAAGATGGCCGCTGGAATTGACAGGTCTAAGACGACATTCTTGATATAATATTGTCAGTGAGCCCCTTTTTCAGTAAGATAAAGGTTAGTAATGTAAAGACAATGAATATCGGCTACCATTTGGGTCCTTGTCACAATTCTTTTCCAAAAACTATGTTTCTTCTATTTTTATTTCTTTGGATGCCATTTACATCATCAAGTCCCGGAAAGTTAAGTTTAGGCTTTACACAGATACGACACAGTTCTTGATAACTGTCTAGTGTGTAATACTGCACCCATTACAAGATGGCTGCCATAGTCATCAGTCTGATGGCGTCATCATTGACTGCGAGCTCCCGTTCTCCTGCTTTAAACTCCAGCGGGACGGCGTGTTTTCCCACTCGGACTTTGGTAGTCGAGGAAACTGATTCAGAGACACAGGTCTGGCAGTTCGAGTCTATTTAAGTAAGTGTGCCGCGCTAGTTTATAATATGTGTATATAATAGTCCCTGGGTGTACTGCTGGGCTCTGTGAGCCGATTACATTGTATTGAGACTTTCTCTGACTCTATTATAGGTGATGAGAAGCTGATTGTAATTAAAACGTGAGTAGATATATTGTTGTTATACACTTATGGTGTTAGTGAATTATCTCAGGGGCTTTAACTACTGTCGCTGATTAGACATGACTAAGTGTGAAGTCTGTGTTGTGTGTCTCTATATCATGTATTTTCAGGTGATAGGTGATCATTGATGAAGACAATGTGAGTACTGTCCCTTACTTAGTTCCGTATAAGAGCCTCTTGAGTAGCTAGAAGAGGGTTTAGACTAAAGGTTTTTTTCAATATTTTTCATCTAGAATCTTTGCAGAGTGATATTGCTGGATAGTAAGGACACGATTCCTGTTACTCTCACGCTTACTTGTAAGTGATATATAACTTTGGAGTGATTTCTTCAGATGGTCTGGCACATAGATATGTGGTGGCATGTTTAGAGGTTTTTGGTATGACACTAATTATGGTTTGATTTTGCTGAACCCACTTGGGTGGTTTTTGTTGTCTTTCTGTGTGACGCACAAACGATACCTTTATATGCAGGGATTATTAAGTGTAAGTTTGTTTTTTATATTAGATGTATATATGTGCAACTTCATTGTCTTGATGATGGTCCTGTGGATCTGTTAGACCAACGGGGGACCGAAACGTCGACGCCCAGCACCGTTTGCTTATTTTTCTATTCTTGAGAGTATGTATTTGATGAAAAGTTATGATTGATTTTCATCTGATATGGCATTTCAGTTGTCCATAATTCTAGCAGAAGGCGTTTTTACACTACTGTAAATAAGTTTACAATTTTCAGTATTGTGTTTGTTGCCAAATATTAAAAAAAATGAAAAAGAAGAATATGTGAAAAAATAAAAAAGATGTTTTGATATTTTGGGGTATATGTATATGTTTATATACTCTTCTCCTGCAGGCTAATTACTGATCACGTATGTGGCATAATTTTGAATAATAAGGAAGTTGAAATAGTTCCTCAAGGGACAATTGGATTCTGTTATAGCAGTAGTAGCAGCACATCTCAGAAGACAACATATCCATGTCTTCCCATACTTAGACGATTGGCTCATAAAAGGCAAATCATTCAATCAGTGTGTCCAACACACATCTCAAACGATTCAAACACTGCACGACTTAGGGTTTACAATCAACTACACCAAGTCACATCTCCAGCCCTCTCATGTACATCAATACTTAGGGGCTACCATAAACACCAATACAGCTCTAGCTTATCCCAGTCCAACCAGGATACAGAGCATTCAAGCCTTAGTCACAAGGTTTCAAAACCATCACTCTCTCCCAGCCAGAGTGTTCATGGAATTAATAGGCATGATGGCATCTTGCATTTTTATTGTACCATATGCAAAGCTGCAAATGCGCCCATTGCAGGAATGTCTAGCACATCAGTGGAATCAGGTACAAGGACAACTAACAGACCTGGTGTTGGTGGACATCCGCACAGATCGCTCTCTGGAACACCAAAAACTTGTCCAAAGGGCGGCCGTTCCTCGAGCCAGTTCCACAGATAGTACTGACAGAAGACGCATCCCTGACAGGATGGGGGGGACATCTGCTCCGCCACACAACTCAGGGATGATGGACTGCTAAACAAAAGGTGCTTCACATCAATCACCTAGAGTTGCTGGCAATTTTCCAAGCACTGAAATCCTTCCAAGTGCACATATAGAACAAAGCTGTCTTAATCCGGACGGACAACATGACAGCCATGTACTACATACAAAAACAAGGAGGCACACATTCCCTGCAACTGTCCCAGCTCGCACAAAACATTTGGAGATGGGCCATTCCACAAAGGATATATCTGCTCGCAGAACACCTTACAGGAGTTCACAATCAGATAGCCGATCTGTTAAGTCGACAGGCACAACAGATTCACGAACGGGAACTACATCTGCAAGTTCTTCAACCATTCTTTCACAAGTGGGGTCATCCAGACATAGACCTGTTTGCCACGCACGAAAACGCAAAATGCCCAACCTTCGCCGACAGGTTTCCACACCCGTTGTCCAAGGGCAATGCGATATGGAGGAACTGGTCAGGCAGATTTGCGTACGCTTTTCCGCCAATACCACTAATACCACTAGTGGTACGCAAGCTCATACAACAGTCTCTCAAACTGATCTTAGTAGCTCCCACATGGGCACGCCAACCGTGGTTCACCACACTGCTAGAACTCTCTCTAGTTCCACATCAAAACCTGTCTGACACCATCCATGCTAACGCAGAACCATGGAGACACCAGGCATCCAGATCCAAGTCAACTGAATCTGGCAATCTGGCTCCTGAAGTCTTCGAGTTTGGTTACCTTAACCTGCCACCAGACTGTATGAATATCATTAAAGAAGCCAGAAGACCTACTACTAGAGCTTGCTATGCTGCTAAATGGAAAAGTTTTGCCATTTACTGCACTAATAATCAAATTGATCCTTCAGATGCTTCCATCCAAAATATTATCTGTTACCTTCTCCATTTACTGAGATGTACTCTAGCATATTCATCTATACGTTTACATCTTGAAGCCATTGCGGCATATCTACAAAACAGACTACATATGTCGTTGTTTAGAGTACCAGCAATAAAAGCTTTTATGGAAGGATTAAAAAGAATTATTCCTCCTAGGTTACCACCCTCTCCAGGGTGGAACCTAAACATTGTTCTTTCCAGGCTCATGGGACCCCCTTTTGAACCTCTACACAAATGTGAACTGCAATTTCTCACATGGAAAACAGCTTTCCTCATTGCTATTACCTCTCTTAGAAGAGTTAATGAGATTTAAGCTTTCACTATACAAGAACCATTCTTACAATTACACTGTAACAAAGTGGTTCTAAGAACTAATCCTAAATTCCTTCCTAAAGTATTTACTCCTTTTCATTTAAACCAATCTGTAGCGGTACCAGTGTTTTTTCAAAACCCAGACTCTGTATCAGAGAGAGCTCTACACATACTAGATGTCAAAAGAGCTCTTCTCTATTACATCGATAGGACCAAATCTTTTAACAAAACAAAGCAACATTTTGTAGCTTTCTCTTCACCACATAAAGGCAACCTCATTCCTAAATCAGGGGTTGCTAGGTGGACTGTTAAATGTATACAAATATGCTATCACAAGGCAAACGCACATTAACAGTTCCTCCTAGAGCGCACTCCACATGCAAACTAGGAGCCTCCGTGGCTTTCTATGGGAACATTTCCCTAGAAGACATCTGCAAGGCAGCAACATGGTCTACAACACACACCTTAACTAAACACTATTGTGTTGATGTGCAAGCGAAGCAGCAATCTGCAGTAGGCCAGTTGTCCTCAAAACTATCTTTCAAACTACTGCAACGGTACAGGTGACCACCTCTAGGGGAGACACTGCTGCACAATCGATGCAAAGTGTAGAATCTGCAGCTCATATGCCTCGAACAAAAAATGCTACTTACCAGTATGCATCTATTCTTGGCATGTAGAAGTTCTACATGCCCTCCCGCCTCCCCGGGACCTGTATCTGTTCCAGTTGTATCTTAATTAGATATACACGCATGGACATCCCTTCTTTCTTTCTACTAACTCCATCATTTCCCATCATGGCGAAAAACAATCTAAGGATGGAACAGATGCCTATGCGCACTATCGTCCAAGGGAGGAGTCGCCTATCTCGTGACTACAAAGACTTCTTCCAAGACGACAACAACATGCAATCATCCGAGCCCAACACCAGGTGGCGATCTAATGCAAAGTGTAGAAATCTGCAGCTCTACATGCCAAGAACAGATGCATACTGGTAAGTAGCATTTTCCTTTTGTCACAAAAGCACACATTAGTTACATGGATGATTTATAATATAAAAATGCAATTATTAAAATCGCACAGATGTAAAAGAGAAGCAAATATATTTATAATAAAGCATTTTTTTCTGATGGATACTTCAAACAGCAGTTTCTTCACCTTGCAAATATGCCCCGGGTGTCAGACTTGATCTGGAAGCTTTTAAAGCAGTTCTGCTTTCTGAAAGGTGGCATTTTGCAGCTCCTTGCCAATATTGTTCAGCTCCTGAAGTGATTAGTGGAGCCACATCTAAGTGCCACTCATGCATGCGGATATCAGTTCCTTTCTTTTTGCGTCTTGCAGACCCGAAACCACTCCCTGTTCTTTCAAATAAGCTTTGTTTTTTATTTAATTCTACCATTGTGCAAGAGTAATGTTATCCCCTAAAACAACAGGGTTTAATCTGTGCGGGGACTGTCACATAAAGATGTCTGTGACAGACCCTCACGAAATCGGTTTATGGTGCCTGAGGTTCGGTCATGACTGCTGATACTGCATCCAGATAAAACCGAAGGTTATACGGGACATCATGAAACATCAAATATCCCCCTCCATGACTGGCCGAAGTTGAAAGGAAGGTCCTGTTTCTGCTCCCGAAGTCAGCCATGTGGCAGATAGTCGTCGAAGTCTTTGGGTACATCAAAGAAAAGCATGAGAAGTGGAAGTGGAAATTAGCCCCTTCCTAGCATTCTTGGCCTCCAGGCAGGGTGCAAGGGTATCGGCATCCCTTTTGGTCTCGCTCCTGATCTCCAACAGAGCTGATTTCGAATTTAGTCCTGAACCTGTCTGAATTTCCAGGTCTATCGGCAATGCAACATCAAATACAGGTCTTCACGGAGGCCATGCTGATCAGCACTTTACAGGCTCCTATGATGCTCCTTCATTCCCCAATAATACACTGGGATCTCCAGTCGGACTTCTGCCAGCAGGTCCACTCTCGATGCCGTCTGTGCCCCTTGGACCCACATCGGGTTCAGCACCTGCTTCGGTGCAGGCTTTGTTTCGGCTCCATCCCCTGCATCAGTTCCTTTCATATCAATACCAACTAAGGATGTACAGCCCTATAGTGCTAGCTGACTCCAAACTGAATACCCCATGACCTTGACTGAACTTGGGCCGACTGGTGAGCAGCCGCTTAGCTACCCTTCAAACTATGAAACTTTGCCCTTACCACATGATAGAGCTCAAACAGTACCCAAGTGCTTTGACAAGGATACAGACAAAGATACCTATGATAATTGTGATGGCTATTTACTATTGGAACCTTGCAACCTGGCTAGTCTCCCAAAAAGCCACTGTTGCCTTTTAATGAAATCCTTACAGACTCTCTTTAGGGAGCTATAGTCCAAGCCTTGTTCAAGCCTGCCTGTTAATAGACAGGTTGCTCGTTGTCATTGACCAGCAGCCGGAATCCCTGCTTTTTTTACACAACATCCAACACAAGACAGTTTGGTGGTACGGGCGTCCACCAGCAAAGTCAATCCAAATGCCTTCCCTTGCACTCCACCTGATCATTAATCAAAATGAATAGAAACATTTGGCAAACAGATTTCTTTTCCTGTAGAAGCCTTGCTCTGGCGTTAGTAAATGCCAGTCATCTTCTCTGCCCGTATTCACATGCCCTTTGGAATACAATGGTAAAAATGTTGCTGGCTGTGTCGGACAACATGGCAACATTTGTCATTAGATGTGGTCTGGATATGACTGTTTAGGACACGCAATGGGTACCAGGGTGACTCTAATGCACATGTCAGGGTGAAGCCTGCGGGCTTCTCCGGGGATGTGTAGGTATCCTTAATGTACATGTCGTTTGTCAGCTCTTGCCTTTTCTGTGACAAAGCGGACTTAGCCTTTGAACCATTCAAGGAGAGCAGAGCGAGCCACAGCACGTTCCTTGGGGGTTTCTGTTCTTAACAAGGCAATTTCACCCTCTGTCGCTATGATAGAGCTGTTCTATTTAGCCCGCACCAGACGACTCTCCAGCCCAGCAGTCCTTTCATCACTTTGTGGCAGAGGCAATAAAAACAGTAGGGACAACATGCAGCTCAGTGCTATGCTCCTTCAGTAGCTGCCAAACGGCTTTACTGTGTCCTTGCCGGCTCACAACTATGCTGTCAAAGGTAGGATCTGATATTTCCCTCAATGATGGCAGGCCATCACTACAAACAAGTGGGTCCTTTAAGTAGTCCATTTGGGCTATACCCTCCCATTCCTTTCTGCCTGCTGCCCTTAGGGTGACTGATGAAGGACCATCTGTCTATTTTATGGCAGTAGGCATAGGCCCTTTGGACCATAAGGGGCCACGGAGAGGGTTTTGGCCTTGGAAGTGGGAACTAGGTTACACCCACTACTTCTTTGTGCTGAATAAGGATAGAGGCCTTCTTCTTATTTTAGATCTGTGACTTCTCAACGCCTTCTTGTGGAAGGACATATTCAAGATGCTAACTCAAGCCCAGGTCCTATCTGCCCTGAACCCTGGAGACTGGATGAGAACATTATACCTGCAGGACGCTTGTTTCCACATCCCCACCCTACATGCCCACTTGCGCTACCTGCGATTCACAGTGGGCCAGGAGCATTTTCAGTTTGCATTGCTCCCCTTTGGCCTCATTGGTGTTCACAAAAATGATGTTGGTGGGCGCGGCACACCTTCATAGGTCGGGGCTACCAGTCTTCCCCTACTTTGAGGACTGGCTGCTGAAGGCAGACTCAATCCAGGAAGTCGTAGGCCACCTCCAGACATCATTGAGGTTCCCTGTCAACATGCTGAACTCACCACTGACTCCTTTGCAGACTCACTCGTTCATCTGAGACATTCTGGGTATGGTATAGGTATGTGCCTTTTCCGCAGAGTGGAGAGTGTAGAACATTGAGGCTATGATCCTGCTGTTTGGGCCTCAAACCTGGATCACAGTATTGATGACTCTGAGTCTATTGGGGTTGTTGACCTTCTTCGTCCTGCTAGCCAAGCAGACCAGGTGGCATATACAGGCTCTGCTGTGGGACCTCAGATCACGTGGGCACAATATCAAGGAAATCTGTTGGATTGTATCCAGATTTTGGAGGAGACTGCAAAAGATTTGCAGTGGTGGCTACTGATCTCGATTTGAATCAGTGGCTGACCCCTCTCTGTGCCCCCACCCCCAGAACTGACGGTGGTCACAGATGCATCACCTGAATAAGATAGGCCATCTCAGAGAAGTGAAGATCAAAGGCCGCTCGTTTCTGGTCAGAGACTCAACTCCACATCAATTTGTTGGTGTTGGTGATATTTGCTTCCGAGTCCCTTCCTAGCCTCCAACAATGAAAGGCTTGTGAAGGAGCTCATGGACAGTGTGACCCCACGTACTACTGGAACGAGCAGGTGGTGTGGGGTTCTGGACCCTTTCTCACAAGGCCCTGCACCTATGGAAGTGGCTGGACCGCTTAGTGATTTCTTTGATGGTGAGCCACAGGGTGTGATCTTTAAACACCAGAGCAGACTAACTCAGCTGCAGGCGCCTAACCGATTACAAAAGGCAGTTTCAAACAGAGGTGGCAAAGGCTATCTTCCTGCAGTGGGGAGAACACTGGCTCGATCTTTTTTCCACTGCTGAGAATGTACTATGTCTGTACTTTTGTGTGCTGGAGTTTCCAAAGCAGCTCTCTTAGAACTCCTTCCATCTAGAGTTCAGCTCTGGACTCATAAATGCCTTCCTGCCCGGCCTCTGAAAAAGATCAGGAACAACTGGGCTCAAGTCATCCTAGTGACACTGGATTGGACTAGAAGAGTGTGGTACCTGAAGCTTCTGGGCACAAGCACCTGTCCTCTGATCAAGCTGCCACTTCGCACCTGGGCCTGTAAACTTTGCATCTCCATACTTGTAGATTAAGATGCGATGATTGAGCCACTTTGACCTGTCACCTGAGGTTATTGAGGTTTCTTGACAGCAAGGCTGCACTCCTCAGAACCAGTGTAGGCCAATTGCTGGGACAAATTTGTGGATAGACGCGGCACCCAACAAATTGGCCCATTACAGGCAAAGTTGTCTAAAGTTTTTTGTTTATTCTGTCTCTAGCCCAGCAAGGACTTGCTTTGGGCTACTTATCAGCTCTTTTAGCTTTTTTGAAGTTCGTGGATCAGCCTTTGTTATTCAAATTTCCTGTTGAGATGAGATTTTTAAATGTTTGCAACATTTGTTTCCATCACAACCCCTTTGTGGGACTTGAACTTAGTCATCACTTTTTTGATGTGCACACCTTTTGAGACATTGCACAGTTGGCCCTTGATACTTCTGACCTTGAAGACCACGTTTCTCATTGATTAGACATGTGAGTGAATGGCAGACTCTTTCTGTCTATCTACCTTATACCACCTTTTTTCCAAATAAGTTGGTTTTGAGGAACCAAGCTTCATTTCTCTCAAAAATGTTTGCTATTTTTCATGTTGGGCAGGCTGTCACCTTTCCAACATTCTGTCCTGTTTCCTCATCCCTCTAAGGAGGAGCAGACTCCATTGTTTGAAACCTAAAAGAGCATTAAGCTTCTATATCGATTGTAATAAGGAGCATTGCGTGGGCAATTTGTAGGGTTTTCAGGAGCATCGGAGGACAAGGCTGTGCAAAAACAGGCAGACAATCGCTTGATTGATTGTTCTCTGCATAAAGATCTGCTACATGCTGGCAAAGAAACAGCCCCATATGTTTTATGGTCTCATTCCACCAGGGCCAAAGCTGCTAACATTAACATGCGGAGTGCCTCTCCAGGACACTTGTCCGTCAGCTACATGGGTGTCGATGCAGATCTACACAGAGCACTCTTGCCTTCGCAGTCGGTCTTTTTAGAGGGGTAATTTTGCCTGCTCAGTCCTGCAGGACTTTGTGGTGTATGCAATTTCAGAGCAAGTTTGTGTTTTATCTTGTGTAGATGTTTGCTCTCTCTCTACCTCTCTCTCTCTGTGTTGCAGTGGTAGCTTTATTTGGTATTGTGTATGCACGTGCTCTTCTTTTTCACTTTTTGGAGTCCACACCTAGAGTGATCCTGCGTTGCTTCACTCTACCTTTGAGTGTTTGTTTCGAGAACAAGTGTCTCATTTTACTCAGTACTTGTTCTTAAGCTGACCTCACAAATTTCTGGTGCATGCATTAATCCATGCTTACTTCAGTGTGGATGTGTTCTGGGTCTCCTTTCTCTGTTTCTCGACATTTGCTTTTGCTGCCGGGCATCAAGATTCCAGCTGTCCATAGCTCATCACATTTGGAAGTATTGCAGGTTTATTATAACTTCCACTGTGGTCCTCTGACACAGTGTTGTTTCATTGCCATAATCACGTTTATCTGAAAGAGACACGTTAGTGATAGATTCCTTACCTTAGAATATCCCCAGGCGTCAGACTGGATCCGGAATTTTTTTGCGTAGCAGTACCCTTGCGCGTCGGTAGGCGTCGTCTGCGGCTCCGCATCCGTCGTCGGCGTCGTGGGCGCCGTAATGTCGTCGGAGTACTTAGACGCCGCCTCCGCGTGCTGACGTCAGTTCTTCTTTTTTCCGCGCCAGCAGCACAGATCCGGAAAAAGTGGTACCTTAGTCACTTTTTGACCAAACTTTTTGATCTCTTTTGATCATCCTTTTTCGAAGTCTTCGATTCCGAACGGTGCCGGTAGGGATGCCAGGTTTTAAGCCCTGTGAGGATTGCGACCGGCTGATGTCGGTCACCGACCCTCACCGTCGGTGTCTCCACTGTCTCGGCGTCGATCACGACGACAAGACCTGTTCCGACTGCCGGGCCCTAACTACGAAGGCTAGGCAGGAGCGGTCCCGCAAGCGGCTCGAACTCCGGCAGTCGGCCCTGCGCCGCGAACGGTCCCGGTCCGGACGGAGGTCGAGGGACCGGTCGCGGGAGAGGAGCCATCGAGCTCTGGGAGTCGACATCACTCCTCAGGGTCGAAGTCGTCAGGTAAGCACAAGAAGTCGAAGAGACGTCATCGCTCTTCCGACTCCCCCCCGACGCTCGCGCGACGCGGCCGGGGGTTCAGGTGGCACCGCCCACGCGGCTCCGTCGGAGTCGAAGGCGTCGCGTCCAGCCCCATACCCTCCGGTCCCTGGGCCTCCCGCGATGACGGAGGAGATCGAGCGGTTCCTCATGGCCATGAGGTCCCTCACTCCTCCGACGGGCTCCGCAGCGCCTTCGGGACCAGCGGACCCGTGTGGGGGTCCTAGCGGGTCGGGGGCTTCGGCCCGACGCCGTCGGGTGCTTCGGCCACGGCGCCTTCGGGCCCGGCGCCGCAGGCCTCCGTTGGATCCGGTTCCAGATCCGGGTCGTCGCCGGTGGACTTAACGACCTCCCCGGCGCCGCTCCCTCAGGTCACGTCTTCGGGCGGCGCCGTCCCCGATGCCTCCCTCGACCCGGCGCCGCTTTCAACGCCGTTCGGAGAGTTCACTTTCCATGAGCCGGCCCCATCATTTGCTAACCCTGAGTACCAGGAGATGGGTGATGAGGAGTATTGGGAGGGGTCTGAGGACCCTCTGACACGTGAATGTCAGTCCCAGGAGGACTGTACAGGTGGACTTGGGGATGCCAGTGGTATGGACACTTCGCCGGACACTGGCTTTGTCTCGCCTCCTACCGTGGCTATGGAGGAGGGGGCAACCTACAGTGTGGTGTTGATGAGGGCGGCCAAGGCCTTGGGCCTTGAGCTCCCCGTCGCGGCCGTGAGGACTAACCTCCTCACTGAGGTCCTTAAGCCGCAGTCATGCTCAGCCGAGCCTCTGCTGCCGTTTAGCGAGGCCTTAACCGACGTTCTTTTGGGCACTTGGTCCAGGCCCGCTACAGGTTCGCCTGTAGATGGGTACGTGGCCAGACGCCACTGCCCGGCTACGGGCGACCCTTGTTTCCTGTCCACCCACCCCACCCCTGAGAGCCTGGTGATCCAGGCCTCCAATTCCCAGACCGCATTCCCGTCAGCTCCGCCTGACAGGGAATCCAAGAGGTATGAGCAATACGGCAAAAAGGTATTCTCCTCCCTTAGTCTGGGACTGCGGTCACACCACATGCCTCTTGGGCCGCTACACCCACTCTCTGTGGGATACGGTCGCGGACGTGCTGCCAGAATGCCCGTTGAAGGTACGGGCTAAACTCGGCCCAGCCCTTGTGGAAGGCCGAGATGAGGCACGTTATTCTATCCGGTGTGGACTGGATACCACCGACTCTCTGGGCTGAGCGATGGCAACGACGGTGGCGATTCGTCGCCACGCCTGGTTGAGGTCCGCCAACTTCTCGGCCGATGTCCAGAATACACTCATGGACATTCCGTTTGATGGCCGTCGCCTTTTTGGCGACAAGGCAGACCATGCGCTTGAGCGCTTTAAGGACTCCAGGGCTACGGCCAAGTTCTTGGGCCTCTCGGCCCCGTGCCAGCAATCGGCTGCCTTTCACTCCTTTCGTGGCCACGGAAGGGGTGCGCCCACACGTGCTGCCAGCCACACTCCGCAAGGTAATACCCAACGCGGTGGCGGCTGTGGAAACTGCCGTGGCGGCGGTCGGGGGCAACGGCGAGGTCAGTCCACACCTTCCCCCACAGCATCCGCCTCAAAACCCTCCTAGTCCGTGCTTTCAGGCCCATGTGACGCCAGTGGGGGGCAGGGTTCGCCATCACCTCCTCCACTGGCGCACTGTCACATCGGACAGGTGGGTGCTGCAAATCGTCCGAAGGGGCTACCCCCTCCCCTTCGAGGCGACTCCCCCAGCCATGCCACGGCAGAACCACCGCGTATCGGGGGATCATTTGCGGCTCTGCAGGAGGAAGTTACGGCCCTCTTGGCCAAGGGGGCCATCGAGCGCGTTCCTGTGCCAGAAGTAGGGTGTGGTTGCTACTCCCACTACTTTCTGGTACCCAAGAAGGGCAAAGGGGGCCTACGCTCTATCTTGGACCTAAGGAACATCAATGGCTTCCTCCGGAAGGAGAAGTTCAAAATGCTGGCACTGGCTCAGGTCTTAGCTGCCCTGGACCCCGGAGACTGGATGGTAGCGTTGGACTTGCAGGACGCTTATTTCCACATCCCCGTCCTGCCAGCCCACCGGCGCTACCTGCGGTTCAAGGTTGGCCACGAGCACTTTCAGTTTACCGTGCTCACCTTCGGCCTTACCAGCGCCCCACGGGTGTTCACAAAGGTGATGGCGGTGGTCGCAGTTCATCTGCGCAGGTTAGGAGTTTCAGTTTTCCCCTACCTCGATGACTGGCTGTTGAAGGCGGGCTCGCTCCAGACAGTCGTCAGCCACCTCCAGACGACGGCAGACCTCCTGCACCAGCTGGGGTTTTCCATCAATGTGCCGAAGTCACACCTGTGTCCCTCTCAGAAGCTCCTCTTCATCAGAGCGGTTCTCGACTCGGCGCAGTTTCGGGTTTATCCTCCCGAACAGCGGGTCCGGGATATTCAGGCTCCGATTCCACTCTTTCAGCCTTTATCCCGGGTCTCGGTCAGGTTGACGCTGCGGCTTCTGGGGCTGATGGCCTCCTGCATCCTTCTGGTGCATCACGCCAGGTGGCGGATGCGGGCTCTGCAGTGGGACCTGAAGTTTCAGTGGGCCCAGCATCAGGGCAACCTGTCCGACCACGTCCTGATCTTGGAGGGCACTTCGAGGCAGCTGCAGTGGTGGCTCACGGACCCGATTGGGTCAGCGGCAGATCCCTCTCCCTACACCAACCGGAGCACGTAGTTGTGACGGACGCGTCCCTCCAGGGCTGGGATGGCCACATGGGAGAGGCGGAGATCAGAGGCCTCTGGACTCCAGCGGAGGCCCGGCTCCATATCAACCTTTTGGAGTTGCGGGCGATTCGTCTAGCACTGAAGGTATTCCTCCCCTCTGTTCGGGGGAGTGTAGTGCAACACCACCGCCATGTGGTACTGCAACAAGCAGGGCGGGTGGGGTCATGGACCCTTTGCCAGGAGGCTCTGCGCCTCTGGCAGTGGCTGGAATGCCAGGGAGTGACCCTGGTGGCTCAACACCTGGCAGGTTCTCTGAACACCAGGGCGGACGAGCTCAGCCGGCAGTGCATGATGGATCACAAATGGCGTCTGAACTCGGACGTGGCGCAAGGCCTCTTTCAGCAGTGGGGAGAGCCTTGGTTAGATCTATTCGCCACCGAAGAGAACGCGCAATGTCATCAGTTCTGCGCGTTGGAATTTCCAAGGCGGCGCTCGCTCGCAGACGCTTTACGCCGCGAGTGGAGTTGCTTTCCGCCTATACCACTTCTGCCCAGAGTGCTGAAGAAGATCAAACGCGACTGGGCCCAAGTCATCCTTGTGGCTCCAGACTGGGCACGAAGGTACTGGTATCCAGAGCTACTCAGTATGTCAGTCGATCCCCCGGTTCGTCTGCCTCCTCAGGAGGACCTTCTGTCGCAGCAGCAGGGGACGGTCCTCCACCCGAACCTGTCCAGTCTCCACCTCCATGCTTGGAGATTGAGCGGCGACAGTTGAGGCCATTTGACTTGCCTCCTGAAGTCTGTAATGTCATTCTGGCAGCCAGGCGTCCCTCCACGAAGTCGGTATACGCCTGCAGGTGGAACAGATTTGTGGCATGGTGCACAGCAAAGGCTGTGGATCCTCTTGCTGCCCCTCTCTCTGAGGTTCTTCTCTTCCTCCTTTCTCTTGCCCAGCAGGGCTCTGCTCTGAGCACTATCAAGGGCTACCTTTCTGCCCTTTCAGCCTTTCAAAGGCTGCCTGATCAACCTTCTTTGTTCAAGTCCCCTATTGTAAATCGATTTCTGAAGGGCATCACGCACACGTTCCCCACTGTTCCGTTTGTGATGCCTCAGTGGGACTTGAACCTTGTTCTTACATTTCTGATGTGTGCTCCCTTTGAGCCTCTTCATAACTGTCCTCTCCGTCTTCTCACTTTGAAGACTGCTTTCCTGGTTGCCATCACCTCTGCCAGGAGAGTGAGTGAGCTCCAGGCCCTTTCTTGTACTCCACCTTTCCTTTCTGTCCATCCGGACAAAGTGGTGTTGCGTACTAAGCCATCTTTCCTGCCCAAGGTTGTCAAGGCCTTCCACATTGGGCAGTCTATCACCTTGCCCACCTTCTTTCCGCCACCGCATCCCTCTAAAGAGGAAGAGCGGCTCCACCGTCTGGACCCAAAACGTGCGCTTTCATTCTATTTGGATCGCACACGCCAGTTCCGGGTGGATGACCAACTCTTTGTTGGTTACGTGGGCGCTAAGAAGGGGAAAGCGGTGCACAAGAGGACCATCTCTCGGTAGATCATCTTGTGTATCCAGGCATGTTACTCCTTGGCTAAAAAGGAGCCCCCTTTGGATTGCGGGCTCATTCCACCCGTGCCACAGCGACTACAACTGCCCTGGGCCGGGGAGTGCCCTTACAGGACATCTGTCAGGCAGCTACGTGGGCCTCGCTGCACACGTTTGCAAGACACTACTGCCTGGACAGCCAAGTCCGGAGGGACAGCTTCTTTGGCCGTTCTGTCCTCCGGGACTTCCTGGTGTGATTATTGGTTCGCAGACCCACCAACGGGGTTGGTATTGTAGGAGAGTAGGGTCTGCAATCCTATGATCACCCAGATTTTTGCTTTTTGCTTCACTGGTTTACGACTTTCCCTGGCTGTGGGCCTGCTAATCAGACCCACAGCCTAGCTGTTCTCTCTATTCCAAATTGTACCCAGGTACTGAATTGGCACTGGGCCCTTTCCAAGTCCCTGTACCCAGGGCTGAGGTGTACCCAGAAGTCTCCCAGGGGCTGCAGCATGTATTATGCCACCCCTGGACTGACTAACCAAACAGACACAACTGGCTGCTTGACAGCTGGGGGCAAGGTGGTGTACTCACCCTTTGCTTTAGATATAGTATCCCTATATCTAAACCTAAATGGACACACAGATCTCCTATCAGTCACTCCTATGGCAGGCCTTAACAATCCTGAAGGCAGAGTGCTTGGAATCGTGTGAGATAGTGCTCTGGCATGAGCTGAGCCTGTCTACGGCTTTCGGGATCCATCCCTTAGCCGTTTCCATGATATCGCATACCATATACTCTTAAGTGCATTATAATCCTCGCGGTTATATGCCAACTCTGGTATCGCTTTATCAAAACATGTCGAGTAAGGTGTCATACGAATTGGAATACTAACCCCTCGCCAATTCTGGCGACGGGGTTAGCATTCCACCCTCCTAGAGGGACACGACATGTATGTAACCTGTAACCCCGGTTAAAGTCAGACATAGCCTTAGCTCCACAAAATGGATGCTGCCACCGAGACACAAGTCTGCCCTCCTGCTGCTGGGAGTCCTCCCAGAGCAGGAGGCAAGGACAAAGGGTTTCCTGTCAGGGGCGGTGCCAGCACCGTCCCAGACAGGATTTTGTGTATCCTAGGTAGGCAGGGCTTTAGAGGAAGGTGACTGCAAGTGGCACCCCGGTGCTCACTGTGCATAGGCCGGCTGAAACCAGTTCCAGGGGCACTCCAGCCTCTGGCCTGGGGAAAGCCCGCCAAAGGAGAGGGGTGTAACCACCCCCCTCCTAGTCCCACCCATAGGGCAGGACTTAGTCGCGTGCCAGCCCCCTTTTTCAGGATAAAGGTAGGAACTGGCCCCCTTCCAAATCAGATCATCTTTGAATCCTGAAACTACTTTCCACGAAAGGAACTCAAGACTTCTTCCCAAGATTCTCCCTTGTGACTAAGGAGTAGTCACCCTGCAGCAGCAGGCACCAACCAAGCATCGCGGTTTGTTGCCAGTCTCTCCTCCGGATCAAGACTGCTCCAGCACGACGAGAACCGGCTTCCCTGGCACCTCTGACCTCAACCTACATCATCAGCCCAGCTGTGATCCGTGGGTGCGACGAGACCTCGAGGGACCGGCCATCTTCAGAACTGCACGACGCTTGTCCAGCACGACTCCCGAGTGACCCTCGACTGAGTGCTTTGGGGTAAGAGAAGCCCCGACCCTGAGCAGCTCCAGCACCGAAGTTCCACCCCCCTGCATCCACGAGATCTGCGTGGGGCCCTTCTGCTCTTTGCTGCCAACCGCGTTGTCCAGGTCACTTGCCCGTTGGCTAGTGACCCCTTCACGACGCTCCACGACGACAACTACTGCTGGTCTGGTTGCTCCAGACTAGCCCTTGCTCCCCTCCAACAGAGGAGCACCCTGGACCCTCCTGGTCCACTCAAGACGCCATTTTAGGTCCACCGCGTGGGCCTTGCATTTGCCAAGACTTGTTGCCCAATCCTGGGTCCAGCGACGTCGACAGCAAGAACCTTCGTGGGACAGCTCGCACCTCCATCCTGGTCGCCGACAACGCCTCCTGGTCTGAGAGACTGCAGAGCCCAGCAGCGCCCACTCACCTGGCTGAGGTGACTTCGTCCGGTGCCATCCTGGTGCCCACTCAAATCACTGGCTAGTGATTCAGAACTTGGTCCCCTCTGCTTACAGGTTTCTTCTTCCCTGATCCAGGCTTGGATCACTCCGAACTTTCTTCACTGGCCGCCTGCCAGCAACTCTTTCTTCAGGCTCCTGGATCTTCAACGAGGGTTTCCGACGCAACTTCAGCCCTATGCAGCCGCAGCCCCTGGGCTAGGTAACCTGAGTACTCCGGTGCTCCAGCATAGTCCAACACCCTAAGTGTTCGGATCCACTCTTGTTTTCGACCCACCTAGTCGGGTTCGCCCGAGAACAGTAACTTTGCAACTGCTAGCCTCCATAGACTTTTTCCCGCCGTACGCGTGAGAGTTCCCACTCTGCACACGACGTCCACAGGCCTCCTGCATCTAATCCCAGTGTTTAGAATTGTAGGCCTAGCGATTCCGGAGTCTAGAAAAGTACTACTTACCTGCTAGCAAGTTCGCATTCCACTTACTGTGTATATGGTTTTTCGTGCCCCTAGGGCATTTGTGTAAATTGTGCGACTTAAAGTATTTTCGTAAGAGTTTTGTTATGTGCTTAGCTCCCTGACTCATAAAGAGTTCAGGGTAGTCTTGTTATAAATAAATATCTGTTTATTTTCATAACAACTTGTGTGGTGTCCTTTCACTTGGTGTTCAAGGGGTAATGTGATGGTAAAACAGCTGGCTTAACACGCCCTCTAGAGTCTTAGCCTTAGACTGCTCGTATCCATGCTACTAGGATAGCTGGTCTATAAGGTTGACTTACAACCAATCATCAATAAGGGTTGTTTGGACTGATACATAGTGATCACTAGAATAGTGAGCACTGCATATCAGGCCAACTTCTCACAGGTATTGCTGGGGTATTTATTCTAAGGTAAGGAATCTATCACTAACATGTCTCTTTCAGATGCACAAGTTACTACTTGTCTAACGATATATCTGTAAGAGACATTAGTTAGTGATAGATTCCTTACCGACCCACCCATCCTCCCCTTTCTGCGAACCGATATCTAGGGTTAGGGTTTTCCCCTTTCAGGGCCCCAGTTTCAATGGCACCAGTGTTGGTTTTTAACATGGCTCAGCGCTTCTGGCGCGGAAAAGCTGTGTCTAAGAACTTACGTCAGCACGCGGAGGCGGCGTCTAAGTACTCCGACGACATCGGCGCCGACGACGGACGCGGAGCCGCAGACGACGCCTACCGACGCGCAAGGGTACTGCTACGCAAAAAAATTCCGGATCCAGTCTGACGCCTGGGGATATTCTAAGGTAAGGAATCTATCACTAACTAATGTCTCTTACAGATATATCGTTACACAAGTAGTAAGTGTGCCTCCGTGACCTCCAAGGCTTTTTCTTCCTTATGTTCCCTATGGTTCTTGCACCAGTGGTTGTCGGGATATTGTTCCTTCTCATGTAACTACCTTCACAAGTCCAGGCTTCTATTTTAATTTAGACCGGCTAGTGCTCTTCAACAACTTTTGGTAGAATCAGTTTGCAGATCCTCCTCCGGGTGGGGTATAGCTATGGCATTTAATTTAAAAGTTAAGGAATCTGCGACTAGATGTCTCTATCATATGAACATGTTACTTACCTTCGGTACCTCATTATCTGGTGGAGACATAGTCTAGCCGCAGATTCTTTAACACCCGTCCATCCTCCCTGCTCTGCGAACGGATTGTAGTATTACGTTTACACACCTTAAAAGACTCCGGTTTCTGCTTCCAAAAAAGCCCTTTGTGTGGGTATTACCCTGTCTTTCTTTTAGACTTTGTAATTATTGCTAACAAAAATGTTTTTGCCCTTTTTGGGCATGCTGTTTCCACAGGTAGTTTATGTGGTGGGTCTGTTTGTTGGGGCAAAATCTGGTCACTGAAGAAACTGATGTCATTGCATCGGAGAGTGTCTTATATGGAGTCTGGTGACAATGACATTGTCGGCGTCGATACAGAGTCACACGATGGCACTTACCGACGTGCAGAGGTGCTGCTGCTGGAACATTTCTGGATCTAGTCTCGAGCTTTGGGATAATTCAAAAGTTAAGGAATCTGCAGCTAGGCTATGTCTCTACCAGATAATGCATTACCAAAGGTAAGTAACTTTTTCATTACTACAGACTGAATTAAGAAAGGTTGAAAAAGCTCTCCTGTATTGGCAGTTGGTGCCACAACTTCAGATCGAGGCTCGTGGTGCACCAAATGTGTTGTCAAGGAGCAGTATTGGATGTTCTGATCAGTTAATTTTCTTTACTGCTGTTCATAGATCCAGATTTGCTGTGACCCTGAATTTCTCTTTCAAATTTGTTTTTTAGTGCCTTTGGGGAAAGTGTCCTTTCCAAAAATGTCAGTATCTTATAAATGTAATTCCTGTCTCTCTCAGGGATCTTTTTTTATGTTGATATACTTCTATAAAGTCTGTCCTTGGAGTATTGACCCTGTGCAAAACTTGATCTGCTTTTGGTTATAGCTCCTTGCATTTTACTGCTGTCAAGTACAGGGAAGGAGCTTACATTACATCTCAAGGCTCTGATGCACAACTGAGTGTTTGCCACTTCAAAACCTTTTCTCAAATACACCTAAGGTACAGAGGAAGGATCTAGTTCCTGAGAAAGTCTTCCCCGGGCTAAGTTTTGGAAATTTTTAAATATTGAACAAATAACTGGTCTTCCTCTCAAAGCCACCCCTGGCTGTGAGGCAGGTCTTTTGGTCATCAGTCCCACTCCAAGACTCTGACCTCTGTGTCTTCTGATCTGTTTTCTGACCTGGAGGACATGATCCCAGTTTTTGTGTCTTGCTACACTGTGGCGCCAGGTCCAAAGATAACAGTCCAATTTTTGTCTTTCTGGCTCAGGGCGCTGACCACACTGAAGTGGCAATTTTTACTCTGTTCTTGCTGGCTATGTTTACTACTTGGCGTATCAAGAGAGAGAGAGAGGACTAGAAAGCTAGTACGAATCCCCAGGGGTTTATAAGTTATCAACAAGGACTAGCTATGTGTGACCGTAGTATAGGACTCTGAACTGTATTATCAGCAGGCACCTATTAGGTATTTTCATGAAGCACTCACCCACCAACCTAGTTTGTGGCATGCTTCATCATCGGGCCCACCCAGTGACACCTAATGCGTCCCGGGTGTGCTTCGACGCCTGATTACAGCGGAGCAGGTATTTTACTGAGAGTGCAGTGTGGTGAATGGTGAAGTGAAGTTAAAACGGCTAAACGTTGGTCCCAGTACCCGAGGGTGAATTTCATTTTAATAGCTGGGCCTCCGTTAGCAGTTAAAAACAAGGCGGTGGATGTTGTGGTGGTAAAATTAAGACCTCCTACATCCGGTTGTGGTTGACATGTTTCAGCCAGTGCATTTAGTAATGCTGGCTTTCCTCAGGACCGTAAAAAGTGCAGGTGCAGGTTAAAAACAATTAAGTGAGTGTAACCAGACTATGTGTCGCACTCACTAAGGTGCTATAAGTGTGCGAGGGGGATTCCCTCACCAAGCATACCTAAACATACAACATGTATGACAAAACAAGACATACAGGAGAAAGAGTCATTAGCATATAGCTTAGGGTCACATAAATCACGAAATTGCCGGTTTTTAAGTGCTTCGTGGGGGGACTAAAAAGCGGCGAAAGTGTAACAGTACTGGTGGTACTGTTAGTGATATTAATCAAGAGATATCGTTGGCGTGGTGAGGCTAGAGAGCGAGCATCACACACACACGATGTGGTAGGAGCGTAAGGATAGTATTCTCACACTAGCGAATGCTCCCTGGAGTGATTCGGCAAGGGGTTTGACCCTAGAGAGAAAATGGGGGACCACTGGTAGTTAGACAACCTGTAAGGAGAGAAGCGCTTACCCGGCAGATGCGTGGAGTGATCATCATACTCACGGGATTCTCAGTCAAGGCCTGCTGGGTACCTGTTGTGCCGTCATCAGCCTCCGGAACCTGAGTGAGAGTGGCGGTGGTGTTTATATGCTGCTTTTTGATTGCTGGCACCTGGATGTGGGAGCAATGGTAGAGAGACTCCCAGTGCCGCGTATTAAGCGGTTGTGCGCATACGCCTGTCAAGGACGCGTGATTGTGAGTTAGCGCATGCTCAGTGGTAACAGATGAGGCGCATGCGCAGAGAGAGTGTATGCGCGTGTATGCGCTGTCAGTTGGCTTACACGCCTATAGCACCCAAGTGAGAGGATGAGATGGGGCTATATATTGATGTTATACCACTTGCAAATGCCGGTACTCTAGTGTTTGGGACAAGGGGATAGCTACTATAAGTATTATGATAGTGCCAGTTAGCTATGCCTAATAGAGGACATGTGCAAGTAAGGAACCTGGAAAATACATGTGATATGACACGTGAGGAGTTTCACCTGCAATTACCAATACTTATGTGATTTGAGGTGGGCGAGACAAGGGGACACGTATTGCAATGGCACCATGAAGCTACGCCCTATGGAGGCAAATGTAGTATGACACATGTGAGGAAATCTGTGCTAGAGTGCGGCCATTGGTAGAGGCTGCAGGTCGAGACTAGATCTGCGGGATCAAAGGCTAAGGGAGTTACACGGTATGGAGTCATTGAGTCCATCTTTTTGGAGAAAGAGGCGGTAAATCCATCGTTGTTCCTTGTTGAGGAGTACTTTCTCATTATCATTTCTGCTGGCTGTGAACTGTTCGATCACAGTACAGGTTAGATCGTTAGGGGTGTGATTAAGGCTTAGGAAGTGGTCAGTCAGTTTACTGATGTTCTTCTTGCATCTGATGGTGCTTCTATGTTCCACCACTCTGGTACGTACTTTTCATGTGGTCATGCCGATGTATCGTAAGCCGCATGGGCATGTCAGGAGGTAGACTACATTGCTGGAGTTGCAATTGGTGTGGTGACATTGGGTCCAGGTTTTACCTGGTTCCAGATCCAAGGTTTTGGTGTGTCGGGTGAGGTGGCACACACTGCAGTCATTGCATGGGTAGTGGCCAGTGATTTTAGGGAGCCCCCAGGTTTTCAGGATGGTGTTAGGTTCGGTTCTTGTGTGGGGTTTTGGACATGTGGACACCAGATGGTCCTTTAGGTTATTAGACCTCTTGTACGCAAAGCGTGGTGTGTCCCATTCTCCGGGTCCAGAATTGATGATTTTCCAATGTTTGCGGATGATTTTTGCAACTTGATTGGAGGCCGTGTTGTAGGTGGTTATGCAGGTCATGGGCTGTTCTTGGGGCTCCTTGACGATGGCTTCTAGAAGTGCCTCTCTGTTCTGATTGCGGGCTCTTTTGTTGGTTTTTTCAGATTATGGCCTTAGGGTATCCACGTTCCAACAGTTTCTGTGCAAGGGTGGTGGATTGTTTTTTGTAGTCTGTCACTTGGCTGCAGTTTCTGCGGATGCGCAGAAATTGGCCGTATGGGAGGTTTTCCCTTAGAGGTCTCGGGTGGAAACTCTCAAAGTGCAGTAGGGAGTTCCTTGCGGTTGGTTTGTAGTACGTTGTGGTGGTTAGGGACCCTTGTTTGACCGTGATGTTGAGGTCTAGAAAGGCTAATGTTGAATTGCTTGCGGTGCTGGTGAATCTGAGGTAAGGGTCTCTGTTGTTGAGGAAATTTTCCAAGGTCTAGTGTGAACCTTGCCAGATGACTAGGATGTCGTCGATGTATCTGCGCCATTTCTTATTGTTGCTGGTGTAGGGATTGGTGCATGACATTATTTGTGTTTGCTCAAAATGGTGGACATATAGCCCCGCCACGCTGGGAGCAAAAACACTGCCTATTGATGTGCCATTTGTTTGTAGATAGTGGGTGCCTTCACACTCAAAGTAATTATCCTTGAGGCCAGGGTTGCACAATCCAGAATGAAATTTCCGGGTATGTGGTATGTCCATGGGGTCTGCATAAGGATCTCTCTGAGTACTTGGAGGGTGGCGTCCTGTGGGAGGCTTGTATACAGGCTCTCAATGTCCAGTCCCACTAGTAGCTGTGTGTTAACATCAAAGGGTTCATTGTTGATGATGTTGAGAAGATGTTTAGTGTCCTTTATGTATGTGGGGGTTTGCTGGACTAGGGGATTGAGAAAGTAGTCACAATATCGTGATAGTGGTTCAAGAAGAGAATTGATGCCCGACACTTTGGGTCTCCCTGGCGGTGGTATTGTGCCTTTGTGTACTTTCGGTATGGTGTAGAAGTACTGTACTTTTACATTCTTTGGGCAGAGATAGTCTGCTTCCTGTTTGGAGATGTGTTCCAAGTCACTGGCTCTTTTCACTAGTTTCTGGATGGTTGCTTGTAGTGCAGGAGTCGGGTTCCGGTCAAGTCTCTTGTAGTTGCGTGTGTCACTGAGGAGTCTACGGCATTCTTGAGTCCCTCTAGGGTCCTGGGTTCAAGATGGGTTCCAGGTACAGTTCTTCCTCTACAGGCAAAAGGGCAGCCGTTTAGCATAGCAAGGCAGCAGCTCCTTCAGAATGGCAGTCAGTCCAGCAGAGTGGCAGTCCTTTCAGCAGCACAGCAGTTCTTTCTGGCAAAGTATCCACAAGTCCTGCAGTGTACAGAAGTGATTGTGTCTGAGGTTGGGTACTTATACCCAGCTTTTGAAGTGAGGGAGGCTTCCAAGGCATGCCTTCGAAGTGCGCAGAGTCCCTGCCCTTCCTGCCCTGGTTACAGACTCACTACAGGGGGTTATGTAGCACTTTGTGTATGGACAGGACACAGCCTATTCAGGTGTAAGTGAGGCTGGGTCCAGCTCCTCCCTCACAGTCTGCCAGGATGGTTCAGATGTCACCCACACTAGACATGTGATCCGAGACAGGTAGCAGGCACCAAATGGCTAAAGTAAAAAAAATGATATTGGTTATGACGCCGCAGTGCCTATATAGGCGCCACCCAGGCGTCTGTTCTTTTCTTTCCGTGCCAGTTAAGTGCTGATCCTGGAACAGCTACCCCTCTGCCACTTTGTGGCAGGTTTTATCAAATTCAGAAAATCTTTCCACTTTGTGTGCGAGGGATGTCTTTGAAGAAGACACTTTCGACCCATGCGGTTCCTCCCACCAAATGATGTTGGTCACCGATCCCCACCTCGTCTGTCTCTGGTGACTTGAGCGCGATCACGACTCAAAGTTGTGCTCGGTCTGCCGGGCCATGGCTCCCGGAGGAGGCCCGGGCTGTCAAGGATGGGACAGATGCAGCAAAATTCACCATACTGTGTGGCCTAGATATGACGGATTCGCCAGGCAGATCAATTTAAACGACAGTAGCCTTGAGGCGCCACGCCTGGCTTAGAACAACTGGCTTCTTGGGCGATGTCCAAGCCAATCTGATGGACATGCACTTTGGTGGAACCCGTCTTTTTGGGGAGAAGGCAGACTCGATCCTGGTCAGGTTAAAGGACTCTCGAGGCATGGCCAGATCCCTGGGCCTCTCCTCCATGCCTCATGGCCAGTCTTCCTTTTACCCCTTTCGTGGCAACGGAAGGAGTTTCCAGCCACGTCAGTGCTATCCCAGCCACCTTCCTGCACAGACTGCCCAAGCCTGTGGACGCAGTGCATTCCGATCCAGAAATGGAGGCCTGAAGGCGTCTGCCACCCTGCCCCCAGCAGCCGCAAACTCCAAGCACTCCTAGGCTGACTGCAGGACCACACTACTCCTATTGGTGAGAGAATTCGTCATTATTTCCCCCATTGGAGATCCATAACATCGGACAAGTTGGTCTTGAAGATCATCCAGGTCGGATGATCTTCCTTTCTGCCTTTCCTCTCTTTTCCTCCGCTCATTCTTCCAAATCAGGAAACGCTGACAGGGGATCATTTAAGGTTGATCCAAGAGGAAGTTACAGCTCACTTGGCCAAGGGAGCTTTAGAAAGTGTCCCGGTTTCAGATGTAGACAATGGCTGTTATTCCTGTTATTTTCTGATTCCGAAAAAGAACAAAGGGTTGTGGCCCATTTTGGACCTTTGGACCGTCAATCTCTTCCTCAAGAAGGAGAAGTTGAAGATGCTCACTCTGGCTAAGGTGTCGTCGACCCTAGACGAAAAGACTGGATGGTAGTGTTGGACCTGCAGGGCGCGTATTTTCACATCCCCATCCTGCCGGGCCACAGGCGTTACCTGTTGTTCAAGGTAGGGCGTGAACACTTTCAGTTTACTGTGCTCCCCTTCGGCCTTACTAGTGCCCCATAGGTGTTCACCAAGGTGATTGCAGTGGTCGCAGCTCATCTGAGCAGGTTAGGGGTGTCAGTCTTCCACTTCCTCGACGGCTGGCTATTGAAGGCGTCCTCACCCAAGACAGTCATCTCCCACCTTCAGATTATGGCATACCTCCTGCATTCGCTGGGGTTCTCTATAAAATGCCAAAGTCACACCTGACTCCTTCTCAGATGCTCCCTTTCATTGGGGCAGTTCTGGACACAGTGCAGTTTCGGGCCTATCCTCCCGAGCAGAGAGTCCAGGATATTCAGGTTATGATTTTGATGTTTCAGCCTCTATCCTGGATTTCGGGGACACTAACTCTGAGGCTGTTGGGCTTTATGAACTCCTGGTTCTGATGGATACATCTGCCTGTGTATTCCTCACCTTATCATTCCTCACCTTATGAATATCCCCTGTGCCAGCATTCTGCGGAAATTTTCCCTAGCTCTCCCCGACATCGAGGACCTCACAATGCCGCGGCTCCGCTCGTGACTCCACATGACGTCACCGGAGCCATAAGAGAGCCTCTTTGGCGTGATGACATCAGTTCCTTTTTTTCCACGCCCTCGACGCGTAAAGGTTTTCTAGCTCGCTCGGTTTCTAGCTCTAGATGTGTCGAGTTACTTTGTTGTTGCCTACATCTTTAACTGTTGCTGTTAGGATGCCGTCTTCAAGGAAGTCTGGGTTCAAGCCCTGTAAGGAGTGTGGGTGTCACAAGTCCAGCACTGACACCCATGAAGATTGCTTATGGTGTTTGTCGTCGGATCACGACGTGGAGGACTGTTCCAGTTGCAGAAGATGAACCCAAAGGCACTTAAAGAACGGGAGGCCAAGCTGTTTATGGCTAAGACGAAGAAGGAAGGAAGAGGGCGTAAAAGAGCTAAGTCTGAGTCGTCGGCTTCGCATTCGTCGAAGTCGAGGAAACACAAGAAGAAGAGTACGTCGAAGGGTAAGGCTTTGAGGTCGCCTTTGCTGACTCCTCGACGTCGTCAGAAAGAACTTGTCGCCTTCGCCTTTTCCTCAAGTGACTCCGGAGAAATCTTCTTCTTCAAAAGGCACTCCGGTGCAGTCTCCCTCGCCGAGGGGGTTTGCCTGTTTCTGAGGGATTGCCAGTCCAGGATCCATGTTCCTCGTGTGGATGCTGGCTCGATCCAAATCCACAGTTTCCAACTCCAGGTTCGGATCCAATACATTTTTTAAATGCAATATATGGAATATTTGCTATGGCAGCCTTTCCTTCTGGTGCACCATCGGGTCCCGTGGCTCCGCTGGCCTTCAACTTGGGCATGCTTCAACTCTATGCCCAGGCACCCTTCGTACCTTTCATGCCAATGGCGCCGTCATGGAAGTTTCCGGCTTTGAGGGTTTCGATGCCGTTTATGGAGTCCCCGGTGCCGTCTGGTGGACCTTCCTCTCTTCCTCGTACGGCGCCGATTCTACATTCTGATCCTCCTTCAACGCCGGCTCTGGAGCTGTTGGTGCCGCTTGTGGCGCCCCCGACACCACAACCAAGGTTTCGCTCACGGAGTGAGGCACAGAGACTGCTGGAGGAAGAGCAGTATCAGAGGCAGGAGGTTGAAGAGGGTGAGATAGATGAATCAGTGGATGATTTTGAAGGTATTCAGGAGGCAAGTGGACTGGACACCTCCCCTGAGTGGGAGCTTTCTTCCACAAGGGCTTCTCCTCCTGAAGAGGTAGCTCCTTATCATACGGTCATAAGAAAGGCTGCGGGCTTTTGGACATACAATTACCTACTGCTGAGTATAGGCCGAATTTGCTCTCAGAAGTCTTACATTCACCTTCTTCAATAGTTGAGCTCTTGTTGCCCTTTAATGAAGCCTTAACGGAACCTATCCTTGAAGTGTGGCATAAACCACTCTCTTCTCCTGCTGTGTCTAAATCTGTGGCTAGAACATATAGGACTGCTCCAGGAGAGCCACTTTTTCTTTCTTCTCATCCGTCTCCAGAAAGTTTGGTGGTACAGGCGTTCTGTTCTAAACAATCTACAGGTGCTTTTCCTCAGGCAGGGACTCTAAAAAGCTGGAGCAGTACAAATCTTCATCTAGCATGGCTCTAAAATCTACCAATGCCTTCTATTTGTTGGGCCGTTATATACATGCTTTGATGGATTTGACAAAGCAATTGGCACCCAAGTTGCCTGATGAGGAGCGGGAAAATTGTGTGGATGTTCTGTCAGATGCTCAAGCTGCAGCTAGACAGGTTATTCAATCCGGCCTGGATACCACTGATTAGGTGCCTAGAGTTATGGGTTCTTCTAATGGATATATCTGCCTGTGGATTCCTCGCCTTTTGAATTGAATCTCACAGCTGTCCCACTCCCGGAGGAGGGTGTCCACCAACCTATACCAAAAAATCCTGAAGCACAGAGTGTCCAAAATGGCCATCTCTCCTACCCTCCAAATCAAAGCAGTGACCAATCGCAAAAGTATGGAGGGCGGCCCAAGTTGCTGCCTTACAAATATCAATAACAGGAACACCTATAGGCAAAGATGACTTAGCTCTGGTAGAATGATCTCTGATACCTTCAGACGGGTCCTTGTTGGCCAAGGCGTGGCAGATCTTGAGCACAAGATGATGCACCTGGAGAGAGTCCGCTTGTGCGCAGCCTTGCCTTTCATTCCCCCAACGTAGCCCACAAAGAGTTGATCGTCCAGCCTTAGATCCTTTGTTCTGTCCAAAAAAAACTGACAGCTCGCTTAGGATCCAAACGATGAAGTCTCTCCTCCTCCTTGGAAGGGTGAAGGGGGGGATAGAAGGTAGGTAAGGTAATGGACTGTCCCATATGGAAAGGAGTAACCACCTTAGGAGGGAAAGCAGCCTTGGTCCTAATAACCAACTGATCTGCATGAATGGTCAATAATGTAGGTTTAGAACTAAGAGCCTGAAGCTCACTTACCCTCCAGGCCGAGGTAATGGCAACCAAGAAAACCGTTTTAAAAGAGAGAAGCCTCAAAGGACAACTATGAAGAGGCTCAAATGGAGAACCCATTAAAAAAGGTTAGAACGAGATTTAAATCCCACTGAGTCATAATAAAAGGAGTGGGTCGAAACTTATTTGTAAGGCCCTTAATGAACCTCATAACTACAGGAGATTTGAATAAGGACAGCTCATCCGGCAAACAAATAAAAGCCAAATAACCTTTAACTGTAGCCACAGCACAACCCTGCTGGGCAAAGGAAAGGAAAAAACTTAACACATCAGACAAACGAGCCTTCAAAGGATCAATGGACCTCTCTCCACACCATTTCACAAATTTGGACCAGCTGGAAGAATACACAGTTTTGGTGGAGTGTTTCCTGGATGACAAAATAACGTCCACCATATTATGTGGGAGAGAGAAAGAACTCAGGTTGCCCCGTTCAATCTCCAGGTATGAAGTTGCAGGCTCTGAAGGTGGGGTTGTAGAACCTGCCCCTGCAATTGCGAGAGGAGGTCTGCCCTGAAAGGGAGCCGGAGCGGAGTGTGCGATGAGTGGTGAAGTAGATCGGTGTACCACACCCTTCTTGACCAATCCGGAGTGATCAAAATGACTTGGGCCCTGTCTTGGCGAATCTTCATTAGAACCCAAGGAGTCAAGGGTATGGAAGAAAACGCTTAAAGGAGTTGCGAGCTCCAATCCAATTGAAACACGTCCCCCAGCTCTCCCTGCATCGGATACTGGAGACTGCAGAACAACGGACGGTGCGCATTCTCATGTGTTGCAAACCGGTCCAACCGAGGAGACCCCCATATCTCGAAGATGTGATGGACCACCTCCGGATGAAGCCGCCACTCGTGATCGGCCGAGTAATGCCAACGGACTGTCCGCACGAACATTCAGCACACCGGCTAGATGATTTGCATACACACAAATCTGATGGTCCTGAGCCCAGGATCAGAGTCGCAGAGCCTCTCGGCAGAGACGATACAACCCTACTCCTCTTTGTTTGTTTATGTACCACATTGCGGTAGTGTTGTCCGTCAGGACCTGTACTGACTGACCGTGAAGGGAAGGAAGGAAAGCCTTTAGTGCCAAATGTATCGCCTGCAATTCCAGAAGGTTGATGTGAAGCAACCTTTCCTCTGTGGACCAAAGACCTTTGACCTCCAGGTCCCCCAGATGAGCATCCCACCCTAGAGTGGAGGCATCTGTGATCACGTGGCCACCAGCGGAGGAGACTGAAAGGGCCTTCCTTGAGATAGGTTGCCCTGCACTCTCCACCAAGTCAGCTCCGCTGCAGCGTCTCTGGAGATTCTGACCTTCTCCGCAACATCTCCGTTGTGTTGATACCACTGCCTGCGGAGGCACCACTGGAGTGCCCTCATGCGGCAGCGTGCATGACTGACCAACGTTATGCAGGAAGCGAACAAACCGGGCAGGCATAGGAACTTCAGGACTGGAACAACCGCTCCATCGTGAAACAAATGAATCCTCTCCTGAATGTCGAGAATTCTCTGCGGAGGTGGGAATGTCCAGTATTTACCCTATGAACAGGCTGCGCTTGAGAAGGCACCAGGTGAGATTTGGGTACATTTATCGAGAAACCCAAGTTGAACAACAGTTGCGTTGTTGCTTGCAAGTGGCCCAACACCAACTCCAGAGACTCTCCTTTCAACAGCCAGTCGTCCAGATAGGGGAAAACAGGAACCCCTGACCTTCTGAGATGTGCTGGTACCACCGCCATCACCTTCGTGAAGACTCGAGGTGCGGAAGTCATACCAAACAGAAGGACCGCAAACTGGTAGTGTTGCAATCCGACCGTGAACCGGAGATACTTCCGATGTGACTTCAGGATGGGAAGATGAAAATACGCATCCTGCAAATCGATGGACACCATCCAGTCTTCCTGTTGCAACGCGAGAAGAACCTGAGCCAAGGTCAACATTTTGAACTGTTCCTGTCTGAGAAAAGATTCAAAATCCTGAGGTCCAGGATCTGTCTCAACCGACTGTCCTTTTTGGGTATCAGGAAATGCTGGAAGTAGCACCCCTGACCCCTTTCCCGTTCTTGAACCACCTCTATCGTACCTTTCTGTAGCAAAGCAAGAACCTCCTGCTATAAAAGTTGCAAGTGGTCCTCTGAACACCAACCCTGGCGAGGAGGGTAAGGAGGAGGAAACTTAAAAAAGGTAGGGGTTTACCCATTCTCTACAAGAATCAAAACCCAACGGGTCTGAAGTAATCGATTTCAAATCTTATAGAAAGTGGGACACCTGACTCCCTACAGGACCAACATGCTCTAACATGGGGTATCTAGAGCTGCTTTCCTGAGGCACCAACGGTGGGGGGATGAGAAGAGGAGGAGTAGGAGGACTGCTGCCGAGCGGCTCCTCGAAGACGGCCCCTATTTTTACCCCTGTATGATTTGTACAAAGGGTTTTGCTGCTGCTTCTGCTGAGGTTGCTGGCGGCCACGAAAGGAAGCTGCCCTTCAAAAATCCCTGATACTGCTTGTAGCCATACCCTCTAGACTGAGTTTCAAGCCCAGAGATCTTGCAGTCGCTCTGCTATCTTTAAAACATTGTAAAGCAGAGTAAGCCTTAGTGCAAAGCAGCCTTGTACCGTCAAAAGGCAAATCCAACAGGGTTGCATGAACATCAGGAGAAAATCCAGATGATCTCAGCCAAACTTGTCTCCTTGTTGCCACAGAAGATTACATTACTCAGGCCACCAAGTCAGACGTATCCAACCCTGATTGTATAACTTGATGGGCAGCAGCTTGAGAGTCTGAAAGTGCTTCAAAGAAATTAACTCGATCATCTTCAGGTAGCTTAGGGGTTAGCTGTTTGATAGAGTTCATAAGAGCATGGATATATCTCCCAAGTAAGCAGGTAGCATTAGTAGATTTCAGTGCCATACTTGCAAAGGAAAAGACGTTTTTAGCTGCCTGCTCCATCTTTTTAGAATCCCTATCCCCGGGATGGTAGGGAAGGAACCAGATGACTATTTAGAGCAAGAAGATTGGACCGCCAGCTTTTCAGGTCATGGGTGAGTAGACCGAAAAGCTGGATCCCCAGGAGCTGGCTTGTACCTCCTCCCAGTAGACCTGGAAACTGCTGGAGCAGTCAAGGGCCTTTGCCAAACTTCCAAAATAAGTTCTGTAAAAGCCTCATTGAAGGGCAGAAGAGGCTCATGTACTAAAGTAGATATATTGAGAACCTCAGTCAAAATATTAGATTTAATTTCTGCTGAAGACAATTGCAGGTCCAGTAACTCAGCGGCTTTTCTTACAGCCACATAATAAGGCGCCACATCCTGTGAAATCCCAGCCTTTGGTGAGGAGAGTTCCTATTCTGGGTGAGTATCCAACTCACTGGCCTCTTGTAGACCTTGAAATTCGTCAACAGAGTCGACAATCTCTCCCTCCTCCTGTTCTTGTCAATATTCTTCCTCTTCACGCAGTCTCTGTGCATCCCTCCTAGAGCGCTGCTTAAGGATCGGCATCGGCGGTGCCAGACGCGGTGCCGGTGATGACGGCACCGGCGTCGAAGGAGGACCTTCAGGATCAAGTATCGGAGAAGATCGAATCCGAGGCAGCGCCAACTCAACAATAGATGGAGTCCGATGATTTGGAGTCGAAGACCTCGGCGCCGGAAAATGCCAAGCCGGAGGTGCAAGCATAAAAGGCATGAGAGGAGCCTGGGCGTATTGATGTGGAAATCCCAAATTAAAGGCCAATGGACCCACTGGGCCCGAAGGCGCACCAGCAGGATGTGAGGCCCTGGCAAACATGCTAAACATTGCATTTAAAAAATGTGTCGGATCCGTTCCAGGGCCCGGAAAAGGAGGATAAGAATCTGTACCTTCCTGAACAGGATCCACCTAAGGCCGAATTGGAGGCAGTGGAGCCGGTGGAGACGGCACCCACACAGGCGAAGCCACAGGAACTAGAGAATATTCCCTGAGCGTCAAAGACTTCCTGGGCGTCGCAGTTTTTTAGGCGTTAAAGAGCCCCTCATCGCCGGTGAGTTAACTGGAGTCGCTTAAGGAGAAGGTGAAGGAGACACAAAGGCTTTTTCTCCGACACCGCTGAGGTGGTGAAGGCGATCTCGAAGCCTTACCCTTCGAAGAGCGACCCTTCGAGAGACATGCCTCCTCTTCGACTTCTTGGATTGTGAAGTGTACGAAGTCAACGACTTCGAGCATTTTTGACTCCTCTTTAGCTTTTGCCATGAAGAGCTTTGCCTCTCGTTCATTTAAAGCCTTTGGATTCATTGTCCTGCAGCACAAACACCCTTTGACGTCATGGTCGGAAGACAAACACCAAAGACAATCATTGTGGGATCAGTCATCGACATATGACCAGCACACTCCCTGCAGGGCTTGAATCCAGACTTCTTGGAAGTAGCCATTTCTCAAAATACTCGAAGAAACAAAGTAATCACTAAGAAAATGGAGAGTCCCAGAAAAAACCATTACGCATCGTCGGCGCGGAAAAAAGGTGTGAGAAGTTGGCCTGATATGCAGTGCTCACTATTCTAGTGATCACTATGTATCAGTCCAAACAACCCTTATTGATGATTGGTTGTAAGTCAACCTTATAGACCAGCTATTCTAGTAGCATGGATACGAGCAGTCTAAGGCTAAGACTCTAGAGGGCGTGTTAAGCCAGCTGTTTTACCATCACATTACCCCTTGAACACCAAGTGAAAGGACACCACACAAGTTGTTATGAAAATAAACGTATATTTATTTATAACAAGTCTACCCTGAACTCTTTATGAGTCAGGGAGCTAAGCACACAACAAAACTCTTACGAAAATACTTTGTCGCACAATTTACACAAATGCCCTAGGGGCACGAAAAACCATATACACAGTAAGTGGAATGCGAACTTGCTAGCAGGTAAGTAATACTTTTCTAGACTCAGGGATCGCTAGGCCTACAATTCTAAACACTGGGATTAGATGCAGAGGAGGCCTGTGGACGTCGTGTGCAGAGTGGGAACTCTCACGCGTAAGGCGGGAAAAAGTCTATGGAGGCTAGCAGTTGCAAAGTTACTGTTCTCGGGCGAACCCGACTAGTTGGGACGAAAACGGGAGTGGATCCGAACACTTGGAGTGTTGGACTATGCTGGGGCACCGGAGTGCTGGATTTACCTAGCCCAGGGGCTGCGGCTGCATAGGGTTCAAGTTGCGTCGGAAACCCACGTTGACGGACCAGGAGCCTGAAGAAGAAGTTGCTGGCAGGCGGCCAGTGAAGAAAAGTTTGAAGAGATCCAAGCCTGGATCAGGGAAGAAGAAAACCTGAAAGCAGAGGGGACCAAGTTCTGAATCACTAGCCAGTGATTAAGTGGGCACCAGGATGGCACCGGGCGAAGTCACCGCAGTCAGGTGAGTGGGCGCTGCTGGGCTCTGCAGTCTCTCGGACCAGGAGGCATTGTCGGCGACCAGGATGGAGGTGCGAGCTGTCCCACGAAGGTTCTTGCTGTCGACGTCGCTGGACCCAGGATTGGGCAACAAGTCTTGGCAAATGCAAGGCCCACGCGGTGGACCTAAAATGGCGTCTTGAGTGGACCAGGAGGGTCCAGGGTGCTCCTCTGATGGAGGGAAGCAAGAGCCAGTCTGGAGCAACCAGACCAGCAGTGTTTGTCGTCGTGGAGCGTCGTGAAGGGGCCACTAGCCAACGGGCAAGCGACCTGGACAACGCGGTGAGCAGCAAAGAGCAGAAGGGCCCCACGCAGATCTCGTGGATGCGGGGGGGCTGGACTTCGGTGCTGGAGCTGCTCGGGGCTTCTCTTACCCCAAGGCACTCAGTCGAGGGTCACTCAGGCGTCGTGCTGGACAAGCGTCGTGCAGTTCTGAAGATGGCCGGTCCCTCGAGGTCTCGTCACACCCACGGATCACAGCTGGGCTGATGATGTAGGTTGAGGTCAGAGGTGCCAGGGAAGCCGGTTCTCGTCGTGCTGGAGCAGTCTTGATCCGAAGGAGAGACTGGCAACAAACCGCGATGCTTGGTTGGTGCCTGCTGCTGCAGGGTGACTACTCCTTAGTCACAAGGGAGAAATCTTAGGAAGAGTCTTGAGTTCCTTCTTGAAGAAAGTAGTTTCAGGATTCAAAGATGATCTGATTTGGAAGGGGGCCAGTTCCTCCCTTTATCCTGCAAAAAGGGGCTGGCACGCGACTAAGTCCTGCCCTATGGGTGGGACTAGGAGGGGGGTGGTTACACCCCTCTCCTTTGGCGGGCTTTCCCCAGGCCAGGAGCTGGAGTGCCCCTGGAACTGGTTTCAGCCGGCCTATGCACAGTGAGCACCGGGGTGCCACTTGCAGTCACCTTCCTCTGAAGCCCTGCCTACCTAGAATACACAAAATCCTGTCTGGGACGGTGCTGGCACCGCCCCTGGCAGGAAACCCTTTGTCCTTGCCTCCTGCTCTGGGAGGACTCCCAGCAGCAGGAGGGCAGACTTGTGTCTCGGGGGCAGCATCCATTTTGTGGAGCTAAGGCTCTGTTTGACTTTAACCGGGGTTACAGGTTACATACATGTCGTGTCCCTCTAGAAGGGTGGAATGCTAACCCCGTCGCCAGAATTGGCGAGGGGTTAGTATTCCAATTCGTATGACACCTTACTCGACATGTTTTGATAAAGCGATACCAGAGTTGGCATATAACCGCGAGAATTATAATGCACTTAAGAGTATATGGTATGCGATATCATGGAAACGGCTAAGGGATGGTTCCCGAAAGCCGCAGACAGGCTCAGCTCATGCCAGAGCACTATCTCACACGATTCCAAGCACTCTGCCTTCAGGATTGTTAAGGCCTGCCATAGGAGTGACTGATAGGATACCTGTGTGTCCATTTAGGTTTAGATATAGGAATACTATATCTACAGCAGAGGGTGAGTACACCACTCTGCCCCAGCTGTCAAGCAGCCAGTTGTGTCTGATTTAGTTAGTCAGCCCAGGGGTGGCATAATACATGCTGCAGCCCCTGGGAGACTCCTGGGTGCACCTCAGCCCTGGGTACAGGGACTTGAGAGGGCCCAGTGCCAATTCAGTACCTGGGTACAATTTGGATTAGAGAGAACAGCTAGGCTGTGGGTCTGATTAGCAGGCCCACAGCCAGGGAAAGTCGTAAACCAGTGAAGCAAAAAGCAAAAATCTGGGTGATCATAGGATTGCAGACCCTACTCTCCTACATGACCCCCCCCCAAACTTTGGGACAATAAACTAACCTTGACCAGGTGAGTCTTCTTGCTCTAAGTGGAAATACCTGGAGAGCCCATCAGCATTGCTGTGATCAGTACCAGGTCTATGCTCCACTGTAAAATCCATCCCCTGTAGGGAAATGGACCACCTAAGCAGTTTGGGGTTTTCACCCTTCATCTGATTTAGCCACAAGAGGGGCTTATGGTCGGTCTGAATGGTGAAGTGAGTACCAAACAAGTAGGCCCTCAGCTTCTTCAGGGCCCAAACCACAGCAAAGGCCTCCCTCTCAATAGCTGACCAATTTTTCTCTCTGGGGGTCAGCCTCCTGCTAATGAAAGCAATAGGCTGGTCATTACCATCAAAATTCAGCTGAGACAGAACAGCTCCCACACCCAACTCAGAAGCATCTGTTTGGACAATGAATGGCTTGGAGTAATCTGGACTCTTAAGGATAGGTGCTGTGCACATGGCCTGTTTTAGGTCATTGAATGCTTTCTGACAGCTTGCTGTCCACTGAACTTTCTTTGGCATCTTCTTGCTTGTCAGGTCATTAAGAGGGGTCACTATGGACCCATAATTTCTGACAAACTTCCTATAGTACCCAGTCAGGCCCAAGAAAGCTCGAACCTGAGTCTGGGTGATTGGAGGAGCCCAGTCCTTGATGGCCTGTATCTTACTCTCCAGTGGCTGAACCTGGCCTCCACCTACAAGGTGGCCCAGGTATACAACCTGTGTCTGCCCTATCTGGCACTTACTGGCCTTGATAGTGAGGCCTGCCTTTTGCAGGGCCTCTAACACTTTCCTCAGGTGGACCAGGTGATCCTCCCAGGTGGAGCTAAAGACAGCAATATCGTCAAGATATGCTGCACAGAAGTCATCCAGCCCAGTGAGGACTTGATTCACCAACCTTTGGAAGGTGGCAGGGGCATTCTTTAACCCAAAGGGCATTACCACAAACTGATAATGACCACCAGGGGTAGAGAATGCTGTCTTGGGCCTGGCTTCCTCAGCTAACCTGATTTGCCAATACCCAGCTGTCAGGTCAAATGTGCTTAAGTAGTTGGCAGAAGCGAATCTATCTATAAGTTCATCTGCCCTTGGTATTGGGTGGGCATCAGTCTTAGTGACTGCATTGAGGCCTCTGTAGTCTACGCAAAACCTCATCTCTCTCTTACCACCCTGGGTGTGAGGCTTTGGCACTAGAACTACTGGGCTAGCCCAAGGGCTATCTGAGGGCTCAATGACTCCCAACTCCAACATTTTCTGCACTTCTGTTTTGATGCAGTCTCTGACATGATCAGGCTGTCTGTAGATTTTACTCTTGACAGGCAGACTGTCTCCAGTGTCAACCTCATGGGTACACCAATCAGTTTGGCTGGGTGTCAGAGAGAACATATGTCTGAAGGATTGCAGAACTTGCCTGCAATCCTGTTGCTGATGTTCAGAGAGGCTGCCACAAAAGACAACACCATCTACTGATCCATCATCAGGATTCTGAGTGAGCAGGTCTGGGAGAGGGTCACTCTCTTCCTCCTGTCCCTCATCTGTGGCCATGAGCAAGCTCATGTCCTTCCTGTCGACATATGCATTGAGCCTGTTCACATGGAGCACCCTGAGGGGGCTCCTGGGGGTTCCAAGGTCCACCAGGTAGGTGACCTCTCCCTTTTGCTCAATGATGGTGTGGGGCCCAGACCATTTGTCTTTGAGGGCTGCTGGTGCCACTGGCTCCAGTACCCACACCTTCTGCCCAGGCTGGTATACAGTCAGGACAGCCTTCTGGTCATGCCAAGCTTTTTGGAGTTCTTGGCTGGCCTCTAGGTTTTTGGATGCCTTCTCCATGTATTCAGCCATCCTGGAGCGGAGACCAAGTACATAGTCCACTATGTTGGTTGCAGGCGTTTTGAGAGGTCTCTCCCATCCTTCCTTCACCAAACACAGGGGTCCTCTCACAGGATGCCCATACAGAAGCTCAAAAGGGCTGTAGCCAACCCCCTTCTGTGGGACCTCTCTGTAAGCAAACAAGAGGCAGGGGATCAGAACATCCCATCTTCTCCTAAGAGTTTCAGGTAGTCCATGAATCATCCCTTTGAGGGTCCTGTTGAATCTCTCAACAAGCCCATTGCATTGTGGATGATAGGGGGTGGTGAACTTGTAGTTCACACCACACTCCTTCCACATTGCAGTCAGATATCCTGACATGAAGTTTGTACCTCTGTCAGAAACGACCTCCTTAGGGAAACCCACTCTGGAGAACACTCCAACTAGGGCTCTTGCCACTACAGGTGCTGTAGTGGTCCTAAGTGGAATAGCTTCAGGATACCTGGTGGCATGGTCCACCACCACCAGTATAAACTTGTGCCCTGATGCTGTCTGGGGTTCCATTGGACCAACAATGTCAATCCCCACTCTTTCAAAGGGAACCCCCACCACAGGTAGTGGTATGAGGGGGGCCTTTGTTGTGCCACCTGACTTACCACTGGCTTGGCAAGTGACACAGGAGCAACAAAACTCCTTGGTATTCTCATTCATGTGGGGCCAGTGAAAGTGTGAGACAAGCCTGTCCCAAGTCTTTGTCTGACCTAAGTGACCTGCAAGGGGAATCTCATGGGCCAAGGTGAGAAGGAAACCTCTCAGAGCCAAGGGGATGACCAGCCTCCTGGTTGCACCAGGCTTGGGGTCTCTTGACTCAGAGTACAGGAGTCAATCTTCCCAGTATACCCTGTGGGCACCTGTGGCATTCCCTGCAGCCTCAGCAGCAGCCTGCTGTCTGAGGGGTTCAAGGGAAGGGCAGTCTAACTGTGCCTTCCCCAGGTCTTCTCTGGAGGGTCCCCCTGAGCCCAGAAACTCAACTTGATCAAGTTCAAGTTCTTTAGGCTCAGTTTCCCTCAGCTCTCTCAGATCAGCCTCCTCAGAGACTTGATCCTCAACCTGGGGCAAGGGGGAAGGCAAAGCCTTACCCTTACTGCTCTTCTTCTTGGAAGGTGTCTGGTCCATTCTTCCAGGATCCAGCACCTGTTCAGTGGGGCATCTTCTGGCCTGTGACCTAGTCACAGCACGCACATGTGCTGGCAAGCCTAACATTTCCATGTGAGTCCTCTGCTCCACTTCTGACCATAGTGATGACTCCAAATCATTGCCCAACAAACAATCAACTGGGAGGTCTGAACTGACTACAACTTTCTTTTGACCACTTACCCCTCCCCAGGAGAAAGCAACAATCGCCATACTATGACTGGTAGTGACGTTGCTGGCATTGGTCACCAGGAAATCTGTACCTGGCATGATCTGTCCAGGGTCCACAAAGTTAGGTGTCACCATGGTGACACTGGCACAAGTGTCCCTATAGGCCTGAGCCATTTTGCCATTTATTAAAGGTGTCTGCCTGTATTTGCCCAAAGTATTGGGACTTACATCAGGGGACATATCCATATCCCCTGTACAGACAAGGACAGCCTGAGTGAGTGTGCCAACTAAGTTGTCAGACTCCTCAGTTCCCAAGGTTAACCCAACTAATCCCTTGGGAGGTGCACTACCACTACTGACTGTACTAGGGGGTGCAGTTGCCTTAGGGGCTGTAGTTGTAGAGGTTTGCCCTCCTCTTTTGGTGCACTCACTAAACCAGTGAGACTTACATTTACAGTACTGGCACCACCTTTTTGACTGGCCTTCTTGAGTCTTCTTTTTCTGCTGTGAAGCCTGACCCCCACCCTCTTTGGTTTGTTGGGGACCTGTTGAAGACTTCTGGTCATTTTGTTCACTCTTAGTATTACCCTTCTGGTCTGCTTTCTTCTGACCACCCTGGTTCTGGTTCTGCTTGATCCTTGTTCTGACCCATTTGTCTGCCTTCTTTCCCAATTCTTGGGGAGAGGTCAGATCTGAATCAACAAGGTGCTGGTGCAACAACTGGTTCTGACAATTATTTAAAATTTGTTCTCTCATCATCAGATTATACAATCCTGTGTAATCAGTAACCTTGCTACCCAGCAACCAGCCCTCCAAAGCCTTAGTGGCACTATCCACAAAGTCAGACCAGTCCTGAGACTGAGTTTTCTGGGTGTCTCTGAACAGCAACCTGTACTGCTCAGTGGTTAAACCAAACCCATCAACCAGTGTATTTTTCAGGACCTGGTAATCATTAGCATCCTCCACTCTTGTAGTGAGGAGCTTGTCTCCACCTTTACCATCAAAGGAGAGCCACAGTATAGCTGCCCACTGACTTTGGGGAATGCCCTGCACAGTGCAGGCCCTCTCCAAAGCAGCCATCCATTTCTGGATGTCATCCCCTTGCTTAAAGGGGGGCACTATTTTTGTCAGGTGTTTAGTGTCTAAACCCTTCTCTCTATCTCTTGGGAGATTGCTGCCACCAGTGGGAGCTAACCCACTCATCTGCTGCTCTCTTGCAAAGGCAAGCTTCTCTTTGGCCAGGGCAAGTTCTTCCCTTTCAATCCTCAGAGTAGCCTGTCTCATCCTAGCTTCATGCTCCATTCTCTGAGGAGAAGTCAATCTCCTCTGGGGAGAGTTCCTTCTCCTCTGAGAAGAGGCATTAGAGTGCAGAGATCTATTGGAGTCCCTAGAAAGAGATCTATCTCTCCTAACTCCAAGGTTAGGCCTACTTAGGGTCAGTACTGGGGGTCCCCCAGATCCTAGCCCAAGCAAGTCTATGTTGGCCCTAGTTAGCCTTCTGACTACCTCAAGACCTTTGTCTACCTCATCCCCAGAGAGTTCCTCAGGGTCCTCCTCCTCAACTGCATTTACAGTGTTGTGGAGGTCTGGATCACCAAGGTGCCCTTCTAAGGCTGGCATATTCCCATCTCCCTGAGATGCTTTCCTAGCATCATAAGTCTCTAAGAGACCTAACAGAAAGGGAGTGGTGGGGTTAGACCCCTGTTTCAATTTCCTGGAGGTACACAAGTGTCTCAACTCCTGGAAATTGAGAGCTGCATATCTTGAGCTGACCTGTGGAGGGTCAATAACCACAAGGGGAGTCTCTGAAGACTCTCCATGGGTAGACATGCTTTTCTAGTGAGGTGTAAGTGGTGCACTTACCTACACTATATGTTTACCTACTGATCCCTTGCTAGAGTTGTAGTTTAGGGTGTGCTAGGCCCTAGGAGCTACAACAGCTGGTTCAGTAGAACTCAGAGTATTCTAAGCTAAGTTATATGTACCTTTAGTACTTATGTGATCTTTCACAAGATATTCTTAGGATATGTGTGGTAAAACAACAGCAAGCTCAAATCCCAACCGCTGCCCACCAATGTGAGAAGTTGGCCTGATATGCAGTGCTCACTATTCTAGTGATCACTATGTATCAGTCCAAACAACCCTTATTGATGATTGGTTGTAAGTCAACCTTATAGACCAGCTATCCTAGTAGCATGGATACGAGCAGTCTAAGGCTAAGACTCTAGAGGGCGTGTTAAGCCAGCTGTTTTACCATCACATTACCCCTTGAACACCAAGTGAAAGGACACCACACAAGTTGTTATGAAAATAAACATATATTTATTTATAACAAGTCTACCCTGAACTCTTTATGAGTCAGGGAGCTAAGCACACAACAAAACTCTTACGAAAATACTTTGTCGCACAATTTACACAAATGCCCTAGGGGCACGAAAAACCATATACACAGTAAGTGGAATGCGAACTTGCTAGCAGGTAAGTAATACTTTTCTAGACTCAGGGATCGCTAGGCCTACAATTCTAAACACTGGGATTAGATGCAGGAGGCCTGTGGACGTCGTGTGCAGAGTGGGAACTCTCACGCGTAAGGCGGGAAAAAGTCTATGGAGGCTAGCAGTTGCAAAGTTACTGTTCTCGGGCGAACCCGACTAGTTGGGACGAAAACGGGAGTGGATCCGAACACTTGGAGTGTTGGACTATGCTGGGGCACCGGAGTGCTGGATTTACCTAGCCCAGGGGCTGCGGCTGCATAGGGTTCAAGTTGCGTCGGAAACCCACGTTGACGGACCAGGAGCCTGAAGAAGAAGTTGCTGGCAGGCGGCCAGTGAAGAAAAGTTTGAAGAGATCCAAGCCTGGATCAGGGAAGAAGAAAACCTGAAAGCAGAGGGGACCAAGTTCTGAATCACTAGCCAGTGATTAAGTGGGCACCAGGATGGCACCGGGCGAAGTCACCGCAGTCAGGTGAGTGGGCGCTGCTGGGCTCTGCAGTCTCTCGGACCAGGAGGCGTTGTCGGCGACCAGGATGGAGGTGCGAGCTGTCCCACGAAGGTTCTTGCTGTCGACGTCGCTGGACCCAGGATTGGGCAACAAGTCTTGGCAAATGCAAGACCCACGCGGTGGACCTAAAATGGCGTCTTGAGTGGACCAGGAGGGTCCAGGGTGCTCCTCTGATGGAGGGAAGCAAGGGCCAGTCTGGAGCAACCAGACCAGCAGTGTTTGTCGTCGTGGAGCGTCGTGAAGGGGCCACTAGCCAACGGGCAAGCGACCTGGACAACGCGGTGAGCAGCAAAGAGCAGAAGGGCCCCACGCAGATCTCGTGGATGCGGGGGGGCTGGACTTCGGTGCTGGAGCTGCTCGGGGTCGGGGCTTCTCTTACCCCAAGGCACTCAGTCGAGGGTCACTCAGGCGTCGTGCTGGACAAGCGTCGTGCAGTTCTGAAGATGGCCGGTCCCTCGAGGTCTCGTCACACCCACGGATCACAGCTGGGCTGATGATGTAGGTTGAGGTCAGAGGTGCCAGGGAAGCCGGTTCTCGTCGTGCTGGAGCAGTCTTGATCCGAAGGAGAGACTGGCAACAAACCGCAATGCTTGGTTGGTGCCTGCTGCTGCAGGGTGACTACTCCTTAGTCACAAGGGAGAAATCTTAGGAAGAGTCTTGAGTTCCTTCTTCAAGAAAGTAGTTTCAGGATTCAAAGATGATCAGATTTGGAAGGGGGCCAGTTCCTCCCTTTATCCTGCAAAAAGGGGCTGGCACGCGACTAAGTCCTGCCCTATGGGTGGGACTAGGAGGGGGGTGGTTACACCCCTCTCCTTTGGCGGGCTTTCCCCAGGCCAGGGGCTGGAGTGCCCCTGGAACTGGTTTCAGCCGGCCTATGCACAGTGAGCACCGGGGTGCCACTTGCAGTCACCTTCCTCTGAAGCCCTGCCTACCTAGAATACACAAAATCCTGTCTGGGACGGTGCTGGCACCGCCCCTGGCAGGAAACCCTTTGTCCTTGCCTCCTGCTCTGGGAGGACTCCCAGCAGCAGGAGGGCAGACTTGTGTCTCGGTGGCAGCATCCATTTTGTGGAGCTAAGGCTCTGTTTGACTTTAACCGGGGTTACAGGTTACATACATGTCGTGTCCCTCTAGAAGGGTGGAATGCTAACCCCGTCGCCAGAATTGGCGAGGGGTGTGTATTCCAATTCGTATGACACCTTACTCGACATGTTTTGATAAAGCGATACCAGAGTTGGCATATAACTGCGAGGATTATAATGCACTTAAGAGTATATGGTATGCGATATCATGGAAACGGCTAAGGGATGGATCCCGAAAGTCGTAGACAGGCTCAGCTCATGCCAGAGCACCATCTCACACGATTCCAAGCACTCTGCCTTCAGGATTGTTAAGGCCTGCCATAGGAGTGACTGATAGGATATCTGTGTGTCCATTTAGGTTTAGATATAGGAATACTATATCTACAGCAGAGGGTGAGTACACCACTCTGCCCCAGCTGTCAAGCAGCCAGTTGTGTCTGATTTAGTTAGTCAGCCCAGGGGTGGCATAATACATGCTGCAGCCCCTGGGAGACTCCTGGGTGCACCTCAGCCCTGGGTACAGGGACTTGAGAGGGCCCAGTGCCAATTCAGTACCTGGGTACAATTTGGATTAGAGAGAACAGCTAGGCTGTGGGTCTGATTAGCAGGCCCACAGCCAGGGAAAGTCGTAAACCAGTGAAGCAAAAAGCAAAAATCTGGGTGATCATAGGATTGCAGACCCTACTCTCCTACAAAAGGGAACTGAAGTCAGCACGCCGACGAGGTCTTCTTATGCCTCCGATGACGTCATATGGAATCGCGAGCGGAGCCGTGCTATTACGATGTCCTTGTCGACATGGGAGAGCTAGGAAAAGAATTTACGCGAAATGCTGGCGCAGGGGATATTCAAAAGGTGAGGAATTCACAGGCAGATGTATCCATCAGAATCATATCTTACTGTTTTTTTCTGTCAGCATAGCCTCAGCTAGCATCTGCAAAGAAAATCCTGTACTTGGCAGGCTGATCTCCCCGGGGCTACGTGGTCAAAGTGGCAGGAGCCCGTTCCCGTCAGTGTTTTTTCTGTCTCCTTCCTAGGACTACCATGAATTCTTTTACTGGTGACCAACTAATCTAAGAGAAGGACTCTTCTTCTTTCAGTACTAAAAAGTTTATTAATCCTAAAAAAATCTTCCTTATTTATGATGCTAGTTTATCATAGCTAAATGTGGTCAAGCCTCAAAGGTTCCATGCCCTTTTTTGGGTAGGCTTGTGGAAATGAATTCTGATGCATACATCTGCCTGTGGATTCCTCATCTTTTGAAATATCCCAATGCGCAGCATTCCATTGAAAGCTTTCTCCTCAGCTCTCCCATGTAGACGAGGACGTCACAATGGAACAGCTCCGCACGTGACTCCACCTAACGTCATCGGAACCATAAGAAGACCTCGTCGGCGTGCTGACGTCCGTTCCCTTTTTTTCACGCCTTTTTTGTTATTATTGCTGCGACTTTGTAGCCGTTGAAGATGACTACTCCAAGAAAGTCAGGATTCAAGCCATGCAGAGAATGTGCGGGCAGATGTCCATCAATGTCCCTCATGAAGATTGTTTGTGGTGCCTGTCCTCGGATCATGACATCTGAAAGAGACCCGTTAGTATTAGATTCCTTACCTTAGAATATCCCCAGGCGTCAGACTGGATCCGGAAGTTTTGCGTAGCAGTACCCTTGCGCGTCGGTAGGCGTCTGCGGCTCCGCGTCCGTCGTGGGCGCCGTGATGACGTCGTCGGAGTACTTAGACGCCGCCTCCGCGTGCTGACGTCAGTTCTTCTTTTTTCCGCCCCAGCAAACGCAGATCTGGAAAAAGCAGTAACCCTAGTCATTTTTGACTAACTTTTTTGATCCTTTTTGATCCCATTTCGAGTCTCTCGACTCCGACACGGTGCCTTTAGGGATGCCCGGCTTCAAACCTTGTGACGATTGCGACCGGCTGATGTCGGTCACGGATCCTCACCGCGTCTGTTTGTCGTGTTTGGGCGTCGACCACGACGACAAGGCCTGCTCCGACTGCCGGGCCCTCTCTTCGAAAGCCAGGCGGGAGCGGTCCCGTAGGCGCCTCGAACTCCGGCAGTCGGCCCCGCGCCGTGAGAGGTCCCGATCCCATGAGAGGTCGAGGGACAGGTCGCGGGCTCGGAGCCATCACAGCTCCGAGAGTAGGCCGCACTCCTCCGGGTCGAAGTCGTCGTCAGGTAAGAGGCGCAAGAAGTCCAAGCGGCGTCATCGCTCCTCGGACTCCCCCCGACGCTCGCGCGATGCGGCCGGGGGTTCGGGTGACACCGCCCACGCGGCTCCGTCGGAGTCGCGGGCGCCGCGTGCAGCTCCACACCCTCCGGTCCCTGGGCTGAACGCGTCGCCGTAGGAGATCGAGCGCTTCCTCATGGCCATGAGGAAACTCTCTCCTCCGACGGGCTCCGCGGCGCCTTTGGGCCCAGCGGACCCGTCTGGGGGCCCTAGCGGGTCGGCGGCTCCGGCCCCGACGCCGTCGAGTGCTTTGGCCCAGACGCCGCCGACGCCTTCGGGCCCGGCGCCGCAGGTCCCCGTTATCCCGACGCCGCCGGTGCCTTCGGGCCCGGCGCCGAGGGGTCCGGTTGTTCCGACGCCGCCGGCGCCTTCGGGCCCGGCGCCGCGGGATGCCGCTGGTCCTCCTTCGGGATCTGGTTCGTCGCCGGTGGATCTGACGACCTCCCCAGCGTCGGACCCTCAGGTGTCGCCTCCGGCGCCGGCCTCGGGCGGCGCCGTCCCCGGTTCCACCTTCGTTCCTGTTCCGGCGTCGGGACGGCCCCGATGGGCGCCGCTCCAGACGCCGGTTGGAGAGTTCTCTCTCTACGAGCAGGCCCCATTGGATGAGAACCCTGCATTTCAGGAGATGGGTGATGAAGAGGACTGGAAGGGGTCTGAGGACCCTCTGACCAGGGAGTGTCAGTCTCATGAGGACTGGACAGGAGAACTTGGGGAGGCCAGTGGCCTGGACACCTCTCCAGACACTGGTTTTGTCTCCCCTCCTTCCGTGGCATCGGAGGAGGGGGCAACTTATAGTGTGGTGCTGATGAGGGCTGCCAAGGCCTTGGGCCTTGAGCTCCCCGTCGCGGCCGTGAGGACTAACCTCCTCACTGAGGTCCTTAAACCGCAGTCAAGCTCGGCCGAGCCTCTGCTGCCTTTTAATGAGGCCTTGACCGACGTTCTGCTGGGCACTTGGTCCAAGCCCGCTACCGGTTCGCCCGTAGATAGGAACGTGGCCAGACGCCACCGCCCAGCCCCGGGCGACCCATGTTTCCTGTCCTCCCACCCCACCCCCGAGAGCCTGGTCATCCAGGCCTCCAATTCCCAGACCGCATTCCCGTCCGCCCCCCCCGGACCGGGAATCCAAGAGGTATGATCAGTATGGGAAGAGGATCTTCTCATCACTTAGCCTCGGCCTGCGGTCTTCTAACACCGCCTGCCTCTTGGGACGTTACACCCACTCTGTGTGGGATAAGGTCGCGGAAGTGCTGCCAGAGTGTCCGTTGGAGGTACGGGCCAAACTCGGCCAAGCCCTTGTGGAGGGCCGGGATGCAGCCAAGTATTCCATCCGGTGTGGACTGGATACCACTGACTCGCTGGGTAGAGCGATGGCAACGACAGTGGCGGTCAGACGCCACGCCTGGCTGAGTTCTGCCAACTTCTCGGCAGATGTACCGGACCCCGCTTATGGACATGCCGTTCGTTGGCCGTCGCCTCTTTGGCGACAAGGCAGACCATGCGCTTGAGCGTTTTAAGGACTCCAGGGCTACGGCCAAGTCCTTAGGCCTCTCGGGCCAGCGCCAGCAATCGGCTGCCTATCACTCCTTTCGTGGCCACGGAAGGGGTGCGCCCACACGTGCCGCAAGCCACACACCGCAGGGCAATACCCAACGCGGTGGCGGCCGTGGGAACCGCCGTCCAGGTGGTCCGGGGCAGCGGCGAGGTCAGTCCACACCTTCCCCCGCAGCATCCGCCTCAAAACCCTCCTAATCCGTGCTTTCAGGCCCATGTGACGCCAGTGGGGGGCAGGGTTCGCCATCACCACCTCCACTGGCGCACTGTCACATCGGACAGGTGGGTGCTGCAAATCGTCCGAAGGGGCTACTCCCTCCCCTTCGAGGCGACTCCTCCAGCCATGCCACCGCACAACCACCGTGTATCGGGGGATCACTTGCGACTTCTGCAGGAGGAAGTTACGGCCCTCTTGGCCAAGGGGGCCATCGAGCGCGTTCCTGGGCCAGAAGTATGGTGTGGTTGCTACTCCCACTACTTTCTGGTACCCAAGAAGGGCAAAGGGGGCCTACGCCCAATCTTGGACCTACGGAACGTCAACGGCTTCCTCCGGAAGGAGAAGTTCAAGATGCTGACACTGGCTCAGGTCCTGGCTGCCCTGGACCCAGGAGACTGGATGGTAGCGTTGGACTTGCAGGACGCTTACTTTCATATCCCCGTCCTGCCTGCCCACCGGCGCTACCTGCGGTTCATGGTGGGCCACGAGCACTTTCAGTTTACCGGGCTCCCCTTCGGCCTTACCAGCGCCCCACGGGTGTTCACGAAGGTGATGGCGGTGGTCGCAGCTCATCTGCGCAGGTTAGGGGTTTCAGTCTTCCCCTACCTCGACGACTGGTTGTTGAAGGCGGGCTCGCCCCAGACAGTCGTCAGCCACCTCCAGACTACGGCAGATCTCCTGCACCAGCTGGGGTTCTCCATCAATGTGCCAAAGTCACACCTGTGTCCCTCTCAGAAGCTCCTCTTCATCGGAGCGGTTCTGGACTCGGCGCAGTTTCGGGTTTATCCACCCGAACAGCGGGTCCGGGATATTCAGGCTCTGATTCCCATCTTTCAGCCGTTATCCCGGGTTTCGGTCAGGTTGACGCTGCGGCTTCTGGGGCTGATGGCCTCCTGCATCCTGCTGGTGCATCACGCCAGGTGGCGGATGCGGGCTCTGCAGTGGGACCTGAAGTTTCAGTGGGCCCAGCATCAGGGCAACCTATCCGACCACGTCCTGATCTCGGAGGGCACTGCGAGACAGCTGCAGTGGTGGCTTACGGACCGCGATTGGGTCAGCGGCAGATCCCTCTCCCTTCCCCAACCGGAGCACGTAGTTGTGACGGACGCGTCCCTCCAGGGCTGGGGAGGCCACATGGGAGAGGCGGAGATCAGAGGCCTCTGGTCTCCGGCGGAGACCCGGCTCCACATCAACCTGTTGGAGCTCAGGGCGATTCGTCTGGCACTGAAGGCACTCCTCCCCTCTGTCCGGGGGAGTGTAGTGCAGGTGTTCACGGAAAACACCACCGCCATGTGGTACTGCAACAAACAAGGCGGGGTGGGGTCGTGGATCCTTTGTCAAGAGGCTCTTCGCCTTTGGCAATGGCTGGAACGCCAGGGCGTGACCCTGGTGGCTCAACACCTGGCAGGTTCTCTGAATGCCAGGGCGGACGAGCTCAGCCGTCGGTGCATGATGGATCACGAATGGCGTCTGAACTCGGACGTGGCGCAAGGCCTCTTTCAGCGATGGGGAGAGCCTTGGTTAGATCTATTCGCCACCGAAGAGAACGCGCAATGTCATCAGTTCTGCGCGTTGGAATTTCCAAGGCGGCACTCGCTCGGAGACGCTTTTCGTCGCGAGTGGAGTTGCGGTCTGTTGTACGCCTTTCCGCCTATACCACTTCTGCCCAGAGTGCTGAAGAAGATCAAGCGTGACCGGGCCCAAGTCATCCTTGTGGCTCCGGACTGGGCGAGAAGGTACTGGTATCCAGAGCTACTCAGTATGTCAGTCGATCCCCCGGTTCGTCTGCCTCTTCAGGAGGACCTTCTGTCGCAGCAGCAGGGGACGGTCCTCCACCCGAACCTGTCCAGTCTCCACCTCCATGCTTGGAGATTGAGCGGCGACAGTTGAGGCCATTTGACTTGCCTCCTGAAGTCTGTAACGTCATTCTGACAGCCAGGCGTCCCTCCACAAAGTCGGTATACACCTGCAGGTGGAACAGATTTGTGGCATGGTGCACAGCAAAGGCTGTGGATCCTCTTTCTGCCCCTCTTTCTGAGGTTCTTCTCTTCCTTCTTTCTCTTGCCCAGCAGGGCTCTGCTCTGGGCACTATCAAGGGCTACCTTTCTGCCCTTTCAGCCTTTCTCAGGCTACCTGATCAACCTTCTTTGTTCAAGTCCCCTATTGTAAACAGATTTCTTAAGGGCATCACTCACACGTTTCCTCCTGTTCCGTTTGTGATGCCTCAGTGGGACTTGAACCTGGTTTTAACATTCCTGATGTGCGCTCCCTTTGAGCCACTTCACAACTGTCCTCTTCGCCTTCTGACTCTGAAGACTGCTTTCCTGGTTGCCATCACCTCTGCCAGGAGAGTGAGTGAGCTCCAGGCTCTTTCTTGTACTCCACCTTTCCTTTCTGTCCATCCGGACAAAGTGGTGCTTCGTACCAAACCTTCTTTCCTGCCCAAGGTTGTCACGGCCTTTCACATCGGGCAGTCCATCACCTTGCCTACCTTCTTCCCGCCACCGCATCCCTCTAAAGAGGAAGAGCGGCTCCACCGTCTGGACCCAAAACGTGCGCTCTCATTCTATTTGGATCGCACACGCCAGTTCCGGGTGGATGACCAACTCTTTGTTGGTTACGTGGGCGCTAAGAAGGGGAAAGCGGTGCACAAGAGGACCATCTCCCGGTGGATCATCCTGTGTATCCAGGCATGCTACTCCTTGGCTAGGAAGGAGCCCCCGGTTGGATTGCGGGCTCATTCTACCCGAGCGACGGCGACCACCACTGCCCTGGGCAGGGGTGTGCCCTTACAAGACATCTGTCAGGCAGCTAAGTGGGCATCGCTGCACACGTTTGCAAGACACTACTGCCTGGACAGTCAAGTCCGGAGGGATGGCTTCTTTGGCCGTTCCGTCCTCCAGGACTTTCTGGTGTGATTATTGGTTCGCAGACCCACCACCGAGGTTGGTATTGCTGGGGTATCTATTCTAAGGTAAGGAATCTAATTCTAACGTGTCTCTTTCAGATGCACAAGTTACTACTTGTGTAACGATATATCTGTAAGAGACATTAGTTAGTATTAGATTCCTTACCGACCCACCCATCCTCCCCGTTCTGCGAACCAATATCTAGGGTTAGGGTTGTCCCCTTTCAGGGCCCTAGTTTCAACGGCACCAGTGTTGGTTTTTAACATGGCTCTGCGTTTCTGGCGCGGAAAAGCTGTGTCTAAGAACTGACGTCAGCACGCGGAGGCGGCGTCTAAGTACTCCGACGACGTCATCACGGCGCCGACGACGGACGCGGAGCCGCAGACGACGCCTACCGACGCGCAAGGGTACTGCTACGCAAAAGTTTCCGGATCCAGTCTGACGCCTGGGAATATTCTAAGGTAAGGAATCTAATACTAACTAATGTCTCTTACAGATATATCGTTACACAAGTAGTAACTTGTGCGTCAGGACATGTACTTTGTGTAAGCGGATGAATTCGAAGGTTCCTAAAGAAAAAAAGGCCAAGTTGTTCATGGCCAAAACCAAAAAGAAGAAGAGGGCTCGCAGGAGGTCTCTGACTCAATCGAAGTCACCAACGCCTCATACTGCGAGGTCTTCCAAGAAGCATAGGAAGAAGAGGGGCCCTAGTGCTCGGCGTCGTTCTTCAAAGGATGTGACTCCGACGTCGGTGTCTCTGAGTCTTAGGCATCATCACGGAGATGAGATCTCTCAGATTTTTTCATCAGGGGTGAGTCTGGCCCTGTGACTCCTCCAGCTCCGAGGAATGTTGCGCCGCCTCCGATGCCGAAAGGCCACCTCTGGCTCCGAAATCCCCTTCCCCGCAGCCGGAGCCAAACTTGGTTCCTCCACTGACGACTCCAGAGCCTGTTGATCCGGATCCGGCATATCCTGCATTCCCGACTCTGGGATTGGATCCTTCACATTTTTTAAATGCTAAGTTCAACATGTTTGCGAGGGCTGTGAATCCTACTGGTTTGCCTGCTCGCCCCATGTGTCCGTTAGCCTGCTCGCCCCATGTGTCCGTTAGCCTATTCTCTGGGAGGATTTCTTCCTCATTTCCCCCAGGCACCATTCATGCCTTTTATGCCTTTGTCTCCAGGGAGTTGGCCTCTTCCGACGCTGAGATTTATCTACGCCTTTGCAGTCTCTAGAGGTTCGAGTTCCATTAAATGGTTCGACTCTCTGGCGCCGTCTGAATCCTTGGCCGACTTCGACCCCTGTTCTTTTGGATTCTCCTGCGATGCCGGTTCCGCCGTCACTGGCGCTGTGTCTGGCGCCGCCAAGGCCGCTTCTGATAATGACATCTCAGAGAGAGGCTCAAAGGCTGTTGGAGGAAGAGGAATATTGGGATGAACAGGGAGGGGCTGAAGAAAAAGAGATAGTGGAACCTGACCCTGAATTTTAGGGTTTGCAAGAGGCTAGTGGCCTGGACACCTCCCTTAGTGGGAGTTGACGTCCCTCACCTAAGGGCCTGCTGCCTCCTGAGGTGACGACATTCTAATGCTGTGATCCGAAAGGCTGCTACCCTTTTGGAGTATCCTCTTCCCACAGCCGTTTTGAAATCCAACATTCTTCCAGAGGTTCTTCATTCGTCAACTTTTGCATCAGAACCATTGCTGCCCTTCAATGAGGCTAAACAGAGCCTATTTTGGATCTTTGGCATAAAACAATGTTTACCCCTGCTGTTTCAAGGATGGTGTCTAGAAGATACAAGGTAGCTCCTGGGATCAAGAGTTTCTGTCCTCCCAACTTTCACTGGAAAGCTTGGTAGTCCAGACTTCTTGTTCTACTAAGGTGTTGGCAGGGTCTTTATAATCTATGCCTGCTGATAGGGAATCAAAACGTATGAAGCAGTCCACTAAGTAAGTTTTCTCATCGGGCAGTATGGCACTGAAATCCACAAATGCCACATGTCTCTTGGGTCGTTACATCCACTCCCTTTTGGACTCTGCCAAGGAGGTTTTTCCGATGTTGCCCACTGGGGTTCAAGGAATTTTTTCAGAACTATAAACAGATGCCCAGGCTGCTCCCCGCCAGTTAATTCAATCTGGGCTGGACACAGCAGACTCTGTGGCCAGAACAATGGGGTCTTCTGTGGCGATGAGAAGGTATACCTGGTTGTGAGGTTCAGGCTTCTCACTTGATGTTCAAGCTATGTTGCTTGACTTACCTTTTGATTGGTCCCGCTTGTTTGGGGCTAAAGCAAATTATGTGCTGCAGCACTTTAAGGATAGAAAGGCTACAGCAAGGTCTTTAGGGCTCCAGACCAGCCCAGGAGCTTCGTACAGTTCCGTAGGTTTCATGGCTTTGTGAAAAACTTGTCCTTTCATAGCAGACAACAACCATAGCAGCAAGCAAATCCCTTGCACAGGTCCTACAGGGGAAAAGGGAGAGGTAATCTGTGGGGTTCTGCCGACAGCAAGTCTCCTCCTCCTCAACCACCTCCTCTTACCCCTCTCCAAACATTGTTACAGGGAGCAGCTCTTGCTCCGACATCTTAGAGTATGCAGCTCCTGTAGGAGAACGAATGGCCTATTATCTATATCATTGGAGGTTGGTTACTACTGACTTCTGAGTGGTAAATATCATAGAAAATGGGTAAGCCCTACCCAGGAGTTTCCCCCTACTTTCCCTCCCCGTCAGGAGCTTTGCTCGGAAGAGCATCTCCTCTTTCTTCTGCATGAAGAGCTGTTATTACTGCAAAAGGATGCAATCGAGATAGTTCAAAAGCAGGCAAGGGCTGCTACTCCCAGTACTTCCAGATTCCCAAAAACAATGGTTGTTTGTGGCTGATTCTTGACCATCCAGTCTGAGAAGGAAGACTGGATGATGTCGATCGATTTACAAGATGCACATTGGAAGTGTCTCTGTTTTACGGTTTGGGTTTCAACATTACCAGGTATGGTCCTTCCGTTTGGCTTGACTTCCTCACCTCGGGTCTTCACAAAGGTGATGGCGGTGGTGGTAGCACATCTCTAAAGGTCCAGGATTCCTGTGTTTCCCTCTGTTGGTGACTGGCTACTCTATGCAAAGTCACCAGAGATAGTGCTGTATCATTTGCAGGTAACAACCCAGCTGTTGTTCAGCTAGAGTTTTTATCTAAATATACCCAAATCTCACCTGGTGCCCTCTCAGTGCAACCTGATCATAGGGGCAGTACTTGACACTACTGTGTATCATGCCTTCTCTCCTCCGCAGATGATTCAAGACATCCAGACTATAATTGCACTTTTTCAGAATGGAGCATCTGTTCCAGTCCTGAAGGTCTTGCACTGCTGTTTGCTTCCTGCATTCTGTTGGTCAACAATGCACAGTGGCATATGAGGGCCCTTCAGTGGTGCCTCCGCAGGCAGTGGTTTCAGCACAACATAGATCTCGAGGTAGTGGTCAGAATCACTAGAGACATCCTGGAGCTGGAGGACTTGTGCTTCAGGCAGCTCTCTCTGTGACTCCTGTTCCGTTGCATCCTCACACTCTGGAGTCTCGGTGGTTGGAGTCATATGGCCGCGATGTGTTTGCATCTGCCAGCTCGGGACTCCGGTCCCTCAACACGTTGTGTGTATTTGCTCGGGCTACATTTGCCCTTTGGGACGCTGTTGACCGCCTCCTCCCTTCCTTGCCAGGGATCTCTCGTGCCGATCTGGCCCGTCTAATCAGTGTTGGCCATGATGTGGCACACTTTTCAGTTAGGTCTGCCATGGACACCATAGACACTGTGGGCCGTACTATGGTCAGGTCGGTTGCCATATGACGCAAAGCGTGGTTGCGTGATGGTGTTTTCCCAGAGCATGTTCAGGAGCGGCTTAAAGATTTACCATTTAATAGGGTCACTCTTTTTGACTCCCATGCTGATTCAGCGGTCAGGCACCAACTGTATATGTATCTTCCGCCGTGTTGTCTACTTACTCTGGTACAGCTGGTTAAGCTGTGTTTACCTTTCTTTTGAGCCTCTGCCTACGAGCTTGTCACAAGAGGGACCCTTGCTTTTTAGGGTTGTGCCTTACCCTATGTGGGGTATTTGTTGGCAATCCTATTGCTACTCTTCTTTGCCCAGGAACTATTGGCGCAAGCTGACTCTTCCTACTGTTGTAGGATGTCTCCTCTGGTGAGGTCCATAGTAGTGGTTTCCCTCCAAGGTGTACCAATGGTTGTCTATGGTTGGTCCATAATACATCCCCGCCACCGTAGGGGGTTTTGTCACCCTGGCGTGTTTCTACAACCTACAACCTTGCTGTGCACGTTTCGCCTGTCTGTCGGTGGACATATGCCCGGTGGGGGGGGGTCAGGACTGCCCTGGCACGGTCTCCGGTTCCTTGCTTCTTGCAGGACACGGGGTCCGGTTTGTCCCTTCCTGTCCTCTGCATATTCCTAGTTCGCAAGGAGTGGCTCTGATCTATGCCTTTCTGCCTCTGTGCTCCACACCTGATGTTTTTCTGGGTGTGAGTTCTTACTCCTATTATGGCAGAGGTGCTTCTTTAGGTAGTATTACTGTGTCTGTTTTCTTCCCGGCGTTCTCCATTTTGGTAGACGGTGTCGGTCTTTGGCGGTGTAGGCTTTTGGCGCCAGGCTTCTGTCTGTGCCTTCTTTCTATCCTTTATAGGCAGTCTTGTGGTCTCACGGGAGACCAGGATTCTTCCCCCTCTGGGACCTGTTATTTTTTCTGCATTCTTAACTGTTATGCAGCACACCGGTGCTGTGGTGCCGCATGCATTATTCCCCTATTAGGATTTAGTCACTCCACGTATATGTGTCAACATTCCTGTCTCTTGTGTGTATATCGTGGATTCTACACGCCACTGGGGTGCTCGCATACTAAGTCTTTTTTGCCCTTATGTCAGACATTCTTGTTTACTCTTTCCTTTGGGATAGTGTCCTCTGTGTTCATAGCCTTGAAGGTTATCGGCTCACAGTGGTGCCTTTTCACGTTTTTTGCTGCATGCCTACCTCCTGAGTTTTTGCTCCACTGGTGGCTCCTCTGTCTCTGTTGGTACTAGACTCTGGGCTCGGCCCTGCCACTGTTGTCACATGTCCTAGGCAGTACACATTATGGTGTTTTTCTTCCACCCACGGGCCTCATGCTGTGGCTCCGGTTCCTGGGCGGACAGTCTTCTGACTGTCCCCTGGTTTTTTGTGGCTTCCACTGTGGTGTGTGTTCAGGCGGTATGCTCTACCGTTGTCATATTATTTTGACCATTAGTACTTCGTTCCTCTTGGGTTATAGAAACCAATGCCTGGATCCTTCTTTGAAGGTCTCGCTGCATTGTTTCTTATGTTGGCACTGAGCTTTCTAGTTTTGTCTTCCTTTCGTCTGTGTCTGGATGAGAGAGGTCTCACATCGTTCCTCGTCGGATTTGGTGTCTTTACCATCCCTTGTCATAGGTCTGATGCCTGTTGTCCTGGCACTGCGGTTTCCACAGTTTTTTCGTCAGCAGTTGACAAATATGTTCTCCAGGAACTTGGTGGTTGTTTCGCAGACCCTCCTCCCATGGGGTATGGCTTTGGTATCTATTCTAAGTTAAGGAATCTGCGGCTAGATGTCTCTATCAGATGGAAGAGTTACTTACCTTCTGTGACGATATATCTGGTAGAGAGACAATTTAGCCGCAGATTCCTTATCGCCTGCCAATCCTCCCCACTCTGCGAAGTCCTTTTCATACGGTGTGTTTCCACCTAGCCTCCCTCTTTCTGGTGGCTTTGGTCTTCCGGAGGTGTGCTCTCACACTTCACTCTGGGGTAGGGTGTGTTCTACGTGGGGCCTTTGGACTACCCTCCGTCCTAGTGTTTGGTAGGTGGTGTGCTCCCGCACCTTCCTTTGGCAGCTTTCGAGCCCTTTGGTTCTCCACTCCGTCCATGTTTTAAGGTGGTTCAGGTCAATACTTTTTACTTCCTTCTCATGTTTTTCCTCCTGTACTACTCAAGTGTGGAGTTATTCTGTTGTCGGTTCCCTCCCACCGCTCAAGCTTTTATCTTCTCCTTTCTCTGGCAGTCGGTTGGATTGGGTTCTTTTGGTGCTACAGTTCTTCAATATCTGGAGTGTGTGTGTAGTGAACTTTCGGGTGGTCGTTCGCTTCTAGTGACTTGTCTTGCAACATGTTGCTTCAATAATGTCGTTCTTTTAATTTCACTCCTGTGATGATAGGATGTGCCTCGCTTGTCATATCTTTTGTACCGCGGTCGTTGCCCCCTCGAGGTGGGGCACAGCATGGCAATTTGTTGGGCCCTTCCTCGCAGCAAGTACTCTGTGAGATCCCTTCAGTCCCTTCGGTTTACTGGGTGCTTTTTCAATGATTTTGTTCTTTTTTAACACACACTGTTCCTATGCTATGGCAGTTTTTTGCACGGCTCCGTGTTGGTGCGTGGAAAAGTTTCCTGTAGAAAACTGACGTCAGCACGCCGGGAGGGGCTTATGTGGCTCCACTGACGTCACTTCCGTGGATGACGTCAGGACGGAGCCAGGCGACGCCACCTCCCGGTGTGCAGCGGTATTGCGGGGAAAAAAGATTTTGCGGATCCAGTCTGACACCCTGGGGGATATTCTAAGTTAAGGAATCTGCGACTAGACTGTGTCTCTACCAGATATATCGTTACCGAAAGTAAGTAACTCTTCCATTAAGGGTCTCACTAATGGGTTTCCTCCCACTCTTTTTATTATGACTCAGTGGGATTTGAATTTGGTTCTCACATTTGTGATGGGTTCACCCTTTGAAACTTTGCATAGCTGTCCTTTAAGGTTTCTATCGTTTAAAACTGTATTTTTAGTGGCTATCACATCCGCTAGGAGGGTAAGCGAGTTGCAAGGTCTTTAGTTTCAAACCTCATTTTACATCATTTCATGCTGATAAGATGGTTCGTGGGACCAGAGCTGCTTTTCTGCTTAAGGTGGTCACTCCATTCCACTTGGGGCAGTCCATCATCTTTTTCTACCTTCCCCCTCACTCGTCTAAGGAAGATGAGAAACTTCATCGCCTAGATCCCAAGAGTTTAGTGAACTTCTACTTCCGATAGAACCAAGGCTGGATGATCTGCTGTTCGTCGGATATGTGGCCAAGATGGAGGGCAAAGCTGTCCACAAAAGAACGCTGTCCAGGTAGATAATCGTGTGCATCAAGATGTGCTACGCTTTGGCTAGAAGGAGCCTCTTGAAGGTATTCGTGCTCATTCTTCCAGAGCTTAGTCACCTTCTTAAACTTTGGCTAGAGGGGTTCCTGTGGTTGGCATCTGCAAAGCAGCAACTTGGGCCTCCCTCCATACTTTTGCAAAGCACTATTGTTTGGATTCAGAAGTGAGAAGGGACAACAATTTTCCTCATTCGGTGTTACATGATTTTTAGGTATAGGCAGGCAGGCACCCTCCTCTGAGTGCAGGCCTGCTTGGGGATTCAATTCAAAAGGTGAGTAATCCTCAGGCAGATGTATCTTTTAGAAGAACAAATTACTTACCTTCGGTAACACTTTTTCTGGTGGATACAGTATCTCCCTGTGGATTCCTCACTGACCCACCCGCCTCCCCGTTTTTTGTCTGCTTACACCGAAAAGTAATCAATGTGTATTTTATGTGATTTATTGCTGGAAGCAGGGGATAGGTGGCATTGGGAAATGTCTATGATGAAGAATTTCCTGATTTGGTCGTGTTTGTATACTGTGCATACTTGTGAAAATGTTGACGGTTCACCCGTTCGCCTAGAAGGCACCGAAAAAATGGGTGGAACTGAGGTCAGCACCCCGACGTGGTCTTCTTATGGCTCCGATGACGTCATGTGGAGTCGCGTGCGGAGACGTTCCATTGTGACGTCCTCGTCCACGTGGGAGAGCTGAGGAGAAAAGTTTCTGTGGAATGCTGCGCATCGGGATAATTTAAAGGGTGAGGAATCCACAGGCAGATACTATATGGACCAGAAAATGCATTACCGAAGGTAAGTAACTTGTTCTGTGGGAATACTTGTGTGGGTGGCTGAAGATGTTTTGGAATTTTCAGCTAGATTCATCAATGTCCCAATCTGCGATTCCTTAATTGCGAGAAAAAGCGAATCGCAAATAAGAAATCGCAGATTGGCATTCATGAAAAATTGCGTGAAAAAAAAGCGAATCGCCGATTGCGATTTGCCGAAAATCGCCAAATATTCGCATAACCGGCCGAAATCCGTTTAGAAATTGCGATATCGCAAATAGCGAGATCGCAAATTGCGAGATCGCAAAAAAGGGAAGTCCCATCTTGAGCCCAGTGATGACATCACAACCAGGAAGTAGGCAGGTTCCACCCTCATTCAGCAGTGAGAGCCTGTACAGGGAGCATCACATTCAGAGGTCCCCTCCAGTGTGCCTACAGGAGTTGTGCAGGATACACCCCAGTGGCAAGCATGACTGAGGAAGCTGCAGCTGGATCTGCTGGATCGGAGCAGGAGCTAGAGTTCCTGATAGAAGGAGTCTGCAAGGACTACAATCGCCTGTTTGGCAAAGATTCGAGGAGGGTGGCTGAGGCGGACAAAAGGCGGCTATGGTTGCGCATCCGCGCAAAAGTTAACTCTGTGGGGGTGACCCAGCGCTCCGTGGACGAACTCCAAAAACGGTGGTATGACCTCAGAGGGAGGTCTAAGGAGAGGATAGCGGAGAGGCTGGGGGAGCGTGTGGCGACAGGTGGAGGGGAGCCCACTGTCCCACCGAATACACCACTGGAGGACCGAGTGGAGGACACAATTAATCCACAGGCATGCGTGGGTGTGACACAGCTTGACTCCTCCCGACCCACACAGGACACACCAGGTAAGTGCCATGCGACTGCGACCCCCTGTCCCCTAACGATGTCCAATACTCCAGAGCCTCCCATATCAAAGCCCAGTCATGCAGCCAAAGCACACCACTAAAGCCCTAATGCATTGTGGGACATGTAGTCTGACCACATTTACCATCTTGCCCCATTATGCCACACATGTTTAGTGAGAGTCAATCCTGCAACCAGTCAGGGAATGGTAGTCTGCATGCATGTAGGATTCCTTATTTATCCACTTGGCTGTTGTTTTTTATAAATGTACAACCTTATTTGTGCTCATTGCTTTTAATTGTGTTATATGTGTTGAAATTTTATGTATTAATTTGTTTATTGATGCTTATGTACATGTTCTTTTTATTTCAAAATATAATACTTTTTGTGAAATTTGTTAAATAAATTTGCATTATATGAAATTGTTTTATTAGCTTATTCGCCCTGTACACTGCTTCACTATACACCACAATTGTGTTCCCATTATCATTGTGCTTTTGTACCTGATATCTTAGCAGGATCCTGAAGTTGCCTAGGTATTGTTATTTTGATTAATATTGTGCCCTGACCTAGGAACTCGTTACTAGATGCAGGGGGTCCCTTTCTTATTAGTTCACGAAAGTCTAAATGGGTACGAAACATGTCACTAATCAACGTCCACTTTACATCACAGGTGGCACAGAAGTCCCAAGCACTGACAGCAATGGCCTGGTCATGGACATCACGGAGGACACAGAGGGAGACGCGAATCTCTCCACACAGCCCGGACCATCTGCGCAAGCTCCCGCACCGGCGCTCATCACACCACCTGCCCCTGTGGCCAGTGCCACCCCTGTGCCAGCACGCGCTGCAGTAGCACTGCCTGTCACACAGTCCCCAGTGGGACAAGCTACACCAGCTCCAGTTCGCCAACCAACCCGCCGCCCTGCGGCTGTGAGGAGCCAGTCCAGCGGACTGGTGAGGGGTCAGCGCTCCAACATTTCCCATGCTGGTAGGGGGCTAAATCTGCAAGCAGGTGGGCTATCCATCGAGCGCAGGATGTTGCATGTGCATCAGACACAGGCACGTCATCTTGGGGCCATCCACCTGCAACTGGACAAGACTGCCCGAAATGTTGCATTGATGTCTGAGCGGATGACAGCTGCCATGGAGGCCAACACACAGGCCATTAACAGGCAGCGGGAACTCAATCGCCGCAGACACCGCCAACTGCTGACCCGCCTGTCGGCGTACACGCGCTCGAACTACATCATCGGCAACGCTACCTCGCAGCGCTCGCGACGCTCCTTGGCAATGCAGGTCCAAATGGTCCAGTGCTGCCAGGACGTCGCGACAGCTCTAGAGCATGTGGCTACTGCAGTCCAGGCCATGCAGGCTGCCAACCATGGCCGGGGGGATCGGGGGGACGACACAAGTGAGGCTACATCCAGCCATAGCAGCCAGTCCATCCCTCCGGTGGTAGCACCCCGCCGCAGCAGCAGGCCCTCTGCTGCCTCACGTCCTAATCAGGAGGACGATGGGGAAAGGAGGCTGGGAGCATCTGCCCGGAGGCGCCATTGAACATTGACATTGACTTGAGGGGCCATGCTGCTGGTACAAGCATGCCCTCCTGAAGGACAGGCATATGACGCAATATGTCAGTGATGTACAAGTTAGCTGAATGCCAAGTTTATTGTGATTTAACAAATACAATTGGTTTGACTACCTTAATCTGACTCATGTCATTCTTAATGTCCTCATGCATGAGTCAAGTAATGGGTGTGGGGAGTGGGTGCATTAGAAATGGTTAATGCAGATTTCGTTACGGCGCCTGTGTCTCTCTGCTGGATTTTCCCCGCGTGCGTGACGCATATGAGCAGGTGGGTGGTTGTCCCCTTCCGACTCACAGCCAGAGATGTCAACAGGGATCCTGCGCTTGGTAGCAATGTTGTGAAGGATCGCACACACGGCCACGATGCGACAGCAGACCTCAGGATCGTATTTCATGGCCCCACCTGTCTTGTGCAGTATGCGGAACCTGCTTTTCAACAGGCCAAATGTCCTCTCAATACAGTTCCGTCTGCGCATGTGTGATGCATTAAATCGCCGTTGCTGTGGTGTTGCAGGGTTGAGGTATGGGGTGAGGAGGTACTCACGGAGAGCATAGCCGCTGTCACCTGTATATGAGGAGCAGAGGGTGAGTGCCTGTTCTGCGCAGCTACATGATCACCAAGTACACATTTGGGGCATGTGTACTTACCTAGTAGGTGTCCTTCCCCAAAGTCTCCCCTGGCCAGTCGTGTGTGGATGCCGCTGTGCCTGAAGATGAAGGAGTCATGTGTGCTCCCCGGGTACTGTGCCACAATGTCCGTGATTATTGTTTTGGCATTGCACACCATCTGGATGTTGAGGGAGTGGTAGCTTTTCCGGTTGCGGTACATGTACTCCGTCTCAGCAGGTGGGCAAATATGGACGTGCGTTCAGTCAATACATCCAATGACGTGTGGGACTTGAGCTACATTGTAAAATTGCAGCTTTGTATCATTGAGGTCCTGTTGGCTGGTGGGGAATGATATATAGTGGTGTAGCCGGGTCAGCATTGCCTCCAGGAAACTCCTTAGGCAGTGGGACATGGTGGGCTGGGATACCCCCCCTGCAACTGCGACCATCCCCTGGAAGCTTCCGGAGGCCAGGAGGTGCAGGCAGCACAATACCTGCACATGTGTGGCCACGGCATTGGTCCTCCTTGTAGGGTGCTGCATTAGGGGGTCTAGGTCCCGGATGAGCTTGATTATCATAGCCCCACTCAGGCGGTACTTGGCATAGATTTGCTCCCTGGTTTGGCCCAGAAGGGTGACCCACTGGCGGAATATCCGCTCCTGTATGCTCCGTCTGTTGCGTGCAGCTCGCTGCAGCCTACGCCGCCTCACCAGCATGTAAAGTCCAGGCATTGTGGGAATCCCCAGGCTCCAGCTGCATGTCCTTAAATGTGTTTGGTCAGCCCTGCACCTGTTGGGAGTGACCTGACTGTTTTTTGAAAAATATTTTTTTTCAGTACTGGTTACCACCTGATTTGAGTTCTTCTTAATTTGCGCGTCGCAAATAGAGATTTTCTCGTTTTTCGCTTTTAGCGATTTTTCATGAATGGCAATTGCGACTTTTTTGCGACTTCGCAATTGAATTCGCAGAATCCATGGCTTCTCGCTATTTCCGATTCGCAAATGCCCATCCTCCAGGATTCTGCGAATTTAATAGCGATTTCGCTATTTTTTATTTGCGAATTCGCAATTTTGGTTGTTTGGGTTTCTTGAATTCCTTCCTGTCAAATTCCATGATTTGTTGGTCCAAAATTGCTCTGCTGGTGAAAAATTATATTTAGCGACCACCATATTCATTCTATAACGTTCTGAATTTGGAAATTGGAATTTTTCTTTAATTGAATGAAGATGTTGAGGATTTTTTCAAACAGTGGTTCGTTCCTCATCGGAGGGGACTTACTCAAGTGAGTTGACATCATAGTCAAGTACCTTTTTATACTTCTAGGCTTGCATGATCAAATTTTGCTATGGTAAGGGAAAGTTAACGTTCACACTTTTTCTCAAAAGAATAATAATAGCAATAATAATAATAATAAATAATGCTGGTTGCATATTGAGCACATTATCACCTATTATTCTCTAAGGTGGATGCATTAATCCACAGAAATGTTATAGTCTAGGCTGAAGGTCACAAATAATGTATGTACTATATTCTTTGGATGTAAAAGAAACAATTATTTTTAAGTAATTTAATTAGGTTTTATTGCAAAGTACAAGTTTAGGCATATTGTACCACTTTCTCCAGCAGTTAAAATTTATAGCTGGCTGTATATCCAAAGTTGTTTTTTGTTCATGACCCCTGATATACAAAATCTAAAACCTATTCTTGAAGATGATTTGCTGGTACTGATGCGTTCATTAAAAAGATGAGTACTGGTTATCATTTACTATTTTGGTGGCAATTGATGAATCTGCACAAACTTTGGCTGATTCCTTGTTGCAGCACAACTCAAGGCAGTGACAAAAGATGACATTTGCTAATAAATTTGACACTCTTTGATAAATGCCAAGATTCAACCAATCTTATTCATACTTCCAGTTTAAAAGAAGTGCTTAGATAGCAGTAATCTGTGGAGTGATTATATCATGTGGCAACTCAGACTTACAACTAGATTACTCAATCTCTCTTTTATTTTATAGAACTATGTGGGTGTATGCTCCTGCTGCAGAACAACCAAAGCTTGGTCGAACTAGAGAAGAAATGTCAGAGGTAACTAGTTAAGATTGTTGATGGTTTATGAAAATGTATATGTTCGAACAGTATGGAGCAGTAGCAGCGTCATAGAGGGTGGGGAGGAAGAGTCAGAGAACTTGCATTCTCGATTATTAATTGCCATGAATGCAGATGTGAATATGGTTTTGCAGCTTGCCTGAACAATGTTCAATGAATATTCCAACAAGTTTTAATAAAAAACGTAGATATGTGTTCTGGGGTTCTTTTTAAAGTCAGAATAGGTCTGATTTGAGAAAAACCTTTTTGTGCGGTGTTTCCCAAACTGTGGGTTGCGACCCAATGGTGGGTCCAGAGCTGATTTTTGGTGGGTCGCAAAACTCCAAGCAATAAATAAAGTTGCCTTTAAATTCTGTATTTATCTTGTCACATCAGCTGCGATTCAAAGACAAGTCAAATGTCAGGCTGCGTCTTCTGTCAAATTGCTGCTTATTTACTGGCTTTTACAAGCTCTTCTCACTTCACAGTCAGAAAATGAAAAGTGGAAATCTTTGACAATCTTGCTGGGGTTCAAGAAGTGTGTAAGGAAAAATTTTAGGGTGTTATATTTTTGTAACACAGCAAAATGTAAATACTTGCAAATGAACTGTACACATTCAGCAGTTAGGAAAACAAACATGAAGCACGTTTTTTTGTAGTTCTGAAGTGGGATGGAAACAAAGATTTTAATAGGATCTAAACAAATCATTACATTTATTTAGTGATGCACAAATGATAAACATTCACTAAAACCCGATTTCCACGCATTATCATTTGTGGACAATATAGTTATATCAGTAAAATTATATGTGCACATTTAGTGGCCATTTCAATGGAAAATGTGCTAACTCTAAATGACAATTCGCTATCACGCTGTCCTCTGGTTACCTTAGAAGTCTCCCGCCACTTGTCCATTAAAGCTAGGTGGGTCATTCTAAAAATTGGGTTATGGTACTAACAAGTTTGGGAAGCACTGCTTCTAATGAATGCCCTCAGGATTGGTTTTGGAATTTAGGGAACTGTTTACACTCCAACCAGAAGATGACAGGACTGTTTGAAAAATATGGATCGAGAATAGACACCAAGCTTTAAAATAAGGTTTAGCGGAAAGCAGCATAAAAGTATAAGTGAACCAAGTTCAGTTGATTTAAGGTTATGTATGCAGTGAGCTCAAAGTATTGTGTTTAATTGTCCCTTCCTTCCGTAGCCAGTAGATGGCTTCATTGGAACAGATATTGCTGCTACTAATTGCAAAATAATGGCAACCTATTTCGAGCAGGGCTGTGATATTGTGGAATGCCATCTTTCTTTTCATTACTTTATTGTTTAAGGCATTGGTGACAAGTCAGTCTAAGACATTCATAAATGGCCTGTAATAGGCAAAAAAGTTACTTGTAGCTGGGTTTTTTTTTTCAGTACAAGAGTTGCCCAGCCCCCAGTGGACACTTTTAGTAATGCACAGGCTGACATTGACTCTTATGTCCCATTGTTGCATGATGCGTTTCGTTTTTATATTTTCTTCCTTATTCTCATACTTTTGGTGTGTTTCCTCTTAAATTCTTAACCCACAATCTTCTCTGAAAAGGACCTCCTGCTGTGTGCCATAGCTGCCATGATTAAGCTCAAGTTTTCTCATCAAAATTGTTATTTAGCTAAGTAGGGACTAGATACACCTTTGGAAGGTTCTACACGCCCACCCTCCACTTCATTACGCCCCAAAAATAAGTAATGCGGCTCCCTTACCATACGAATTTTGTATAGCGGTATGTGTCCCCTATGCTCACATACTTAGATTGAAAGGACATCTTTCCCGCCTATCTCTCTCTTTGCTGTGTCGGAGAAAGCAAGCTGTGAGGTAGTATTTCAGTTACTTATTTTTCCTCTCCTCTAATGTAAACTTACTGGTGTCTCAAGGTTGAAATGTTTTCTGTTGTAGAGACTTAATTGCATAATGATTTAGGTTTTTTCTGCAGCCCAGTGAATGTCTTGGCTGTGGTTAACATTTGTATGTATGTGTTCTTGCTTTTTTTCTTTGGTTATTAACTGTAAGACTGCATTTGTCTAGATTTTACTTTTGCACTTAATCTGTGCAAAAGGATAAACCCAAATTATCGAGGACAGTGAGGATTCCTGCAAACATATATTCTCCAGTATTGGATCTATCATAGATTTACATGCTTGAATTATTCCCCATCGTCGAAGTGGGAGTTCCCACGGTATTATATCAAAGCAATCATATTACTAGCATAGGCTACAATGGCACTAGACCATGAATTAATTAGCCTATCTGTGACCTTTTTTTAAAAATGGACCAAAGTTAGTCTACAATTAATCAGGTGACAGCACCCTCTTGAATCTTCCCCACAGAGGCTAGGTCCCTCAGATTTTCTACCACACGTTGTGTGAAGGAAATCTCCCTGAGCTCTGCTCAGTTATTCTTCAAACCTTCTGAGTCAAGAAACTTCTTCTCAGGTCAGATTTACATTTCTTTCTAATATTCCCTCAGGACATTCTGACCATGTCAGAGCATTCAAAGGAGGGATTATTCAGAGACCGAAGTCGCCAAGCAGGAGGCATCGGAAGGATGATATATCTCCTTCTCCTAAGGCTCTGGATCCGGAGGGTGAGGCCTCGCCCATGGAGTCGCCGGAACGTTCACCGGCTCCGGTGTCGAATCCCTCTCCGGTGCCGTATCGATCTCCAACTCAAGAGGAGGAAGAGGCTCCCCTGCCTGAGGGTTCGACGACTCCGACTCACCAACCTGAAGATGAGATAAATCCGGTGCCTCCTCGAGAGCAGCCTGTTGGTTCATACCCTCCTTTTCCGGGCCCAGGACAAGACCCTACACAGTTTTTAAACGCTATGTATGGTGTCTATACAAGAGCCTTGTGTACCCCTCTGGAGCACCGGCTGGTCCCATGAGTCCGATGGCATTTAACCTGGGAGTCCCCCAGACTTATGCTCCGGCGCCGTTCATGCCATTTATGCCGGCTCCGACACCGCCTTGGTATTTCTCGGGGCCTCCGACGCTGATGCCTTCGGCGCCGGTTCCGGTCTGACCTCGAGAACAGCGGCCTGGTCCTCCGGCTCCGAGCTCAACGCCGGCTCCGGCTCCGTCGGAGTAGATTCCGGATCCACCGACGCCGTTCCCGAAACTTCTAGAGGAACAAAGATGCAGAGAAGTCGAGATGGAAGAGGGAAAGCTACAGGATACTGAGGATTTCTTTGATGACTTAAGAGAGGCTAGTGGATTAGACCTGTCTCCGGATTGGGAGTTAGCCTCTGTCTCAGATGCCCCTTCTAAAGATGTGGCCCCATATCATGTAGTCATCAAGAAGGCAGCGGATCTATTGAATTTAACTCTACCTACTGCAGAGTACAAGTCGAATATTTTGACAGAAGTCCTCCACTCTCCATCTTCTGTTGTAGAGCCCATGCTTCCTTTCAATGAGGCTTTGACGGAGCCAATCTTAGGGGTGTGGAATAGACCTCTTACAGCTCCTGCTGTTTCTAAAGCTGTTGCAAGAAGATACAGGGTGGCTCCTGGAGACCCAGACATTTTATCTTCGCATCCTTTGTCAGAGAGCTTGGTGGTCCAGGCAGCCTGCACCACAAAATCGGCAGGTGCTTTCCCTCAGGTGTCTGGGGACAAGGAATCTAAAAAGCAGGACCAAGCCGCAAAGAAAGTCTTTTCATCGGCGAGTATGGCTCTCAAGTCAACAAATGCTACATGCCTCTTGGGGCGTTACATCCATGCTTTGATGGATTCTGTGAAGCAGGTAGCTCCTAAAATTCCAGAGGAGGACAGAAAATGTTTTAATGAGGTGCTTGTTGACACTCAAGCTTCTGCTCAGCAAGTCATCCAGAGTGGGTTGGACACAGCTGACTCGGTGGCGAGAGCCATGGGATCTTCAATTGCCACCAGAAGAGCGGCCTGGTTGAAGTCCTCCAAATTCTCTGCGGATGTCCAGGCTGCCTTAATGGATCTACCTTTTGATGGCTCGAGCCTTTTCGGAAAAAAGGCTAATGCTGCGTTGGAGAGATTCAAAGACAGCAGAGCTACGGCCAATCCTTGGGTTTACAATCCAGAGGAACTGTGGGCAAAAGGTATAGGGGATTTGGGAGGTCCTCCTTTCGTCCCTACAAGCTGTCGCAATAGCAGCAACAACAGCAAAATCTGCCTTATAAGTCATACAGGGGCAAACAAAGAGCTTGTCCTCGAGGACGTCAAGCTTCCTCCTCCTCCTCCTCTTCCTCTCCCCACCCCCCTCCAACATCAGCAAAGCAGTCCTAGATCCGCCGTTCCGGATCATGCGGGTCTTGTGGGGGGTCGGCTTACCTATTTTCTACGAGATTGGGAATCTGTCACATCGGACCATTGGGTTCTCAATCTCGTGGAGAATGGGTATGCTCTTCCCTTTCGGGAGTTCCATCCGAATTACCCTCCTTGCCAAGGGTTTTGCTCAGAGGACCACCTTCTACTCCTGCAGGAAGAAGTTCTGGCGTTACTGAGAAAATGTGCTATAGAGGTGGTTCCGGAGCAGGAAAGGGGTCAGGGATGCTACTCCCGGTATTTCCTGATCCCCAAGAAGGATGGCAGACTTCGTCCAATCCTGGATCTCAGGGTCTTGAACCTCTTTCTGAAGCAGGAGAAGTTCAAGATGCTCACCCTTGCGCAAGTTCTTCAAGCGCTGCTGGAAGAAGACTGGATGGTTTCGATCGACTTGCAGGATGCATATTTCCACATCCCCATCCTGAAATCGCACAGGAAGTATCTCCGTTTTACGGTGGGTTTGCAGCATTACCAGTTTGCGGTCCTTCCGTTTGGTCTAACTACTGCGCCTCGAGTCTTCCCCAAGGTGATGGCTCTGGTGGCGGCACATCTCAGAAGATCAGGGATACCAGTTTTCCCTTATCTGGACGATTCGCTAATCAAGGCAGAATCCCCAGAGAAGGTGCTCCATCATCTGCAAGTCACAACTCAGTTGTTGTTCAGATTGGGTTTTTCAATAAATGTACCCAAATCTCACCTGGTGCACTCCCAGCGCAACCTGTTCATAGGTGCTGTACTGGATACAACTGTGTGTCGGGCATTCCCTCCTCCTCAAAGGATTCGCGATATACTGGAAATGATTCCTTTGTTTTACAATGGAGCGGTCGTTCCAGTCCTGAAGGTCCTCCATCTGCTCAGTCTGATGGCTTCTTGCATTCTGTTGGTTAACCATGCACGCTAGCACATGAGGGCACTCCAGTGGTGCCTCCGCAGGCAGTGGTATCAGCACAGTGAGGATCTCCAGAGAAGCTGCAGCGGATCTGTCTTGGTGGAGCGTGGAGGGCAATCTGTCTCAAGGAAGGCCCTTCCATCTTCCTCCGTCGGTTGCCACAGTAATAATGGATGCATCCACTCCAAGGTGTGGTGCTCATCTGTGGGATCTGGAGATCAAGGGTCTTTGGTCTCCAGAGGAAAGGTTGCTTCACATCAACCTTTTAGAGTTGTGGGCGATACGTATGGCGCTCAAGGCCTTCCTCCCTTCCCTTCGCGGTCAGTCGGTTCAAGTCCTGACGGACAACACTACCGGGATGTGGTATGTCAACAAGCAGGGAGGAGTGGGATCGCCGTGTCTCTGCAGAGAGGCTCTGCATCTCTGGTCCTGGGTTCAGGACCATCAGATTAGTCTGATGGCAAATCATCTGGCCGGAGTTCTGAACGTACCTGCAGACAGTCTCAGTCGGCAGTTCTCGGCCGACCACGAGTGGAGGCTTCATCCGGAGGTGGTTGGTCACGTCTTTCGGACGTGGGGAACTCCTCGGGTGGACCTGTTCGCCACTGGAGAGAACGCTCACTGCCCGTTATTCTGCAGTCTCAAGTATCCGATGCAGGGAGCTCTGGGGGACGCGTTTCAGTTGAGTTGGGACTCAAGACTCCTTTACGCGTTTCCTCCCATACCCTTGATTCCTCGGGTTCTGAGGAAGATTTGCCAAGACCGGGCCCAAGTTCTATTGATCGAACCGGATTGGCCAAGAAGGGTTTGGTACACAGATCTTCTCCACCTCTCCTCGTGCCCGCCGCTCCGTCTCCCTCTCAGGGCAGATCTCCTCTCTCAAATGGAGGGGCAGGTTCTACACCTCCAGAACTTACACCTTCATGCCTGGAGATTGAACGGGGCAAACTGAATTCTTTTTCTCTCCCACTTGATGTGGTGGATGTCATTTTATCGGCCAGGCGTGATTCCACCAAGTCTATCTACTCTTATCGATGGTCTAAATTTGTCTCTTGGTGTGGGGAGAGGTCCATTGACCCTTTGAAGGCTCAATTGTCTGACATACTTCAGTTTGCACTTTCTTTGGCTCAGCAATGGTTTGCTGTGGCTACGGTCAAAGGTTATCTTTCGGCCTTGTCGGCATTTCTCTGTCTGCCGGATCAGCCGTCCTTATTTAAATCTCCTATTGTTTTAAGGTTTCTAAAGGGCCTTACAAATAAATGTCCTCATACTCCCTTTATTGTGCCTCAATGGGACTTGAATCTTGTGCTCACTTTCTTGATGGGTTCACCTTTTGAACCTTTGCACAAGTGTCCCTTGAGATTGTTGTCTTTTAAAACGGTCTTCCTGATTGCAATTACTTCGGCAAGGAGGGTAAGTGAGCTTCAAGCTCTTAGTTCAAAGCCCCCATTCTTGACCATTCATGCTGAACGAATGGTTCTCAGGACCAGGGCTGCTTTTCTGCCTAAGGTGGTAACTCCCTTCCATCTAGGGCAGTCCATTACCCTCCCTACCTTCTATCCTCCCCCTCATTCTTCCAAGTAGGAGGAGAGACTTCACCGCTTGGACCCGAAGAGGGCGGTGAGCTTCTACCTGGACAGAACCAGAGAGTTCAGAGTGGATGACCAGCTCTTTGTGGGTTTTGTTGGAGCCAGAAGAGGCAAGGCGGTGCACAAGCGCACACTGTCGAGATGGATTGTCTTGTGTATCGAGATTTGCTACTCTCTGGCGGGTAAGGAACCTTCTGAAGGTTTAAAAGCTCATTCCGCTAGCGCAAGGTCAGCTACATCTGCTTTGTCTAGGGGTGTACCTGTAGAGGACATTCGTAGAGCTGCGACTTGGGCTTCCCTCCACACTTTCGCGAAGCATTACTGCTTAGATTCCGAAGTGAGGAGGGACGGCCACTTTGCGCGTTCTGTCCTCCAGGATTTTCTGGTATAGAAGAGTGGACACCCTCCTCTGGGAGTGGGGACTGCTGTGGGACTCTATTCACAAGGTGAGGAATCCACTGGCAGATGTATCCATCAGAAGAACAAGTTACTTACCTTCGGTAACGCTTTTTCTGGTGGATACAGTATCTGCCTGTGGATTCCTCACTGACCCACCCGCCTCCCCGTTGTCCACTCTTCTATACACAATTTAGTATAATGTACATGTTTTATTGTCAAAGGAAATGTGTTATTATAATTGCTTTCCTGCATTGACTACACACCATGTGTGTTATTTTGATTATTTGGTACTGTGTACATTGTGTGTATATCTACTGTAGTTGATCCGTCCGTGTGCCTCGAAGGCATGGAAAAAAGGGCAGAACTGATATCATCGCGCAAACGTGGGCCTATTATGGAGTCGGTGACGTCAGCGGAGCCGCGCGCGATGCCGTGCTTCTGTGACGTCGTCCACGTCAGCGCAAATCGACAAAAAGAATTTCCGAATGTTGCTGACGCAGGGGGATATTCACAAGGTGAGGAATCCACAGGCAGATACTGTATCCACCAGAAAAAGCGTTACCGAAGGTAAGTAACTTGTTCTTCACGTCCCAATTCATCACAGCCATCGGAGATACCTTCGTTTCCAGGTAGCTGGCACACACTTTCAGTTCAAAGTGCCCCTCTGTGGACTATGATCAGCCCCAAGAATATTCAGCAAGTGCATGGGCCTGGTGGCAGCCCGTCTAAGGCTAGACGAAATTCAAGTGTTCCTGTATTTGGATGATTGACTAATAAACGCGCCAATGTACCAACAAGCCACATCGGACACTGCACTATGCCATTCGTTATTCAAAAAGTTGGATCTCATACCAAATCTACAAAAAACAACTCTCAACCCAAGAACAACATTAATGTTTCTAGGAGCAGGCGTAGACGCACAGTCAGACAAAGCTTTTGTCTCTCTAGAATTACAGGACAAGATCAGGCTCCTGGGCCAAAGGTTTTGCAAAAGAAAGTCAGTTTCTGTCCGACTGCACAAGTTGTTTCTGGGAATGTGCTACTTCTGCATTCCTCTTATACCAAACTGCAGACTTCATATGAGTCCACTGCAAGAGCCGCTAGACAAACAGTGGCTACAAGTTCTGAGCTCATTCTACAATGTAATACTCATAACCCCAACAATGATAAAAGCTATGCGATGGTGGACAGTGTCCGCCAATATTTCTCAAGGGATGACTTTTCTCTCTCGGGCACCATATCTCATAATTACCACGGATGCATCCCTTGAGGGATGGGGTGCCCACCTTCAAGACCTCTCAATCCGTGGCAAATAGACAGCCTCCGAAAAAAGGATACATATAAATCTTCTCCAACTGAAGGTCATCCATCTGGCTGTGTTATCATACCTCCCAAGAACTGCAGGCTCGTCGGTGCCTATCTGTACAGACAATACCCTCAGCATGCACTACCTAAACAAACAAGAAGGTACAAGGTCAGTTGTTGTATCTCAACAGGCGCAAACAATTTGGAATTGTGCCTTGCAACACTATGTAACACTCAGGGCAGATCATATCCCAGGAGTATCCAATGTGCTTGCGGACACTTTGCGCAGACTAACAACCTGTTGTCACAAGTGGGAACTCAATCCTCTTGTTCTCCAGGACATGTCCTTTGGTGGGGGGCACCGCGACTCGATCTTTTTGCGACCAAGACAAACAAGAAATGCCTATACTACGCAAGCTGGATATTGTCCCCGGCCCAGATACAACATAGATTCTGCTTCCTTTCTTGTGAGGAATCGTTGCCCCAGGTATAAGTCCCCCATAGTGGCACAACCTCCCGCCGTCCACTTGGTGATGGCCATATGTTGGTTTATTCTTTTGAATTGTATCACCGCCTATAGCTGGGCTTCCGGAGCATCCAGTGCTTGTTTCACTACAGTTTTAATTGCATATTCCCATAGTGTAGTCACATGCCTAATGACATAGGGAAGGTGCGCTGGCACCCTTGTTCCCATCATGAGGAGTTCCGGAAGGGGAGTCCCTCCATAGGTACCTTCCAAGAGCCGTTTCTCCCAGTTGTCATTGTCATCCAGCCAATGTATCACATGCTGGAGTTGTGTCATCATGTAGTAATATGTAAACCTGGGCACTTCAGCCCCCCTGATCCCACGTTCTCTGCAGAGTATCCAGCTTCACTCTCTTCTGTTTGGATCCCAACAAGAGTTCTACCAGCAGTCGATCCAGCCTTTTAAATTACACCCATGGGATACGAGAGAGCGAGTTCTGCAGGACATATAGGCATCGTGGAAGGACCACCATTTTAATCGGGGCAATTCGCCCCATCAGGGATAAGGGGAGGTCTTGCCAGAACCCAATGGAGTTTTGAACACCCTCCATGCATCTTACCACGTTGTGCTTCAGGTATACTTACTGAGTGTGTGCCAGCCGAAGCCCAAGATAACGGACCGTGTCAATGATCCAACTCATTCCCACTACAGTTAGAGCGTCTACCCCCACATCCCGTAGGTTGCCCATGGGGAAAAGTTTAGATTTCCCCAGGTTAAGGCAAATTCCTGAAATCTTGCAGAAACTAGTGAGCTCCTGGAGGAGCTCAGGGACCGCCGATTCAGGGTGTTGGAGGTATACCATGGTATCCTCGGCGTACATAGACATGACATGAATTGTAGTCCCTAGCCAAACTCCCCTGCCTCCCATTCGTCGTCTAAGGGCAATCGCCAGAGGCTCCATTACGAGGGCGAAAAGGAGCGGCAACAGGGAGCAGCCCTGTCAAATACCTCGTTGGAGTTCCAGCCTTTCCGATACCTGGTTCCGAAGGCGAATCCGAGCCGTAGGTTTACAGTAGAGCAATTGCAGCCACATCAAGCAAGAACCAGCCACATATAATCCCACTCAACAGTATTGAAGGCCTGACTGACGTATATATCTACCAGACACAACGCCCAATCGAACTCCCGGAGATCCGGCGCATGCCATAAGCGTGCAAGTCTGCGCAAATTATGTGTGGTATTCCGAGTCGAGATTAAACAAGATTGGTTGGGTGGACCAACTGAGTCATATATGGCAAGAGTTGGCTGGCAGCAACCCCCTCCAAATTTTTAAGTCAATATTTAAAAGGGATATAGGCCGGTAGGAACCAGGGGCGTGGGGATCCCTGTCCGGCTAAAGAATCATGGAAACCAGTGCCTCCAACATAGTATTAGGAAGTGTCCCCTTATCTAGGACCTCTGTGTACACTTCAAGGAGGTGATCCACCAATTCCGGGGCGAACACCCTATAAAACTCCTCCGGAAGACAGTCACTCCCGGGGCATTTTTCATTCTTCAACTGTTTAGTGTACATCAGTAATTCTCCCCTAGTAAGAGGTGCCCCAAGGGCTTCTGCCTCATCCTCACTGAGTGTAGGAAACACTATGTCCTTGAAAAAGTCCTGAAACGCAAGAGGTCCAGGTCGGGGCACCGTCGAACACGTTAGTTGTAGGTGTGACGCGAATTCCCGGACAATCACCTACTGTGTATATATCATCTTCCCCATAGTGTCCTGGAGCTGCAACACCGTAGCATGATCTGTCTCTGTCTTAATTAGCCGAGCTAGCTGTGCTCCCGAACTGTCGCCTCTACATGAAGCCTCTGTCTATAGGTGGTATATTTGTATTTCTCTAGTCCTGCCCAGGCTGCAAGTAGCTCCCTCTTAACACGCACCGACTCCGTTCTATCTGCGGGGGCCCGGTGCTACATAGTCTCCAGGGTTTTTAAACGTTTCTCTAGGGAATCAATATCTGCGATAATCTGTCCATGGACCCCATAGGTGGTCTTCATACAGACCACCCAGATGACAACCTTCATGGCCTCCCACTCCGTGGACCTCGCATCAGTTGACCCCCAGTTTTCCTCAAAGTAATATCGGAGAGCTTCCCTCACAGTCTGTACAAAGGGATGATCCGTAAGGGCTTCAGCTCGAAGGCGCCAAAAGTGAATGGGTAATCTACCCCGCCCGGAGGTCAGGGTTAACAGCAATGGCGCGTGATCAGACTGATATCTTGGCAGATAAGAGACAGCCTCTGTCATGGCCACAAGGTCGGCCGTGAGACAACAGTTATCCATCCAAGAGAAGGTATTGGCTGCAGGAGTAAAGCAGGAGAACTCCCTTTTATCACAACTACGTACCCTCCATATATCCCGCAACTGCAGGCCCCGTAGAATACCTTGAAGGGAGTCCACCATACGGGGTTTGGTATTGTCTCTGGCTGGCTCCCTATATAAAGTCCCATCCAGTACACAATTAAAATCACCGAAAAGAAGTATCTCCGCACCCATGAACGGTGTTGCAGCCTTCAGAACTACCCGATAAAACTTGGGGCAATCCAGGTTGGGTGCATACACATTAGTAATACATAGTTACTTGCCTTCCCACCTCCCAAACAGAATAACATACTGCCCTTTAGGGTCCAGCACATGGTGGAGATGCTGGAACGGAACCCCCAGTGCCACCTACACCAATGCCCCTGTGCGAAACCAGAATAGGATGTAATGTATATCTGCCCCTCCTCGGTTTACGTAAACAGTTTATGGTGTCCCCCTGGATATGCGTCTCCTGGAGACCCGCAACCGCTACCCCGGATCTCTTCAGGAAAGCATGCACTCTACGGCATTTAACTAAGCCTGCCATCCCTCGGACATTCCAACTAAAGAACATTAATACTTGTACTGTCATGGCGTGGAGCTCTCCCCACCCGGGTTTCCTTCCCGTCTCAACTAGAACTGGTATGACATGGTGTAATTCCGTTTGACCCTGTAGATTCCCCAACAAATAAGCACATATTCAAGAACTAGAACTGGAGCAACCCTTCCCCCCTACCCTGGGCAGCAGTGTAAATGTGAATATACAGTTCCATACAAGCCATCATACAAACCACCCCATACCTCCCTGTATCCATAAGAAGCAATGCTGTGCAAGAGAGTCGGTTACACCGAGGCGCGAGAATACTCTCAAGCCTCCCAGATGGACCTAGTCTCTGTTGGGGGCATTGCTGCTCCACCGGCAGTCTGCGTTCACCACAATTCCAGCAATGAACAAGACCTTCGACCTTTACTGTATTCCAAAAAAACAGAAAAGGAAAAGTGGCAGGAGAACCCTATTACCACTGTAATCAAGATGCCATTCCCCCGTACTCAGGGTACTTGTCTTCCCGACTTCCCCCTCAAGCGAACAAGCCCAACTCCCAGGACACAACGAAGTTCAGGCTCTCACAGACTTAGCTTAACAGTACAGCAGACAGTATATAGTTCGTGGAGCTCAGTCTCTCACTGCCGGAGCCACCCGTGCCGGGTACAAGTTCTGGCGTCGCCTCCACGGAATCCGAGATGACCTCAGTGTCCGAGGCCTGCAGTGTGCCATCCCGCTAGACAGTGATTCGAACCAAACTCATCGTTCTTCCTTTAGGCTTTTGTCGCTGAGGAAGCTTACCGCTCCCCACAGGTGACCGTGTGGTAAGCGATCCTGCAGAGCTCATTGAAGATATCCAGCATTTCCCATCCGGAGCCCTAGTGTCCAACCAGTCTCTTGCCTCCTCCGCCGAGAAAAAATAACAAAACCCGGCCATCTCACTCTCCACTAGGAGCTTCGCAGGGAACATGAGACTATACTTCAAGTTCAGTTCTCTGAGTCGTCTTTTAATTGCAGTGAAAGCCTTCCTCTGTTCCTGGACTATTTGAGCATAAGCAGGGTATACTGCGAGAGAGTTGGAGAAAAAATTCCTATCCCTGAAGTTGAATAGTTTAGAGCTGATGGCCCGAGGAGGGGCTCCGGGGTTTAGGGTGGGCACCAGCGCCCTGTGCGCCCTTTCCACACTAAAGAAATTCGACAGCTGCTTGGGTGCCATTTTTCGAGTGAACCAATCCTCCAAGAAGAGAGCTACAGCATCACCCTCCGCCCTCTCCGGAAACCTTACGAATCGTAAGTTCCCCCTTCTTGACCTGCCTTCGGAGTCTTCGGCTCGATCATCAAGCCTGATTATCTGCCGTTTCAGCTCCACCACTCCACCCGTCAGTATCTTTAGATGGCTGTCCAGGCTCTCTCATCCAATGCGGGGCGGGGGGGGTCTCACTCGGGGTTTCTTCTCCCTACAGGATCAGGAGTATGTCAGACTGGTTTCAGAACCCCCATGCTAATCCCATCATCCGCCAACCACACAGTGTATCATCCCCACCACAGGGGTCCCGCGTGGCACAATCAGGCATCGCCTCCAACAAGCCGCCTGGCCGTAACCCAGCGGCCCACAGCCTCTGCCAAGGGCTCCGAGTGGTTGTGCAACGGAGGGCCCCTTGTCGCAGCCGACAGCGACCGGCCAGGAGCGCTCACCGAGCCTCCACCCCCGCCCGAGGCCTCTTACTTGAATCAGGCCAGGGGAATGATTTCCTCTGGCTGCTGCGGTCCAGGCTCAGTGCCCCGGACCTTCCATAAAATGGCGGTCGCGGCTCCACCCGATCAGGGTTCCAGGTCGGAGGACTCTGTCTCGGGGCTCATGCCTCCTCCAGGCCGTGGACGAAGGTCTCCCACCAGAAAGAGACTCGATCAGCAGCTCACATTAGCCAGGATTCTGCAGGATTTGCTGTTAACACGGGCCGCCGGCCATAGCTCTTTCGGAGCACGTCTACGCGGCCATGTTGGCAAGCCACGCCCCCCCCCATCCGCTCTTGTTATGTTAAATGCTTTCGTTATACTTGTTACGACTATTGAATATATTTACATTTTTATAGTATGCTAATATGTATTCATGTTTACTGCTAACTGTTCTGATTCAAGCATGTGAATCTATGAAAGATTCAATGCTGGAGAAGAAAATGAGTTACTTTCCTGTAACTGTAGTTCTCCAGTATTGGTATCTTTCATAGATTCACATGTGACCCACCCTCCTCCCCTAGAGGCTCCCCTTAACTAGTTGGATTATATTTATTCCCACTTGCGCTTGAAAATCTGAGGGAACTAGCCTCTGTGGGGAAGGTGCTAGAGGATGCTGTTGCCTGATTGGTTGTAGACTAAGTTTAGTCCTTTTTTTAAACAAAGTCATGGATAGGCTATTTATTGCATGGCCTAGTGCCATTTTAGTCTATGCTTCTTATATGATTGCCTTGATACAATACCGTGGGACTCCCACTTCGACAACAGGGAATGATTCAAGCAGGTGAATCTATGAAAGATACCAATACTGGAGAACTACAGTTAAAGGTAAGTAATTTATTTTCTTCCAACAGGATTGGGCAGAGCAAACCCAATTACCTAATCCACAAATACTGGAGTCACAGATGTATGTGGTCTACATATTTTCAGAGGGTGTTAAAGCCAACTTAATCTGCATCTCTTTCAACGGTGGACGTTTTTGCTGAGTAGGCCAATTGAAAATTAGAAACGCGTGCACTCGGGCCACTGTTCCTAGGTGTAACCCCAACAGCAAGACTGTCTCAGCAACAGTACAGGGAATATCAAAGGTCCACGATTCTTAAAACAATGCCACCCACCACCAGTGACTCATCCACCACAGCGGTATGATCATTGGTTGTGAGGCAGAGGCAACAGCAGTCATCTTTCTCCTATATTATATATAACTGCTTTTATTTTTTCTAAAGTGCACAATACATTTGTAAGAAGAGTGACACATTTCCAGGCAAGATGAAGGGGGATTACCTCGGGCCAGACGGTCCTCTAGATTATTCCAAGAGGCTAATCCTGTACATTATCCAGGAAGCCGCAACCTGACGCTTTCTCTTTTGTCCACCCCTCCCCGGCACAAATATTTCCATGAACAAAGTGTTTATCTGTTATTTCCATCTAAACTGTTCACTGCTCAATTGTGTACTGCATAAACACAATTGCAGTGTGTTAGTGTAACGTATGGTATGAATGTTTTAATTAATAAGTATTTAGATAATTGTTTTTTGTCCTAGTTTTGACATAAATAACAATGTACTTTTTTCTTTTACAGGCTGAACAAATAATATATGACCATTTTGTGGACTCGAAATTTGTTGCCCAGTTAATTAAGTTTCTTTCATTAGAAGAAAGAAAAGGAAAGGACAAATTCAATCCTCGGCGGTTTTGCCTCTTCAAGGTAACTTGCATTTTTTGTCTACTCATACTAAACAATTTCTTGGAGCATGTGTAAGAAAAAATTATAGCAGTGTAGATTTTGATGCAAAGTCCGTCAAACAGATTGAATATTCCATCTTAAATATTGAAGTGTCTTAAACAGTGATCATGTTTCATTGTAGTTATTACTGCATGACACTACGAATAGCTGAACTTACACCAAATGAGAGACCAAATTATTTTCTTAAATCTTTGCCTGGACAGAGTCTGACAAAGATTCTTCATGCTCTGTCCCATCCGTCCATCATGGAGAGTCTCCACTCTGTATTCTTGACCCATATATTTTACTCCTTCTCTCCCCCTTTTCATGTGTACCAATTATGCATCTCTATGCAGGGCTTACAACTGGGATTGCATGTGTCATGCTGATTCTGAGCAAGGGTTAAACAAGTGGCAAATCCATATAGCGTTAACACAAAGGAATGTGCACCAGGGTCCTTGAACTTCAGGAAAGAACTGCAAGCAAATGCAGAATCCTTCCTCTCAATGCCAAGAAACCAGGTGGAAGAAACTATCTTTCTGCCGGACTACAGGCATGCCAGAGCCTGCAAACCAGTCAACCTCGACTTGCATGGCATAAATTCAGTTCAATAAATAATCATAGTCCCTGATGCTTTTTTTGTTAGTAATTTTATATAGCTCGAACAAGACTCGAAGGTATCTGAGTGCTTTACATGAGCACAAGTTGCTTTACAGATGGACGCATTCAGAGACTTTCCCTCCCTGCGCATTACACATCAATTACCAAATGATGGTGAAAGAGTTGACTGCACCCAACTTAAAAAAAAAATGCTTCGGGGGCGTGGCCAAGATGGCGTCGGAGTAGGACGCATCTCTGAGCCTCTCCGACGCCGCACCGACATTGCTGCGTATAGCGGGGTCCCTGGTGTGCTGCTCGGCACTAGCTGGACGTGAAGGCTGGCGGAGTGCTCCGGTGCCACCAGAGGGGCGATTTGGAGCCTGTGGCGCCGTGTAGCGCGGATCCGGGCTGCGGCCTGTGAAGCAGCGGCCTCGAGTGCTGGGAGGTCCGACCTCGGCCTCCGCGGAGCCTGGCCTTTGTGGACCCGACCGGTGCTGTCGATCCCAGCTGGGACCTGACTGGGGCGGGGCGCACCGTTCCCGCAGAAACGCAGGTCCTCGGTGCGGAGTGGTGAGAGGACACAGCGACGCCGTCAGTGGAAGCCCGTAGCCTGCCTGGCTGCGTGTCGGCGGAAATAGCCGGCTGGAGGCGCGATTACTTGGCCCACCACCGGGACGCGTCAGAGGTGAGCCGGCGCACCGGAGAAGTGAGCGGAGCCGGAGAGGGGCGTGAGGTGTGCCACTGCAGCGGAGGGCCTGGCCCGGGGGTGATCAGGAGAGGCGCCCTGGACTGGATGAGCGGAGGCTTGGCTGGCGACGCCGGGGGAGCTCTCTCGGTCTCCCTGCAGTCTGTGACCAGGGTAGGCTGCCTGTGACACTTGCTGCTTGATTAAGGGGGCACCTTGTATGGTCCCAGCGACCGGGACGCTTTGCTGCCTAGGATAAGCGGACTTGGGGGGCTGGCCGGCGGCGCCGTTTTTGGAGAGTCCCTGGAGGGCGCTCGGCGCTTCCCTTTCTTGGCTGCCTCCTAGCTGGGAGGCGCGCGCCGCGGCCTCCCCGCACTGTCGCCTGGCTGCTTGGGTGGTCCGTGGTGGTTCCTCTTTGGCCCAGTATCAACGGGGGGGCCACCACTGAAGAGCACGGAGACCGGATTGTGGGGTGCCAGGGTCCTCGACCGCTCGAGGGGCGATCTTCTGAGCCTCGTCCTCCCGGCTGCACCTAATTGGGGCCTGGAGGTGGAGTGCGGCGGCGGTTCGCGGCCATGTCCAATTCACAGCGCAGGATGGGGAAATCGGTGAAGGAGGGGTCCTCCAAGTCGTCGCAGCAACCTGCGTCACCTGGCGCCAGCGGGTCCTCCGCACACTCAGATGATGAGGCACCAGCGACTAAAGCGTTTATGAAAGAGCTCTTCGCGACTATTAAAGAGGACATCTCCGAATTAAGAACACAATTGGCATCCGACCTCCGGGAGGTGAGGAGGGACGTCGATGGGATTGGCGAAAGGGTTGCGACGCTGGAGGACCATGACCTTACCATGGCAAATGATGTGCACCAGCTCCAGCAGGACGTCATAAGGCTCACGGAGCAGAATCTGGATTTGCAAACCCACGCAGAAGACTTGGAGAACCGCTCCAGGAGAAATAACATTCGCATCAAGGCGGTTCCGTGGGATGGTGAAGCGGGGGACCTGCGTGGATACGTCCAGGCCTTGTTTCTTCAGATCTTGGAGGACGAGGAGCTGCGGGACATCCAGATGGACAGAGTGCATAGAGTGGGGCTACCTAGAAGGGGAGGGGGCCCACCGCCAGATATCCTCGTCTGTGTGCACGACTTCCAGATCAAGGAACGGATCCTACGGAAGGCTAGGACTGTCACCTCATTGCAATTTAGGGGCCATCAACCCCAGCTTTACCAGGACCTGGCAGCGACTACCTTACAGAAACGGAGGGACTTCCGGCCTGTGACCGCCTTCCTCCGGGAGCGCGGGGTATCCTACTCCTGGGGTCATCCTTTCCGGATTATCTTTCGGTGGGAGAACAGGCTGAGGCAGATCAATTCCCTGAGGGTGGCGAAGGACCTTCTGGGCATCGAAGAGGAGGAACCATCTCAGGAGGCTCGCAGCTCACCGTTTCGGAGGAGGCGCCGCTCTTCTTCCTGGCACAGAGTGGGCCCGTCCCCGGAGCGGCAACGACCGGACCCGGCGACTAGAGAGCAGGAGAGAGGTGCCGCTGTGGCATCGGTGGTCTCCGCCACCGTGACGGCTTCCCAGGGGAGCTCTGGAGCAGCATGACCCCGACATCATGGCGTGGCGTCGGAGGGGCTCTTGGCCTGAGGTCCCCGGGGTATAATGGTACTTTTGGAGAAGACACCCCGGACCTTGGACCTGGGGGTCACCGAGTTGACACCCCTGCCCCACTTCCAGTCCGGTAGGGGACTTCCGAACCTTGACCTGCTGGAACTGAAGACCGCGAGGTTCAGGTTCAGTGCCTTGAGTTGCACTTTGTTGTTCTTTGTTCTGGGGGGGGTGGGGGGGGGGGTTTGTTGGCGCTCTAACTGTGGATGTTCTGGCAGGGTGGTTGGGGTTGGGGTTGGGGGCCGGGGGGGTGGTGGTGGCGAAAAAGTGTAATGATTGTGTGCTGAAGGTGCCTTTGTTGAATTTCCCTCCTGTATTTCGTATGGGACCCTTCCCTCGAGTCCTTGTGTCTACCTCTCTCTCTTGGGAGTGGGCTCGGATGCGTGTGCTGGACCGGTGCAGGCACCATGAATGTTTGGGGGTGTGCATGGCGTGGAATCTTTTTTGTCCCTTATGCCTATCAGCATAGGAACTTGGAATGTGAAGGGACTTAACTCCCCGCAGAAGCGGCAGAAACTCTGGAAATATGTGGCGGATCACCACTTGGATGTGGTGGCCCTCCAGGAAACCCATCTCGCTAGGAGGGATGAGTTGAGGCTTCGTCATTGGCAGTTCCCTCTTATCTATAGGGCGTCTGCGGCCTCGAAGCATAGAGGGGTGGCCCTACTCTTCCGGGCTTCCCTGCATTTTCAGCCCCAGGGAGTGAGTGTGGATAAGGAGGGCCGATGGCTGTTGGTGAAGGGACTGTTGCATGGCCGCCTGTGTACTTTTGCTGTATTGTATGCCCCTAATGCGGGACAGAATGGCTTTCTGCAGGGTCTGCTGAACAAGCTGGGGGATTTTGTGGAGGGTCACTTACTCTTGTTGGGTGATTTCAATATGGTTTGGGACAGGAGTTTAGATAGCTCTGGGGCCCGCAGGGCAGACACTGGCGTCTTCTCAGACGAAACTACGCGGCAGTTAGGTGATATGGGTTTGATCGACAGTTGGCGCTTTCTCCATGCTCAGACCAGGGATTACACCTTTTTTTCCAACGTGCATCGGTCATACTCCCGCATTGACTATATCTTGGTTAGTCAGGCTCTTCGGGGGGACATACAGTTGGCTACTATCTTTCCACTCTCGCTATCGGACCATAGTCTCGTGGTTCTGGGTCTCCACTGGGCCCCCGGGGGGGATGGTTGGCGTAAATGGTACTTCCCGGCAGCTCTGGTGCGCGATGAGGAGTCCTGTAAGGTCTTACGCAAGGCTATTGGTGAGTTTTTTCTCCTTAATCCCCCTGCGGACACATCGGTGTATACCACATGGGACGCATGCAAGGCCTCTTTAAGGGGCACGTGCCTCGCCCTCAACGCGAATCTGAACAAGCTGAGGCGAGTGGAGAGGGAAGCTCTTGAATCGGAACTGGCCTCTTTGGAACAAGCCCACAAGGAGAACCCCTCCAGGGTAACTCTGCGCCCCCTGACGGCGGTGCGAGGGAAACTGAGGGCTCATTATAATAACAGGGCGGAGTTTACTCTTCTGCGACTCCGGTGCGCCTCCTACTCCCAGGGCAACAAGATCGGGCGCCATCTTGCCCGGCAACTCCGGGACAAACGCGAGAAAGATTATATAGGGGGTATTCGCGACCAGGCGGGCTCTGTGCAGCATAGAGATGCGGACAAGGCGACCGTATTCGGGCGCTTCTATGCAGCGCTCTACTCGAGTGACGCTCTTGACCCGGGTGCACAATCCGACTTCCTGGGGGGTTTGCCTCTGCCGAAAGTCTCTAAAGAATGGAATGATACCCTGTCCTCCCCCATCACCCGGGAGGAGGTCTTAGATGCCATTAAAAGCCTGAAGATGCACAAGGCCCCAGGGCCTGACGGCTACACGGCCCTCTTTTACAAAACGTTCGCCTCTGAAGTTTGCGACTACTTAGTCTCCCTCTTCAACGCAATGGCGGTTGATGGTAGGACAGCGGATTCTATGGCCGAAGGATTGATCACTATTATCCCCAAGCCGGGCAAGGACCCTACTTTCTGTGCATCTTACCGCCCGATAGCACTTCTCAATCTGGACGCCAAGCTGTACTCCTCTATCCTGGCGGGTAGACTGCGAGATCTGATGCCTGCCCTCATCCATCCTGATCAATCTGGGTTTATTAAGGGCAGGCAGACTCATGATAACCTACGCCGCGTCGTCCATCTCATAGAAAAGGCGGAACGATTTCGCATACCCGCGGTGCTAGTGGGGCTCGACGCGGAGAAGGCTTTCGACCGCGTCGACTGGGGGTTTTTGCACCAGACGCTGGTGGCCTTCGGGTTTTCCCCCCTTTTCATAAGGATGCTTGAGGCCAACTACAGTGGCCCTACCTCTCGTGTGTTGGTCAATGGTCACAGGTCCGCGAGTTTTCGCCATTCCCGGGGGACACGCCAGGGGTGCCCCCTCTCGCCCCTGCTTTTTGCCCTTAGTATAGAGCCGTTAGCGTTGGCGGTGCGGGAGGAAGAGAGGATTCTGGGACTTCCCTTTACAAGCGAGCAGCATAAGATCTCGCTCTTTGCTGACGACGTCCTGTTGTCCATCCGGGACCCAGAGCTGTCACTACCGCATGTCCACTCGGTACTCTCTGCCTATGAAGAAGTGGCGGGCTTCAAGGTTAATTTCGGTAAATCCCACATCCTAAATCTGACCTTGTCGGCGGGGGAAGTACAACGAACCCGGCTGCTTACTCCACTCGCTTGGGCGACAGAGTCCTTGCTCTACCTGGGCGTACGTCTGACTTCTACCGTGAATGCCCTGTTCCACGCTACCTTCCCGCCGCTGTTGTCTTCCGTTCGGACTGAGCTGGACCGTTGGAAGCCTAAATTTATCTCATGGCTGGGTAGGATACACGCCCTTAAAATGGTGCTCCTTCCCAAATTGTTGTACCTGTTTCAGGCTTTGCCTATTCCGATAGGGCTAGACTACTTCCGCCGATTGAAGACCGTGATGCTGCGATATGTCTGGCAGGGGGGTCGAGCACGGCTTCCATTTTCAGTCCTGCGGCGCCCACGCTTGGAGGGGGGGGTTGGCTTTCCGGACATGCATTTGTACTACAAGGCCGCTCAACTGAGGATCATCGTGGAGTGGTCCCAACAGCTATCGGACAAGCATTGGCTCCACATGGATCGGAGCGTTGTAGGCCGCTCCATCTGGGATCTGGCCTGGAAGCCTAAAGCAGACCGGCCCAAAAATGCTTACGTTAGCACTCCCACGAGCACAGTGTTGAAGGTCTGGGACACGGTGAGCGGCGATGACCGTTGGACCACATTCCCGTCCCCATTCACCCCGATTCATTTTAACCCGGCCTTTCCCCCGGCTCTGACGGACGGTCCCTTTGAAGCCTGGAGGGAGGGTGGCTGTAGAGCCCTTACCCACTTGTTCCATGGCGTCGAGCCCCTCACTTTCCACAACTGTATGCGGGACTATGGCGTTCTTCCAACGGAACGTTTTAGACATCTCCAGCTCTTACATTGGGCGACCTCGCCGGCTGTGGTGGACGCTGCTACCAGACCCTTGTCGAAATTTGAGTCCTTCCTTCTTCGTACCTCCACCATGAAGGGGACGATTTCTTTCCTGTACAAGTTGTTGCTGGACTCTGCCGTGACACCACGGCCGAGATATCAAGACCATTGGGAATTTACATTGGGGAGGGACATTTCTACTAATGAGTGGCAGGGCTTATGGAGGGATGTCACGGCACACAATCATTCTACTGACCTTAGAGAGGCACATATGAAACTCATCTTTGATTGGTACCTTTATCCCTCTAAATTGCATCGCATATTTCCCACTGCTTCAGATAGGTGTTGGCGGGGCTGTGGAATGTTGGGGGACTTTAGCCATATATGGTGGGAGTGCCCCGCCATCAAGCCATTCTGGGCTGAGATCCTATCCCACATAAAAGACATTTTGGGTTACCCAATCCCGGACTCCATGGCTTTTGTCTTGCTGGGGCTTAGGGACCCCCTACTCGAACATCAGACTAGGGCGGATAAGCGTATTATGTGGTTGTGTCTGGGTGCAGCTAAGATGACTCTGGCGGCTGCGTGGAAGTCCCCAACTGCCCCCGCTATTTCCCTGTGGCATGCCCGATTGTGGCGTCTGTTAAGCATGGAACGCCTCTCTGACATCTTTCTGGGGAATTTTAAGAACTTTATGTACAACTGGGGCCCGCTGGTGCGATTTCTGTCCCGAGGCCTGCCTTCGGCGGTGTGTCCTTCAACGCTGCGGTCCCTTCATCTCTTCCAACTTTGATTGCAAGAATGTCTGTATTGGGTGGGTGCTTGCTGGTCGCTGCCACTGGGGGGAGGGTAATGTTGGGGAGGGACGAGGGTGGGGGGATTGTTGGGGACATTGTCTTGAGTTTCTTCCTTGGTTGCGACTGGCTCTGACTGGGGATGAATACTGAGCCTTGGACGGAGTTTGGGCTGTTCTTACTGTTTGCGGGTGTTGAGTCCGCTGTTGCGCTGTCTCTCCTGGGCTGGGAGCTGGCCTGAGTGGGCCCTTCACCGCTGCTTTGTTGGACTGTTGCCAGCTTCTGGTGGACTTTGGAGCTTTGATGCCCTTCTTCTTCGACTGATTCCCTCCCTATTTTTGCTCCCCCTGTGTGGGGTTTGTGGCGGTGTGTCGCCTGTCTTTCTCTCTCTCTTCCTGATTCCCCTCTTACTGTTTCCCTACCCCTCTTGTTTCCTCTGATATACTGCAAAATAAAAATAAAAAAAAAATGCTTCTAAATGGCAAATATTTTTGTTGTCACCAGTGGAAATTGTAGCCTCAGATGCTGGACTTTGAGAAGTATAACCGCCAAAGCCGTAATGTTTTTTGGTTGTCATTATGAAGCAATGTATCAAATAAAATGCCCAGCAACTGTCTAAGAAGTGAACTATAACAAATCAGTAGATGGATTAGAGCAATACAATTATTCACATAAACCACTTATCTGATTAGTGAAATAATTTTATAGGGATGCATTCCATTTTTAAGTGATGTGCATCAAGGCATTTATACTTCTCTTGTCCTACAAAAAAATGAACACTTGAGTTAAGTTGTATTTCCGTGGGCGTGAAGTAAGAGATCCCCTTCTGAGATAAACAAAACATCTTTCTAATTTATTGTTGAAAGAGAAGCAGCAGAACATGTGTTAATTATAAATGGAGTACACACACTGGAACCTCCTTCCTGTTAGTGATGTACCCATAGCAACCAAGACAGACAAATAATGAATTCAAGGAAGTAGCTCCAAATAGTGATGCAAAGTAATAGGTAGAAGGAAAAAGGCTATTTGAGGAATAATAATAAAAAATCTATAGAGAAAAATAAGCTGTGCCTCCCCACAAACTGTGAATAAAGTGTCTTTACTGTGGGGAAAAAACAGAGAGACCATGATCTTAAGAAAAATGTTAACTGTCTCATTTTCTGGGGGTGGAGCAATTTGGGGGATAAGTGCGCAGTCTGTAGACTTGCTTCTCCGTGTGCCGTTGAATCATGCGTTCATCCTGTTTGGGTCAGCCAGCCTCTTCACAGTTTATTGGTCTAACATATCACTAATGATACTGCTTTAAAATGCCTGGTCTGTGGTGCTTGCTTTTGCCGTGGAGGTGACCAAAATAATTCTTTTGAGTCTCTGTTTGCCCTTCCTAAAAAACAAGATAGCTGTTTGAGCAGTACCTTGGCTCTGGCTGTGGCGCTGAGGCCATGCTGTGAAAAACAGTTAGCATGATGAGCTGTGGGCAGTCCTGCAGCTTTGTATTGCTGCTTCTTTGTCTGAGTACAAAGCTGAATGGGGGAGGTAAGGAGCTGCTTTTTTGAGGCCAGACGTGTGGCCCAGAACACGCTGCTTTTTTAATTCTGGAAGAGCTTCTGCTTGGTGCAATGTAGTGGGGCTTGGGGATTGCAGATGACAGACCCCATGTACATATCGCCCCGGTTATACTTCATCTTACCAGCTCTCCTTCAGACTGGCACAGAAAAGCTTTTCCACAGCAGATATCATCCAGCGCCTTCCGATGACACCATGTGGCTCAAGATCCATAAATGATCATGTTGGAGTATATTTGGCATCAACCGGTGCTCTGACATTAGTTCCAATTTTTGTGTGCACATTATCTATGCCAATCTCAAACTTTTGCTCAGTGTCTAACCGTCAAACCTTTTCAGCATTTCAACAGCGACCTCTTCAAATGTCCATCCAAAAGATTTCAGAATTATAGCCTTTTTGCCACAAGAAAGTATCTCTTTTGGATCCTCACAGCATTTGCTTGTGGTGCCTGGGATCGAAACACAACATAGCGGCATGTAACTCATTTGCCTCTGTGCACCCAAAGGCTTTTGTGGCCAAGTTAGTTTTGGTAAGCCAGCAGGGAGATGTCAAATTGAGCTCCCTCACCTAAAGGCAAGTCACCTTACAGTTAACATTCTCCTAAGAGATCTTCACACATGAAGCACCATAGAAAGGAGAAGCCCTCTTCGTCCTTGAACACTGTCTCCCTTCTGGGACTGTTCGAAGTTTCTGCAATATTCCCTGACACTAGACTCTTCCTCATTGTTCGGCTAGACTCCAGCAACAGAAAAGATGAGATAGGAGTTTCCGAGTCCATAGTCTGCTGGCTGTGCTGGATGGAATTCAGATTCTTCACCTAATGAATACTCCTTAGCTTCAGGCTGACCTAGAAATGTTTTTCCATAGCAAAGGCTCTCCAGCACCACCAGTTGAGCCACTTAAATCCAACCACGACTCCAGACATATTGTCATCAGGGTATATTAGGCACCAGCAAGATACCTGGCATCTGTTGTTTTTCCTCACCCCATCAACGTGGTCCTGGGTTCTTCCTCAGGGTCTCACTGATAGATATCTAAGCTTTCCACAGTAATTAGATTACATTTCTGACGGATACTTCTGCCTGTAGATTCCTCACCTTTTGAATACCCCCTGCGCCAGTATTCCGCGGAAATTCTTTCCTAGCTCTCCCATGTCGACGAGGACGTCATAATAGGATGGCTCCGCTCGCGACTCCATATGACTTCATCGGAGCCATAAGAAGACCTCATTGGCGTGTTGACGTCAGTTTCCTTTTTTCCGCGCCGTCGACGCGTAACGGTTTTTCTTGGGTCTCTCCATTTTCTTGGTGTTTACTTTGTTTCCTTGAATATTTCAGATGGCTATTTCTAAGGAATCCAGACTCAAGCCCTACAGGGAGTGTGGCGGTCACATGTCGATCACTGAGCCCCATGAGGATTGCCTTTGGTGCTTATCTTCCGATCACGACGTCAAAGGGTGTCGAAGCTGCAGGAAGATGAATACGAAGGCCCTTAAGGCTAAACTCTTTATGGCCAAAGCCAAAAAGGAGAACAGGAGTCGAAAGCGTGCAAAGTCGTCATCCTCTCATACTTCGAGGTCGGGAAAGCACAAGAAGTAGAAGATAAGGCATGGTTCTCTGCGCCTTTCATCGAAGAACAAGGCTTCGAGGTTGCCTTCTCCAGCTAAGGGGCTTCGAAGGAAAGACTTTGTGTCTCCATCTCCTACTCCTTCTCCACGGGCGACGCCGATTCAATCTCTGGCTCCGATGTCACCGGCGTCGAGGGGCTCTTCGACACCTAAAGGTTCTCTGGCTCCTAGTAAGTCTCCGACGCCCAGGGAGTTGTCTCCAGTTCGTGTGGCTTCACCTGTGTGGGTGCCATCTTCACCGGCTCCACAGGTTCCAGATTAGCCTCCGGTGATACCTGCTTAGTAAGGCACGGATCCATATCCTCCTTTTCCTGGTCCTGGAACGGACCATACGCATTTTTTAAATGCAATGTTTGGCATGTTTGCCAGGGCCTCCAATCCAACTGGTGCGCCTTCGGACCCCGTGGGTCCCTTGACCTTAATTTGGGTGTACCTCATCAGTATGCCCAGGCGCCCTACGTGCCATTCTTGTTGACGACTCCAGCTTGGCATTTTCCGGCGCCAAGGTCTTCCACTCTGGTTCCTCAAACTCCTTCGGCTGTCGAGTCAGCGCCGCCTTGGATTCGATGGACACCGAGTTTTGAAACTGAAGGTCCTCCATCGACGCTGATGCCATCGTCTCTGGCGCGACCGATGCCGATTCTTAGGCAGCACTCTAGAAGGGATGCGCAGAGGCTGCTTGAAGAGGAGGAATATAGACAGGAACAGGAGGAAGGAGAAATTGTTGAGTCGGTGGACGAGTTTGAAGGTTTACAGGAGGCCAGTGGATTGGATACTTCCCCTGAGTACGAACTCACCTCTCCAAAGGCTGGGGTATCGCAGGATGTTGCTCCTTATCATGTTGTAATAAGGAAAGCAGCTGAGTTACTTGATCTGCAGTAACCTTCGGCTGAAATAAAATCTAATATTCCAACTGAGGTTTTAAATACATCTTCTGCCGTTTCTGAGCCTTCTCCCATTTAATGAGGCCTTGACAGAACCTGTGAGAAGTTGGCCTAATATATGATGCTCACTAGTTCTAGTGATCACCTTGTATCAGTCCAAACAACCCTTATGGTGATTGGTTGTAAGTCAACCTTATAGACCAGCTATCCTAATGGTAGCATGGACAAAGCAGTCTTAGGCTAAACTCTTTTGGCATGTGAAGCCAGCTGTTTTACCACAATATAACCCCTTGAATACCAGATGAAAGGACACCACACAGGTTGTTATGAAAATAAATAATATATTTATTAATAACAAACACCTCTGAACTCTTAATGAGATCAGAGGGCTAAGCACATGACATTTCTTAGGAAAAATACGATAAGTTGCACGAAATTACAATGGTGCCCTAGGGGCACGACAAACCATATACTAAGTAAGTGGAATGTGAAAGTCGATAGAAGGAATGGAGCTGTCCAGAGGCTGTAGGATCGTTGGGACCACGCTGCACTAACTCTAGGTAAGTAATAGGAGGCCCACGGAACGCGTGTGCAGAGTGTGAACTCACACGCGAGATGCGTAACAACATCTATGGACAGTACAGTTCAAGAAAAAGGTAAGTATGGACAATCCTGACTAGTTAGGACTAAAACGACTGTAGAACTGGACACTAGGAGAGTCAATCTACCCTTGAGCACCGAAATGCTCTTGTTACCTCACCCACGGGCTGCGGGTGCATAGGTGCAAAGTCGTGTCGGGTTCCGGCGTTGAAGTCTATGGAGCCTGGAAGAAAAGATGCTGCAGGCGACCAGGAGGAAGATGTCCGGTGTGATCCAAAAGTGGATCAGAGATGCTAAAGACCTGAAAGCAGAGGGGACAATGTTCAGTCACTAGCCAGTGACTGGAGTGGAACCAGGAAGGAACCAGATGTCGTCGTCGCGATCAAGTGAAGAGTGGACGCTTGACTCTGCAGCCACGTGGACCAGGAGGTGTCTTTGACGACCAGGATGGAGGCCCGAGCTGTCCCACGCAGGCGCTCGCTGTCGGCGGTGTCGGATCTGGAATTGGAGTCAACAGGCCTTGGCAAAGGCAACCCACGCGGTGAGTGGATCAGGCGTCTGGTGCGGACTAGGAGAGTCCGGGGTGCTCCTCTTTTGGAAGGGAGCAAGGGCCAGTCTGGAGCAACCAGACCAGCAGTGAAGATTTCAAGGTTCGTCGTCTAGGAGGCCACTAGCCAGCCGGCAAGTGACCAGACAACGCATCGAGCAGCAAACAAGCAGGAGGACCCCACGCAATTCTCGTGGAAGCTGGAGGGCTGATCTTCGGTGCAGGAGCTGCTCGGGGCTGGGGCTTCTCAATCCCCAAAGCACTTGGTCGAGTTTACCTCAGGAGTCGTGCTGGAAGCGAAGTGCAGTTTCTTTCAAGATGGCCGGTCCCACATGTCTCGTCGCACCCACGGGTCTCAGCTTTGCTGCAGATGTGAGTTGAGGTCGGAGAGGTCTGGGAATCCGGGTCTCGTCGGGCTCTGAAGTCTGGATCCTCGAGGGAAGACGACAAAGTGAAGCCGCTGGACGCTTGATGGTGCCTGCAGTTGCAGGGTGGACCCTCCTTGCCAACAAGGGAGATTTCTTCAGTCTTCTGTGGAGCAGAACGTCGAAGTCCAGAGTTTCTTCTTCTAGAGTAGTTCAGGAATAATCTAATTGGAATGGGACCAGCTCCTACCTTTATTCTCCTAAAGGGGGCTGCACTACTGACTAGGTCCCTCCCCTGGGTGGGACCCGGAAGGGGGGTGGCTACACCCCCTATCCTTTGTCCGGTTTCGCGCCAGAGCTGGGGCAGGGATGCCCCAGCAACTGGTTTGAACCGGTGTATGCACAGGGCACCTTGTATGCCCCAGGCATGTCTCATTCCTTTCAGGCCTCCCTACCTCAATACACAAAATCATGTCTGGGGTGGTGCTAGCACCTCCCAAGGCAGGAAACCCTTTGTCCCAGCCTCCCTCGCTGGAAGGACTCCCAGCAGCAGGAGGTCAGACTTGTGTCTGTGGTGGCAGCATCCATTTTGTGATGCCAAGGCTCGAGTTAACTTTAACCGGGGTTCACAGTTACATACATGTCGTGCCCCTCTAGAAGGGTGGAATGCTACCCCCGTCGCCAGAATTGGCGAGGGGGTAGTATTCCAATTCGTATGACACCTTACTCGACATGTTTTGATAATGTTATACCAAAGTTAGCATTTAACCGCGAGGAGTTGTGGCGCCGCGGCCAGGGCGACTGACGCTGGAATCTGGGGACCACGGTTCGATCCCCGGCTCCGGCGGCAGGTTAGCCCAGCACCATGTGACTCTGGGCAATAGCTCGCTCAATCTTCCCGACGGCCCCCAGCGCCTAGAGACCCTTACGGGTGATTGTGCGCTTTACAAATGTGGACTTTACTTTACTTTGATAATGCACTTAAGAGTATATGGTATAGCGTTATCATGGAACAGCTATTAGGACTTGGTTCCGTAAGCTGCAGACGGGCTCAGCTCATGCCAGAGCACCATCTCGCATAATTCCAAGCACTCTGCCTTCAGGATTGATAAGGCCTGCCATAGGAGTGACTGATAGGAATATATGTGTCCATTTTAGGGTTAGATATAGGTATACTATATCTATAGCAAAGGGTGATTACACCACCTTGCCCCAGCTGTCTTGCAGCCAGTTGTGTCAGTTTTAGATGGCCAGTCAGGGGTGGCATAATACATGCTTCAGCCCCTGGTAGGCCCTGGGTACACCTATGCCCTGGATACCTAAGGTAGACAGTGCGTGGACTGATAAGGTGGCCCAGTACCAATTGGTAAAGGCACCTAAAGTACATGGTTGTCAATATAGAGAGAGAACAGCTAGGCTGTGGGTCTGATTAGCAGGCCCACAGCCAGGGAAAGTCGTAAGCCAGTGAAGCAAAAAAGCAAAAATCTGGGGGGGATCATAGGATTGCAGACCCCACTCTCCTACATAACCCCCCCCCCCAAACTTAGGAACATTAAACTAACCTTGACCAGGTGAGTCTGTCTGTTCTAAGTGGAAATACCTGGAGAGACCATCTGCATTGCCATGGTCAGTCCCTGGTCTGTGCTCCACTGTAAAGTCCATCCCCTTTAGGGAAATGGACCACCTAAGAAGTTTAAGGTTTTCATCCTTCATCTGATTTAGCCATAAAAGGGGCTTATGGTCGGTCTGAATCTTGAAGTGAGTTCCAAACAAGTATGGCCTCAACTTCTTCAGGGCCCAAACCACAGCAAAGGCCTCCCTTTCAATAGCTGACCAACGTTTCTCTCTAGGGGTCAGCCTTCTGCTTATAAAAGCAATGGGCTGGTCATGACCATCAATATTCAGTTGAGATAGAACAGCTCCCACACCCAACTCAGATGCATCTGTTTGGACAATGAAGGTTTTGGAGTAGTCTGGACTCTTGAGAATAGGTGCAGTACACATGGCCTGCTTTAGGTCATCGAATGCCTTCTGACAGCTAACTGTCCACTGAACTTTCTTTGGCATTTTCTTGCTTGTCAGGTCATTAAGTGCTGTCACAATGGACCCATAATTTTTGACAAACTTCCTATAGTAACCAGACAGGCCCAAGAAAGCTCTGACCTGTGTCTGGGTGGTTGGAGGAGCCCAGTCCTTTATGGCCTGTATCTTGCTCTCCAAGGGTTGAAGCTGGCCTCCACCTACGAGGTGGCCCAGGTATACAACCTGACTCTGCCCTATCTGGCACTTGGTGGCCTTGATAGTGAGGCCTGCCTTTTGCAGGGCCTCTGAAACTTTCCTCAGATGGATCAGGTGATCCTCCCAGGTGGAGCTAAAGACAGCAATATCATCTAGATATGCTGCACAGAAGTCATCCAACCCAGTGAGAACTTGGTTCACCAACCTTTGAAAAGTGGCAGGTGCATTTTTCAAACCAAAGGACATCACCACAAATTGGTAATGACCTCCTGGGGTAGAAAATGCTGTTTTGGCATTGGCATCCTCAGCTAACCTGATCTGCCAATAACCAGCTGTTAGGTCAAATGTACTCAAGAAAGTTGCAGAAGCCAACTTGTCTATAAGTTCATCTGCCCTAGGTATTGGATGGGCATCTGTCTTAGTGACAGCATTGAGACCCCTGTAGTCTACACAAAACCTCATCTCTCTCTTGCCATCCTGGGTGTGAAGTTTTGGCACTAGAACTACAGGACTAGCCCAAGGGCTCTCTGAGGGTTCAATGACTCCCAATTCCAACATCTTTTGAACTTCTTTCTTAATGCAGTCCCTGACGTGGTCAGGTTGCCTGTAGATTTTACTCTTGACAGGCAGACTGTCACCAGTGTCCACCTCATGGGTGCACCAGTTTGTCTGACTGGGTGTCAGTGAGAACATTTGTCTAAAGGATTGAAGAACCTGTTTGCAATCCTCTTGTTGATGTTCAGAGAGGCTGTCAGAAAAGACTACACCATCTACGGACCCATCATCAGGGTTCTGAGTGAGCAGGTCTGGGAGAGGGTCACTCTCTTCCTCCTGCCCCTCATCTGTGGCCATGAGCAAGCCCATGTCCTCCCTGTTGACAAATGCCTTGAGCCTGTTTACATGAAGCACCCTGTGGGGGCTCCTGGGAGTTCCCATGTCCACCAGGTAGGTGACTTCTCCCTTTTGCTCAATGATGGTATGGGGTCCAGACCACTTGTCTTGGAGAGCTGCTGGGGCTCCAACACCCACACCTTCTGTCCTGCATGATAAACAGTTAGGACAGCCTTTTGGTCATGCCAAGCTTTTTGAAGTTCTTGGCTGGCCTCAAGGTTTTTGGATGCCTTCTCCATGTACTCTGCCATCCTGGAGCGGAGACCAAGTACATAGTCCACTATGTCAAGCTTAGGCTTTTTGAGAGGTAACTCCCATCCTTCCTTCACAAGACATAGGGGTCCTCTTACAGGATGTCCAAACAGAAGCTCAAAAGGACTGTAGCAAACCCCCTTCTGTGGGACCTCTCTGTAAGCAAACAGGAGGCAGGGTAAAAGGATGTCCCATCTTCGCCTAAGCTTTTCAGGTAACCCTTTTATCATCCCTTTGAGGGTCTTGTTGAATCTCTCAACAAGCCCATTGCATTGTGGGTGATAGGGTATGGTAAATTTGTAATTTACACCACACTCCTTCCACATTGCAGTCAAGTATCCTGACATGAAGTTTGCACCTCTGTCAGAGACAACCTCCTTAGGAAACCCCACTCTGGAGAAAACTCCAAGTAGGGCAAGGGGAATAGCTTCTGGATACCTGGTGGCATGATCCACTACCACCAGTATAAATCTGTGTTCAGATGCTGTTGGGGGGTCCATTGGTCCAACAATGTCTATCCCCACTCTTTCAAAGGGTGCCCCCACCACAGGTAGTGGTATAAGGGAGGCCTTTGTTGTGCCACCTGATTTGCCACTGGCTTGACAGGTGACACATGAGCGACAAAACTCTTTAGTGTCCTCAGACATATGAGGCCAGTGAAAGTGTGGGGCAAGCCTGTCCCAAGTCTTGTTCTGGCCTAAGTGACCTGCAAGGGGAATCTCATGGGCTAAGGTGAGAAGGAAACCTCTTAAGAGACAAGGGGATGACCAGCCTCCTGGTAGCACCAGGCTTGGGGTCTCTTGCCTCAGAGTATAGGAGTCCATCGTCCCATATACCTTATGGGCACCTGTAGCATTCCCTGCAGCCTCAGCAGCAGCCTGCTGTCTGAGGGGTTCAAGGGAGGAACAGTCTAACTGTGCCTGTCTCAAGTCTGCCCTGGAAGGTCCCCCTGTCCCAAGAAACTCAACCTGTTCAGGTTCAAGCTCTTCTAGGACAGTTCCTTCTGGGGTCTTTGGGTCAGCCTCCTGTGAGAGCCGATCCTCAACCTGAGGCAGGGGGGGAAGGCTCAGCCTTACCCCTATTGCTCTTCCTCTTGGGTAGTGTCTGGTCCATTCTTCCAGGATCCAGCACTTGCTCAGCTGGGCATTTCTTGGCCTGTGACCTGGTCACAGCAAGGACATGTGAGGAGAGACCTAGCATTTCTACATGAGTCCTGTACTCCACATCTGACCACAGTGAGGATTCCAAATCATTGCCCAAAAGACAATCTACTGGGAGGTCTGAACTAACTACAACCCTTTTGAGGCCAGTTACCCCTCCCCAGGAGAAATTAACAACTTCCATACTGTGATTGGTAGTGACATTGCTAGCATTGGTCACTAGGTAATCTGAACCTAGCATGATCTGGTCAGGGTCCACAAATGTTGGTGTCACCATGGTGACACTGGCACATGTGTCCCTGTAGGCCTGAGCCATTTTTCCATTGATTAAAGGCGTTTGCCTGTATTTGCCCAGAGTACTAGGACTTACAGTAGGGGTCATATCCATGTCCCCAGTACAAACAAGAACTGCCTGAGTAGGTATTCTGACTAAGTCAGAATCCACCTCAGTTCCCAGGGTTAACCCAACTATAGCCTTGGGAGGTACACTACCACTACTAACTGTACTAGGGGGTGCAGGTGTCTTAGGGACAGTAGTGGTAGGAGTTTGGCCTTTCTTGGTGCACTCACTAAACCAGTGAGTCTTACTTTTACAGTATTGGCACCATGGTTTCTTAGGACCATCATGTTTCTTCTTTTGGGAATTCTGGGACCCACTCTCCTTAGATTGTTGGGGCCCTGTTGAAGACTTCTGGTCATTTTGCTTATTCTCATTATTACCCTTCTGGTCTGCTTTCTTCTGGCCACCACCCTGGTTCTGGTTCTGCTGCTTGACCCTTGTCCTGACCCATCTGTCTGCCTTCTTTCCCAATTCTTGGGGAGAGGTCAGATGTGAGTCAATCAAGTACTGATGCAACAACTGGTTCTGACAATTATTTAAGATTTGCTCTCTCATAATTAGATTATACAATCCTGTGTAATCAGTAACTTTACTACCCAGTAACCAGCCTTCCAAAGCCTTAGTGGCACAATCAACAAAGTCAGTCCAATCTTGAGCCTGAGTTTTCTGGGTGTCCCTGAACATCAACCTGTACTGTTCAGTGGTTAAGCCAAACTCATCAATCAGTGCAGTTTTCAAGACTTGGTAATCATTAGCATCCTCATCTCTAACAGTGAGGAGCTTATCTCTACCTTTACCTTCAAAGGGGAGCCACAATATAGCTGCCCACTGACTCTGGGGTACCTGCTGTACTTTGCAGGCTCTCTCCAAAGCAGTTATCCACTTGTGGATATCATCTCCTGTCTTATAGGAGGGCACTATTTTACTCAGGTGTCTATTATCAAAACTCCTGTCTTTATCCTTAGGGATATTGCTGCCACCAGTGGGTGCTAACCCACTCAACTGTTGCTCTCTAGCAAAGGCAAGTTTCTCCCCTTTGGATCCTCAGATTAACTTCCTTCATCTTTGCTTCATGCTCTCTCCTCTGAGGGGAAGTCATTCTCGTCTGAGCAGATGCATGAGAGTGCACAGATCTATTGGAGTCCCTAGAAGGAGATCTATCTCTCCTAACCCCAAAGTTAGGCCTGCTAAGGGTCAGCACTGAGGGTCCCCCAGTTCCTTCCCTATGTAGGTCTAAGTTGGCCCTTGTAAGTCTGCTGACTAAAGGTTGCCCATTGTCTGCCTCATCCTCAGATACATCCCCTTCTTCCCTATCTTCATTCTCTGCTTCAGGGAGGTTGGAGTCTGGATCACCAGGTGTACCTTCTAAGGGGGCATGCTCCCATCTGGATTAGAGGGGCCTGCAGTAGCAGCCCTTCTGGCATCATATGTCTCTAAGAGACCTAACAGAAAAGGAGTGGTAGGGTTAGAACCCTGTTTCAATTTCCTGGAGGTACACAATTGTCTCATCTCCTGGAAACTGAGAGCTGCATATCTGGAAAGGACCTGTGGAGGTTCACTAACCACTAGGGGAGTCTCTGAAGTCTCTCCATGGGTAGACATGCTTTCTAGTGAGGTGTAAGTGATGCACCTACCTACACTATGGGTTTTCCTACTGATCCCTTGCTAAGAGTTTTAGTCAGGGTGTGCTAGGCCCTTTCTACTACAACAGCTGGTTCAGTAGAACTCAGAGTATTTCTAAGCTTGTTATATGTACCTATAGTACTTTATGTGATCTTTCAAATGATATTTCAAGATTATATGTGGTAAAAACAACAGCAAGCTCAAATCCCAACCGCTGCACACCAATGTGAGAAGTTGGCCTGATATATGATGCTCACTAGTTCTAGTGATCACCTTGTATCAGTCCAAACAACCCTTATGGTGATTGGTTGTAAGTCAACCTTATAGACCAGCTATCCTAATGGTAGCATGGACAAAGCAGTCTTAGGCTAAACTCTTTTGGCATGTGAAGCCAGCTGTTTTACCACAATATAACCCCTTGAATACCAGATGAAAGGACACCACACAGGTTGTTATGAAAATAAACAATATATTTATTAATAACAAACACCTCTGAACTCTTTATGAGATCAGAGGGCTAAGCACATGACAATTTCTTAGGAAAAATACGATAAGTTGCACGAAATTACAATGGTGCCCTAGGGGCACGACAAACCATATACTAAGTAAGTGGAATGTGAAAGTCGATAGAAGGAATGGAGCTGTCCAGAGGCTGTAGGATCGTTGGGACCACGCTACACTAAATCTAGATAAGTAATAAGAGGCCCACGGAACGCGTGTGCAGAGTGTAAACTCACACGCGAGATGCGTAACAACGTCTATGGACAGTACAGTTCAAGAAAAAGGTAAGTACGGACAATCCTGACTAGTTAGGACTAAAATGACTGTGGAACTGGACACTAGGAGAGTCAATCTAACCTTGAGCACCGAAATGCTCTTGTTACCTCACCCACGGGCTGCGGGTGCATAGGTGCAAAGTCGTGTCGGGTTCCGGCGTTGAAGTCTATGGAGCCTGGAAGAAAAGATGCTGCAGGCGACCAGGAGAAAGATATCCGGTGTGATCCAAGGGTGGATCAGAGATGCTGAAGACCTGAAAGCAGAGGGGACAATGTTCACAGTCACTAGCCAGTGACTGGAGTGGAACCAGGAAGGAACCAGATGTCGTCGTCGCGATCAAGTGAAGAGTGGACGCTTGACTCTGCAGCCACGTGGACCAGGAGGTGTCTTTGACGACCAGGATGGAGGCACGAGCTGTCCCACGCAGGCTCTCGCTGTCGGCGGTGTCGGAGCCGGAATCGGAGTCAACAGGCCTTGGCAAAGGCAACCCACGCGGTGAGTGGAAAAGGCGTCTGGTGCGGACTAGGAGAGTCCGGGGTGCTCCTCTTTTGGAAGGGAGCAAGGGCCAGTCTGGAGCAACCAGACCAGCAGTGAAGATTTCAAGGTTCGTCGTCTAGGAGGCCACTAGCCAGCCGGCAAGTGACCAGACAACGCGTCGAGCAGCAAACAAGCAGAAGGGCCCCACGCAGATCTCGTGGAAGCTGGAGGGCTGATCTTCGGTGCAGGAGCTGCTCGGTGCTGGGGCTTCTCAATCCCCAAAGCACTTGGTTGAGTTTACCTCGGGAGTCGTGCTGGAAGCGAAGTGCAGTTTCTTTCAAGATGGCCGGTCCCACGTGTCTCGTCGCACCCACGGGTCTCAGCTTTGCTGCAGATGTGAGTTGAGGTCGGAGAGGTCTGGGAATCCGGGTCTCGTCGGGCTCTGAAGTCTGGATCCTCGAGGGAAGACGACAAAGTGAAGCCGCTGGACGCTTGATTGTGCCTGCAGTTGCAGGGTGGGCACTCCTTGCCCACAAGGGAGATTTCTTCAGTCTTCTGTGGTGCAGAACGTCGAAGTCCAGAGTTTCTTCTTCTAGAGTAGTTCAGGATTAATCTAATTTGGAATGGGACCAGCTCCTACCTTTATTCTCCTAAAGGGGGCTGCACTACTGACTAGGTCCCTACCCTGGGTGGGACCAGGAAGGAGGGGTGGCTACACCCCCTATCCTTTGTCCGGTTTCGCGCCAGAGCTGGGGCAGGGATGCCCCAGCAACTGGTTTGAACCCGTGTATGCACAGGGCACCTTGTGTGCCCCAGGCATGTCTCATTCCTTTCAGGCCTCCCTACCTCAATACACAAAATCCTGTCTGGGGTGGTGCTAGCACCTCCCAAGGCAGGAAACCCTTTGTCCAAGCCTCCCTCGCTGGAAGGACTCCCAGCAGCAGGAGGTCAGACTTGTGTCTGTGGTGGCAGCATCCATTTTGTGATGCCAAGGCTCGAGTTAACTTTAACCGGGGTTCACAGTTACATACATGTCGTGCCCCTCTAGAAGGGTGGAATGCTACCCCCATTGCCAGAATTGGCGAGGGGGTAGTATTCCAATTCGTATGACACCTTACTCGACATGTTTTGATAATGTTATACCAAAGTTAGCATTTAACCGCGAGGTTGATAATGCACTTAAGAGTATATGGTATAGCGTTATCATGGAACAGCTATTAGGACTTGGTTCCGCAAGCTGCAGACGGGCTCAGCTCATGCCAGAGCACCATCTCACATAATTCCAAGCACTCTGCCTTCAGGATTGATAAGGCCTGCCATAGGAGTGACTGATAGGAATATATGTGTCCATTTTAGGGTTAGATATAGGTATACTATATCTATAGCAAAGGGTGATTACACCACCTTGCCCCAGCTGTCTTGCAGCCAGTTGTGTCAGTTTTAGATGGCCAGCCAAGGGTGGCATAATACATGCTTCAGCCCCTGGTAGGCCCTGGGTACACCAATGCCCTGGATACCTAAGGAACACAGTACAGGGACTGATAAGGTGGCCCAGTACCAATTGGTAAATGCACCTAAAGTACATGGTTGTCAATTTAGAGAGAGAACAGCTAGGCTGTGGGCCTGATTAGCAGGCCCACAGCCAGGGAAAGTCGTAAACCAGTGAAGCAAAAAAGCAAAAATCTGGGGTGACCATAGGATTGCAGACCCCACTCTCCTACAGAACCTATTTTAGAAGTCTGGCGAAAACCGTTGACTGCTCCAGCAGTGTCCAGGTCTATTGTGAGAAGATACAAACCAGCTCCTGGGGATCCTGCATTTCTTTCATCACATCCGTCACCTGAAAGCTTGGTGGTCCAGGATTCTTGCTCAAAACAATCTTCTTGTTCCTTCCCTACCATTCCGGGGTGTTGGACTTGGCTCTTTTGGCAGGTTCACCACTAAACTTTTTGCTTTTATATGTGACCTGGTGTTAGTTTTTGGCTTCTGCGCACTTTAACCCTGTCTTTCAGTGTAAAGTGCGTGCGCAGTCTGAGTGCGTGTGGTGCGATTGGCCTGCCCTCCCACAGGATTGCATGGGGAATGTGTGTGTCCATGGTAGTTCCTGATGTGTGGGGAGTGCAGGGGCGAGTTTGGTATGTGCGTACTCGTGAGATTAAATGCTGCGCGAGGGTGTGTGCAGATTTAATGTGTCTAGTGTAGAAGTGCCACTTCTAGAAGTTGGCATGTCTGTGTAGTAAATGTGAATTGACTGTCTGGCTTGTGATTGGCTGGAGCTGGCTGGTGTTCCTGGCTCCAGGAGTCAGGATGGGTCTGCCCCGGTGGTGAATGGAGAGATCTGCATGTTGATGGGAGGGAGGAGTGCACCTGGGACCTGAATAGGGCTGGGCCTTCCCTACACAATGCTGGCTCTGCCCCCTGTGGTGCGACTGATGTCCCTAGCCTGTCCTGTGAATGGGGAGGGGGCTGAGCACAACAAAGTGCTCCAGAACCAGCTGCGTCTGGTTTTCCCCCTACCCTGCAACCTCCAGACAAAGGAAATATGTGTATAAAAAGGGGCTGTGATCCCATGCAAGTTGTTCTTTCTGATCCTGACTTGAGGGGGGCCTGCTGCTGCTGCTGGGTGCCAGGAGGAACCGCCACTGGGTGTTGCCTCCCTGCTGGAGGGCCCTGTGAGCTGGCCCCTGGGCCCAGCCTTTGCCCCCCTTCCAGCTAAAAAGGACTTCCTCTGGACTTGAGACTTTGGGGCTTTGTAGCACCTGGGAGCGCTTGGTTTGTTATCCTGGGAAGCACTCGTGTTTTCCTGAGGAGCACTTGGCTTGCTACTACTAAAGAGGCGCTTTGTTTTGCTAGGCAGCGCTTTTTCCCTGCAGCACGGAGCTGGGATCGTCTGCCTGGGGGAATCCCCGACGTAGAGATTCCCCCGCAACCCGCCTCATTTTCGGCGCGTGTGCCCACCCCGCGTCTCTGCTGTGTCGTGGGTCTTGTGTGGATTTGTAGGCGTAGCAGATGCCCACCCTGCATTATGTGCCTCGCGGGTGCCTACCTTGCACATCTGCTCATTTTTATCCCTAGCGGGTGCCCACCCCGCCAGGGACCTTGCCCCTATTCAGATACCCCTAGCGGGTGCCCACCCCGCCAGGGACTTTTTTTTAAATTTCTGTTTATTGTTTTCCAACACAAAAAGAAAACAAAACAAACAACAAGGAGTTGTACATGGATATGGAGTCTCGATTCAACTAAGTATCACAAGTACCATGAGCAAAGAAGGTATACAGTAATACATTAGCATTCATGGCAGTCAATAACCGTCCGGAGGATGAACACAATTCTCGGTGACATGAGGTGCTGACGAGTATTATGGTGATGATGCGCAGCGTAGGCGGCATAGTGGAACCACTTAATACGTGAGGGCCCTTCGGGAGCGTCTGGGAGTGCAGAGTCAGCAGGCAATATGTAACGGTAAGTCGTGCTTTGTAGTGAGAGGCAGAGGAGTACGTGGGGTCAACTTGCTGGAGCGAATGGAGGTCCGTGGTGTATGCAGCGGTAGGTAATATCGCTTACCCCTGAATGTCGTTAGTGTCACCAACACGGTCCCCCCCTAGACTATTGTCGTCATGTGCCTGGGCAAGTAGGTAGTTAACCAAAGGTTCCCAAATGTCTTTAGGTTGGCTCGACATCGGTAGCAGTTCAGTGAATGTTATATGCTGTTCCTGACAGTAAGTCATGTCCGCTAGCCAGTCCTTGAATTTAGGTGCCCTGCCCTGCCCCGACCCCAGCGACATGCCACCCGCCGCTTTGCCAAAAGCAATGCAGTATCAATGAATTCTGATAGATACATCTGCCGTGTGGATTCCTCACCTTGTGAATATCCCCCTTGCGTCAGCAACGTTCGGAATTTTTCTTTGTAGCACGCCGGCGTGGACGATGTCATAGGAACGCGGCATCGCACGCGACTCCGTCTGACGTCACCGACCCCTTATTAGGCCTACGTCGGCGTGATGAAATCAATTCCCTTTTTTCCGCGTCGTCGACGCTAACGGTTTCAGGTATCTTCTGTAGTTACAGATAGAGACTTTGTTTCATTTTGGCTGTTACTGTTTCTGTTCTTCGTCGAGGATGTCGTCGAAGAAAACGGGATTCAAGCAGTGCGGCTCGTGTGCCAGGATGATGTCAATTACTGATCCACACGAGGATTGTTTATGGTGTTTGGGATCAGATCACGACGTCAAGGGCTGTCGATCCTGTTAAAAAATGAATCCGAAGGCTCTACGTGAACGAGAAGCGAAACTCTTATTGGCCAAAATTAAGAGTAAAGAAGCCGATAGATCTTCGAGATCAAGATCAAGACACTCCAAGTCGAGACCGAAATCAAGATCGAGGTCGCGATCGAGGTCGAGGGCCAGATCGGAGTCGGCGTCGAAGTCGGCTTCTGGACATGCTTCGGGTTCCTCGAAGAAAAGACATAAGAGGAAGAAACATAGTTCTCGCCATCATTCGGGGTCTTCGGACTCTAAGAAGAAATCTTCTCATAAGCATCACAAGGACTTTGTGTCTCCATCTCCTGCTGGTGGTGTCACTCCGGTAAGATCTCGAGAGCATACACCGGAGCCGGAACTGGATCCGAACCCGGCTTCGGATCACTCTTCGGAGCATGAGGACGTCGTGGAAGTTCCTCAATCTCCGATTCCAGAGGATGAACCGGAAATTCAAAAGGATCAAGGAGAGCCGAATCCAGTACAGCCTCCTACTAATCCTATGGGTTCTTACCCTTCTTTTCCTGGTCCTGGTCAAGATCCATCGCATTTCCTTAATGCTATGTATGGAGTGTATGCGAGGGCAATGTACCCCACTGGAGCACCTGCGGGTCCTATGGGTCCTTTGTCTTTCAACTTGGGTGTTCCCCAAACTTATGCACTGGCGCCTTTTCTACCTTTCATGCCGACTCCATATCCTTGGATCGGTTCGGCGCCGCCGAGGTCATCGACTCCGCGCACGGCTTCGCCGACTCCGGAGCAACCTCGGAATTCGGATCGAGGCTCGACGCCGGTTCCTGTTGCTCAACCTTCTGTTGTTCCAGCTCCTCGATCGACGCCGGCTCCGACTCCATCCGAGTCGTTGCCGGATCCATCGACGTCGATCCGTATAGAGTGGTCGAGACGTAGAGCCCAGCGTCTACTGGAGGAGAAAGAGTATATGGAACCTGAAGTGGAGGAAGGTGAACTTCAGGAACATGATGATTGTTTTGAGGATCTTCATTCTGCTAGCAGTCTTGAACTTTCTCCTGAATGGGGGTTACCTGTGGTTTCAGATGCACCCTCCAAGGATGTGGTACCATACCATATAGTAATTCGGAAAGCTGCTGATTTGCTGAACTTAACTTTGCCAACAGTTGAGTTCAAACCTAATATCCTCACAGAAGTCTTACATTCACCTTCTTCTATCATTGAGCCTACTCTACCCTTCACTGAGGCTCTGACCGAACCAATTCTAGAAGTTTGGAAAAAGCCTTTGTCTGCACCTGCAGTATCTAGATCGGTGGCGAGACGTTATAGGGTGGCTCCTGGAGATCCTGAGTTCTTGTCATCTCACCCTTCGCCGGAGAGTCTGGTAGTTCAGGCTGCTTGTGCGAATAGATCGGCTGGCTCCTTTCCTCAAGTTCCTGGGGATAAAGACTCCAAAAAGTTGGATCAGGCCGCTAAGAAGGTCTTCTCCTCAGGTAGCATGGCCTTAAAATCAACAAATGCTACTTGTTTGCTTGGCAGATATGTGCATGCCTTAATGGACTCTGTCAAACAATTATCTGCTAAACTTCCAGAAGAAGACAGGAAAAACTTTACTGAAGTTGTTTTGGACCCTCAGGCTGCAGCCCGTCAAGTTATTCAGAGTGGCATGGACACTGCAGACTCTGTGGCTAGAATAATGGGTTCTTCAGTAGCTACCAGAAGAGCTGCTTGGTTAAAGTCCTCAGAGTTTTCCACTGATTTACAGGCTACTCTTTTGGATTTACCTTTTGACGGGGTTGGTCTTTTTGGAAAAAAAGCAGATACAGCTCTGGAGAGGTTCAAAGATAGCCGGGGCGACGGCTAGATCTTTGGGTTTGCAAGCGAAGGGTACAGCCACCAGAAAGTTCAGAGGCTTTGGCAGATCTTCCTTTCGTCCTTTCAGGCAAGGCCAGCAACAGCAGCAGCAACAGAACCCTCTGTACAAGTCTTATAGAGTGTGAGAAGTTGGCCTGATGTGCAGTGCTCACTGTTCTAGTGATCACTATATATCAGTCCAAACAACCCTTATTGATGATTGGTTGTAAGTCAACCTTATAGACCAGCTATCCTAGTAGCATGGATACGAGCAGTCTAAGGCTAAGACTCTAGAGGGCGTGTTAAGCCAGCTGTTTTACCATCACATTACCCCTTGAACACCCAGTGAAAGGACACCACACAAGTTGTTATGAAAATAAACAGTGTATTTATTTATAACAAGACTACCCTGGCTCTTTATGAGACAGGGAGCTAAGCACACAACAAAACTCTTATAAAAATACTTAAGTTAGCACAGTATACACAAATGCCCGAGGGGCACGAAAAACCATATACTCTGAAAGTGGAATGCGAAATTACTAGCAGGTAAGTACAGTACTAATAGGCTTTGGAATCGCTAGGACTTGACTATGGAATCGTTAGATTACTTCTAGGAGGCCCAGGGGACTCGGGTGCAGAGTGTGCACTCTCACGCGGGATGTGGGACAAAGTCTATGGAAGCTAGTAACGCTAAAGTTAGTGTTCACGGGCGAACCCGACCTGGTAGGGAGAAAACGACAGTGGATCCTGACCCTTGGATAGTGAGGCTATGCTGGGGCACCGAAATGCCGAAGTTACCTAGCCCAGGGGCTGCAGCTGCATAGGTCTCAAAAGACGTCGGGAATCCTCGTTGCCGGACCAGGAGCCTGGAAGAAAGATGCTGGCAGGCGACCAGTGAAGATAGTTCGAGTTGATCCAAGCCTGGATCTGGAAGATGGATGACACCTGAAAGCAGAGGGGACCAAGTTCGTGACTACTAGCCAGTAGTCAGTGGGCACCAGGAGGGCACCGGATGGTAGTCACCTCGACTAGGTGAGTGGGCGACGCTGGCTCTGCAGATCTCACGGACCAGGAGGCGTTGTCGGCGACCAGGATGGAGAGGCGAGCTGTCCCACGATGGATGAAGCTGTCGGCGTCGAAGTTACCCAGGATTGGGCAACAAGCCTTGGCTAATTCAAGCCCACGCGGTGGACTCAAAATGGCGTCTTGAGTGGACCAGGAGGGTCCTGGGTGCTCCTCTTCGGGAAGGGAGCAAGGGCCAGTCCGGAGCAACCAGACCAGCAGCAGTGATGTCGTCGGGCGTCGTTCAGAAGGCCACAAGCCAGCGGGCTAGTAGCCAAACAACGCGGTGAGCAGCAAAAAGCAGAAGGGCCCCACGCAGATCGTGGAGATGCTGGGAGGCTGCACTTCGGTGCTGGAGCTGCTCAGGGTTGGGGCTTCTCGGACCCCAAAGCACTCACCAGGAAATTACTCGGCGGGCTTGCTGTGCAGAAGTCGTGCAGTCTTGCAGATGGCCGGTCCCTCGAGGTCTCGTCGCACCCACGGTTCTCAGCTGGGCTGTAGAGGTGGGTAGAGGTCAGAGGTGCCAGGGAAGCCGGTTCTCGTCGAGCTGGGCAGTCGGATTCCGGAGGAAGGACTTGCAGCAGACCGCAGTGTTCTTGCGATGGTGCCTGCGGATGCAGGGTGACTACTCCTTAGCCACAAGGGAGAAATCTTAGGAAGAAGTCTTGAGTTCCTTTCGTAGAAAGTAGTTTCAGGATTCAAAGATGATCTAATTTGGAAGGGGGCCTGCTCCTACCTTTATCTGGGAAAAGGGGGCTGGCACTAAGTCCTGCCCTATGGGTGGGACCCGGAGGGGGGTGGTTACACCCACTTCCTTGGCGGGCTTTTCCCCAGCTCAGGGTCTGAAGTGTCCCTGGAACTGGTTCAAGCCGGCTATGCATAGTGAGCACCGGGGTGCCACTTGCAGTCACCTTCCTCTGAAGCCCTGCCTACCTAGGATACACAAAATCCTGTCTGGGACGGTGCTGGCACCGCCCCTGGCAGGAAACCCTTTGTCCTTATCTCCTGCTCTGGGAGGACTCCCAGCAGCAGGAGGGCAGACTTGTGTCTCGGTGGCAGCATCCATTTTGTGGAGCTGAGGCTCTGTTTGACTTTAACCGGGGTTAGGGGTTACATACATGTCGTGTCCCTCTAGAAGGGTGGAATGCTAACCCCGTCGCCAGAATTGGCGAGGGGTTAGTATTCCAATTCGTATGACACCTTACTCGACATGTTTTGATAAAGCGATACCAGAGTTGGCATATAACCGCGAGGATTATAATGCACTTAAGAGTATATGGTATGCGATATCATGGAAACGGCTAAGGGATGGATCCCGAAAGCCGCAGACAGGCTCAGCTCATGCCAGAGCACCATCTCACACGATTCCAAGCACTCTGCCTTCAGGATTGCTAAGGCCTGCCATAGGAGTGACTGATAGGAGATCTGTGTGTCCATTTTTAGGGTTAGATATAGGTATACTATATCTAAAGCAAAGGGTGAGTACACCACCTTGCCCCAGCTGTCGTGCAGCCAGTTGTGTCAGTTTAGTTAGTCAGACCAGGGGTGGCATAATACATGCTTCAGCCCCTGGGAGACTTCTGGGTACACCTCAGCCCTGGGTACAGGGACTTGGAGAGGGCCCAGTGCCAATTCAGTACCTGAGTACAATTTGGATAGAGAGAACAGCTAGGCTGTGGGTCTGATTAGCAGGCCCACAGCCAGGGAAAGTCGTAAACCAGTGCAGCAAAAAGCAAAAATCTGGGTGATCATAGGATTGCAGACCCTACTCTCCTACATGACCCCCCCCCAAACTTTGGGACAATAAACTAACCTTGACCAGGTGAGTCTTCTTGCTCTAAGTGGAAATACCTGGAGAGCCCATCAGCATTGCTGTGATCAGTACCAGGTCTATGCTCCACTGTAAAATCCATCCCCTGTAGGGAAATGGACCACCTAAGCAGTTTGGGGTTTTCACCCTTCATCTGATTTAGCCACAAGAGGGGCTTATGGTCGGTCTGAATGGTGAAGTGAGTGCCAAACAAGTAGGCCCTCAGCTTCTTCAGGGCCCAAACCACAGCAAAGGCCTCCCTCTCAATAGCTGACCAATTTTTCTCTCTGGGTGTCAACCTTCTACTAATGAAAGCAATAGGCTGATCATTACCATCAAAATTCAGTTGAGACAGAACAGCCCCCACACCCAACTCAGAAGCATCTGTTTGGACAATGAATGGCTTGGAGTAATCTGGACTCTTTAGGATAGGTGCTGTGCACATGGCCTGCTTTAGGTCATTGAATGCTTTCTGACAGCTTGCTGTCCACTGAACTTTCTTTGGCATCTTTTTGCTTGTCAGGTCATTAAGAGGGGTCACTATGGACCCATAATTTCTGACAAACTTCCTATAGTACCCAGTCAGGCCCAAGAAAGCTCGAACTTGAGTCTGGGTGATTGGAGGAGTCCAGTCCTTGATGGCCTGTATCTTACTCTCCAGTGGCTGAACCTGGCCTCCACCTACAAGGTGGCCCAGGTATACAACCTGTGTCTGCCCTATCTGGCACTTTGTGGCCTTGATAGTGAGGCCTGCCTTTTGCAGAGCCTCTAACACTTTCCTCAGGTGGACCAGGTGATCCTCCCAGGTGGAGCTAAAGACAGCAATATCGTCTAGATATGCTGCACAGAAGTCATCCAGCCCAGTGAGGACTTGATTCACCAACCTTTGGAAGGTGGCAGGTGCATTTTTCAGTCCAAAGGGCATCACCACAAACTGATAATGCCCTCCAGGGGTAGAAAATGCTGTCTTGGGTTTGGCCTCCTCAGCTAACCTGATTTGCCAATAGCCAGCTGTCAAATCAAATGTACTTAAGAAGTTGGCAGAAGCCAATTTATCTATAAGTTCATCTGCTCTTGGTATTGGGTGGGCATCAGTCTTAGTGACTGCATTGAGGCCTCTGTAGTCTACGCAAAACCTCATCTCTTTCTTACCACCCTGGGTGTGAGGTTATGGCACTAGAACTACTGGGCTAGCCCAAGGGCTATCTGAGGGCTCAATGACTCCCAGCTCCAACATTTTCTGCACTTCAGTTTTGATGCAGTCTCTAACATGATCAGGCTGTCTGTAGATTTTACTCTTGACAGGCAGACTGTCTCCAGTGTCAACATCATGGGTACACCAATCAGTTTGGCTGGGTGTCAGAGAGAACATATGTCTGAAGGATTGCAGGACTTGCCTGCAATCCTGTTGCTGATGTTCAGTGAGGCTGCCACAAAAGACAACACCATCAACTGATCCATCATCAGGATTCTGAGTGAGCAGGTCTGGGAGAGGGTCACTCTCTTCCTCCTGTCCCTCATCTGTGGCCATGAGCAAGCTCATGTCCTTCCTGTCAACATATGCATTGAGCCTGTTAACATGGAGCACTCTGAGAGGGCTCCTGGGAGTTCCAAGGTCCACCAAGTAGGTAACCTCTCCCTTCTGCTCAATGATGGTGTGGGGCCCAGACCATTTGTCTTTCAGAGCTGCTGGGGCCACTGGCTCCAGCACCCACACCTTCTGTCCTGGCTGGTACACAGTCAGAACAGTCTTTTGGTCATGCCAAGCTTTTTGAAGTTCTTGGCTGGCTGCCAGGTTTTTAGATGCCTTCTCCATATACTCAGCCATCCTGGAGCGGAGACCAAGTACATAGTCCACTATGTTGGTTGCAGGCTTTTTGAGAGGTCTCTCCCATCCTTCCTTCACCAAACACAGGGGTCCTCTCACAGGATGCCCATACAGAAGCTCAAAAGGGCTGTAGCCAACCCCCTTCTGTGGGACCTCTCTGTAAGCAAACAAGAGGCAGGGGATCAGAACATCCCATCTTCTCCTAAGAGTTTCAGGTAGTCCATGAATCATCCCTTTGAGGGTCCTGTTGAATCTCTCAACAAGCCCATTGCATTGTGGATGATAGGGGGTGGTGAACTTGTAGTTCACACCACACTCCTTCCACATTGCAGTCAGATATCCTGACATGAAGTTTGTACCTCTGTCAGAAACGACCTCCTTAGGGAAACCCACTCTGGAGAACACTCCAACTAGGGCTCTTGCCACTACAGGTGCTGTAGTGGTCCTAAGTGGTATAGCTTCAGGATACCTGGTGGCATGATCCACTACCACCAGTATAAACTTGTGCCCTGATGCTGTCTGGGGTTCCATTGGACCAACAATGTCAATCCCCACTCTTTCAAAGGGAACCCCCACCACAGGTAGTGGTATGAGGGGGGCCTTTGTTGTGCCACCTGACTTACCACTGGCTTGGCAAGTGACACAGGAGCGACAAAACTCCTTGGTATTCTCATTCATATGGGGCCAGTGAAAGTGTGAGACAAGCCTGTCCCAAGTCTTTGTCTGACCTAAATGACCTGCAAGGGGAATCTCATGGGCCAAGGTGAGAAGGAAACCTCTCAGAGACAAGGGGATGACCAGCCTCCTGGTTGCACCAGGCTTGGGGTCTCTAGACTCAGAGTACAGGAGTCCATCTTCCCAGTATACCCTGTGGGCACCTGTGGCATTCCCTGCAGCCTCCGCAGCAGCCTGCTGTCTGAGGGGTTCAAGGGAAGGGCAGTCTAACTGTGCCTTCCCCAGGTCTGCTCTGGAGGGTCCCCCTGAGCCCAGAAACTCAACTTGATCAAGTTCAAGCTCTTTAGGCTCAGTTTCCCTCAGTTCTCTCAGATCAGCCTCCTCAGAGACTTGATCCTCAACCTGGGGCAAGGGGGAAGGCAAAGCCTTACCCTTACTGCTCTTCTTCTTGGAAGGTGTCTGGTCCATAATTTCAGGATCCAGCACCTGTTCAGTGGGGCATTTTCTGGCCTGTGACCTAGTCACAGCAAGCACATGTGCTGGCAAGCCTAACATTTCCATGTGAGTCCTCTGCTCCACTTCTGACCATAGTGATGACTCCAAATCATTGCCCAACAAACAATCAACTGGGAGGTCTGAACTGACTACAACTTTCTTTTGTCCCTTCACTCCACCCCAGGAGAAAGCCACAATTGCCACACTATGACTAGTAGTGACATTGCTGGCATTGGTCACCAGGAAATCAGTACCTGGCATGATCTGTCCAGGGTCCACAAAGCTAGGTGTCACCATGGTGACACTGGCACAAGTGTCCCTATAGGCCTGAGCCATTTTGCCATTAATCAAAGGCGTCTGCCTGTATTTGCCCAAAGTATTGGGACTTATCTCAGGGGTTATATCCATATCCCCTGTACAGACAAGGACAGCCTGGGTGAGTGTGCCAACTAAGTTGTCAGACCCCTCAGTTCCCAAGGTTAACCCAACTAATGCCTTGGGAGGTACACTACCACTACTGACTGTACTAGGGGGTGCAGTTGCCTTAGGGGCTGTAGTGGCAGGAGTTTGTCCTCCTCTTTTGGTGCACTCACTAAACCAGTGAGATTTACTTTTGCAGTACTGGCACCACCTTTTTGACTGGCCTTCTTGAGTCTTCTTCTTCTGGGAAGCCTGACCCCCACCCTCTTTGGTTTGTTGGGGACCTGGTGAAGACTTCTGGTCGTTTTGTTCACTCTTTGCACTACCCTTCTGGTCTGCTTTCTTCTGACCACCCTGGTTCTGGTTCTGGTTCTGCTTGATCCTTGTCCTGACCCATTTGTCTGCCTTCTTTCCCAATTCTTGGGGAGAGGTCAGATCTGAATCAACAAGGTGCTGGTGCAACAACTGGTTCTGACAATTGTTTAAAATTTGTTCTCTCATCATAAGATTATACAATCCTGTGTAATCTGTAACCTTGCTACCCAGCAACCAGCCCTCCAAAGCCTTAGTGGCACAATCCACAAAGTCAGACCAGTCCTGAGACTGAGTTTTCTGTGTGTCTCTGAACAGCAACCTGTACTGCTCAGTGGTTAAACCAAACCCATCAATCAGTGCATTTTTCAGGACCTGGTAATCATTAGCATCCTCCACTCTTGTAGTGAGGAGCTTATCTCTACCTTTACCATCAAAGGAGAGCCACAGTATAGCTGCCCACTGACTCCGGGGAATGCACTGCACAGTGCAGGCCCTCTCCAGAGCAGCCATCCATTTCTGGATGTCATCCCCTTGCTTAAAGGGGGGCACTATCTTAGTCAGGTGTTTAGTATCTAAACCCTTCTCTCTATCTCTTGGGAGATTGCTGCCACCAGTGGGAGCTAACCCACTCATCTGCTGCTCTCTAGCCAAGGCAAGCTTCTCTTTGGCCAGGGCAATTTCTTCCCTTTCAATCCTCAGAGTAGCCTGTCTCATCCTAGCTTCATGCTCCATTCTCTGAGGGGAAGTCAATCTCCTCTGGGGAGAGTTCCTTCTCCTCTGAGAAGAGGCATTAGAGTGCAGAGATCTATTGGAGTCCCTAGAAAGAGATCTATCTCTCCTAACTCCAAGGTTAGGCCTACTTAGGGTCAGTACTGGGGGTCCCCCAGATCCTAGCCCAAGTAAGTCTATGTTGGCCCTAGTTAGCCTTCTGACTACCTCAAGACCTTTGTCTACCTCATCCCCAGAGAGTTCCTCAGGATCCTCCTCCCCAACTGCATTTACAGTGTTGTGGAGGTCTGGATCCCCAGTGGTACCCTCTAAGGCTGGCATATTCCCCTCTAGCTGAGAAAGCTTTCTCGCATCATAAGTCTCTAAGAGACCTATTAAAAAGGGAATGGTGGGGTTAGACCCCTGTTTCAGTTTTCTGGAGGTACACACTTGTCTCATCTCCTGAAAACTGAGAGCTGCATATCTTGATTTGACCTGTGGAGGGTCAACATCCACAAGGGGAGTCTCAGTAGATTCTCCTTGGGTAGACATGCTCTTTCTAGTGAGGTGTAAGTGGTGCACTTACCTACACTATATGTTTGCCTACTGATCCCTTGCTAGAGTTGTAGTTTAGGGTGTGCTAGGCCTTAGGAGCTACAACAGCTGGTTCAGTAGAACTCAGAGTATTCTAAGCTAAGTTATATGTACCTTTAGTACTTATGTGATCTTTCACAAGATATTCTTAGGATATGTGTGGTAAAACAACAGCAAGCTCAAATCCCACCGCTGCCACCAATGTGAGAAGTTGGCCTGATGTGCAGTGCTCACTGTTCTAGTGATCACTATATATCAGTCCAAACAACCCTTATTGATGATTGGTTGTAAGTCAACCTTATAGACCAGCTATCCTAGTAGCATGGATACGAGCAGTCTAAGGCTAAGACTCTAGAGGGCGTGTTAAGCCAGCTGTTTTACCATCACATTACCCCTTGAACACCCAGTGAAAGGACACCACACAAGTTGTTATGAAAATAAACAGTGTATTTATTTATAACAAGACTACCCTGGCTCTTTATGAGACAGGGAGCTAAGCACACAACAAAACTCTTATAAAAATACTTAAGTTAGCACAGTATACACAAATGCCCGAGGGGCACGAAAAACCATATACTCTGAAAGTGGAATGCGAAATTACTAGCAGGTAAGTACAGTACTAATAGGCTTTGGAATCGCTGGGACTTGACTATGGAATCGTTAGATTACTTCTAGGAGGCCCAGGGGACTCGGGTGCAGAGTGTGCACTCTCACGCGGGATGCGGGACAAAGTCTATGGAAGCTAGTAACGCTAAAGTTAGTGTTCACGGGCGAACCCGACCTGGTAGGGAGGAAACGACAGTGGATCCTGACCCTTGGATAGTGAGGCTATGCTGGGGCACCGAAATGCCGAAGTTACCTAGCCCAGGGGCTGCAGCTGCATAGGTCTCAAAAGACATCGGGAATCCTCGTTGCCGGACCAGGAGCCTGGAAGAAAGATGCTGGCAGGCGACCAGTGAAGATAGTTCGAGTTGATCCAAGCCTGGATCTGGAAGATGGATGACACCTGAAAGCAGAGGGGACCAAGTTCGTGACTACTAGCCAGTAGTCAGTGGGCACCAGGAGGGCACCGGATGGTAGTCACCTCGACTAGGAGAGTGGGCGACGCTGGCTCTGCAGATCTCACGGACCAGGAGGCGTTGTCGGCGACCAGGATGGAGAGGCGAGCTGTCCCACGATGGATGAAGCTGTCGGCGTCGAAGTTACCCAGGATTGGGCAACAAGCCTTGGCTAATTCAAGCCCACGCGGTGGACTCAAAATGGCGTCTTGAGTGGACCAGGAGGGTCCTGGGTGCTCCTCTTCGGGAAGGGAGCAAGGGCCAGTCCGGAGCAACCAGACCAGCAGCAGTGATGTCGTCGGGCGTCGTTCAGAAGGCCACAAGCCAGCGGGCTAGTAGCCAAACAACGCGGTGAGCAGCAAAAAGCAGAAGGGCCCCACGCAGATCGTGGAGATGCTGGGAGGCTGCACTTCGGTGCTGGAGCTGCTCAGGGTTGGGGCTTCTCGGACCCCAAAGCACTCACCAGGAAATTACTCGGCGGGCTTGCTGTGCAGAAGTCGTGCAGTCTTGCAGATGGCCGGTCCCTCGAGGTCTCGTCGCACCCACGGTTCTCAGCTGGGCTGTAGAGGTGGGTAGAGGTCAGAGGTGCCAGGGAAGCCGGTTCTCGTCGAGCTGGGCAGTCGGATTCCGGAGGAAGGACTTGCAGCAGACCGCAGTGTTCTTGCGATGGTGCCTGCGGATGCAGGGTGACTACTCCTTAGCCACAAGGGAGAAATCTTAGGAAGAAGTCTTGAGTTCCTTTCGTAGAAAGTAGTTTCAGGATTCAAAGATGATCTAATTTGGAAGGGGGCCTGCTCCTACCTTTATCTGGGAAAAGGGGGCTGGCACGCGACTAAGTCCTGCCCTATGGGTGGGACCAGGAGGGGGGTGGTTACACCCACTTCCTTGGCGGGCTTTTCCCCAGCTCAGGGTCTGAAGTGTCCCTGGAACTGGTTCAAGCCGGCCTATGCATAGTGAGCACCGGGGTGCCACTTGCAGTCACCTTCCTCTGAAGCCCTGCCTACCTAGGATACACAAAATCCTGTCTGGGACGGTGCTGGCACCGCCCCTGGCAGGAAACCCTTTGTCCTTATCTCCTGCTCTGGGAGGACTCCCAGCAGCAGGAGGGCAGACTTGTGTCTCGGTGGCAGCATCCATTTTGTGGAGCTGAGGCTCTGTTTGACTTTAACCGGGGTTAGGGGTTACATACATGTCGTGTCCCTCAAGAAGGGTGGAATGCTAACCCCGTCGCCAGAATTGGCGAGGGGTTAGTATTCCAATTCGTATGACACCTTACTCGACATGTTTTGATAAAGCGATACCAGAGTTGGCATATAACCGCGAGGATTATAATGCACTTAAGAGTATATGGTATGCGATATCATGGAAACGGCTAAGGGATAGATCCCGAAAGCCGCAGACAGGCTCAGCTCATGCCAGAGCACCATCTCACACGATTCCAAGCACTCTGCCTTCAGGATTGCTAAGGCCTGCCATATGAGTGACTGATAGGAGATCTGTGTGTCCATTTTTAGGGTTAGATATAGGTATACTATATCTAAAGCAAAGGGTGAGTACACCACCTTGCCCCAGCTGTCGTGCAGCCAGTTGTGTCAGTTTAGTTAGTCAGCCCAGGGGTGGCATAATACATGCTTCAGCCCCTGGGAGACTTCTGGGTACACCTCAGCCCTGGGTACAGGGACTTGGAGAGGGCCCAGTGCCAATTCAGTACCTGAGTACAATTTGGATAGAGAGAACAGCTAGGCTGTGGGTCTGATTAGCAGGCCCACAGCCAGGGAAAGTCGTAAACCAGTGCAGCAAAAAGCAAAAATCTGGGTGATCATAGGATTGCAGACCCTACTCTCCTACATAGAGGTAGACAGAAGGGTCGTGGACGTCAAGTCTCTTCCTCCTCAACTTCCTCCTCTAATACCCACCCCCCACCTGCAGCAGCAAAGCAGCCCTAGATCCGCCATTCCGGATCATGCAGGTCCGGTAGGGGGTCGGCTTACTCATTTTCTACGGGATTGGGAATCGGTTACATCAGATCTTTGGGTTCTCAATCTCGTAGAAAATGGGTATGCCCTTCCCTTTCGGGAGTTTCCTCCCAATTACCCTCCTTGCCAAGGTTATTGTTCGGAGGACCACCTGCTTCTCTTGCAGGAAGAAGTCCTGGCTCTTTTCAGAAAGGGTGCGATAGAGGTGGTTCCGGAGCAGGAGAGGGGTCAGGGATGCTACTCCCGGTATTTTCTGATCCCCAAGAAGGATGGCAGGCTTCGACCAATCCTGGATCTCAGGATCTTGAACTTGTATCTGAAACAAGAAAAGTTCAAAATGCTCACTCTTGCGCAGGTTCTTCAAGCGCTGTTGGAAGAAGACTGGATGGTGTCGATCGACTTGCAGGATGCTTATTTTCACATCCCTATCCTGAAGTCACACAGGAAGTATCTCCGTTTTACGGTGGGTTCGCAACACTACCAGTTTTTTGGTCCTTCCGTTTGGACTTACTACTGCGCCTCGAGTTTTCACCAAGGTGATGGCAGTGGTGGCAGCACATCTCAGAAGGTCGGGGATTCCTGTATTTCCGTATCTGGACGACTGGCTCATCAAAGCAGAGTCGCCGGAGAAGGTGCTCCTTCATCTGCAAGAGACAACTCAGTTGTTACACAGGTTGGGTTTTTCGATAAATGTACCCAAGTCTCACCTGGTGCCCTCACAGCGCAACCTGTTCATAGGTGCGGTACTGGACACAACTGTATGTTGTGCATTCCCTCCACCTCAAAGGATTCGCGATATACAGGAAATGATTCCTTTATTTTTCAATGGAGCGGTTGTTCCAGTCCTGAAGGTCCTTCGTCTGCTTGTTCTGATGACTTCTTGCATTCTGTTGGTCAACCATGCACGCTGGCACATGAGGGCACTCCAGTGGTGCCTCCGCAGGCAGTGGTATCAGCACAACGGAGATCTCAGGGAGTCAGTGAGGATCTCCAGAGAAACTGCAGCGGATCTGTCCTGGTGGAGTGTGGAAAGCAATCTTTCTCAGGGAAAGCCTGTCCAGCTGCCTCCATCGGTGGCCACAGTGATAACGGATGCATCCACTCTAGGGTGGGGTGCTCATCTGGGGGATCTGCAGGTCAAAGGTCTTTGGTCTCCAGAGGAAAGGTTGCTTCATATCAACCTTCTAGAGTTACGGGCGATACGTTTGGCGCTCAAGGCCTTCCTCCCTTCCCTTTGCGGTCAGTCGGTTCAAGTCCTGACGGACAACACGACCGCGATGTGGTACATCAACAAGCAGGGAGGAATAGGGACGCAGTTTCTCTGCAGAAAGGCTCCGCGTCTCTGGTCCTGGGTTCAGGACCATCAGATTTGTCTGATGGCAAATCATCTGGCCGGAGTTCTGAACGTTCGTGCAGACGTTCTCAGTCGGCAGTTCTCTGCCGATCACGAGTGGAGGCTTCACCCGGAGGTTGTTCACAACATCTTTCAGATGTGGGGGACTCCTCGGGTGGACCTGTTCGCCACTCGCGAGAATGCTCACTGCCTGTCATTCTGCAGTCTCCAGTATCCGATGCAAGGAGCTTTGGGGGACGCGTTTCAGTTGAGTTGGGGAAATCAACTCCTTTACGCGTTTCCTCCCATACCCTTGATTCCTCGGGTTCTGAGGAAGATTCGCCAAGACCGGGCCCGAGTCATATTGGTCGCCCCGGATTGGCCAAGAAGGGTGTGGTACACGGACCTACTCCACCTCTCCTCTCACCCGCCGCTCCGTCTCCCTCTCAGGGCAGATCTCCTCTCCCAGATGGAGGGGCAGGTTCTACACCCCCACCTCCAGACATTACACCTTCATGCCTGGAGATTGAACAGGGCAACCTGAACTCTTTTTCTCTCCCTCACGATGTGGTGGATGTCATTCTTTCGGCCAGGCGTGACTCCACCAAGTCCATCTATTCGTACAGATGGTCTAAATTTGTTGTTTGGTGTAGGGAGAAGGCTGTTGACCCTTTGAGGGCTCATCTGTCTGATATTTTGCAGTTTGCTCTCTCTTTGGCACAGCAAGGATTTGCTGTTGCCACAGTTAAAGGTTACCTTTCGGCGTTATCGGCATTTCTCTGCTTGCCGGACCAGCCGTCTCTTTTTAAATCTCCAGTTGTTTTGAGGTTTTTGAAGGGCCTCACAAATAAGTTCCCTCCTTCTCCATTTATCGTTCCTCAATGGGACTTAAATCTTGTCTTAACTTTCTTGATGGGTTCTCCCTTCGAACCCTTACACAAGTGTCCCATGAGGCTTTTGTCTTTCAAGACGGTCTTCTTAGTAGCAATCACCTAGGCAAGGAGGGTGAGTGAGCTTCAAGCTCTTAGTTCTAAGCCCCCATTCCTAACCATTCATGCTGAACGAATGGTTCTTAGGACCAGGGCTGCTTTTCTGCGTAAGGTGGTAACTCCTTTACATCTAGGACAATCCATTACCCTTCCTACCTTCTTTCCTCCCCCTCACCCTTCTAAGGAGGAAGAGAGACTGCACCGCTTGGACCCTAAGAGGGCGGTGTCTTTTTATCTGGATAGAACTAAAGACTTCCGGATTGACGACCAGCTGTTTGTTGGTTTTGCTGGCTGTCGGAAGGACAGATCGGTGCACAAGCGCACACTTTCCAGGTGGATAATCCTGTGCATCAAGATTTGCTACTCCCTGGCGGGTAAGGACCCTCCTGAGGGTATAAGAGCTCATTCTACCAGAGCAAGGCCTGCTACTTCTGCATTGTCTAGAGGTGTACCTGTTGAGGACATTTGCAGAGCCGCGACTTGGGCCTCCCTCCACACTTTCGCGAAGCACTACTGCTTGGATACCGAGGTGAGGAGGGACGGCCACTTAGCGCGTTCTGTCCTCCAAGATTTCCTGGTGTAGCAGAGTGTACACCCTCCTCCGGGAGTGGGGACTGCTGTGGGACTCAATTCACAAGGTGAGGAATCCACACGGCAGATGTATCTATCAGAAGAACAAGTTACTTACCTTCGGTAACGCTTTTTCTGGTAGATACAGTATCTGCCTGGGGATTCCTCACTGACCGCCCGCCTCCCCGTTGCCCACTCTGCTATACCTGGTCTTTTTTGTTTATTTATTTGTATATTTATTGGGTTTTTGGTACCTTTGCTACGCACTATGTGTGCTATTATGGTTTGTATGTACTGTGTACACTGTATATATGTATATTTCGTGTCATTGGTCCGTCCGGGTGCCTCGAAGGCACAGAAAAAAGGGCGGTACTGATGTCATCATGCTGACGTAGGCCTCATAAGGGGTCGGTGACGTCAGACGGAGTCGCGCGCGATGCCGCGTTCCTATGACGTCGTACACGTCGGCGTGCTACAAAGAAAAATTCCTAACGTTGCTAACGCAAGAGGGATAGTCACAAGGTGAGGAATCCACAGGCAGATACTGTATGTACCAGAAAAAGCGTTACCGAAGGTAAGTAACTTGTTCTTTTCTGCAGGTTTTAGGAAAGTGCGGTGTGTGTCCGAGTAGCATAAGTAATGGATCTACAGGTATGGTTTCGCAAGTCATTGCAGTGAGAGCGTCGCAAACCTGCTGCCAGTAGAGACGAACAGGAGGGCACTCCCAAGCGAGGTGCAGGAAGCCTGCATGCTCAGCACGGCATCACTCACATGTGTCATTGTCAGCCAGTCGGAATCTAAGTTTTTTAACCGGGGTATAATATAGTTGCTGCAGGAATTTGTAGTGTATTATTTTGAGTCTACAGCTGGCTGAAATTCAGGCTGTAAGGGTACAACAATACTGCCATTGGTCATCAGTGAGTTCAGTAGCCAGGTCGACATCCCAGTGCGCTCGAGCCCCGGCCTGCGTCAATGGAACAGCAGCCCTGAGTTGGCGATATAGTCCAGAGACTAGGTATGTGCCATCTTGTGAACATAGTAGATAATGAAGTGGGGGCAGAACCTCAGGCTCGTCAGGGAACTCAGGCAGGATGTCTTTCATCCCCTGGCGCAGGCGTATATAATAAAAGACGTCAAGTGGAGTGCGATCGGGGGGTGGCACAGAACAACTCTGCAGTTTTGATCTGGCCGTTCGAAAAAAGATCGCCCCAACAGGTGATTTGTACGCGTTCACAGAGCTTTTGGAAGCCTCGTTCCTGCAGTAGTGCGAGTTTAGGATCATATGTCAGTGGTAGTCTAGGTGAATACGGTAGCCTGCAAGACAACCTCTTAGTTATGCGGCGCCATGCATCCAGTGTGCAGGAGAAGGAAGTATTCGGTGACATTATTGACGATTCCGGACAATGAAGGAGGCCATTGAGCGGGAGGGGGTGCACTATCCAGTCCTCTACTGCCAATTGAGGCATGTAGGGGGTAGGAACCAGCCAATGATGGGCATAGTGCGCCTGTGCACACTGGTAATAAGCCTCGAAGTCCGGGACATCGAAGCCTCCTTTGTCATATGGTTGTATTAGTATGGACCACTTCAACCGTGGGCCCCGGCCCCCCCAGAACAATCGGCATAATTCCGACTTCAAGGTTTTGAAGAAGAAAGCACCCGGGTAGTAGGGGATATTGAGGAAGAGGTATAGGAAGCGGGGCAGTACTACCATTTTGATAAGGGACGCTCTGCCAGCCATAGAGAGTGGAAGGGTAATCCAGCGGTCCACTGAGGCCGTGAGTTTCGTGATTGCTACGCCGTAGTTGGAGCGCAGCGTTTCATCTTTGTCGCGGGAGACCTGTATACCCAGGTAACGGAGCTCCGATCGACACCACTCAAGGGGGTAGTCGAGGGGAAAATCAGAAACCGCGGCCGTGAGGGGGAAAAATTGCGACTTGGACCAATTGATGTGCACATCTGACATCCTGCTGAATACTACAAATTCTCTAAGTAGAGGATTAAGGTTCAAAGCAGGGTGCTTGACGTAGAGTGTCATATCGTCAGCGTATAAGGGCACATCAATCTGACGCTGGAAGCATCGTATCGCCCCATCTCGATGTAGCTGCCGGAGTCTACAGGCAAGGGGCTCGATCGCGAATAGCAGGGGGGATATTGGGCATCCCTGACGGGTGCCTCTGGAGATGGCGATGGACTGTGAAAGGCGACCGTTGATGAGGACTTTTGCTGTTGGTTGCGTATAGAGCAACTGAACCCAGGAGATAAATAATTTCGGGAAGCCTTTGCTGGCCAGGACAGTAAACAGGTATGGCCATTCGACCGAGTCGAATGCCTTGGTGGCATCTAGGAAGACTGCAGCCACTGGGAGGTCAGGGTGGACCGTGCGAAGCAGAGAGAACAGGGTACGCAAGTTATGGGAGGTGGAACGGCCCGTGACAAACCCAGACTGGTCGGGCAGGACAATCCTAGTCATTAAGAGGGACAGTCTGGTAGCCAAGACTTTCGCAAGTATTTTTACATCACAATTTAGAAGGGAAAGTGGGCGGTAAGAGTCGCAGGAACTGGGGTCTTTGCCGGGCTTCAGAAGCGAGGTAATGACTACCTCCCGCATGGAACTAGGAAGGATACTGTGAGAAGTTGGCCTGATGTGCAGTGCTCACTATTCTAGTGATCACTATATATCAGTCCAAACAACCCTTATTGATGATTGGTTGTAAGTCAACCTTATAGACCAGCTATCCTAGTAGCATGGATACGAGCAGTCTAAGGCTAAGACTCTAGAGGGCGTGTTAAGCCAGCTGTTTTACCATCACATTACCCCTTGAACACCCAGTGAAAGGACACCACACAAGTTGTTATGAAAATAAACAGTGTATTTATTTATAACAAGACTACCCTGGCTCTTTATGAGACAGGGAGCTAAGCACACAACAAAACTCTTATAAAAATACTTAAGTTAGCACAGTATATACAAATGCCCGAGGGGCACGGGAAACCATATACTCAAAAAGTGGAATGCGAAATTACTAGCAGGTAAGTACAGTACTAATAGGCTTTGGAATCGCTAGGACTTGACTATAGAATCGTTAGATTACTTCTAGGAGGCCCAGGGGACTCGGGTGCAGAGTGTGCACTCTCACGCGGGATGCGGGACAAAGTCTATGATAGCTAGTAAAGTTAAAGTTAGTGTTCACGGGCGAACCCGACCTGGTAGGAAGAAAACGACAGTGGATCCTGACCCTTGGATAGTGAGGCTATGCTGGGGCACCGAAATGCCGAAGTTACCTAGCCCAGGGGCTGCAGCTGCATAGGTCTCAAAAGACGTCGGGAATCCTCGTAGACGAACCAGGAGCCTGGAAGAAAGATGCTGGCAGGCGACCAGTGAAGAGAGTTCAAGTTGATCCAAGCCTGGATCTTGAAGATGGATGACACCTGAAAGCAGAGGGGACCAAGTTCGTGACTACTAGCCAGTAGTCAGGGGCACCAGGAGGCACCGGAGGGTAGTCACCTCGACTAGGTGAGTGGGCGACGCTGTGCTCTGCAGATCTCACGGACCAGGAGGCGTTGTCGGCGACCAGGATGGAGGGGCGAGCTGTCCCACGATGGATGAAGCTGTCGGCGTCGAAGGACCCAGGATTGGGCAACAAAGCCTTGGCTAATTCAAGCCCACGCGGTGGACTCGAAATGGCGTCTTGAGTGGACCAGGAGGGTCCGGGGTGCTCCTCTTCTGGAAGGGAGCAAGAACCAGTCTGGAGCAACCAGACCAGCAGCAGTGATGTCGTCGGGCGTCGTTCAGGAGGCCACAAGCCAGCGGGCTAGTAGCCAAACAACGCGGTGAGCAGCAAAAAGCAGAAGGGCCCCACGCCGATCGTGGAGATGCTGGGGGGCTGATCTTCGGTGCTGGAGCTGCTCAGGGTCGGGGCTTCTCGGACCCCAAAGCACTCGCCAGTAGATTACCCGGCGGGCTTGCTGTGAAGAAGTCGTGCAGTCTTGGCAATAGTCGGTCCCTTGAGGTCTCGTCGCACTCACGGTTCTCAGCTTGGCTGTAGAGGTGAGTAGAGGTCGGAGGTGCCAGGGAAGCCGGGTCTTGTCGAGCTGGGCAGTCGGATTCCGGAGGAAGGACTTGCAGCAGACCGCAGTGTTCTTAAGGTGGTGCCTGCGGATGCAGGGTGACTACTCCTTAGCCACAAGGGAGAATCTTGAAGAAGAAATCTTGATGTCCTTTCGTAGAAAGTCGTGTCTTGATTCCAAAGATGATCTAATTTGGAAGGGGGCCTGCTCCTACCTTTATCTGGGAAAAGGGGGCTGGCACGCGACTAAGTCCTGCCCTATGGGTGGGACCAGGAGGGGGGTGGTTATACCCCTCTCCTTTGGCGGGCTTTCCCCAGGCCAGGGGCTGGAGTGCCCCTGGAACTGGTTTCAGCCGGCCTATGCACAGTGAGCACCGGGGTGCCACTTGCAGTCACCTTCCTCTGTAGCCCTGCCTACCTGGAATACACAAAACCCTGTCTGGGACGGTGCTGGCACCGCCCCTGGCAGGAAACCCTTTGTCCTTGCCTCCTGCTCTGGGAGGACTCCCAGCAGCAGGAGGGCAGACTTGTGTCTCGGTGGCAGCATCCATTTTGTGGATGCGAAGGCTCTGTCTGACTTTACCCGGGGTTACAGGTTACATACATGTCGTGTCCCTCTAGAAGGGTGGAATGCTAACCCCGTCGCCAGAATTGGCGAGGGGTTAGTATTCCAATTCGTATGACACCTTACTCGACATGTTTTGATAAAGCGATACCAGAGTTGGCATATAACCGCGAGGATTATAATGCACTTAAGAGTATATGGTATGCGATATCATGGAAACGGCTAAGGGATGGATCCCGAAAGCCGCAGACAGGCTCAGCTCATGCCAGAGCACCATCTCACACGATTCCAAGCACTCTGCCTTCAGGATTGCTAAGGCCTGCCATAGGAGTGACTGATAGGAGATCTGTGTGTCCATTTTAGGGTTAGATATAGGTGTACTATATCTAAAGCAAAGGGTGATTACACCACCTTGCCCCAGCTGTCGTGCAGCCAGTTGTGTCAGTTTAGTTAGTCAGCCCAGGGGTGGCACAATACATGCTTCAGCCCCTGGGAGACTTCTGGGTGCACCTCAGCCCTGGGTACAGGGACTTAGAGAGGGCCCAGTGCCAATTCAGTACCTGAGTACAATTTGGATAGAGAGAACAGCTAGGCTGTGGGTCTGATTAGCAGGCCCACAGCCAGGGAAAGTCGTAAACCAGTGCAGCAAAAAGCAAAAAATCTGGGTGATCATAGGATTGCAGACCCTACTCTCCTACAGATACCGTCGGCCAGCGATTCTTCAAAGACCTCACGGAGGACAGGGGCCTTAATATCAATGTATGCTTTGTAGAACTCGGCGGGGATTCCATCTAGTCCGGGCGCTTTACCATTCTTCAGCGACATTATAGCCTCACGGATTTCATCTAGTTCAAAGGGGGCCGCTAGGAAGGCTCTATCTCCGTCGCTGAGCCAGCAGAGAGCTACATCGCCCAGGAAGTTAGCATGAGGCACATCGGCAGTGGTGGCAGTGGTATAAAGTGTGAGATAGTGTGAAGTAAAGGCAGTGAGTATTTCATCCAAATTCCTGACTGTGCGCCCCTGACCGCCTGCGAGCTCCAGGATCGTGTTGCGACCACGCGGCGTGCGTGTCAGCTCCGCAAGCGCTTTACCCGGTCTGTCGCTCTCGCAGTATTTCCTAGCCTGCCAGTGTTTCACCCCGAATTTGACTTCCCTATTAGCTTCTTCCTCATATTTTGACAATTTGTCTCTAAACTCAGCTTATAAGTCAGTACTGTCACCCTCCACCATCCGAATCTCTAAAGCCTTCAGTTCTCTTTCTAGAGTGTGGATAGTGTTTTGTATATCGCGTAGAACTCTGAATCTTTTGGATATGCAATACCCCCTGATCGTGACCTTGAATGCCTCCCAGATGTGTTCCACCGAGTCAACAGTTCCCTTGTTCCTAGGAAAGAAAGCAGCAACTTCCTCTCCGAGCTCAACGCGGAACACATTGTCCAACAGTGCCATCGGCTGTAACCTCCATTGTGGCCTAGGGTTATCCCATCCGGGTATAAGTATGTGCATCAGACAGGGCTATGGTCAGAATATGTCCTCGTAGATGTGTCACCTTTTGGACCCCCGCAGAGATCTCCTTAGTGGTAAGGAAGTAATCTAACCGGGCCCATGTGCCTGTCTGTGAGGTGAAGTGCGTGCCCTCCCTCCGGGTAGAATGTAGGTGTCTCCATACGTCCACTAGTCCGCCGTCCGTGACCACACCCTCCAGTTCCTCCCTAGACCTGGGTTTGTAGTGCAGCACCCCGTCCGCTCTGTCTAAGTGTGGTATCAGTGCCAAGTTAAAGTCTCCTCCCCAGATAATGTGCCGGGACCCTACATCCACAATTTTGCCCCAAAGTGTGGTGAAAAAAGTGGGCGCATCAATGTTAGGAGCGTAACAATTAACGAAAGTAAAAGTGTCGCGGCCTATCCGCCCCCACAACAGGGCGAATTGCCCCTCTCTCTCAATCAGATCTCCGCACTTTTGGAACGTCACAGTATGTCTAATGAGGATAGTGACCCCCCTCGCATAGTTAGAGTAAGAGGAGAAAACGCGGATTCCAGCCCATTTACTAGCGAAGGTGGCACGTGCTTGTGGTGATAGGTGAGTTTCTTGCAGCATAGCTACATGGACATGGTGCTGATTCATATAAGCAATCACATTTCGACATTTCCTTGCATTGTTAAGCCCTCTAATATTCCACGACATACAATTCAATTGTGCATCAGTTCGTAAGTCCGCCATAAGTCACTGAGCATCGAGCCATCAATTTTCGCTACCAGGAACGTTGCAACATCTGACCCATTCAGGCTATTAGGGTTACCTTGACACTCCGCAGTTCGACTATCCATTCCATGTACAAAACTTTCCTCTCCGAACCAACACAACCCCTCTCCCACTACAGCATCCCAATCATGCCAGCAGCCATTGTTCCCACCCCTCCCCTCCCCCCTCAACTTCAACAACTCAATGTCATGCAAGGGAAGTACCCGCAAGGGAATCAGCATTAAGGGCGCACAGCCACTTCTCCCGCCGGAAGCCTCCCTAACTGTACTGCCCTCGGTGGAGGCCAGGGCAGGGATAGTGGTCCTTGGAATACGTTACCACTGGAGAGGTCAGTCAGTCCCAGTCTGCTGCGTATTTGCCGAACCCGCTGTATCCGAGCAGCGAGGGCAGGGCTTGGCGGCCCCAAGGGACAGCGAGTCCGGACCCGCTGGCTATATCTGATCAACGTGCGTCTGCTTCCGCGGACGGTTCTGCTTCTGGATCCGCCTCCGCATTTCGATCACCTCTCCGCGCCTTGCGAATCGTCTTCAGGTAGTCCTCAGCTTTTTGCGGGTTGGTAAAAAAGTGGTGCTTTCCCTGGTGTGTCACTCGTAACTTCGCCGGGTAGAGCAGGGCATATTCCAGCTGGGCTTCCCGCAGTTTCTTCTTGACCGCTGTGAACTTACGTCGCTCCTCTTGAACCATGGGAGTGAAGTCAGGATAGATGGAAAATGCAATTCCATTGTAGTGTAGGTTTTGTTGAGTCCGAGCCGCTTTCAGCACCACATACCGATCACGATAATTCAATAATTTCGCGATGATTGGTCTAGGCGGCAGTCCAGGCTTGGGGATGGGGGCCAATGATCTGTGCGCTCTTTCAACAATGAATTGAGGCGAAAAAGCATCTTCTCCCACCGATCCCTTGAGGAGTTTTTCCACATATAGCTCCATCTTGCCCTTGTCTGTGGATTCCGGAATGCCCGTGACGTGGATGTTGTTGCGTCTACTACGGGCTTCCAAATCCTCATTCTTGGCTGCTATTATTCGTAGCAGGTTGTCCATACGGGCAAGTTGCGTAGTATGGGATGCGGTGATGTCATCATTATCTAAGATACGCTGTTCCGTTGTTGTTAGTCGTTCTTCGTGCCGATCCACCTTGTGCACTAGGGCGTCCAACCTGGACGTCATCCCGTCTACTTTTTCCACCACCGTAGCAAAACCTTGCCTCATCTCCTGAAATAAGCGGTGCATGTCCAATTCTTTGGCTGGAGAGGCAATGGCAGACGAATTGACATCGCTAGTCCCTGGCTCGGCAGTGGACGATTTCGTGCCCCTCTTCGCACTCTCAAAGTTTATTTTTGGCTGTTGGTTCTCAGGGCGCACCATAGTGTTTCTCTGGTCTCTCGCTGCCTGCTACCTTGAGGCCAGCCGCCGCAGTTCCGCGCGCCACCAATCCAGGTATGGCGCCGCAGCGGCAGCCGGCGCGCCCCAAGTCGATCGGTCCCACCGTACCTCCCTCAGCGTTTCTGGGTGTCAGGATTATCTTCTGCTACGGGAGAGTACTGCACTATGGGACAGCCAGGTCGCCGGTAGATGCTAGCGTAGGGAAGTCGTGCAAGGAGTGTGCACGATCGGCCGTCAATAGCGGTTAGCGCCGATGGGCACGCAATAGGGGCTCCACGCGGGCCTATATATCAGCACTGGCCCCAAGCCGGCGCCGCGTGGCCGTGGGCGCCACTTTCAGCATGTATATTGAGCCACGGCAGAGTTTGTATTATCTGTGGTGCAGGGGGTGAGGGCAGTGCAGGTATTGGCCCCAGCAATAAGCGGCAGCAGCAGAGTGGGGCAGTGATGAACGAAGTGTCCTCTGTCCCGCAAATTGATCGATGCAATTAAGTCCCAACTCAGCGTTAGGGCCGAGGTTGCAGCCACCCCCGGCTCCCAGCAGGGCGTCAAACCGCGGCCTTAATCTACGCGGCGCGCCTCTCACCTCATGTAAGGCGACTGGGGGAACAGCTGGTGTCCAAGTCCCCCGCAGTATTGCCGAGGTCCTGTGTAGCAGCTCCAATGTTCTGCCCAAGGGTCGTCCCGTAGCGCGGGCAGCGCGGGGAACAGCAACTCACCGCCGAGTCGATTTCTCAGTCTCCGCTCAGTGCCGGGCAGTGCTCGAGGACAAAGCAGCTCAAATGGCAGGCAGCGCACAACGGCATCAGGAGTCAATGCCGAAATCGGGGTCGGTAGCCAGGCATATCACGGCCTCCGCATCCGACGGCGCAGGCAGGGCCCGCCGCCGCGTGGCAAGCCTCGGCCTCGCGTGTCCCTCGGCGGCCGCTCCTCCCACCTCGTGAGCTCCAAGGGCTGTGTCGGCGAATTTTCCGAAGCCGATTTCACGGGCTGAGATGACGCTAGTGATCCGAAAGTTGGATCGATTGTAGAGGGCGTCTCTCCGCACCGGGTGTATGGTTTTCGAGGACTTAGCTCTCCAGTTAGTAAGGATAATTAAAGGATTATGCGCCAAGGAACGGGAGCTACTTAGCTAAGCAGCCATTCCGTGTGTGCGCCCTCTAGCGCCCCCCACCCCGCCAGGGACTTTGCCTTAAAGAGGGTGCCTACCTCTCGTTTTGCCACAAGAAACTCACCGCCGCTTGCCCAGGAATCCCCGGCCAGTCTGCTGCTGACGTCACGAGGTTGCTGCGCTGGGATTGGTCCCAGCCGCGGGCGTTGCCTCGCAACGAAGAGGAAGTTGCCAGTGAAAGCGAGGACGGGAGCCTACCCCGCCTCCCAGGACGGCCCGGCACAGTAGAAGAGAAGCCAGACCAGAGTCCACGGGGCTCCCATGAGCGGGAGAGAGCCCCGCCTGAAGAGGAGTGTCCCGGGCAGCTAGCGTGCCGAAGGATCTGAGGCACCAACCGAGAGGAACAGCGGAGGAGTCCAGGTGAGTGAGGGCTCCTCTGCTGTTGAGTACCTTGATCTCCTGAGCGGGCCCGCCTTGCTGGTCTGCATCAGAAGCCTTCTTTGGATCCTGCGTGGGTTGCCTTTGCCAAGGCTTGTTGACTCCAATCCGGCAGTCGACCCCTCCATCTGCGAGAACCTTCGTGGGACAGCTCGCCTCCAGCACCTGGTCGTCCTCGACGCCTCCCTGTCCGCGTGGCTGACAAGCTTCACAACAGCACCTGATTGCTCCTCGACGTCGTCTGGTTCCTTCCTGGTTCCACCCAGTCACTGGCTAGTGACCCAGACTCTGTCCCCTCTGCTTTCAGGTCCTCTTCATCCTCGATCCACCCTTGGATCCACCCGGACATCTTCCTCCTGGTCGCCTGCAGCATCTTTCTCGAAGGCTCCATAGGCTTCAACGATGAAACCCGACACACCTTCACACCTATGCACCCGCCGTCCGTGGGTTGGGTAACGCGAGTACTTCGGTGCTCCCGAGGGTATCGACTATCCAAGTGTCTAGGTTTTTAGTTGGTTCCTCCTAGCTAGACCGTAAGTGTCCTAAATCCTTCTTTTCCTAACTTCCAAGTTCCCATTGACTTAACATTGACTCTCGCGTGTGTGTAAAGACACTGCACGCGCCACCTGTGTGCCTCCTACTCCTAACCCAAGGTTCAGATAGTGTAGCCCCAGCGATTCTCTAGGCCCTAGGCCTTTCCTTTTCTCGTGACGTGGTACTTATACCACTTTCTTAGTATATGGTTTGCTTCGCCCCTAGGGCCTAACTGTATTTTGTGCAACTTAACGTATTCTGACTGAGTAACTTGTGATGTGCTTTTGCCTCTGATCTAATAAAGAGTTCAGAGGAGTGTGTTAGTAAATACATACATATATATTTTATATATATCCTGTGTGGTGTCCTTTCTTTTGATATTCAAGGGGTTACATATGGTAAAACAGCTGGCTTTACACTCCCTCAAGAGTCTCTTTAGCCTAAGACTGTTCTGTCCACGCTACCTCTAGGATAGCTGGTCTATAAGGTTGACTTTACAACCATCACCATAAGGGTTGTTTGGACTGGTGCAAGGTGCTCACTAGAATAGTGAACATCTTATACCAGGCCAACTTCTCACAGGAACTATTTTCTTTTTTCTTTTTATCGCCCCTACCTGTAAATCTGCGTAGCTACTGGCATGGCACTCAAGATTGACAGTAGTGAGAATCATACAAAAGAAGACATTCTCCATAAGTGTTTAGTTTTAACATACAGTCTGTTTTTCTGCCCGAATTTATATATCTGAATGAAACAGGTTAGTATTAGATTCCTTACCTTAGAATATCCCCAGGCATCAGTCTGGATCCGGAAACTTTTGCGTAGCAGTACCCCTGCGAGTCGCTTGGCGTTGTCTGCGGCTCCTCGTCCGTCGTCGGCGCCGGGATGACGTCGCCGCAGTACTTAGACGCCGCCCTCGCGCTGACGTCAGTTCTTCTTTTTTCCGCGCCAGTAAGCGCCGATCCGGAAAAAGTGGTACCCTTTAGTCATTTTTTGACTACATTTTTTCGGTCCTTTTTGGTCTGTTTTTCGAGTCGAACGACTCCATCGGTGCCGGTATGGATGCCCGGGTTCAAACCCTGTGCCGACTGCAACCAACTGATGTCGGTTACCGACCCCCATCGCCGGTGCCTTTATTGCTAAGGGGCCGACCACGATGACCAGTCGTGCCCCGACTGCCGGGCCTTGACTTCGAAAGCTAGACGGGAGCGATCCCGTAAGCGCCTCGAGCTCCGACAGTAAGCCCCGCGCCGGTCGAGGGACACAGCTCGGCGAGTCGACACCACTCGTCGGGCTCCAAGTCCTCAGGTAAGAGGCACAAGAAGTCGAAAATGCGACACCGCTATTCTGACTCACCCCCCCACGCTTGCGCGACGCGGCTGGGGGTTTGGGTGACACCGCCCACGCGGGTCTGCCGGAACCGCAGGCGTCTCGGCCTGCTCCATACCCGCCGTTCTCTGGGCAGAACGCGACGCCGGAGGAGATCGATGCCTTCCTCATGGCCATGAGGTCGCTCACTCCTCCGTCGGGTTCCGCGGCGCCTTCGGGCCCTGCATTCCCGACTGGGAGCCCAAGCGGGCCGGATGCTTCGGCCCCGGCGCCGTCGACTACTTCGGTCCCGACGCCGCAAGGCCCCGCCGTGTCCGTCAGATCTGGGTCTCCGCTGGTCGACCTAACGACACCTCCGCCGGCATCGACTCCTAGGGTGTCGCCGTCTTCGGACGACATCGTCCCTGATCCCCCCCTCAATCCGGTTCCGGCGTCTGAACAGCATTGATCGACGCTGCATTCGGCGCCGAGAGAAGAGCAATGCTTTCATGATCCGGCCCCATCATTTGAACCTGAGTACCAGGAGATGGAGGACGAGGCGAATTGGGAGAGGTCTGAGGACCCTCTGGCACGGGAGTGCCAGTCTTTTCAGGACTGGGCATGTGAACTAGAGGAGGCCAGTGGTTTGGACACTTTACCCGACACTGGATTTGTCTCCCCTCCTACCTTGGCTACGGCTGCCTACAGTGTGGTGTTGACGAGGGCAGCCAAGGCCTTGTCTCTTGAGCTCCCCGTCGCGGCCGTGAGGACTAACCTCCTCACTGAGGCCTCAAACCGCAGGCAAGCTCTTCGGAGCCTCTACTGCCGTTTAATGAGGCCTTAACTGACGTTTTTTTTTTTTGGTTTTTTTTGTAGAGTTTTATATAGCGCAAACTAGACCCGAACCGAATCAGTTATCAGAGCGCTTTACATAGTACAAGTTACGTTTTACATGAGGACACACACTTTCATTTTTATGCACGGGGAGATTAAGTGATTTGCCCAGAATCACAGGAGGTTGTGGCGTCGTTACCGAGACTCGAACCCAGATCCCCTGGTCCGAGGTCGAGCGCCTTAGCCGTTAGGCTAACTCCTCTCCCCTGTTGGGCACTTGGTCCAGGCCCGCAATAGGTCCCCCTGTAGATAGGAACGTGGCCAGACGCCACCGCCCGGGCCTGGGCGACCCTTGTTTCCTGTCCACCCACCCCACCCCCGAGAGCCTGGTTATTTAGGCCTCCAATTCCCACACCGCATTCCCGACAGCTCCCCCTGATCGGGAATCCAAAAGGTATGAACAGTACGGAAAAAAGATGTTCTCCTCACTTAGTTTGGGGTTGCGGTCAGTCAACACCGCTTGCCTTTTGGGCCGTTCTACCCACTCTCTGTGGGACACGGTCGCGGACGTGCTGCCACAATGCCCGGGTTTTTATTTATTTATTTATTTGCGCGTTTTTATATAGCGCGGACTTTACCCGAAGGTGTCAGAGCGCTTCACAATAGGAACAGAACTGATATATGAGAACATTACAAGTGCGGAGGGGCGAGATACGGCACGGTATTTTATTCGATGTGGGCTGGGTACCACGGACTCACTAGGCAGGGCGATTGCCACGACGGTGGCGGTTCGCCGCCACGCCTGGCTGAGGTCCGCCAATTTTTCAGCTGATGTCCAGAACACCCTTATGGACATGCTGTTTGATGCCCGTCCCCTCTTTGGCGACAAGGCAGACAGTGCGCTTGAGAGCTTTAAGGACTCCAGGGCTACGGCCAAGTCCTTGGGCCTATCGGCCCCGTGCCTGCAAACTGCTGCCTTTCGCTCTTTTCGTGGCCAAGGAAGGCGCACCCCCACACCGCTGTGGTGGTGCCACGAGACAACGGCAAAGCCAGTCCACATCCACCCCCGCAGCATCCTCCTCAAAGCCTTCCTAGTCCGAGCTTTCAGGCCCATGAGACACCAGTGGGGGGCAGGGTTCGCCATCACCTCCTCCACTGGCGCGACATCACATCGGACAGGTGGGTGCTGCAAATCGTCCGAAGGGGGCTACTCCCTCTCCTTCGAGGCGACCCCTCCAGCCATGCCACTGCAATACCACCGCGTGTCGGGGGATCACTTGCAACTTCTGCAAGAGGAAGTTACGGCCCTCTTGGCCAAGGGGGCCATCAAGCGCGTTCCTAGGCCAGAAGTAGGGTGTGGTTGTTACTCCCACTACTTTCTGGTTCCCAAGAAGGGCAAAGGGGGCCTACACCCTATATTGGACCTGCGGAACGTCAACTGCTTCCTCCGGAAGGAGAAGTTCAAGATGCTGACTCTGGCTCAGGTCTTAGCTGCCCTGGACCCGGGAGACTGGATGGTAGCGTTGGACTTGCAGGACGCTTATTTTCACATCCCTGTCCTGTCGGCCCACCGGCGCTACCTGCGGTTCACGGTAGGCCACAAGCACTTTCTGTTTACAGTGCTTCCCTTCGGCCTTACCAGAGCCCCACGGGTGTTCACGAAAGTGATGGCGGTGGTCGCAGCTCATCTGCGCAGATTAGGGGTGTCAGTCTTCCCCTATCTCGACGACTGGTTGTTAAAGGCGGGCTCGCCCCAGACAGTCGTCAGCCACCTCTAGACTACGGCCGACCTCCTGCACCTGCTGGGGTTCTCCATCAATGTGCCGAAGTCACACCTGTGCCCCTCTCAGAAGCTCCTCTTCCTCAGAGCGGTTCTAGACTCGACGCAATTTCAGGTTTATCCTCCCGAAGAGTGGGTTCGGGATATTCAGGTTCTGATTCCGATCTTTCGGCCTTTATCCCGAGTCTCGGTCAGATTGACGCTGCAGCGTCTGGGGCTGATGGCCTCCTGCATCCTTCTGGTGCATCACGCCAGGTGGCGGATGCGGGCTCTGCAGTGGGACCTGAACTTTCAGTGGGCCCAGCATCAGGGCAACTTGTCCGACCAGGTCTTGATCTTGGAGGGCACTGCAAGACAGTTGCAGTGATGGCTCACGGACCGCGATTGGGTCAGTGGCAGATCCCTCTCCCTTCCCCAACCGGAGCATGTACTTGTGGCTCCGGACTGGGCACGAAGATACTGGTATCCCGAGCTACTCAGAATGTCAGTCAATCCCCCGATTCGTCTGCCTCTTCAGGAGGACCTTCTGTCGCAGCAGCAGGGGACAGTCATCCACCCGAACCTGTCCAGCCGCCACCTCCATGCATGGAGATTGAGCAGCAGCAGTTGAGGCCATTTGACTTGCCTCCTGAAGTCTGCAATGTGATTCTGGCAGCCAGGCTTCCCTCCACAAAATCGGTATACGCCTGCAGGTGGAACAAATTTGTGGCATGGTGCACAGCAAAGTCTGTGGATCCCCTCTCTGCCCCCCTTTCTGAGGGCACTCTTATGGGCCACCTCTCTGCCATTTCTGCCTTCTTAAGGCTCCCTGATCAGCCCTCTCTTTTCAAGTCCCCAGTTGTAAATAGGTTCTTGAAGGACATTACTCATATGTTTCCCCCTGTTCCTTTCGTGATGCCTCAGTTGGACTTGAATCTTGTTCTGACTTTTTTGATGTGCGCTCCCTTCGAGCCACTTCAGAACTGTCCTCTTCGTCTTCTCACTCTTAAGACTGCATTCCTGGTTGCCTTTACCTCTGCCAGGAGAGTGAGTGAGCTCCAGGCTCTTTCTTCTAAACCTCCTTTCCTTTCTGTCCATCGGGACAAAGTTGTCTTACGGACACGTCCCTCTTTCGTGCCCAAGGTCGTCACAGCCTTCTACATCGGGCAGTCCATCACCTTGCCCACCTTCCTTCTGCCTCAGCATCCCTCGAAAGAGGAAGAGAGGCTCCACCATCTGGACCCAAAACGTGCGCTCTCATACTATCTGGATCGCACACGCCCGTTCCGGGTGGATGACCAACTCTTTGTTGATTACGTGGGCGCTAAGAAGGGACGGGCGGTGCACAAACGGACCATTTCTCGATGGGTCGTTTTGTGCATCAAGGCTTGTTATTCACTGGCTAAAAATGAGCCTCCTGTGGGGCTGCGTGCCCATTCCACTCGGGCCATGGCGGCTACTACTGCCCTGGGTCAGGGAGACCCCTTGCAGGACATCTGTCAGGCAGCTACGTGGGCCTCGCTGCACACGTTCGCAAGACACTACTGCCTGGACAGCCAAGTCCGGAGAGATGGCTTTTTCGTCCGTTCCGTTCTTTCTGGTGTGATTATTGGTTCGCGGACCCACCACCGAGGTTGGTATTGCTGGGGTATCTATTCTAAGGAAAGGAATCTAATACTAACCTGTTTCTTTCAGATGCACAAGTTACTTACCTTCGGTTATGATATATCTGTAAGAAACAGTAGTTAGTATTAAATTCCTTACCGCCCCACCCAGCCTCCCCGTTCTGTGAACCGATATCTAGGGTTAAGGTCATCCATTTTCAGGGCCCTAGTTTTATGGCACCAGTGTTGGTTTTTATCAAGGCTCTGCTTTTCTGGCGCGGAAAAGCTGTGTATATGAACAGACGTGATTACGGCGTCTAAGTACTCCGGCACATCATCCCGACGACGGACGCGGAGCCGCAGACGACGCCTAGCCGCGCGCAGGGGTACTGCTACGCAAAAGTTTCCGGATCCAGACTGACGTCTGGGGATATTCTAAGGTAAGGAATCTTATACTAATTACTATTTCTTACAGATATATCGTTACCGAAGGTAAGTAACTTGTGCATTAAAATCAGATAAAACAGAAAACTGTGAGCCATAGATATATTCCCGCATTAAATGCACTTACAGATCAGTATGTTGCATTGGCAGCCATATTGCGCACATGTACTTATTACAGGTGTAGTTATCGAATATTAGAAGAAGATGAGCAATCAGATGAGTCTTCCGTCTAAAGGATGAGCAGAGACAATGAGCTGAACCTCATTTGCAAACTCAAAATTGCAGCAGTGATATCACTTCTGATTATCTGATTAGTCCTGTATCTCTGATGGGTTCATTGACTATTACGGAGTAAACATTCATGAAAGTAAAAACCATGTGGGACCCCTTGTTGGCCTTGTTGTTGATGCTTATTGATGAGATTGATAGAGGATTTAGCAAGTGTCCTGGATGTTGAAATAACAAATCAGGGTTGCTTCTTGAGCTCTTAGGTGGATGCAGTTGGTCATGTGCTGTTGGGTCCGCAGTTCCTAGGTGTAGGCATTAATCTCTTTAAATGCAAAAATGTCCTTTGATTTAGTCAATTGGAACTCATTGCACAAAGTCCTTCAGTAGGATCTTTAGGACTACAAGCCTGGAATGCGTGAAAGGACGCAGTAAGGTAGGTGCCAGGCACACTTCAGAAGAATCATCGCATGCCAAAAACTGAAACCAACATCCAACCACTCTACCTCACTTCCAAAAGCAACACCCCTGCCATTAAGGGCATAAATAGCCACACAAGTGCCTCCACAAAACCTTTGAAAGTTTTTTAAAGAACACAGTCTGAAAAAAACATGTTGGGGAGGGAAAAATGTGCGACAATGTGAAGTAGGAAGCGGGCCCGCAAGTGCTTGGAGATTCGTAGGGTACATAACATCTGTGAAAAATTTGATTGACAACTCCACAGAGCTGCCAATAATCCTTATGTTATAAGATTCTGAAATGGCCACTGAGTATGTAGTAAATTCAAAAGAAAAAATACCTCCTGTGTATGTATAAGGTCTTCAGATACCGGAACCGGCACCCTCAACAGATGCACTTTTCTGAGCAAATTATTCACACAGAAAAACTGCAAAGGTGTTCATAATTCATCTATCTCCGCTGCACTCCTCAGACGTTTTCATATGCACACAGATTGGTGCTTGTCAGGAGATAGCACGAGAGTGTTGGAAACAAGTGTTTTAGCCACATCTCTTTCTGTCCTGTCATTTTCGAATTTGAAGTTTGTACTTAACCCAGATTGGCTTCCTTTTTAAGATTTATAAATGGTTTTTGGTGTTTAGTAGCAGTAATCTATATATTTTGGTAGACAGATAAATGCAAGAAAAGTGTTAAGTCCATCTATATTCCCTATGTATGAAGCATATTAAACAGTCTCCAGAATTCTTCTGTTGAACCGATTGTACCTTTCTCCCTCCAAGAGAGGATGCATTCATTTGCTTAAAGAAAGAAAATCAACTTACATAAGGGAATATTGTAGATGCATATACAATCATTAAATTGTGTGTTATAAAATTGTTTTATTGCTTCTGAATTTTCTTTTAGGGTTTATTCAGACACTTTGATGATGCCTTTTTGTCTGTACTGAAGCCTCATATGGAACGTTTGGTTTTAGACTCTCATGAAAGCACCCAGCGCTGTGTAGCTGAAATTACAGCTGGTTTAATCAGAGGTTCCAAGCACTGGACATTTGAAAAGGTATAAGCAACTACAAACATGTTAAAATGCTATCTTATCAACGGAAAGCTCTGCCATGTACTAGTGTCACATTTTTTGTGTCAATGATTGAATAAATATAATGAAATATCTTCAATGTATGTATATAAATGTGTATATTTACTATTCACCCCACATTTGCTGTATTGTGTGCGCGTGTGTGTAGGTGTGTGTGTGTGTGTGTGTGTGTGTGTGTATATATATATATATATATTTATATATCCACGCTCATTCTCCTTCCTAGCTGGGTTATAGAAAGCACTATAGGGGTCTTCGCTCATTCCACGAATATTTTATTTAGCCAGTCTTAAACATGACGTGTTTCGGCTACTGCCTTCGTCTGATGTTGTTACAATTTACGCGCCATAGACAACATTTTTAAAACCCACCAATCACTTCAAGTCATGTGATACAACAAAAGCCAGAGATTGACGTAGGGCAAAACATCTTTGTGCTTATTACGTCGGCGCCATCTTTAAACATGCATATATTGCCTCTACTCGGATAGCCTTGCATTCATTTGCAAATAGTAAATGTGATTACTCTATTCAATGTTATCGTTGTACTACCGTATATCAGTGTTATTCAACGATTAACAACAATGTTCCAACCTTTATTACACCAAAAATGTAAGTGTATAAATATGGTTTCATCCAACATCTCAGTAGGATAATCGCATTATCATGCTGTATATCAGCTTATACGTAAACACAATTAATATCACAGTTGCAAGACCATAATTACAATTTCCCTCTCAATTAAGCTGTGTATCAGCCTTCCATGTCCTATCTCAGCTATTGATAGCACAAGTGACCAATAGAAACATTTCATTTTCAAATTCAAAGGCATGTTACCATTTTCCACAAATACAGATAATTCATAATCCCCTCTATTTACATCTTATCCCACTGCTAATAATAACACTATTTAATCTCCCA